>NC_081384.1:844178-1444178 GCF_030684315.1 Stegostoma tigrinum | reverse complement strand
TAGGGAGGCGGGGACAAGCTGGGCTGCTTTTGGGATGCAGTCGGGGGGAGGGGAGATTTTGAAGCTTGTGAAATCCACATTGATACCATTGGAGTGCAGGGTTCCCAAGTGGAATATGAGTTGCTGTTCCTGCAACCTACAGGTGGCATCATTATGGCACTGCAGGAGGCCCAGGATGGACATGTCGTCTGAGGAATGGGAGGGGGAGTTGAAATGGTTCGCGACTGGTCAGTCCAGTTGTTTACTGCGAACCGAGCAGAGGTGTTCTGCAAAGCGGTCCCCAAGCCTCCGCTTGGTTTCCCCAATGTAGAGGAAGCCACACCGGGTACAGTGATGCAATATACCACATTGGCAGATGTGCAGGTGAATATCTACTTGATGTAGAAAGTCATCTTGGAGCCTGGATGGGGGTGAGGGAGGTGGTGTGGGGGCAAGTGTTGCACTTCCTGCGGTTGCAGGGAAAAGTGCTGGGTGTGATGGGGTTGGAGGGGAGTGTGGAGCAGACAAGGGAGTCACGGAGAGAGTGGTCTCTCCGGAAGGCAGACAAGGGTGGGTGGGAAAAATGTCTTGGGTGGTGGGGTCGAATTGTAGATGGTGGAAGTGTCGGAGGATGATGCGTTGTATCCAGAGGTTGGTGGGGTGGTATGTGAGGACTAAGGGGATTCTGTTTTGGCAGTTATAGCGAGGGCAGGGTGTGAGGGATGAGGTGTGGGAGATGCGGGAGACACGGTCGAGGGCATTCTTGACCATTGCGGGGGGGATGTTGCGGCCCTTGAAGAACGAGGACATCTGGGATGTGCGGGAGTGTAATGCCTCATCCTGGGAGCAGATGCAGCGGAGGCGAAGGAATTGGGAATAGGGGATGGAATCTTTGCTGGAGGTTGGATGGGAGGAGGTGTATTCTAGGTAGCTGTGGGAGTCGGTGGGCTTGAAATGGACATCGGTTTGTAGGTGGTTGCCTGAGATGGAGACAGAAAGGTCCAGGAAGGTAAGGCCCACAACTCCCTTGTCCACTCCACACTCCCCTCCAACCCCACCACACCCGGCACTTTCCCCTGCAACTCCAGGAAGTGCTACACTTGCCCCCACACCACCAACCTCACCCCCAAGACAACTTTCCACATCAAGCAGATGTTCACCTGCACATCTGCCAAAGTGGTATACTGCATCCGCATTACACGGTGTGGCTTCCTCTACATTGGGGAAACCAAGCGGAGGCTTGGGGACCGCTTTGCAGAACACCTACGCTCCGTTTGCAGTAAACAACCGCATTTCTCAGTTGCGAACCATTTCAACTCCCCCTCCCATTCCTTAGATGACATGTCCATCCTGGGCCTCCTGCAGTGCTATAATGATGCCACCTGAAGGTTGCAGGAACAGCAACTCATATTCCACTTGGGAACCCTGCAGCCCAATGGTATCAATGTGGACTTCACAAGCTTCAAAATCTCCCCTCCCCCCACTGCATCCCAAAACCAGCCCAGCTTGTTCCTGCCTCCCTAATCTGTTCTTCCCCTCAACTAACCCCTCCTCCCACCTCAAGCCGCACCTCCATTTCCTACTTACTAACCTCATCCCGCCTCCTTGACCTGTCCGTCCTCCCCAGACTGACCTATCCCTTCCCTACCTCCCCACCCATACTGTCCTCTCCACCTATCTTCTCTATCCATCTTCAGTCTGCCTCCCCATCTCTCCCTAATTGTTTCAGAATCCTCTCCCCATCCCCTTTTCTGATGAAGGGTCTAAGCCTGAAACGTCAGCTTCTGTGCTCCTAAGATGCTGCTTGGCCTGCTGTGTTCATCCAGCCCCACACTTTGTTATCTTGAATTCTCCAGCATCTGCAGTTATCTCTGACCACTCTGGTCCCACTTGTACTAGGAGGCTACAAAAACAAAAGTTGCTGGAGAAGCTCAGCAGGTCTGGCAGCATCTGTGAAGGGAAAAACAGAGTTAACGTTTCAGGTCTGGTGATCCTTCCTCAGGAGGCTGCCCACTGTCTCAATGACTCATCAGCTCTGCCACCTCCTGTAAAATAAGCTGGACTGGAGCAGTGTCAGCTTTTCGGGCCCTGGAATTGCCTTGAGCAGATTTTCCTGCCCTGGGTGAGATACCTGCCCTTTGAGGATGATTTAAGTGAACAATGTCATCAGTTTACACTAACCAGTCTCCTCAGCAGTTCCTAGCCTGTGGAGCTTCTAAGCCTGGACAGGTTGGATGGAAATCTTCAGGTTGTTAAAACTGAATAGGTTTATGCTGACCAAATGTGAAAGGTTCATGCCACTGGACTTGGAAAGAAATTCTAAAACTGTCCACAGTTCAAGGAAAAGATTAATGATTTAAAAATAGCTAGGAAGCCAGAGATCTTTCCTTAGGATTGAACGTAACAGGTAGTATTGGAATAGATTGAAACATTGTTTTGATGTTTGTGCTAAGATATTTCTGTCCTCTGTATATAGCTTTGTTTGTTCACTTTTGTGTAATTAAAAAAAACATCTACAGCCATATATTTCAGTGACTAACCATCACGTTAACCAACTGTATGAATTAAATGTGCAATTTATGTAACTGTTTCATTTTGAAATCTAACTTGTCCAGTATTAACATTAGCTGGGATCATAGCACCACATTTCAAAAATTACTTTGTTGATTGTAAACTACTTCAGTGAAATGAAAATACTGAAGAAATAGTCTTTCTTTGCAATCCAGCTGTGAAAATTCCCCATCCATATATTCCTGTTATGCTTATTCTGATTTATTTACCAGGAACCGAGGCACCTTCAGTATTTTGCCGACGTGAATGAGTGTAACATTTACACAGTAACAAACAGAAAGATGTACAACACACCAACAGATTTTGGATTCTGCATAAAGGTAGAAGAGAGAGTGTGCCTGTGTGTGTAACAGAGTGTGCGCCTGTGTAATTCAGAATGTGACCACGAGGTGGGAGGATTTGCTGCAAACTATTAATGTGAACATTTGAGTTTTGGTGTATCTGTAACCTGTTGACTCTTAAGTAATTTTCTACTCTGGAAGGTACCTGTGGTAAATTTCTTATATCCACCCAGTCTCATTACATCTCAAATATATCCAAAGTCTTGAAATTCCAGGTGTGTGTGTGTGTGTGTGTCACACTCTGTGTGACTGTCTATCCTCACTATCAGTTCTGTTCCCAGTTGCAGGCCCTCAGTCCTGAGCATGGTTATTCCACCTTGGATCAGCCTGCACTGCACCATCCACCCACTGTAGACTAGGTCTCAGCACCCTATCCCCAGAAAATCCCCCTCTATCCATGCCACACACTAACAACTCGAACCCACACTGTGTTTCCTTTGTCAAAGCAGTGTCTTGACTTACATCACCCTCTTCATTATTAGCCATGACCCCCCCCCCCAACCATGAGAGCACTTTACCAGTCACACTGAGCCCCTCCTTCCCTAACTCAGCAGCTCAAATTGAGTTTATAGAGACATTCATACCACCACCGTCTCAGCATCTACTCCAACCCAGTTGCTTAGGGTGTTGGAATTTTGCGTTCAAGTTGCCTCTCACTATCAATCAGTAATCTCCTCCCCTCAGGCTGTGTTTCCTCTTGACAATGTTCTTCCCGTCAATAGTTTTACAGGTCAGACAATGGCCGGAACGATTTGGGAGTGTTGTGCTCAGAGGATGAGCAAAGTCGCACATGTTGGATGACAGCATTCCGCCTCTTCAAGGTTTGTCTGAGTAATGAATATGTTTTTGATGAAAACTGGCTGTATGTGAGGGTGGCACACATATCTAAGGCCGAGGCATTAATGACCATGGGGATGCTTCTGGGGAAATCTCGGGGTGGAGTGGGAGTTTCAGAGGAGGTGGGAGGCAGTACACTGTGCAGGGGCACCTTCTGACAGAACAGGTGTCTTCCAGTGCTCTTCCTCACTCTCTCGCTCGCGCACACTCGCTCACGCATGCAACGTGCACGCAGACTCTCACTCACACTCACACACTGCACATGTACGCGTGCATGCACACAGACACAGACACACACGCATGCACACACACATACGTACATGTACAGAAACACATGCACACACAAATACACATACAGAGGATCTACATTGGAAACTGCTTTCAACAGGAAGTGTGTATTTTTATGGGATAACAGCGGGTGATTGGGATTAATCAGTCTTTTAGGAGCCAGGACGGAGAAGGATTGATTGGATTTGATTTGATTTATTGCAGTGACATGTACCTAATTACAGTGAAAAGTTTTTTGTTTTGTGAGCAGTACAGGCAGATCATAGAAAACAAGGGCATACAGATCATCGGGTGCATAGACAGAGAGAGGCCTGCAGGGTCATAGCCGTACAAGAGGCGGAAAGCAAGATCAACATTAGATCTAAAATGAGAGGAGTCCGTAGCTCAGTCTAGTAACAGCAGGAAAGAGGCTGTTCTTGAACCTGTTGGTCTGCACATTCAAACTTCTGTATCTTCTGTCTGATGGAAGAGATTAGAAGATTATTACCCGGGTTGGAGGGATCTGTGAAAGGCGTCCCAACTGTGCTGGCTGATGCTGGGATCTCCACCAATCATACCTGTGTGAATTTTGCTGGGATTCTCTGTGGTAACAGTCTGTTTGTTCTGTAGCTGGGTGAGCAGCTCTGCCTCAATTATCAGATAACGCAGCAAAAGAAGAAACCACAATCCTGGATGCAACCATCCATCATGGTGAGTGTGTACGCCATCCCCTCCTGCCCCCAGCCTCCGCCATTTCCTCCTGCCCCCAACTCTGCCATTCCCTCCTGCCCCGATCCCCTCCTGTCCTGATACCCCTCCTGCCCCAGTGACACAACAGCAATTTGACTCTGCTCCAAGACACAGACAGTCCACCCGAACCACAGATGCAGTCAATCCTGTCAACACACTGCCTGATTATTCAATAATTTCCAGAATCGTTTGATTATTAAGAAACTATATTCTGTTTTGATGCTTTCTCAGTTTCACTGCTGACAGTTGTGTGAAATTGACGGAACATCACGTTTTGCGTTTATTTCAGAAATGACAGGTATTTTGAAAATTTTGTGACCTCAGCGTGTTTCTCACCAACATGAATCCTTCATTTCATTTCACCCAAAATAAGCAAACAGCAGCTACTGTACATTCACTGAGCCAGGGTCTGAGCCACCGTGACCAGTGCCAAGGTCTCAGGTCATTTGATTCAGTTACATTTGAGGCTGGGGAGGGATTTGGAGTTTGGCAGCTCTAGTTATTGGAGGGGGTGTCACAGAACTGGATTAGGAAGTGGAAACCAGTCAGTGTCTCAACTGATTATGAAGTCCTCCTGGAATGAGTGAGAGAGAGTGAGAGATCCACTGAAGGGAGACTTGGCCAGGAATAAAATGGGCTCAATCAGGTGGGCCTGGGATAAATTGGATGTGGATTAAACAAGAATGTACATTTATTGGGCAGGCAGCAAATCAAACAGATTGTATTCAAACAGACATGTAAATCATTGAGGGTGAATGAAGAGCTATTTGTGCTATTGCCTGTCCTGAGGAGCACTGGGAACACTGAGGACAGGATTTGTCTCCTCTGCCCTTCCATGCAGCATGTATCAGTGGGAATGTTTGGGATGGGTCAATGAGTGACATCATCTCCATACATGTGACTGACTATGTTCCCATTCATCACCTTTGTCACAGACAAATGTTTCAGAGAGTTGCCTCGTTCCAATGGATTTCTCCGGATGCACAGGGCGTGTAATTGAGAACCCAAAAGAAGCTTCGTCAGTGGCCGAGGAGGAAGCACAGGCTTGGAGGGTACGGATCCCAGTCAAGAGTCTCTGCAGATGTTTGATCGATAATTCTGACGGGGAGAGAGAACTGTTCATGTCATCAACCAATAGCACACGGAGTGAGGACATTCAGTCTGTCCCAACTCCTTTAACAACCTATCCAATTAGACCCAACCCTTTCTTCTCTTTCATTCCTCATAACCTTGTTTAAAATAGTCTGTTTCAGCTACAGCTGAGCTCTCTCAACAACAGCTTACATTTATAAAGCAGCTTTTAATAGAGTAAACAGTCACAAGCTGCCCTCAATTATCAGTGCAGAACTGACACCAGCTCATTTTAGGAGATATTAACACAGGTGACCCGAAGCTCCAGCACATTGTTTTTAAGCAGGCCTGTGTCCATCTGCGGCAAGACCGAGACCATATCCAAATTTGGGTTGTTTGTAGCAACTAACACTTGTGCGACACAAGTGTCACACGAAGACCATTTCCACCAAAAGAGAATCTAGCCATTGCCCATTGAATCCAATGAGATTGCCATCACTGAATCTCACACAATCAACATTGTTATTGAGCTGAACAGAGCTCAACCAATCTGAGCAGGTCAGAGATGCAGAATTCTACAGCAGGTAGCTCACCACCTGACTGAAACCTGTCCACAGGTCACATGTGTGAAGATGTACTCTCTACCAGCTTGGATGAGCACAGCTCCAGTAGCACTCAAGAAGTTTGACATCATCCAGGACAGAACAACTGGTTTGATTGCCACCAACTCTACCACTTTCAATACTCACTTCCTTCACCATCGATGCACAGTAGCAACAGAAGGTACTATCTACAAGATGCACTGCAGAAATTCATTAAGGCGTCTTAGACAACTCCTTCCAAACCCATGACCATTTCCATCCAGAAGGACAAGGGTAGCAGATACATGGGAACATCACCCCCTGCAACATTCCCGTCCAAACCACTCTCCATCCTGACTTGGAAATATATTGCTGTTCCTTCACAATTTTTGTTTGAAGATTTTGGAACTTAGTTCCTAAAATAGCCACAAAAGGTTGGGATCAGGAGCAGGCCATTTGGCCCCTTCAGCCTCCTCTGTCATTCAATAAGTTCATGGTTGATCTGGTTGTAGCCTCAGCTCCAAGTGGAAGTCTGCTCCCCCTAATTCTCTACTTCCTTATCTCCATCAGTTTTGAATAAATTTAAAGACTCAGCCCCTACCCACTAATGATCCTTTGATCGAAACAAATCTTCTCAACTCTGTCTTAAAAAGAAGACTTCTTATTCTTAATCTGTGCCCCCCAGTTTTACTCTCTCCCAAAAGTGGAAACATCATCCTGTCTCCACCTTGTCCATTCCCCTCAACATCCTATGTACTTCAATAAATAATCTCTCAGTCTTCTGAACTCCAATGGGTAAAGGCAGAAACTCTTCTACCTTTTGTCATAACATAATACCCCAATTCCCAGGAAAGAGTATGGAGCATTGTGGATCTACTTACAGCATGTGGACTGCAGCGGTTTAAGAAGGCAGCTCACCACCACCTTCTCAAGGGGGCACCTAGGGACTAGCAATAAATGCTGACACAGCCAGTGACACCCACATTTCATGAATGTTTAAAAAGTGTTAGCAATAACTTTTCCAAGGAAAGAGGCTTGGAGGTCGAAGAGGGAATTCTGAATGCAGGTCCCAGGCAAGAACAGCTGCTAGTTTAATAAGGATAAAAATTGGGAATGTGCAATGGCCAGATTTGGAGTAATGCGGTAATGCAGTTCTAAAGGTTGTGGGATTGGAGGGTGAAGCCATGGAGATATTCAGAAATGAGAATGGGGTTTTAAAGTGTGGGGTCCTGCCATATGAGGAATTCATGCAAGTTATTGAGCCCAATGGATACATACGCATTGATTTGCTCAGATGCAGCAGCAGCGTTTTGGAGCTGAGATTTACAGAGAGTCAAAGCTGTGAGGCTGAATAACAGACAGTTGGAACATGGAGCCTACGGTTTAGGGATGAATGAGGATTTCAGTAGCAGCTGGATAAAGGAAAGGAGCTGATCTCAGAGGATGGTGTGGTCAGTTGTGTCAAAGACTACAAACAAGACAAGAAGGTTAAGATTTTGATTTGTTCGATTTAGTGCTGCTCAAGGGGCAGAAACATTGAGGTACCTTACTGATGTGGACCAGATTTTATCAACATTGGTAACAATGGCCCTATATCTACATGCTTGGTTGATCACAAATGGGGAGAGTTGGGAAGGGATATGGGAATCGTACTGGGATTGAGTTTACTTTATTAACTCTGTATCTGGACTCTGACAGGAATAATCATCACTCAGGTGGGCATGACTGGATGTGAACACACCCTGAACTCTCTCCACTTCTCTCTGTGATTTCAGGCTGGGACTTCCCAAGTCAATATTAAAGCTGCAGACATCAGGCAGTAACTGAAAATGAGACTGGCAGTGTTATACTGCATCAACATACAGGGTAACACTGATCCCTGAGATGTTACAGTGTTGATGCAGAGTTAGATTGGTCCTAATTTGGATCCAGGCTAAATTTTATATGTACATACAAGCCTAAACTGTCCAGCCTATCCTCATCCCAGGAATCAGTCAAGTGAAATTTCCTTGCATTTTCTGATGCATTTATGTACTTTCTTAAGCAAGAAAACAAAAACTGTAGTAGTCCAGATGTGGTCTCCCCAATTCTTCACACATGTAGCAAAAGTAATTGCCTGAGGTTGATTGGGAAATGATTGGATGATTTAAAGGCATGACTGTACATAGACAATGGGTAGTTTTTAGAAAATATGATCAACAACAAATATATATTCCTTCAAGGTGCAAAAGCTCAATAGGGCAGTCAGTTCTGCATCACAGAGATATATAAAGGACAACACTGCCTTAAAAGAAAACTTACAAAATTGTCATAAGAAGTGGAAAATTTTTAGAATGTTACAAAAGAGGCCCAAGAAATTATAGTAGGGTTAGGGTTAGGAGGGGGGGCGTAGAATATGAATGCTACATAGCAAAAGACATAAAAAGAGCTGAAAAAGCATCTGCAGGTTTTTTTTATTCATTTGCAGGATGTGGGTTTCTCTGGCTGGGCCAGCATTTATTGCCCATCCCCAGTTACATAAGAACTAGGAGCTATCCGGCCCCTCGAGCCTGCCCCGCCATTTAGTAAGATCCAGGCTGATCTTTTTGAGGCTCAGCTCCACTTACCTGCCCACTCACCATAACCCTTAATTCCTTTACTGTTCAAAAATTTATCTAGCGTTGCCTTAAAAACATTTAACCGCTTCACTGGGCAGGGAATTCCACAGATTCACAACCCTTTGGGTGAAGAAGTTTCTCCTGACCTCAGTCCTACATCTTCTTCCCTTTATTTTGAGGTTATGCCCTCTAGTCCTAGTTTCACCTGCTAGTGAAAACAACCTCCCTGCCTCCACCTTATCTATTCCTTTCATAACCTTATATGTTTCTATAAGATCTCCCCTCATTCTTGTGAATTCCATTGAGTATAATCCCAGCGCACTCAATCTGTCCTCATAATTCAATCCTCTGAACTCTGGAATCAACCAAGTGAATCTCCTCCGCACTCCCTCAAGTGCTAGTATATCCCTTCTCAAGTAAGGAGACCAAAACCGCAAACAGTGCTCCAGGTGTGGCCTCACCAGGACTCTGTACAGCTGCAGCATAGCCTCCCTGTTTTTAAACTCCATCCCTTGAGCAATGACAGACAAAATTCCATTTGCCTTTTTAATTACCAGTTGCCCCTTGAGAAAGTGATGCTGAGCTGCCTTCTTGAACCACTGCAGTCCACCTACTCTGGGTTGACCCACAACACCATTAAGGAGGGAATTCCAGTATTTTGACCTAGTGACAGTGAAGGAATGGTGGTATATTTCTAAGTCAGATGGTGAGTGGCTTGGAGGGGAACTTGCAGGAATGGTGTCGCCATGTATCTGCTGCCCTTGTGGTCCTAGGTGGCAGTGGTCGCTGGTTTGGAAGGTGCTGTCTGAGGATCTTTGGTGAATTTTTGGAGTGCGTCTTGTAGATAGTACACACTGAGCATCAGTGGTGGAGGGAGTGGATGCTTATGGATATGGTGTCAATCAAGTGTGGGCTGCTTTGTCCTGGATGGTGTCAAGTTTCTTGAGTGTCATTCATTTGTAAAATGAAAACATTTAGCTGAAACAAATGTAGTAGCACCATTGCTGCAAAATTAGGAGAATTTATAATAGGGAAGTAGAAAAATGGCAAGAAGTTAAATGATTATCTTGTGTCTGTTTTCACTGAGGATGTTTCATGAATTCTCCCAGGATTAGAGATTCAGTTGACTGAAGAGAATAAGGAGTTGAAGGAATATAGTATTAGAAGTTGTACTGGAGATATTAATGGGGCTAAGAGTTAGGAGGTCCCCAAGACCCAATGCCCTATATCCCAGAGCATTGAAGAAAGTGGCATTTGGAATAGTCAATGCCTTGATGACTATCTTTCAAAATTCCATAGATTCTGAAATGATTCCTGCAGATTAAAGATTCAAGAAAGGAACAAGGGATAGAACAGGGAATGACCAACCCATCATCCTCACCTCAGTAGTAGGGAAAATGATTTGATTTGATTTGATTTATTGTTCCTAAGTACAATGAAAAGCTTTGTTTTGTGAGCAGTACAGGCAGATCATAGCAAACAAGAACATACAAATCATACAGAACAAGGCATACAGGGTTACAACTGCACAGGAGGTACACAAAGCAAGATGAACATTGTTTGAAGTTAGAGAGGTCCTTTCAGCGGTCTAACAGCAGGGAAGAAGCTGTTCTTGAACCTATTGGTGTGTGTGTTCAGGCTTCTCTGTCTTCTGCCTGACAGAAGAGGCTGGAAGAGAGCATTACCAGGGTGGGAGGGGTGGGATGTTGGCAGCCTTTCCATGCCAACAAGAAATGGAGTTGGAGTCCATGGATGGGAGGTTGGCTTCCGTGACGGTCTGGGCTGTGATGACCATCTTCTATAGCTTCTTACTGTCCTGGGCAGAGCCGTTGCCATACCAGGCTGTTGTGCACCAGGACAGTATGCTTTCAGTGGTGCATCTGTAGAAGTCAGTGAGGATTTGAGTACAGGAGCAGTGAATTCTTGTTTCAGTTGTATGGAAATGCCAAACATGCTAGAATCTATCATAAAGGATGTGATAAATGAACACCTGGTTCATGATAATCTGATTGAGCATAGTCAGCATAGATTTGTGAAAGGGAAATTGTGGGAGTTTTTTGAGGATGTTACAAACAAAATTGATGAAGGGGAATCAGTAGACATAATATATTTGGATTTTCAGAAGACTTTTGATAAGCTGCCCCAAAGGAAGCTGGTAGGCAAGGTTAAAGCACATGGAGTAGGAGACAGTTTGCTGGTAAGGATTAATGACTGATTAACAAACAGAAAATGTGTAGAAATAAGTAGGTGATTCTCACATTGCCAGACTCTGACTAAGTGGTACCACAAGGATCAGGACTTGGGCCCCAGCTGATCACAATACAGGTCAATGATTTGGGGGTGGGAACAAAATGTAAAATATCCAAATGTTTGAATGATACGAAGTTAAGTGGAATGTGTAATGTGAAGCAGAAGTAAAACTGTTTCCGGAGGATTTGGACAAACTTGGTGAATGGGCAAGATCATGGCAGATGGAATATAATGTGGAAAAATATGAGGTTATCCACCTGCGTAGGTGATGGGTAGAATATTTCTTAAATGTGAAAAATAATACAGAAGAACTAAAGTGTCCTTGTTGATATGTCACTGAACACTAACTTGCAGGTGCAGCAGGCTACTAGGAAAGTTAATGGGATGTTATTGTACTAGTTCCCACGACTTCCTCTGGCAGCTCATTCCACACACACACCACCCTCTGCGTGAAACAGTTGTCCTGCAGGTCCCTTTTAAATCATTCCACTTTCACCTTCAGCCTATGCCCGTCTAGTTTTGGACTCCCCTACCCTGGGGAAAAGACTTTGGCTTTTCACCCTGTCCATGCCCTCATGATTTTATAAACCTCTATAAGGTCACACGGCCACCTCTGACACTCCAGGGAACAAAAGCCCAGCCTATTTAGCCTCTCCCCATCGCTCAAATTCTCCAATCTCAGCAACATCCTTGTAAAAACCAAAAGAACTGCAGGTGCTGTAAATCAGAGGATTATGAGGAATAGTCACCAGACTGAAAGCATTAACTCTGACTTCTCTTCACAGATGCTGCCGGACCCACTGAGCATTTACAGCAATCTCTCGTTTTGTTTCTAACATCCTTGTAAATCTTTTCTGAAACCTTTCAAATTTAACAACATCTTCCCTTTAACAGCAAGACCAGAATTGAACGCAATATTCTAAACTAGACAAACAGGAGGCTGGAAGACCACAGCAAGCCAGGCAGCATCAGGAGGAAAGGAGGTTTCAGATATCACCCTTCTTCAGGGTCCCAAAAGTATTCTAAAAGTGGCCTCACCAATGTCCTGTACAGCTGCAACATGACATCCCAACACCTATACTCAAGGCAGTGACCAAAAAAAGAAGCATGCTAAATGCCTTCTTCACCTCCCTGTCTACCTGTGATTCCACTGTCAAGGATCGGTGCACCTGCACCGCTAGATCTCTTTGTTTGGCAACACCATCAAGGGCCCTCCCATTAACTGTATAAATCCTGCCCTGGTTTGCCTTACCAAAGGCAACAGCTCAGACTTAACATAGAACATTACTGCACAGTACAGGCCCTTCGGCCCTCGATGTTGTGCCGACCTGTCATACCGATCTCAAGCCCATCTAACCTAATCTAACTATTCCATGTACGTCCATATGCTTGTCCAATGACAACTTACATGTACTTAAAGTTGGCGAATCTACTACCGTTGCAGGCAAAACGTTCCATTCCCTTACTACTCTCTGAGTAAAGAAACTACTTCTGACATCTGTCCTATATCTTCCAACCCTCAATTTAAAGCTATGCCCCCTCGTGCTCACCGTCACCATCCTAGGAAAAAGGGTCTCCCTATCCACCCTATCTAACCCTCTGATTACTTTGTATGTTTCAATTAAGTCACCTCTCAACCTTCTTCTCTCTAATGAAAACAGCCTCAAGTCCCTCAGCCTTTCCTTGTAAGACCTTCCCTCCATACCAGGCGACATCCTAGTAAATCTCCTCTGCACCCTTTCCAAAGCTTCCACATCCTTCTTATAATGCGGTGACCAGAACTGTACGCAATACAGAGTTTTGTACAGCTGCAGCATAACCTCTTGGTTCCGGAACTCGATCCCTCTAATAATAAGACCTAAAACACTGTATGCCTTCTTAACAGCCTTGTCAACCTGGGTGGCAACTTTCAAGGATCTGTGTACATGGACACTGAGATCTCTCTGCTCATCTACACTACCAAGAATCTTACCATTGGTCCAGTACTTTGCCTTAACTCCATTTATCACTTTTTGGCCCATTGACCCATCTGATCAAGATCCTGTTTTATTCTTAGGTAACTTCAGTGTCCACTGAACAGCCCATTTTGATGGCATCTGTGAATGTACTAACCCTACCTCCGATATTCAAATCGAAAATCATTTATATCACTACAAAAAGCAGTGAACCTGGCACCGATCCTTGTGACACACTGCTGGTTACAGGCCTCCAGACCAGAAAATATCCCTGTATAGCTACTTTCTGTCTCCTACCTTCAAGCCAACTTTGTATCCATTTGGCTAGCTCCCCCTGGATTCCATGGGATCTAACCCTTGCTAACCAGTCTACAATGCGGAACTTTGACAATTGCCATGCCAAAGTCCGTATAGACAACTCTATCTTCAACAATCTTCTTTGTCACCTCTTCAAAACAAAACAACTCAATCGAGTTAGTGAGACACGATTTCCCATGCGCAAAACCATGTTGACTTTCCCTAAACAGTCCTTACCTTTTCAAATGCATGTAAATCCTGTTCCTCAGAATCGCTTCCAACAACTTACCTACCAGTGATGTCAGGCTCACTGGCCCTTAGTTCCCTGAAATTTCCTTACCACCTTTCTTAAGTAATGGCACCACATTAACCAACCTCCAGTCTTGTGGCACCTCACCCATGGCTGTTGATACAAATATTTCAGAGAGTAGCACAACAATCTTTTTCCTAGCTTCCCACAAGTACTGATCCTGGCTATTTATCTACCTTCATGTATTTTAAGACCCTCAGCTCTTCTGTAGTAAACTCCTTTCAAGACATCATTACTTATTTCCCCAAGTTCCCTGGCTTCCAGGTCCTTCTCCACAGTAAGTACTGACGCAAAATATAGGAGCTTGTTTAGACCACACCCCTGGAGGACAATGAGCAAATCTCATCTCCAGGACTGTCCTATGAGAAGAGAGTTGCCAAATGGATTTGTATTCTCTAGAGCTTTGAAGAATCAGAGGTGAGCTCATTTGAAATTTGCAAAATACTTCAAGAGATGGACAGGGTAGATGTAGGTAATATGCTTCTCTGGCTGGGGAGTGTAGAACGAAAGGGCATAATTTAAAATAATGGGGGATACCTCTTAGTTCAAAATTGAGGCAAAAACTTTTATTCGGAGGGTTCTGAACCTTTGGAATTGTCTACTGCAGAGGACAGTGGAAGCTCAGTCTTTCAGTTTGTTTAAAGTAGGGATTGATCAATTATGAATAATCACTGGCGTAATGGATCATGGGAACAAAGTGGGTAAACGACATTGAAGTGTTTGATCAAACGTGACTGTATTAAATGGCAGAACATGTCCTCTGTTCTTAACATTTATACTCAATTCTGTTTGCAGTAAATGACAATATTCCATTTGCTTTTCTAATCACTTGCTGATCTTTTGTGAATCGTATCGTGCACCTAGATCGCTCTGCACCACTGAGTTCTGCAAACTCTCTGCTTTTTTCATTCTTCCTGGCATAGTGAATAACATCACAATTTCCTACATTATACTCCATCTGACAACTTTTTTGCCCACTCACTTAATCTGTCTATATCTCTTTGCTGTCTCCTTATGTCTCTTTCACATTGTACTCTGTGTCTGTACCTTTTACAAACTAAATTTATCCCTTGATTTTTGCAGAAGAAAGGAGCCCAGAGGCACAGCTTGCCCAGCCCATGCCAAGGCTCAGTACTCAGTGCAGGTGAGTTACTGTGAAGGCAAATGTCTCTGGGTAAGTACAGCTGGAAGCGTAAAACTACCAAGAGATATTAGTAATTACAGTGAACAGAAAAGCTGAAGCACATGGGAATCAATATAAACAGTGTGAATTCATCAACCTTAGAGCCAAAAAGGACAGGATAAGGGACTTGGTAAATATGAAAAATTGAACACAGTGGATACCCAAATAGATTTAAATCTGTGTCCCCTGATGGGTTTCCTCTGATGCTCCAGTTTCCTCCCACAGTGCAAAGGTTTGCAAGTTAGGTGGATTGGCCTGGGGAAATTGCCCGTAATGTTTAGTCCAAAGGTGTGCCGAAGTGCCAGTTCTGAGGAAGGGTCACTGGACCCGAAACATTAACTCTGTTTTCTCTTTCTTGGAGGCTGCCAGACGTGCTGAGCTTTTCCAGCAACTTTGTTTTTGTGCCTAGGTGGTTTGGCCTTGGGAAATGCAGGATTCCAGGATAGGACGGGAGAGTGGGCCTGGGTGGGATGCTATTCAGAAGGCCAGTGGGGGCTCGATGAGTTGAATGCCCTGCTTCCTCACTGTACGCATTCTGTAATTGAATGATTCTCTGATGTTCCACCCATGTCAGTGGAAAACATTGCTCATTTACTCTACCTTCGTGATTTTGGATGCTATTAAATCACCTCCTAACTTTCTGTGCTCTAGGGAAAACGACCCCAACTTTTCCACATTCACCAAGGTTTCCCATCCCTGTGACCATTCTGGTAATTCTCCTCCACACTTTCTCTAAGCCAGAAATTCTTGTTATAGTATCAATTTATTAAATAAAGTTCTCAGAAATGAAGTGGAGTCTTTCTGATGATTCGTGCGAAACCAAACACTAACAACCAAATCAGATTTTCATGAGTATGAAAACTGCAAACCAGCAGTAACCCAGCTTCAGCCAATTGTCCACAGCTGCAGAAAAAAACACGTCGTCTATGTTTGATCATAACCACAAAGTTAGAACCGAACTCCCAGAAATAAACCTATCCATAGGAATGAGAAGAGACCATTCAGCCCCGCAAATCTTTTACTCTATCCCATTCAATCATGACTGATCAATACCTTAGCTCCATCTAATTGTCTGGTTCCAAGATTGTTAGTAGCCTCACCCAACAGAAACCTATCTGACTCAGTATTCAAATGTATAACTGATTCCCAATTCAACAGCTTTTATTGAAGCTCTTGGGAAGACTCAACTTGAGATTATATTGATTGAATGCCAAAAAGTCAGGGATTTCTATTTCACTCTGTTTTAAAACTGTTTAAAAGTAGATTTCAGATCTCCATTGTTAGATTGTAGAAAATGTGTTAAACATTCAGTGAAATGTCAACAGTAATCTTAAGTGACAGGAGTAACATTTATCCTGGGTTGACGGTACAGTATGTGCGCACAGGATGGGTTTTGAAGGACTGAATGGTCAGTGCTTCTTAGAATCTTAGCAATTCCTTTCTCTTTAACTCGGGTTATTTCAGCCACAGAAATGTGGGAGATTGTGCTTCCTCTCTGTCTCTGTCACTATCTTTCTCCTTCCTATCTATCCTTTTTCCTCTGCATTTCCCCTCCCTTTCTCTCCATCTTTCTGTCTCTTTGTGTCCGCCTCTCCATCTGCCTCTTCCTTTCCTTCTCTCTCTGTCTATTTCTCTTTCTCTTTCACCTTCTGTGTGTCTATCTCTGTTACCCTGTCTCTGTTGCAGTCACTCTGTCTGACCCCCTCTCTCTATCCGTTTTTTTTTGTTGTCCTCTCTCTCTATCTCTCTTTCTCTGTATCTCTCCAGTTGTGCTTATTATGAAGGTTTTTCCCCCACCTACTCTCAAGATTACACAAATCTCTTTGTCAGTGGAGAAACAGTAAGAGGTGTTGTTGCAGTTATCTCTTTTTCTATCTTATAATGTGCTGTAACAGGAACCCAGAAACACTGAAAGACCCATGTGATTATTATGAGGGTGCAGAGGGGCCAGGCATTAGGCTGCCATAATCTAATGAATTCTGCAGGAACTGTGATTCTATGAGAGTCAATCCAATGTCCATTTAAACCCGAGGATGGTCCAGATGGAGGTGGGTGAGGAACACTGGGGGAAGTGTCACAGGCACTGAGAGAACATAAGAACCATGAGCAGAAGTATGCCATTCAGGTCCTCAAGTTTGGCCCACCAGTTCATCTCTGCTTCATTTTCCTGCCAATTCCCCTTTCTCCTTCAAGCTATTACTAATTAAAAATCTGTCTCTCCTCAAATTTACTCAACATCCGAACATCCATCAAACTGTGGGAGGGAGAGTGAATTCCACAGATTCATGACCCTTTGAGAGAAGTAATTTCTCCTTTACTGTGTTTTAAATTTGCTATCACTTATCCTAAAACTATGATTTCTTGTTCTAGATTGGCCCACAGGAGGGAACATCTTTTCTACGTCTACTTTGTTTAGTTCCTTTAGCATCTAATATACCTCAACTAGATTTTTTTTCATTTTTCTAAACTCCACAAAGTAATTATCTGAACTGCTCAATCTCTCTCTGTAAGATAAATCCCCCGTATCTGGAATCAATCTTGTGACCCTCCTCTGAACTACTTCCAATGTAACTACATCCATCCTCAAGTAAGGCGTCCAGAACTCCCCCCAATATTCCAGCTGCAGTCTCACTAATGCCTTATACAGTTGCAGCAACACTTCTCTACTTTTATACTCTATTACTTCAGCAATAAATTCCAAAATTCCATTTGCCTTCCTTCTTAGCTGCTGTAGCTGCATACTAGGTTTCTGTGCTTCCTGTGTGAGGACACCAGAACACTCTGCACTGAAGCATTCTGAAATTTTCCTCCGTGGCGATAATAAGTTGCATTTCTAAGGGCTACAGTGAGTTATGCTGTGCAAATGTTTTATAGACTTGTGTTGATTGCTGCAGCAGATGTATTGCCGGTAAAAAGATGAGTTAAGAACAATGTTTGAGATGGGATAAGTGCATTAACAGTTTCCTTTATCGTGGATCTAGCAATACACAGGAGTCAGCCCTGGTTTCATGGACGGATCTCGAGAGAAGAAGCTCACAGACTGATTATCCAACATGGTCACATTGATGGGTAAGGACGTAATTGGGGAGGGGGAGGGTGGCGAGGGCAAGAATTATTTCAGTTCAGAGGAATTTTGCACATGAACAGTGAATGAGGGAGCCTATAATCTGAAAGAGAGTAAGGAATTTAATGATTACAGATAATTCTAAGAGGAACTCAGCTTGGAGTTTCCTGGGTGGGTGAGTGAGTGATGAATTCACAGAATCTCACCTCAATCACTAATTGCCTGCTAGAAAGACTCACTCCCTTTTGAACCCTGTCTCATTGGGACTGTTAGACTATTGGTCCACTTTGGAAAATTCCAACAAATGTGTTATTTAAATTGACTTAGCAAATAGTTTGTTTCTGCTATATCAACTCTCCACTGATATAAAGCAAAGGGTCATTTTAACCCACCCCCAGAGGTCACTCAGACTGCTCATTGGCCACTTTGTACTATCATCCAGCACCCCAACCATCCGCACATTTTTTACATGAAAGTTTTTTTATCCTCTGTCTCACTGGTCTCCTTTTGATTCTCAGTTCTCCCATTGTTTTCCTAGCCACTTTGCTGAGTCTTCTATTGTCACAGGCCCTGAGGGCATCCAAAAACCTCTGCTGCCCAAGGATCCTGTCTCACAGCAAGTTCCTTTCTGTATTACCCCAGATCTCAGTGAATGACATTGATATTTCACGTGTAAATTACTTATGTTTGTTTTAAAATCCCTCCATGGTCTTGTCCCTCGCTCTCCTCAGCCCCACAACCTTCTGAAATTTCAGTTCTCCTCAGACTGTAGCCCCTTGAGACTCCCCATTTAATCATTGCATCATTGGTGAAAGCCTGGGACAGAAGCTTGGGAATTTCCTCCTAAATTCTCTCCCTCCCTCCCAACTATAAGATCCTTAAGTTGTGCCTCTCTGACTACATTGGTGCCCTTGCATCTTCCTGTACAGGATTCAGTGTTACATTTTGGTTGTGATATTGCTAGATTCACTTACAGCCTTTGTAAGTTTGACAGTTTGCTGTAGTATGTGAATATTCCAGCAGTATTGCTGATGGTCATGGATTGAACAGGAAGAGGAAACAGGAATAAATGGCAGCCTTTAATGAGAAATTACTTCAGTTTCAGTATCGCACCAAATGTCAGAGGTGTATTTATTTGTGTCTTTATCTCTTGATGCAGTGTTTTCCTGATTAGAGAGAGCCAAAGGACACCCAAAGGTTTCGTGCTGACACTCAGCCACCACCACAAGACCAAGCACTTCCTGGTTGTTCCGGTAATTTACGCCTGCACAATTATTCAGTGATGATGTTAAATGTTTCTTCTGCTCATGATCCCACAGAATCATTACAGCACAGAAGGAGGCTATTCAGCCCATTATTGTCTATACCAGCTCTTCAAATGAGCCTTATTAATGAGTGCCAACCTCATGCCTTTTCAACATCTCCTTGAATGCTTCATTTGAACCTGTCTCAGCCACATTCCAGGCAATGCTTTCGATACCCCAATTACTCACTGTGTGAAAAACTTTTTCTCATATTACTCTTGCTGCTTTTGAAGATCACTTTTAATCTATGAGAGATAATGGGGACTGCAGATGCTGGAGAATCCAAGATAATAAAGTGTGAAGCTGGATGAACACAGCAGGCCAAGCAGCATCTCAGGAGCACAAAAGCTGACGTTTTGGGCCTAGACCCTTCATCAGAGAGGGGGATGGAGTGAGGGTTCTGGAATAAATAGGGAGAGAGAGGGAGGCGGACCGAAGATGGAGAGAAAAGAAGAACATTTGCAGAACACCTCCGCTCGGATCTCAATAAACAACTACACCTCCCAGTCGCGAACCATTTCAACTCCCCCTCCCATTCTTTAGATGACATGTCCATCATGGGCCTCCTGCAGTGCCACAATGATGCCACCCGAAGGTTGCAGGAACAGCAACTCATATTCCGTTTGGGAACCCTGCAGCCCAATGGTATCAATGTGGACTTCACCAGCTTCAAAATCTCCCCTTCCCCCACCACATCCCAAAACCAGCCCAGTTCATCCCCTCCCCCCACTGCATCACACAACCAGCCCAGCTCATCCCCTCCCCCCACTGCATCCCAAAACCAGCCCACCCTGTCTCTGCCTCCCTAACCTGTTCTTCCTCTCACCCATCCCTTCCTCCCACCCCAAGCCACACCTCCATTTCCTACCTACTAACCCCATCCCACCTCCTTGACCTGTCCGTCTTCCCTGTACTGACCTATCCCCTCCCTACCTTCCCACCTATACTCTCCTCTCCACCTATCTTCTTTTCTCTCCATCTTTGGTCCGCCTCCCCCTCTCTCCCTATTTATTCCAGAACCCTCTCCCCATCCCCCTCTCTGATGAAGGGTCTAGGCCCGAAACGTCAGCTTTTGTGCTCCTGAGATGCTGCTTGGCCTGCTGTGTTCATCCAGCTTCACACTTCATTATCTACTTTTAATCTATGGCTGTCATAGAGTCATGGAGCTGTATAGCATGGAAACAGATCCTTTGGCCTGACTCATCAATGCCGACCAGGTATCCTAAATTCATCCAGTCCCATTTGCCAGCATTTGACCCCACCTCTAAATGCTTCCAATTCATGTACCCATCCAGAAACCTCTTCAATGTTGTATCGTACCAGCCTCCGCCACTTAGTCTGGCAGCTTGTTCCATACACACACCACTCTGCATGAAAAAGTTGCCCTTTTATATCTTGCCCCTCTCACCTTAAACCAATACTGTCTAGTTTTGGACTCCCCCACCCCAGGGAACAGACCCTGTCTATTCACCCTATCCATGCCCCTAATGATTTTATAAACCTTTGTAAGATCAGCTCTCAGCCTCTGAGACTCCAGGAAAAATAGCCCCAGTCTTTCCAGCCTCTCCCTCTCACTCAAAACCTCCAAACCTGGCAACAGGTTTAAGGGCATTTAAATAGTCATTGGATAAACATATGGATAATAATGGAATAGTGTAGGTTAGATAGGCTTCAGTTTGGCTTCACAGGTCGGCACAATATCAAGGGCCGAAGGGCTTGTACTGCGCTGTAGTGTTGTATGTTAAAACATTCTGTAAATCTGTTTCTGAACATTTTCAAGTTTCACAACATCTTTCATAAAGCAAAAAGACCAGAACAGAACCCAGTATTCCAAAAGTGACCTAACCAATGTCCTGTCCAGCCGCAACATGACCTCCCAAATCCTATACTCAGTGCACTGACCAATAAAGGCAAGCTTACCAGCTGCCTTCTTCACTGCCCAGTCTACCTGTGACTCCAGGAACATCTACTCTGTCTACTGTATCCAGCCCACCTGCCACTTTGAAAACCTCTCCCAGATTTCTTATCGACAATCCCAACTTCTTCAATCTATCCTCATAACTGAAGTTTCTTATTCCTGAAATGAATCTTCGAAATGGGCTGTGCACACTCTGCAAGACATTCACATCGTTCCTATGATGTAGAATCCAAAACTGTACACAGAACTCCAGCAGAAGGCTGGCAAGTGTCTTATTCAGTCCCCGAAATCAAATTGACATCAGAGTGACGAGAACCAATGATCAAGTTGCTCACAATCCTGTTGAGCCTGACTGTACATCACAAATATGCATTTATAAACTTATGTTGAGTAAAAGTCACAGCTGTTATTGCTCAGGGGGAGACTGTATCTGAACTGGTGGTGAATCAGTGTGTGGGTCCTGTACACCACTGAGAATAACTATATGTGGGACTGTACCCCATTGAGAGTCAGTGTGTGTGGGACTGTACCCCAATAAGAGTCAGTGTGTGTGGGACTGTACCCCAGTAAGAGTCAGTGTGTGTGGGACTATACCCCAGTGAGAGTCAGTGTCTGTGGAGGTCAGTGTGTGTGGGACTGTACCCCAGTGAGAGTCAGTGTGTGTGGGACTGTACTCCAGTGAGAGTCAATGGATGTGGGACTGTACCCCAGTGAGAGTCAGTGTGTGTGGGACTGTACTCCAGTGAGAGTCAATGGATGTGGGACTGTACTCCAGTGAGAGTCAATGGATGTGGGACTGTACCCCAGTGAGAGTCAGTGTGTGTGGGACTGTACTCCAGTGAGAGTCAATGGATGTGGGACTGTACCCCAGTGAGAGTCAGTGTCTGTGGGACTGTATCCCAGTGAGAGTCAGTGTGTGTGGGACTGTACCCCAGTGAGAGTCAGTGTGTGTGGGACTGTACCCCAGTGAGAGCCATTGTGTGTGGGACTGTACCTCAGTGAGAGTCAGTGTTTGTGGGACTGTACCCCAGTGAGAGTCAGTGTGTGTGGGACTGTAGCCCACTGAGAGTCAGTAAGTATGGGACTGTACCCCAGTGAGAGTCAGTGTGTGTGGGACTGTACCCCAGTGAGAGTCAGTCTGTGTGTGGGACTGTACCCCAGTGAGAGTCAGTGTGTGTGTGGGACTGTACCCCAGTGAGAGTCAGTGTGTGTGGGACTGTACCCCAGTGAGAGTCAGTCTGTGTGTGGGACTGTACCCCAGTGAGAGTCAGTGTGTGTGGGACTGTAGCCCAGTGAGAGTCAGTCTGTGTGTGGGACTGTACCCCAGTGAGAGTCAGTGTGTGTGGGACTGTAGCCCAGTGAGAGTCAGTGTGTGTGTGGGACTGTACCCCAGTGAGAGTCAGTGTTTGTGGGACTATCGTCCACTGAGAGTCAGTGTGTGTGTGGGACTGTACCCCAGTGAGAGTCAGTGTTTGTGGGACTGTACCCCAGTGAGAGTCAGTGTTTGTGGGACTGTACCCCAGTGAGAGTCAGTGTGTGTGGGACTGTACCCCAGTGAGAGTCAGTCTGTGTGTGGGACTGTACCCCAGTGAGAGTCAGTGTTTGTGGGACTGTACCCCAGTGAGAGTCAGTGTGTGTGGGACTGTACCCCAGTGAGAGTCAGTGTTTGTGGGACTGTACCCCAGTGAGAGTCAGTCTGTGTGTGGGACTGTACCCCAGTGAGAGTCAGTGTTTGTGGGACTGTACCCCAGTGAGAGTCAGTGTGTGTGGGACTGTACCCCAGTGAGAGTCAGTGTGTGTGGGACTGTACCCCAGTGAGAGTCAGTGTTTGTGGGACTGTAGCCCAGTGAGAGTCAGTGTGTGTGGGACAGTACCACAGTGAGAGTCAGTGTTTGTGGGACTGTACCCCAGTGAGAGTCAGTGTTTGTGGGACTGTACCCCAGTGAGAGTCAGTGTTTGTGGGACTGTACCCCAGTGAGAGTCAGTCTGTGTGTGGGACTGTACCCCAGTGAGAGTCAGTGTTTGTGGGACTGTACCCCAGTGAGAGTCAGTGTTTGTGGGACTGTACCCCAGTGAGAGTCAGTGTGTGTGGGACTGTACCCCAGTGAGAGTCAGTGTTTGTGGGACTGTACCCCAGTGAGAGTCAGTCTGTGTGTGGGACTGTACCCCAGTGAGAGTCAGTGTTTGTGGGACTGTACCCCAGTGAGAGTCAGTGTGTGTGGGACTGTACCCCAGTGAGAGTCAGTGTTTGTGGGACTGTACCCCAGTGAGAGTCAGTGAGTATGGGACTATCGTCCACTGAGAGTCAGTGTGTGTGTGGGACTGTATCCCAGTGTGTTTGGGACTTAACCACAAAAGCAGTCACTCTGCAGGAAATAAGGTGAATATCTGCAATGTTCAATGTTGGGGACTGAGATAGAATATTTGGAGTTAGCTCTGATTAGTTGTGCATCAAATTAGTTTGTTGTGAGTTATGTATATTTGTCCTGGCATGCTTTGTTAGTGTCCTCGCTGAGAGTGTTCACAGACAGTGTTGGGCACTTTTTGCCTGGGGTCGGGGTAGGAGGGAACAATCCAGCCAATCAGGCTGAAGTTGACAGGAGTTTGGTCTGTCTGGCCATATTGTTGATCCAAGCTAGGCAGGCAGATCACCCATAGCTCTGCAAAAAGTAGCATGGCCTCTGGACCAGTGTTTAAATGTATGTTTTCTCTCTCTCGGTTAGTGCGAGGAGGATGGTCAAACGTACTTCACTGTGGATACCGGGCAGACCAAATTCACCGACCTCATTCAGCTGGTGGACTTCTATCAGATCAACAGAGGCGTGTTACCATGCAGCCTGAAACATTACTGTACCCGTGTGCCACTGTAACCACGGCCTTTCCTTGTCCACCATCAAACACTGCCTTGTGTACCTGCCCTATTCATGCACTTGCTATGCAGCACTGTTTCCTTAACCTGTGCTCTTGGTGATTTACTAATTACTCTGCAGAGCTCACCCAGGGTACGGTTACAGTGGATGTGAAGGAAAATCTCATTCATACCTGTTGTTCAATTTCTTAGCGACTTTTTGAAGAATTTCACAATTTTTTGAAATGACTTCAGATCTCACCTGCCTGAATATCCAGGAGGTTCCTCAGTCTGAAAGTCATGGAGATCACGGGTTGATCCTTTCAGAAAGGTTTTGTGATTTAGGGTCACAGGACAAACACTGCTTTTAGGGTAGAAAAATATGTTGTGGTAAATAGAAACATTATTTAATCAGAATTGTCTCTTGGGATAGAGGGTGAAACGATAGAAGTCTCCAGAGAGACAGACCAGTGTGAGACCAGTTCTCATGTGTTTGACAGGAATGTGTGTAACTGTCCCAATGGAAGGCACACGACACACAATATCTCATGCAGTGTGTCAGTCATGTAAATCACATGATCAAATCCGTATCCCAGAGGCTTGTCCAAACACGTCAGGAGCAATCACTAATACACATACACAGCTGTACAATACCACCTGCAGAATACTCTTACCTGTAAAACAGCAACAGCTTTGTTTATTTAATACAATCAACACTAAAAAAATCAGAAATGCTGTAAATATTACATGGATCTCTCTTACACACAGCTCCTGTGATTAGCCATATAAACAGAGCCTAACAACTATCGACCAGAGCAATGTATTCCCAAAAAGATGCAGCAGCGAGAGGCTGAGGGTGAGTGTGACCAGGGGCTAGAACTAAGATGGGGATGATGAGGGAAGAAAGAGGAACAGTGCATTTGGAGTGGAGGAGTGCATGACTGGGGCCAGTGATTGTGGAACTGGAGTTGTGAAGAGAAAGTGAGCACTGGTGAGGGTTGGGCTCAAAGACAGTGAGCAGGATTGATCAAGTTTATGCTGTGCTATAGATTACTTGTATCTAGTTCTCAACACTGCATAATGTTAAAGAAGCTTTAACAACACTGTATGTACTCTTACAGATTATTTGAATCGTCACATTAAAGTAATTTAAATATCTTTTTACTGTCACAGATGATTTTTATCAGCAGTGTGAGCTGTAAATGGCACCAGTCTGACCTTCAGTCAGATGCAGCCTCTGTGGGTAGTGATGTGGGGGTCAGTGGGAAAACCAGCATTTATTGCCCCTCACTAATTGGTCCTGACTGAGTTGCTAGCTAGACCTTTTCATTGGGTAGATAAGAGCCAGTCACTTTGTTGTGGGTTGCATTAGCTGGGTAAGGATGGCACATGTACTTCTGCAATTTGCTTTAGTGAACCACCTAGGTTTTATTGATGATAATTTCATGGACTTAATGTCACTTTTTTTCTATAAATTAAGTTCCACCAGCTACCATTGGACATTAATGAGTCTCTGAGTTATTACTTCAGTGACATTATCATGTTTCTCTGATTGTGTAGGTTTCCCTGTGAGTTAGTTAAAGATATCTCTGCATTGTGACCAGAGCAATTAAACAAAGACATGTGGAGCATTTTCACTGGTTAATCCATTCAATGAGCTTCACTCAAGCCTGGTCTGGGCCAAAGTGAAAACTCAGACAGTGGCAGAGTTTTTAATGTAATTTATTATTCTCTGATATTGTCAGAAATGTAATTTGTTTCCAATAATCAATGACTGAGACTTTATATTGCAGGAGGGTAGTTTTATTTTCAGTAGTTCTAATGAGCTAATGTAGAGAATGGTCTCTATTTCGTCTGCCTGCAGCCTGTTTTTATTTCAGAGAAGCAGGAACAACAGAAACATAAATTTGTTCCGCTGAGACAGGGATGCATAATTTGTTCCTCTGAGACAGGTAAGAAGGGGTAAGATTAAGGAGCCTTGGATGACGGGTACAGAGGTGCTTCTTGTCCAAAAGAAAAAGGCGGCTTACGTAAGGTGGAGGAAGCAAGGGTCTAGCACAGCTTTAGAGGATTACAGGCTTGCTCAGAAGGAGCTCAAAAGTGGACTGAGGAGGGCCAGGATGGGGCACGATAAAGGCTTGGCAGGAAGGATTAGGGAGAACCCAAAGGCATTTTACTCATAAGTGAGGAATAAGAGAATGATCAGGGAGAAGGTAGGGCCGATCAGGGATAGTGTAGGGAACTTGTGCGTGGAGTCTGAGCAGATAGGGGAAGCCATAAATGAGTTTTTTGCTTCAGTTTTCACTAAGGGAAGGGACCTTGTTGTGAATGAGAACTTTGAGGAGCAGGAAACAGGCTTGAACAGATCAAGATTGAGGAAGTTGATGTGCTGGAAATTTTGACAAACATTAAGATTGATAAGTCCCCAGGATCAGACCAGATTTATCCTAGGTTGCTCCGGGAAGTGAGAAAGGAGGTTGCTAAGCCACTGGCGAAGATCTTTGCTTCCTCACTCTCCACGGGAGTTGTACCGGAAGATTGGAGGAAGGCAAATGTTGTTCCTCTTTGCAAGAAAGGGAATAGGGAAATCCCTGGAAATTACAGACCAGTCAGTCCTACGTCTGGGGTCAGCAAGGTTTTGGAAAGAATCCTGAGGGATAGGATTTACGACTATTTGGAAAAGCATAGCGTGATTAAAGGGAGTTAGCATGGCTTTGTGAGGGGCAGGTCATGCCTCACAAATCTTATTGAGTTCTTTGAGGAGGTCACGAGACAGGCTGACGAGGGTCGAGCAGTGGATGTGGTGTACATGGACTTCAGCAAGGCATTTGATAATGTTCCCCACGGCAGGCTCATTCATAAATACAGGGTGATTTGGCTGTCTGGATGCAGAATTGGTTGGCTGACAGGAAGCAGAGAGTGGGTGTAGATGGTAAGCATTCTGCCTGGAGGTCAGTGCTGAGTGGTGTCCCACAGGGCTCTGTTCTTGGGTCTCTGTTCTTTGTAGTTTTTATAAATGACTTGGATGAGGAGGTTGAGGGGTGGGTTAGTATGTTTGCTGATGACACAAAGGTTGGAGGTGCCGTTGATAGTATCGAGGGCTATTGCAGGCTTCAGCGAGACATTGACAGAATGCAGAGCTGGGCTGAGAAGTGGCAGATGGAGTTCAACCTGGATAAATGCGAAGTGATGCATTTTGGAAGGTTGAACTTAAATGCTGAATATAGGATTAAAGGCAGGATTCTCGGCAGTGTGGAGGAACAGCGGGATCTTGGTGTTCAAGTGCATAGCTCCCTCAAAGTTGCCACCCAGGTGGATAAGGTTGTTAAGAAAGCATATGGTGTTTTGGCTTTCATTAACAGGGGGATCGAGTTTAAGAGCCGCGAGGTTATGCTGCAGCTCTACAAAACCCTGGTGAGACCACACTTGGAATATTGTGTCCAGTTCTGGTCGCCCTATTATAGGAAAGATGTGGAGGCTTTGGAAAGGGTGCAAAGGAGGTTTACCGGGATGCTGCCTGGACTGGAGGGCTTGTTTTACGAGTAGAGGTTGACTGAGCTCGGACTTTTCTCACTGGAGAGAAGGAGGAAGAGAGGTGACCTGATCGAGGTGCACAAGGTAATGAGAAGCATGGATAGAGCCGATAGCCAGAGACTTTTCCCCAGGGCAGGATTGACTGCCACGAGGGGTCATAGTTTTAAGGTGTTAGGAGGAAGGTATAGAGGAGACGTCAGAGGGAGGTTCTTCACCCAGAGAGTTGTGAGAGCATGGAATACTTTGCCAGCGGTAGTCGTGGAAGCGGAGTCATTAGTGACATTTAAGCGACTGCTGGACATGCACATGGACAGCAGTGAATTGAGGGGAATGTAGGTTAGTTTATTTTATGTTTGGATTAGGATTAATCCACAGCACAACATCGTGGGCCGAAGGGCCTGTACAGTGCTGTACTTTCTTATGTTCTATCTATAACATTCTAGTGGTGCCCAGTAAACAGAAGCTGGGAGCTCCCTCCTTCTGTTCACTAGACTGAAAGTTAAGACCATTATCAATATCACGATGGGGTCAGTATCCAAATCAGTGCGAACACAAAAACAGCAAAGCGACAGAGCGGAACCTAACTGAATGACATGGGTCATGGTGAGATATTTGTCAGAACTGGGTGAAATGCTTGCCCATCCCAACACAACATCCCCAGTTTAAACATAGAATATAAAATGGTTCGGCACCGGAAAAGGCCCTTTGGCCCACCATGTCTGTACTGGCCATGATGCCATTCGAAGCTAATCCCATCTGCCTGCATATGCTGTGTAGCTCTCTATTCTGTATCAGTTCATGTGTTGGTCTAAATGCCTCTCAAACACAACTATCATATTTGCTTCTACCAGCTCCCATGGCACGGTGTTCCAGGCACCTACCAACCTCTGAGTAAAATCCATGCCTCACACATCTCCTTTAAACTTAGCCCCCCCTCAGCTTGAAACTATGACCCTAGTATTCAACATTTCCACTCTGAGAAAAGGACTTTGACTATCCACCTTATCCATGCCTCTCATAATTTTACATAGTTCTCTCAGGCCACCCCTCAGCCTCCGACATTGTAGCGAGAACAATCCAAATTTATCTAACCTCACCTTATAGCTAATCAACTCCAAGCCATGCATTATCTTGGTAAATGTCTTCTGCACCCTTTCCAAAGCCTCCACGTCCTTCCTATAGTGTGGTGACCAGAACTGTACAGAATACTCCAAATGTGACCGAACTAAAGTTTATACTGTTTGCTCAAGCGCAGTGGCAAGATTGTTGCCAGGAAGTGATGAATTCCCAATTAATGTTCTGTATTGTTTCTTAGCAACCCAATTTGCCACAGTTTGCATAGCCATACAAACTCAACGTCAGAAAGCTTGACTTGGAGACTAGAACAGCAACTTGACAGCTCCCAACAACGCTCACATTCCCCATAGGCAAGTACAGGTCATGACCCATGACCACTCCGCACACTCTTTCACCACATGCATTTACACCAGACTTTCGCAAACCCATTACCACCATTTCACTCAGTGCCCTGGCATTGCACCCTGGAATCCTACAATGAGACACAGCTGTGACACAGGAGAGGCAGCAGCCCATGGTTTGGATCAAGCTGCTTACAAGGCCTACCTCCTTGATCTCTTGGTGCACACTCACCTGGTACCTACTGGCATAGTTGTAGCATGCCATACCCTGTCTTGCCACAGTATCATAACAGACCACAAGAAAAATGAACAAAAGTAGGTCATGCAGCACCTTGACCCTGCTTCACCATTCAAATTATCACGGCTGATCTGACACTCCTCGCATCCACTTTCTTTCCCCCTTGAAAGCTTCACTTATCAAGAATTTATTGATCTTAGCCTTTAATATACAGATGGACTGTGCCCTTCACAGCTCTCTGTGGCAAGGGGTTCCAAAGACTCTCAACCTTCTGAGAGAAGAAATTCCTCCTTAACTCAGTCTTAAATTGGTACCCCTTTACTCTGAGACTGTGCTCCCTGGTCATAGACTCTCCCGTGAGGGAAAACCTCCTGTCAGCCTTTACTCTGTAAAGCTCCTGCCTGGCCCTGCCATGCAATGCAGTGGCAGTTGGAGCAGTCAGACATCCAGGCAGATGGCAGTGCTGTCAGCTGTGCCCAGTCAGTGTCACCTGGCAGCTGCAATTGCCCATTCATCCTGTATCCACCACGAGGACTGAGATGTGTCTGAAAGGCTTAGGGGAGGAGGCCACAGCCAATTGCAGGAGGGGCTTATTGGTCAGACCATATTGACAATAGATAGTCAGTATAAGAAGAGGGAGCCGAGGGTGAGAGAGGGGTTTGGGAGTGAAGGTATGGGGGAAGAGGGAACCGAGGGTGAGAGAAGTGTTTGGGAGTGAAGGTGTGGGGGAAGAGGGAACCGAGAGCAAGAGAGGGGTTTGGGAGTGAAGGTGTGGGGGAAGAGGGAACTGAGGGCAAGAGAGGGGTTTGGGTGTGAAGGTGTGGGGGAAGAGGGAGCCAAGGGTGAGAGAAGGGTTTGGGAGTGAAGGTATGGGGGAAGAGGGAACTGAGGGTGAGAGAAGTGTTTGGGAGTGAAGGTGTGGGGGAAGAGGGAACCGAGAGCAAGAGAGGGGTTTGGGAGTGAAGGTGTGGGGGAAGAGGGAGCCGAGGGTGAGAGAGGGGTTTGGGAATGAAGGTATGGGGGAAGAGGGAACTGAGGGTGAGAGAGGGGTTTGGGTGTGAAGGTGTGGGGGAAGAGGGAACCGAGGGTGAGAGAGGGGTTTGGGAGTGAAGGTGTGGGGGAAGAGGGAACCGAGAGCAAGAGAGGGGTTTGGGTGTGAATGTGTGGGGGAAGAGGGAGCCGGTTACATGGGATGGAGCGATAATGTGATATTCACCATTGTATCAACAATGGCAATTCAAGCCGCAAGTTTGGTAAGGTCCAGTGAGCAAGCTCGTCTGTTAAGAAGGCATACAGTGTTTTAGCTTTTATTAATAGAGGGATCGAGTTCCGGAACCAAGAGGTTATGCTGCAGCTGTACAAAACTCTGGTGCGGCCGCACTTGGAGTATTGTGTACATTTCTGGTCACCGCATTATAAGAAGGATGTGGAAGCTTTGGAAAGGGTGCAGAGGAGATTTACTAGGATGTTGCCTGGTATGGAGGGAAGGTCTTACGAGGAAAGGCTGAGGGACTTGAGGCTGTTTTCGTTAGAGAGAAGAAGGTTGAGAGGTGACTTAATTGAAACATATAAAATAATCAGAGGGCTAGATAGGGTGGATAGGGAGAGCCTTTTTCCTAGGATGGTGACGGCGAGCACGAGGGGGCATAGCTTTAAATTGAGGGGTGAATGATATAGGACAGATGTCTGAGGTAGTTTCTTTACTCAGAGAGTAGTAAGGGAATGGAACGCTTTGCCTGCAACGGTAGTAGATTCGCCAACTTTAAGTACATTTAAGTCGCCATTGGACAAGCATATGGATGTACATGGAATAGTGTAGGTTAGATGGGCTTCAGATCGGTATGACAGGTCGGCACAACATTGAGGGTCGAAGGGCCTGTACTGTGCTGATATGTTCTATGTTCTATGTCTGGCCTAACAGCAAGTTTCACTTCAGCAAAACATGACATGAAACATGCCAAAAACTACACAAGATTCTTCTCCACATTTTCCTCTGAATATTAAAATTTAAATTGTCGACTCATAACAGCATATCAGGTGCAGGAATGAGTTGGGATATTTGCCCATTTTTAATAAACTCTAAAAATCCACAATGAGAAACGGGAAAGGTTTAGGAACTCTCAGGGAGGAGAATTTATTTCTAAACTTCTCAACAAATTCTAACTATTTCACCAGAGAATTGACTTTGTTTTGCTACATCTGAAAATCTGATCTCGGGAGCAAGAGTCCACCTCAAACAAATGCTGATCAAGTCAGGAGTTCTCACATTTCAGAGCTGAGGGTATGGGCAGTTCTGTGCGTGTTGTCAGTGTTCAGGGTGCAGTCAATGTGACACACTATCTGTCAGGCAGACTGTCTAATGAACAATAAACTTGTGGAAACCAAGGCTTCTTAGCTTACAGTGACAGAATCTTTCCAGCTGATGATGAGTTTAACAGCTGCAGCTACCAGAGGCTGTGGCTGTAACCTTCTGGTTACTTGTGGCTCATTGGTCTCCAAATCCCTCTAACTACACTGAGTCACTGAGTGAATGTTGATACGTGTTGTCGTCCCACCACAGTACTGTCAAGACTGCAGGGTCAATAATAGGAAAGATGCTCACGTGATGTTATTTTAAAAAACATAACGTAAATTTGAATTCAAGATAAAGAGTTTTGCCTCCACTCACCATCTATTACCACAGCAGTGCCCCTCTCTCTGTGCCAGCCTGTTCACCTGCTTAGCCTTTGGACAAGAAAGTCCTTTCAAAAAGAAAATTCCACAACAAAGTCTGATTAATTCATAATTAACAGCTTTGTAATAGATCACGGAGATGAGAAGATTGAAAATGGGTGAAAATTATTCTCAGAAAAGAATGGGCGAACAGGAAGTTTTAGAATCCAGGACAAGACAATGTCACATGCTCTTTGTGATCCAATGCTGTAACCCTGTCCCTTGTTTCCATGTCAGGCAACATTCTTAACCAATAAAGCACAACCACGGCCACAGTAGGGACTTTCCTCTATCCTGAGGTCCGGTCCTGATTAGTGAGACTTATGGACAGATGTCACCCAAATGCTAGTTGAGTGGGGAATGAGCTGAAGGGATTGAATCCAAGGATCTAAAGTTAATGAGCAGAGCTATTAGTATCACAGTTGTTGCTAACATGATTTGTTCAAGAAATGTGTGTCTTGTTGGTTGGGTCAGAATTCATTCCCCTTTGCCAATCACTCTGCCGAAGTTGGTACTGAGCTGCCTTCTCGAATCCGCTGCAGCCCATGTGCTGCCAGAAGCCCCACAACACGCTTAGGGAGAGAGTTCCAGGATTTAGACCCAGTGACACTGAAGGAAGTGGTTTTAAATTGAGAAAGTGCTTGAAGAGGAGGCTTGATGAATTACTGCAGTGTGTTTTGTAGATAATACAGACTGCTGCTACCTCATGTCGATGTTAGAGAGAATTAATGTTTAAGCTACTAGATGTGGGACCTGCTTTGTCCTGGATGGTGTTGAGCTTCTTGAATGTTGTTGGAGCTGCACTTATCCAGGCAGGTGGGGAGTATTCCGTTACACTCCTGACTTGTTCCTTGTGGATAGTGGGCAGGCTTTGGGGAGTCAGGAGGTGAGTTACTGACCTCAGAATTCCCAGCTCTTGATCTGCTCTCATATCCACTGTTTTATACAGCTAGTTCAGTTCAGTTTCTAGTCAATGGTAACCCATAAGATGTTGATAATGGGAGATGTAGTAATGGTGGACTTCAGGGGAGTTCTGACTAGCATACTGTCTGTGATTTCCCCAGTTCTGTCTCTGTTTGCACAGACTGTTACCTCCAGCTTTGTACACGCAGGTAAACATACCCTGAGATTGCAGCAGCTCACTGACATTGCCAATCATTGAATGCAATCATAGAGTACAGACAACACCTCAGCACATTGGAAGGAAATATTTGACACATTTTAAAAATTCATAATTCAACCGATGGTGCCCACAGAGTCTGTGCTAACTCCAAGGTTTACAATTCTATCCTTAGAACCTTCCAACACTGAGAGCCAGTGTAAAGTTCAGAATGAAACATATCATAAACCAGAACTAATGAAAAAAATAGAAATAAGATAAAGTGTGAGCATTTTTTCTTTCACTGAAATCATTAGATTCCTTTTTTGAGCAAGTCTGGAGACTTTATTGAGGGAAATATTTACTGTTTAAAATAACTGGAGAAGTGACTTACTGCTGTGCATGGTGATGTAATTACTTTAATGATGGGTTTGTCTCAATAATGTCCCATTTGATCCAAATATTGTCATTTCCTTTAATTCACTTTTCAGGAATTTTGGAATAAGTTAAATTTTACTGATAATTTCATTATTAATTTCCTTTAATGGTGATGCCAGTTACGTTTCTTTCATTTCCCTGATACTGTGTAGAAGGCCAGTAAACCGTTCATGTATTTTTCTACAAAAGATTGGTTTGTGCTCCAAATGATTTAAAATAAAGTTACTTTGCTACTCTGATAGCAGAAGTACTGTATTTTATTCCTGATTTTACAAAATCTTCAGTGTTGACCCTGTGGAGGTGATTGAGATAGTCCATTGGATGGAGAAAGGATACCTGGGACAGTTCTGCTGGATAGAGCCAGGCTGGAGACTGTAGGGTCAGATTGCAAGCGTGAACATGGGACATGTCATTACACAGAGGCTGAAAAACAGATTGTACATCAAGAAATAATGGGGCTGGCTGGACAGATAACCACAGTAATAACAGGTAACCTTACTCTACACATCAGTTGGGCAAGGGTAACCTGGAAGGTGCATTCAGACACTGTTATTGGGACAATTTATTTGAACAATGCATTCTGGAACCTAAAATAAAGTTGCTGGAAAAGCTGAGCAGGTGTGGTAGCATCTGTGAAGGAAAAATCAGAGTTAATGTTTCAGGTCTGGTGACTCTTCCTCAGAACCACCAGGCCACAAGACCTGAAACTTTAACTCTGTTTTTTCCTTCGCAGAGGCTGCCAGACCTGCTCAGCTTTTCCGGTAACTTGTGTTTTTGTCATTTTCTGAAGAACGGCCTAGGCCCGAAATGTCAGCCTTCCTGCTTCTCTGATGCTGCCTGGCCTGCTGTGTTTTCCAGCTCTACACCTTGTCATCTCTGTTTTTGTTCCTGATTTACAGGATCCGCAGTTCTTTTGGTTTTTATTTACATTCTGGAACCTACTGTGGACTGGTTATCTTGGATCTTGTACTGTATTAACGAGACAAGATCAAGTAAAGATCTCACTACAAGTTTCTCTGAGTAACAGTGGAATTTCGCACACAGTTTAAAAGACAAGTGGGTTCTTAGATGAATGCCCTAAAGTTAAATAAACAATGTCACAAGGATATGCAGACAGCGTTGAGGTAAGTGGGCTGGGCAAATAGTTTGTAAAGGAATATGGTAAAATAGTGGCAGCACGCGTTAAATGAGATATTTCATAACTCAGCAAAGATGTCACAGGCAGTAATTTATTTCTTTTTACTGCCTGTGATCACTGAATGCAAGAGGAATATGTTTCCTTACCCTGAAGTGTTACAACCAAATAATTCCAGCAGTAGGTCTTATGCGTTTTAAGGTGAAGAATGTTTTCTTTATTATAGCAGTTGCCCTACATTTTTAAATGCAACATCTCACTCATTCATCTCACATGCAGGCTCTTACGCACAGAGAAAATAAGGCAAAGAATAAGAATAAAAACATTGTTACATTTTACAATTAACTCAGTCACCGTAATGGCAGATCTATAATTTGTTTTGGAAGAAACTGATGCTTTAAAATCAAAGTGAAGATGTTGTAAAATGAAGGATTCTAAGTAAACTTCAAAGTTTCTCGTAATCACCTTTCTAGTAGGCTGGTCCTCAGGTGAACTTGGAGTTGGAGCAAAATGGGGTGGGTCCTGTTTGCCAAAGATTGCCATTTATTAGCTGTTCAGATGACTTGCAGCTTGTTTATTGGCTATTCCAACAACCTCTTGCTGAATTTTAAAAGCAGACGATATCTTGTCATCGGGTGACTTTCACATGTTCAAAGCCTCTGGTGGGGTGGCATAGTGGCTTGGGGGTGGTACAGTCACTCTGTGGTTAACACAGCTGCCTCACAGCGCCAGGGACCCAGGTTCGATTCTACCCTCAGGTGACTGTCTGTGTGGAGTTTGCACATTTTCCCCGTGTCTGCGTGGGTTTCCTCCAGGTGCTCCAGTTTCCTCCCACAGTCCAAAGATGTGCAGGCTAGGTGGATTTGCCATGCTAAACTGCCCATAGTGTTCAGGGATGTGCAGGTTAGGGTGGATTTGGCATGCTAAACTGCCCATAGTGTTCTGGGATGTGCAGGTTAGGGTGGATTGGCTGTGCTAAACTGCCCGTAGTGTTCAGGGATGTGCAGGTTAGGTGCATTTTCCATGGGAAATGCAGGCTTATGGGATACTCTTCAGGGATTAGGTGCAGACTTGTTCACCTGAATGGCCAGTTTCCACACTGTAGAGGTTCTATATCGACTATATATAGACAGAGCATGGTCAGTGTGTGGACTAATTGAAGAGAAATTAGAGGTTAAGGCAAGTAAGTCTAATCAGAAGAGCAGCCAGGGCAGTTTATTGAAGATGATGGGACCGATGGTCTGAAGTATACTTATCCTAATGCAAGGAATATAACAGGTAATGTAGATGAACTTAGAGCCTGGGTGAGCCCATGGAACGGTGATGTTGTAGCCATTACCGAAACCTGGCTGAGAGAAGGGCAGGAGTAGCAGCTCAACATTCCAGGGTTTGGATGTTTCAGGTACGATAAAGAGGAATATAAGAGGCCTGGGAAGTTGTATTATTGACTAAGGAGAATATCACAGCTGCACAAAGTGAGGATACCTTGGAGGGCTTGTCCAGTGAGGCCGGGTGGGCAGGACTCATGAACAAGAAAGGTACAATCACCGTGAGGGGGTTATACTGTAGACCCCCCAATAGACAGCGGGATTCAGGGGAAAAGATACGTAAGCAGATAATGGAAAGATGTAAAACAACAGGGTTGCTGTAGTGGATGATTTTAACTTCCCAGTGTTGACTGGGACACCTTTAATGCCAGGGACTTAGATGGGCAGAATTTGTTGGGCGCATCCAGGAAGGCTTATTGAATCCCAAGATAATAAAATGTGAGGCTGGATGAACACAGTAGGCCAAGCAGCATCTCAGGAGCACAAAAGCTGACGTTTCGGGCCTAGACCCTTCATCAGAGAGGGGGATGGGGAGAGGGAACTGGAATAAATAGGGAGAGAGGGGGAGGCGGGCCGAAGATGGAGAGTAAAGAAGATAGGTGGAGAGAGTATAGGTGGGGAGGTAGGGAGGGAATAGGTCAGTCCAGGGAAGACGGACAGGTCAAGGAGGTGGGATGAGGTTAGTAGGTAGATGGGGGTGCGGCTTGGGGTGGGAGGAAGGGATGGGTGAGAGGAAGAACCAGTTAGGGAGTCAGAGACAGGTTGGACTGGTTTTGGGATGCAGTGGGTGGGGGGGAAGAGCTGGGCTGGTTGTGTGGTGCAGTGGGGGGAGGGGACGAACTGGGCTGGTTTAGGGATGCAGTAGGGGAAGGGGAGATTTTGAAACTGGTGAAGTCCACATTGATACCATTAGGCTGCAGGGTTCCCAGGTGGAATATGAGTTGCTGTTCCTGCAACCTTCGGGTGGCATCATTGTGGCAGTGCAGGAGGCCCATGATGGACATGTCATCAAGAGAACGGGAGGGGGAGTGGAAATGGTTTGCGACTGGGAGGTGCAGTTGTTTGTTGCGAATTGAGCGGAGGTGTTCTGCAAAGCGGTCTCCAAGCCTCCGCTTGGTTTCCCCAATGTAGAGGAAGCCACACCGGGTATAGTGGATGCAGTATACCACATTGGCAGATGTGCAGGTGAACCTCTGCTTAATGTGGAATGTCATCTTGGGGCCTGGTATAGGGGTGAGGGAGGAGGTGTGGGGGCAAGTGTAGCATTTCCTGCGGTTGCAGGAGAAGGTGCCGGGTGTGGTGGGGTTGGAGGGCAGTGTGGAGCGAACAAGGGAGTCACGGAGAGAGTGGTCTCTCCGGAAAGCAGACAGGGGTGGGGATGGAAAAATGTCTTGGGTGGTGGGGTCGGATTGTAAATGGCGAAAGTGTCGGAGGATGATGCGTTGTATCCGGAGGTTGGTAGGGTGTTGTGTGAGAACGAGGGGGATCCTCTTGGGGCGGTTGTGGCGGGGGCGGGGTGTGAGGGATGTGTTGCGGGAAATACGGGAGACGCGGTCAAGGGCGTTCTCGATCACTGTGGGGGGAAAGTTGCGGTCCTTGAAGAACTTGGACATCTGGGATGTGCGGGAGTGGAATGTCTTATCGTGGGAGCAGATGCGGCGGAGGCGGAGGAATTGAGAATAGGGGATGGAATTTTTGCAGGAGGGTGGGTGGGAGGAGGTGTATTCTAGGTAGCTGTGGGAGTCGGTGGGCTTGAAATGGACATCAGTTACAAGCTGGTTGCCTGAGATGGAGACTGAGAGGTCCAGGAAGGTGAGGGATGTGCTGGAGATGGCCCAGGTGAACTGAAGGTTGGGGTGGAAGGTGTTGGTGAAGTGGATGAACTGGTCGAGCTCCTCTGGGGAGCAAGAGGCGGCGCCGATACAGTCATCAATGTACCGGAGGAAGAGGTGGGGTTTGGGGCCTGTGTAGGTGCGGAAGAGGGACTGTTCCACGTAACCTACAAAGAGGCAGGCATAGCTGGGGCCCATGTGGGTGCCCGTGGCCACCCCCTTAGTCTGTAGGAAGTGGGAGGAGTCAAAAGAGAAGTTGTTGAGGGTGAGGACGAGTTCAGCTGGGCGGATGAGAGTGTCGGTGGAGGGGGACTGGTTGGGACAGGAAGAAGCGGAGGGCCTTGAGGCCATCTGCATGCGGAATGCAGGTGTATAGGGACTGGACGTCCATGGTGAATATGAGGTGTTGGGGGCCAGGGAATTGGAAGTCCTGGAGGAGGTGGAGGGCGTGGGTGGTGTCACGGATGTAGGTGGGGAGTTCCTGGACCAAAGGGGAGAAAATGGAGTCCAGATAGGTGGAGATGAGTTCGGTGGGGCAGGAGCAGGCTGAGACGATGGGTCGACCAGGGCAGGCAGGTTTGTAGATTTTGGGAAGGAGATAGAAATGGGCCGTGCGGGGTTGGGGAACAATGAGGTTGGAGGCTGTGGGTGGGAGGTCCCCTGAGGTGATGAGGTCGTGAATGGTGTTGGAGATGATGGTTTGGTGCTCGGGTGTGGGGTCATGATCGAGGGGGCGGTAGGACGTGGTGTCGGAGAGTTGGCGTCTGGCCTTGGCGATGTAGAGGTCAATCAACGTGTAGATGCACAACTAGGGAAGGGGCTGTACTAGACCTTGCATTGGGGAATGAGCCTGGCCTGGTGACTGTGCAGGAGCATTTTGGGAACAGTGATCATAATTCTATATGTTTTGAAATGGTTATGGATAAAGAGTATGGGAGAAAGCTGGCAAGGGATATAAAAACAGTAAAAGCTTTAATAAATATATGCAAAGGACAGGAGTATCTAAAGTGAGTATTAGTCTTTAAAGGATAAGCATGGGGAATTAATAACAGGAAACAAAGGAATGGCCAATGCTTTGAAACATGTATGTTCTATCTATCTTAACAATGAAGAACCTGGAAAAGAATAGTAGAAAACAAGAGGCCAAAAGGAAAGAGCAACCGAATTACTGGACACAAAGGAAATGAAAAACCAGTGGGAATTAAGGCTGATAAGATCCATTGATTTGATGAACTAATGTTTTCCCACTGAGATCCAATTTTGAGGCTTGAAAATTGCAACTCTTCAATTAAAAACAGGGAGAGCAGGGGCTGGGAGTTGGGGCCTGGGGAGAAGGCCCCTAAGAGCAGGAGATGCAAGGGGTGGAGATATACAGCATCCATTGCTCCCTCAGAGCTCACAACCCCAAAATTTCAGCTTTTGACTGAAGCTGCTGTCCAACTTTGGGAAGCCCTGTAGAGTGTTGATGGACCTATTTGGTATAATCTTTTAAAATTGATTAGTTTTTGGAAAAAACCCAACAGATTGGAAACTACTTCTCAAGAATTGTGGGAGACTGAAAAGAAGGCACCATTGGCTAGTTCACCTAACATCAATCAATGAAAAAGTGTTAGAATCCATTATTAAGGAAGCTTTTCTTTATTTATTCATTTACAAATTGAGGTCATCGCTGATTGGCCAGCATTTATTCCCCATCCCTAATTTCCCAGAGGGTACTTAAGAGTCAACTACATTGCAGTGGGCCTGGAATCACATGTAGGCCAGACCAGGTAAGGATGGCAGGTTCCTTCCTGAAGGTACATTAATGAACCAGATGGGTTTCTATGCCAATGGATTCATGGTCATCATTAGATTCTTAAATCAAGATATTTATTGAACTCAAGCTCCACCATCTGCCGTGACAGGATTCAAACCCCGGTGTCCATAACATTAACAGTCCAGCGATAATGCTACTAGGCCATCGCCTCCCCTTCATAATAATAGCAGGACATTTAGAAAATACTAACACAGTTAGTCAGAACCAATGTTGCTTTGTGAAAGGGAAATTATGTTTGACAAATTTATTAGAGTTCTTTTAAGAGAGGCTAATTAATGTAGCGCATTTGGATTTCCAAATAAACGTGTGATAAGGTGCCACCGACATATTAAGGGCTCATGATGTTGGGCTGATATATTTGCATGGATAGAAGATTGGCTATTAAACAGGAAATTAGTTTGGGATAACTGGGCTACTTTCAATTTTGCAGACTGTGAGTAAATGGATATAATGGGATCAGTGCTGGGGCCTCAAATGTTTATATTTCATATCAATGACTTGGATAAAGGGAGTGACTTTCTTGTGGCCATATTGCTGATGATATGAGGGTAGGTAGGAAGGTAAATTGTGAGTGAGATGGGTTAACTCAGGTGGGTTAACTCAGTGGGCAAGAATTTGGCAGATTGCGCATAATATGGAATAATGCGAACTTGTCGATTTTCAATGAATAAAAAAGTATAACATTGTTCGGATTATCTCAGGCTACAGAATTCTGCAGTAGAGAAAGATCTGGATCCCCTTGTACATGAATTATGAAACCCCAGCATGCAGCTATAGTAGATGATTAGCAGGGTAAATAGAATGATAGTTTCTATTTTGAAGGGATTGAGTACATAAGGAAGGAAATCTTCCTATGATACATAAGGCATTGATAAGACTGGGCCTGGAGTACTGTGTACAGTTTTCTTAACTTAAGAAGGGACAGACTTGAATTGGAGGCAGTTCAGAGAAGGTGCACCTGGCTGATTCCTAGAGCTAGCAAGAAGGAAGTTTGAGCCCATTCTCATTAGAAATTTGAAGAACAAGAAGTGACCTCATTGAGATGTCAGATTCAATATGCCTTGACAGAGTGGTTATTTCATCTCATAGGGAATCTAGAATTAAGGAGCACAGTTATTAAGAGGCCTCATACATAAGACAGAGAGAAGGAAGAATATCTTGCCTCAGAGAGTTAGTTTTAGGAATTCTTTTCCACAAAAAGCAGGGTTCCTGTGACTGTCTGTGTGGAGCTTGCATGTTCTCCCTGTGTCTGCATGGGTTTTCTCTGGGTGCTCCGGTTTCCTCCCACAGTCCAAAGATGTGCAGGCTAGGTGGATTGGCCATGCTAAATTGCCCATAGTGTCTAGGGTGGAAAATGCAGGGATAGAGGAGAGATTGAGTCTGTGCGGGATCCTCTTCAGAGGGCTGGTGTGGACTTGATGTGTCAAATGGCCTGCTTCCACACTGTAGGGATTCTAGGTTTCAGGATTGAGTTTAACAGATTTTTGTTCTGCAAAGGTGTCAGGGTGTATGGTGGCAGCAGAAAAATGAGATTATGGCTACTTCAGATCAGCCATGACCTTATTGAATGGTGGAGTAGAGTGATGGGCTCAATGACTCTATTTCTTATGGTTGTATTAAAATCTGGAATAGATTGAGGAGAAATGGCTGCGACTAGGTCAACTTATTTAAGGAGCAAGGAGGCAGGGTTGGAAAAAAGATGCAGATTGGAAGAAAGAAAAACCAGCATCTCTACTGCTTGCATCATGATCACTGGATTCCCAAAGTCTTTTACAGCTAATAAAGTATATTTACTCTGCACCCACTGTTGCACTGTTGGAAACGCAGCAGCCAATTTGTACACAGCAAGATCCCACTACTAGCAGTGTTATAATGGCCTTCTTAGAGGGTGGGGTGAATTCAGAATGAGGCTTGTCTTCTATCAAACTGACCTCACAATTAAATGCCTGACCACCAGTTTCACAAGTTCTTAAAAATAACAGTGAGCTTTCAGTCTGTTACGGGGAGCTGTTGGGAGCAGCAGCCACTGAGAAACAGAATATAAGTGTTGCTATCGATCCAAGCAGATATGAAACCTTTCAGTTTGGAAAAGGGACTGTTATGAGTTTCATGAACACGGTCAGGACCAACCACAATGAGACTCAATGGTAATTGGGTTTCAACAAATGACTAACCATCCCCTCCCTAACAAGTTAGTTTACTGCTTCTCTGCTAAATCTGCAACCAAATCAGACCTTCGCTGATATTACGCACTGACTCAGCTGAGAGAGCTGCACTCAGCATTTTCATAGTCCATCATGTAGTCATCAAATTCACCCTTGTTGGGGATCATTCTGGTAACCATCTCTGAGATCCAAACCAATTGCCTGTTACTGCCTTTCTTCACTTTGACCTGAAACATTCCATATGTCACACTTTTACAAAACAAACTAAATATTGTCCCCTTTAATGTCACAGACTAGATATTGGACTGGTTTATCTTCAGTTCTTTCATTACCTTATCCCTCTATCTCCTAATCGCCCCATGTCCTATAAGCCTCTGAGATATAATGCTTTTCTGTTGGTGGTTCCTTGTGCTTCCTAATCAGAATCAGTCAGAATCCCAGAGTTGGGGCGGCACGGTGGCTCGGTGGTTAGCACTGCTGCCTCACTGCACCACGGACCCAGGTTCAATTCTACTCATGTCGACTGTCTGGGTGGATATGCATGTTCTCCCAGTGTTGAGTTTCTGCTGGGTGTTCTGGTTTCCTCCCACAGCCCAAAGATGTGCAGGCTAGGTGGATTGGCTGTGCTAAATTGCTCACTGTGCTCAGGGATGTGCAGGCAGGGTGAATCAGCCGTTGGGAATGCAGGGTTACAGGGATGGGGTTGGTCTGGGTGAGAGGCTCTGTGTGGACTCGATTGGCCTGCTTCCACACTGAAGAGTTTCTATGAATCTAGAGGTGGTGGTAACAATGCCCTGGAATTCCCTATCATAAACCTCTTAGCCTTTCTCTCTCACCTTCCTCCTCAAAGACTGTCCTTATAACCCACAGTGTTCACCAAGATTTTTGTCACCTGATGTAATATCTCCATATTTAATATGAGGTACACTTTCTCTTACTGTATTCCTATGAAACATCTGGATGTCTCATTATGTTGAAGGCAATGTTTACATATATGTCACACTGTAAATGAACTACACACCCCACTACACCATTTTACCTGAGCTAGCTGCCCTTTTACTAATGTTTCCCCACCTCAGTGGAAAGCCATGGGCTGTTTTGTTATGTTTGAGGAAGACGACAATGTCTGGTAATATCACAGAGCTAGTTATTGGGAGCCTCTGGTTTAAAGCTCTGGCAATACGGTTTTGAATACTGCCAAAGCAGGTTGTGAATTAATAACTCAGGAATTAAAAGCTGGCCTAATGGAGACTGGGAAATCATGTTGGTTGTCGTTTTAAAAACTTGGTTCACGTGGTCTAAGGAACAGTTCTGTTCTTACCTTGTCTGGCTTATATGTGAGTCTAGACCCACAGCAATGTGATTGACTCTTAACTACCCTCTGAAATAACCCAGTAACTCATTCAGTTCAAGGGAAATTAGGGATAGACAACAAGTGCCGGCCTTGTCAGCAATGTCATTGTGCAAAAAAGTAAAAATGTTAAAAGTTATGTTGTAAGTACATGTTTCTGTTATTAAATGAGGGCATTGTTGGTTTAACAGCTTACAGCCCCCAACACAACAGTATTATTTCTCACAGTTCTAAAACTCTCCTTACTGCAGAGTTGAACATTCTACCCTGTAGATGTATGTAACTGCAATGACTCACAGGTCAACTCCACCCACAAAGCTTGAGATCAGATCAATGCAGAAACTAGCCTGGAAGATCAGCAAGAGAACACAGCTCAGCATCATTCTTCTGACAAGCTCTCATCTCATTGACCTAAACATAAATTCTGACAGTCCATACAGGGTCCCATGCAGCAACATCAACACTCTAAGTGAAATAAACAGGGCACCAGGAACCAAGAATATAATACTTGCACTGTGCAGAGAGACTGCTATTCTTTATCATATGTATGGGGGCTGCTATTCTGTGTAAAGTACACAGGAACAGCTATTCGCTGCAAATATACAGGGTTACTGTTCTTGATCATACACACAGAAGCTGATATTCTCTGTAAAATACACATGGCTGCTATTCTCTGTAATATATACGTGGCTGATATTGTCTGTGATATACACATGGCTGCTATTCGCTGTAATATACACATGGCTGATATTGTCTGTGATACACACATGGCTGCTATTCTCTGTAATATATACATGGCTGATATTGTCTGTGATATACACATGGCTGCTATTTGCTGTGATATATACGTGGCTGATATTGTCTGTGATATACACATGGCTGCTATTCGCTGTGATATACACGTGGCTGATATTGTCTGTGATACACACATGGCTGCTATTCGCTGTGATATATACATGGCTGATATTGTCTGTGATACACACATGGCTGCTATTCGCTGTGATATACACATGGCTGATATTGTCTATGATACACACATGGCTGATATTGTCTGTGATATACATATGGCTGCTATTCTCTGTAATATACATATGGCTGATATTGTCTGTGATATACACATGGCTGATATTATCTGTGATATACACATAACACAGTATTCTCTACACAATATACAGGGACTGCTATTTTCAAAAGCATGCTAGAGGACTGTTTTTCTTTGTAATATTTACAGACTGCGACACTGTACAATATATTCTGAACTACTATACTCTGTTATAAACAGGACTGCAATTCTCTACAGCATGTTTAGAGACTGCTATTCTCTGCCACATACATAGGGGCTGCTATTCTCCATAATATGGAGAGAGGCTGTTGTACTCTACAACGTGTACTGCACATTGATCACTATTCCCTATTCAGGGGCAATTGCTCTTTATAATATTGGCAGCGCTGTCATTTCCTACAATTTACACAATAGCTGCTGCTTTCTATAACATGTTGTGGGTGCTAATACTTGTCATCACATGGAAAATTTGACTAGTTCAGCAGAAAGAATTCATAATCCAAGTTCTTTTCTGTTGAACAGAGAAGTGGGATTTTGGATGAATGAGAGTTAACAGCCTGTGGAAAATGATTTTGCAGAAGAGATTTGTGGCCACTTGCATACATCACATTTACTTTTTAAAGACTGAAAGATTTAAATCTTTAAGACCAAGGACAGCATGAAGCAACGCTGGTTCCTTATGACCAGCTTCATTAGGGCCTCAGACAAATCAAGCCTCTGTGTCGCTCTGAGAGGATGTAGGCATAGTATTGCAAAATTATCATTTGGAATATAGTTGCTTGGAATCCTGGAAGAAATTATAAGGTAAAATGGAAAAAAAGATTTTTCTAGTAATTGGCTGTTCCTCAAAGTTTGGGTTCATTACTGCTTCTAAACTAGCCAATGATAAACAGAAACAATTCAAAAGTACATTTTTCTATTGTATATTATTCGGTTGATTTTGCATCATGACCTTGTGCTCGCTGTCCAACAATGTTTCAAGTATAAAATTCTCTCCTCGTTTTCAAATCCCTCCATGACGTTACCCCTCCATTTCTCTGTAATTTCCTCCAGCCATAACCCTCCAAAAGATTTACTGTCATCAAATTCTGGCTCCTTAGGTGCTTTGGTTTTAATCCCTTCACCTCTGATGGCCATGAAGCCAATTTCCTGAGTCTTAAGTTTTGGACTTCATCTCTAACCCTTTTGACCTCTCTCCCTTTTTAAGGGGTTAAAACAGGGCTTTTTGACTGTACTTTTGGTCACCTACTGTAACATCCCTTTAATGTGGCTCAGTGTTCAATTTTGTGAGATAATACTCCTGTGACACACTCGGGAGGTATTTCTATGTTAAAGGTCCTATAAAAATGCACATTGTTTTTGGAGTTGTGTAAGTGTGCAGGATACTGTATAAGCTACAGTGCCCAGTGTGAGGAGGGTTGCATCAACTTATCACGCAGAGGGTGATTGTGACAAACCTCCCACTAGCAAAGCAATATCTCTTTGTTTACAATCTCTCCACGCCCATAAAGCAATATCCCTCCAAATGCTCTGGCCTGCATCCAGTTCAGGCTCTTGCTGTGTACGGAACATTACAATCTATCCTGGCAAATGTGAACTTTGCTGGAGAAGACTATCAGGTGGGTACAGCTAAACGTCTCATCTTCCTCCCACAAGCAGACACTGACACCCTATCACTGAACAGCTGCCAAGTCTAGTCATTTCAAATTCTTGCTGCTGGCATCAGTCACAGGTTGTGTTTTGAAGGAGGTCATTCAGCCCATTGTGTCTATGCTGTGAACTGCTGTTTCTGACTCTGCCCCATGGCATTGTTATCAGGGGTTGTTCCACTGTAGCTTTTCTGTACGTACATCTCTTTCAGATCCCCAAAGTGACTGAGTGAAACCAAACAGGACCAATGACAACCAACAGTTCTCAACGGGAGAGAGTGGGCTATCATTGGAGCTGAGGGTTTAGTAGGAAAGGAGCAGGAACGACTCTTATTTCTGACGAACACGAGCAACTGATGTGTGGCATTCCTCAGGTTAGAACCAACACAGGATCGGTTTCAGGCAAATTCAGAAAATTGCCTAAGATCTTCCTAAAATCAGTCAAAGAAAAAGCTTCTGAAACCAAATTGCCAGAAGGAGATAATAGGAACTGCAGATGCTGGAGAATCCGAGATAACAAAGCGTAGAGCTGGATGAACACAGCATGCCAAGCAGCATCTCAGGAGCAGGAAAGCTGATGTTTTGGGTCTGGATCCTTCTTCAGAAAAATTCTTTTAGGAATTGTGCTGAACAATAAAAGGGGTGTGAGAGGATATAGGGAGCTGGTGTTTCCAGGTGGGGGTTACATCCAAAGCAAGGTGCAGGAAGCTTACTTGGCTGCTCCAATAATCAATTTCATAAAAGGACATGAATAAAGTTGATCAGTTAATCGTAAACATGAACATATGACAGTAGAATTTCACAGTGAGTACAATGTGATTTGTTCTTTGTGAATTGAATCATGTTGAAACCTTTCTCTTTTGTTCAGTCATTGCAGCTGTGAGAATTTTGAGTGGAAGAGGAACTTTGGAGGAGGCAGCTGGCCAGGGATACTCTCCAGATCCAGCAGCTGGATATGTGTGACACAGTGCATGAGCAACATCCTTAACCAATACATTGATATCCTCAGTGTGTGCTCAGCTTTAATTCAGAGACTGCACAGTGCAAGGTCCATTCACACACACGTCCCTGGGGAAGCAAGGAGTAACATGAGGATCACCTTCACTCCCTTGTCAACACTGAACCATAGTGTAATCCCACACAGTTCTCACAGGCTGGTTAAGATGCACCTTCCTCTTGCACATACACACATACTGGGATTTGGTATCAAGTAGAAGCTAATCAGTGGTTTTAGCATTTGTGAGTCATATTACAAGGAAATAAAGTCAAATCACACAGGACTGACTCCAACATTCTCTCTCAATCTTTCTCTGGAGCTGAGAAATGACTGTTTGAGATCATCACTGATGAAAGCAGCAAAGGTTAGGTCAGTGCTGATGCAGCACGATGTTAGCCAGTTACCCCTGAACTTCGACCCTTTCACAGTTGGTGAAAGAGAAGGTCAAGACAGGACCAGCTCAGTAACAACTTGTTTTAAAAACCTTTAAATTTGGGAATTTGCTGAATGAAATCACTTGCTTTTCTCTTGAAAGCATCAACTTCAGAGAAGCTGGATTGAAGTATTTGAAATAATTGCCAGACACAACTGTCAGAGGGACCAGGATTTTGCTGCGAGGCAGATTGAGAGCAGGAGACCAAGAATCAAGGAATTATACAGTACAGAAGGGGCCTTCTGCCCATTGAATCAGCTTCAACAAAAACTGCTCATACGCTGGTCGCATTCTCCTGCTCTAGGCCCACACCATTGAATGTTCTGACATTTCAGGTGCTCATCCTAGTGCTTTTTAAAGGTTGTGAGGTTTCGTGCCTCAACTGCCCTCCCAGGCCGTACATTCCCGATACCCACCAGCCTCTTGGTGAAAAGATCTTTCTTCCTCAAATTCCCCTCTATACTTCCTGCCTTTCACCTTAAAATTGTGCCCTTTATTGTTCACCTGTTCAGGGGAACTTCTGCTTTCTGTCCATCCTGTCCTTATCCCTCATTTTCTTACACACCCCTGTCAGGTACCTATTCAACCTTCGCTGCTCCATCAAAAACAACTCTCTCTTCATCGCTAAACCGTTCCGTTCCAGGCAACATCCTGTAGACTCCCCTCTACATCCTTCTTAACTGCCCTATTAATTTGTCCTGCCATATTTGGGAATCTATGGACAAGTTCCCCAAGAACCCCCTATTCCTCTGAGCTTCCTAGTATCCTGCCATTCATTGAGCACTCCCTTTATTGATACTTCTTCCAAAGTGCACCACCTCACACTTATCAGAGTTAAATTCAACCTGCCTCTGACCTGCTCATCTCATCAACCCGTCTATATCCTTCCATAACTTGAGACTTTCTTCTTCACTGTCAACCACTTGATCTTGTCATCTGCAAGTTTATTTATGATAGCCACACATTCTCATCTATATTGTTTGCATGTATTGAGAACAATAAGGGACCCAGCACAGATCCTTGTGGTAGACCACTGCACACCAGACTCCAGTCTCAAATAGACAACATTGTACCACCGCCCATGGTGTCCTGTCTCTTAGCTCATTTTGAATCCACTTTTGGCAGGTTGTACTGGATCCCATGGGCTTTTACCTTCTTTATCAGTATCCCATTTGGAACCTCGTCAAAGGCTTTGCTGAAATCCACATAAACGACATCAACTGCATTAGCCTCAACTACACACCTGGTCACCTCAAAAAATTCACTCAAATTTGTTAGGTATGACCTCTCTCTCTGACAAAGCCATGCTGACTATCCCTGATCAAACTTTCCCTCTCTGAATGGAGGTTAGTGTTCTCCTACAGAATTTTCTCCAACAATTTTCCTTCCACTGATGTTAGACTCACTGGTCTGAAATGCCCTGGTTCCTCTGTACCATGCTTCTTGAAATGTGAAACTACATTATCTATCCTCTAGTCTTCTCCCGTAGATTTACCCTCAAGTAACTGTTCCCGTCTATTTTAGCCACATTCTGCCTTATTTTAATGTCTGCCTTCCCTGATCCAAAACCTTTTTTTGCCGGCCATCTTTCTCCTTTTCCAGAACAAAATTGAATGTATGGCGTTGTGGTCGTTATCACAAAGATGCACTCCTAATGTCATTGCGAACACCAGTCCAGTCCCAAGTTTGGTCCAGCACTGTACCAACCCAGTGACTGAGTTGCATTGAGATAGAGTTTGTCAGAACCTAGAGATTTCTTTCTTCCAGATAAGGTGCCCATGGAATTCGTTCCTTGTTTATCCCCTGAGCAAAGGTTGGCGAGTTGCCAGAGACTAGGATGTTGCTTGATAAGGCCATAGAGTCATACAATCATACACAGATCCTTCAGTCCAACTTGTCCATGCTATCCAAATATCCTAAATTAATCTAATGCAATTCGCCAGTGTTTGGTCCATGTCCTTCTAAACCCTTCCTTTCATGTACCCATCCATATGCCTTTGAAATGTTTACTTTTAAAATAATCACTGCATTACAGGTATTGTAAAACCAGTGACAATACCAAGAATATACCGGTTTCAAACCAGTTCAAGTGGAGATGTTGTCTATGAATCAAAGATTGTCGACTAATCAAGAGACAGCAAGAACACGTTGGAGTCAGAGATAACGTGGTGTAGATCTGGAGGAACACAGCAGGCCAGGCATCATCAGAGGAGCAGGAAAGCTAACGTTTCAAGTCTGGACCCTTCTTCAGAAATGGGGGAGGGTGAAGGGAGCTTAGGAATAAATAGAGAGAGGAGGGGTGGGGCTGGGGAAGGTAGGCGGGATGGTGGTAGGTGACTGCAGGTGGGGATTGGTCAGTGAGGTAGGAGGAGCGGATAGGTGGGAGAAAAGATGGTCAGGTTGTGTCAGGTCAGGGAGGCAGGCATGAGAGAGAGGGTTGGTCATGGGATGAAGCCGGGGATGAGGAGATTTTAAAACTGGTAAAGTCCACATTGAGACCGTTGGGTTGCAGGTTCCTGAGGTGGAATATGAGATGCTGCTCCTCCAGTTTGTGGGTGGTCTCACTGTGACGCTGGAGGAGGACCAGGATGAGCATGTCACCCAGGGAGTGGGAGGGGGAGTTGAATTCGTTGGCAACTGGAAGGTATTTTTGTTTATCGCGAACAGAGTGCAGATGCTCCACAGAGCAGTCTCTGAGCCTCCACTTGGCCTCATCAGTGTAGAAAAGAGGCCACTTCGGGCGCAGCGGATACAATAGGCCACTTTAGTGGATGTTCAGGTGAACCTCTGTCTGATGTGGAAGCTTTTCTTGGGGCCTGGGATGGGGGTGAGATGGGGGTGTGGGGGCAGATGTGGAACTTCCAGCGGTTGCAGGGAAAAGTGCCGGGTGTGGTGGGGCTAGTGGGGACAGTAGAGCAGATGAGGGCATCACGGAGAGAGCGGTCCCTACAGAAGGCACATAGGAGGCAGGAGGGAAATATATCTTTGGTTGTGAGGTCTGATTGTCCACTAACCAATAATATTTTGCACATTTCATTTGGCTCTTCAGACTACTGTCTTGTTACTAAAGAGATAAGTGCTTTTTAATTCAAAGAGAGTCCATTTTTAGACATTCTTTTAGAGCTAAGAAATTTAATTTCATGTTTTTTTCTACTCCATCATGATAGATCTTAGGCCAACATATTGCTGTTTGTCAAGAAAAAGATACCACTTAAGCACATAGCTATCTCACCATCACTATTCTCCATTGAATAATTTTCCAGATTTGGAGAGGAATAAATGGTTTAGAATTGAGCTTTTCTCAAAATATTTTTGTTGTCTCTGAGCCCCTGCTAATGGCTAATATGTGGGAATTGTGAGGGAACATGATGCACAATTCCTACATTTGTTGGGGGCTGTGCTGGTTCGAGCTGAAAATAATTTGTACATTTGTTTCATTTCCCTCTATCCCTGTTAAACAGTAATATAGCCAACAAAGGGGTGCAATTTTGAAATGGTGAGATGAAATTTTCCAAATTAGTGAGCTTGTAACTGTCTGTGTGAGATTGTGCCTGGGCACCATGTCTCTGTTCTGTGTGTGTGTTCCTGGGTGTAAATACTTGTGTAAGCCTGTGTGTATGTGCTTGCATGTGTGACTGAGTGTGTGTTTGGGTGAGGGTGTTTGTGAGTTTGCATAAGCGTCTGAGTGTTCGTGTGTATATGTGTGTGTGTGTGTGTGTGTGTGTGTGTGTGTGTGTGTGTGTGTGTGTGTGTGTGTGTGTGTTTGTGTGTGTGTGTGTGTCCGTGTGTGTGTGTGTGCGTGTGTTTGTCTGTGCGAGTGTGTGTGCCATGTGAGTGTGTGTGTGTGTGAGTGCGTGTATATGTGTGTTTGTGTGTCTGTGTGTGAGAAAGTCTATATGTGAGTGTGTGTTTGTGTGTGTGTGTGTGAGAGTGAAAGAGAGTGTGTGTATATGTGTGTTTGTGTGCGTGTGTGTGTGTGTGTGTGAAAGTCTATATGTGTGTGTGTGTGTGTGTGTCTGAGAGAGGAAGAGAGACAGGCAGTGGGGGTGTGAGTTTTGGATTAGGAGAGAGCGGATTTTTTAAAAAGGCAGGATCTGGCCAAATTAGGTTGGGAACAGCTACTAGTGAGAAATCTCTAGGCGAGTGGTGTTGGGGGGTAGGGGGAATGTTCACAAAGGAAATGGGGAGGGTATAAGCCCAACATGTCCACTCCAGGGAGATAGGAAGGAGTAACAAGCCCAGAGAATCACGGGTGAACAGAGACATTCAGGATGCAATGAGAAATAGTGCAATTTGGAAATCAAAGAGGGATATGTGAAAACGTTGTCTAGTAATGGCAGGGAAAATCCCAAGATATTCTTTAAGTATATCAATGGAAAGGGGGTAACCAGAAAAAGAGCAGGGTCCATTAGAGACCAAGGAGGCATCCGAGGGTGCAGCCAGGGGGCATTGGGAGAATGTTGAAGCAATACTTCATATCCATCTTCACCCAGGAGAATGAGGATGTAGGTATGGAACCCGGGGCAGGGTGGAGACTGCAAAGTGCTTGAGCAATTTGATGCAGGAAGGACAAGGAATTGGAGGTGTTGGCAGGCTTAAACATAGACAATCTCCGGTCTCGATCAACTTTGTCCCAGGTTGCTGTGAGAGACAATGGACGTGATTGCAGGGGCACTGACCCAAATTTTTAATTCCTCTCTGGATATGGGGGAGATGCCAGAGGATTGGAGAAAAATGAACAGGGTTCCAATATTTAAAGAGGGTTGTGGACCTCAGTCAAAGAACTACAGAGCAGTGAGTCTCATGTCAGCAGTGGGGATACAATTGAAGAAAATTCTGAAGGAGAGCATCTAACTCCATTTGAAGATGCAAGGTTTGATCAGGGATAATCAGCATGGCTTAGTCAAAGAGTAGTCATACCTAACAAATTCGATTGAATACTTGTGAGGTGACCGGGTGTGTAGATGAGGCTAATGCAGTTGATGTAGTTTATGTGGATTTCAGCAAAGCCTCTGACAAGGTTTCACATAGGAAACTTATCAAGAAAGCAAATGCATATGAGATACAGGGTAATTTGGTAAAATGGATTGAAATGGGCCCAGTTATAGGAGACAGTGGATGATGACAGAAGGCTGCTTGAGGGACCGGAAGCCAGTGTCCACTGGTGTACCACAGGGATCTATGCTGGTTCCCCTTTTAGTTGTCATTTATATAAATGACGTAGATGTCCAGTGTTTGATTAATAACTTTGTGGATAATACAAAGATTGGTTGGATGGTTAACAGTGATGTTGAGTGAGTTAGTCTACAAGAAGATACAAACAGGACAGTCAAATGGGCAGACAGTAGCAGCTGGAATTTGGCCCGAAAAGTGTGAGGTGATGCATTTTAGGAGGAGTAATTTGATAAGGAAATATTCAATGTATGATATAGCACTAGGAAATTCTGTGGAACGAAGGGACCATGGAGTGTTTGTCCATAAATCTCTGAAGGAGGAAGGGCATGTTTCTAGGGTGGCAAAAGAGGCAGATGGGATACTTGTCTCGATGAATCAAGGCATTGATTACAAAAGTAGGGAAGGCATGTTGGAGTTGCATTGAATTTTGGTGAGAGCTGGCTCTGAGGGAGCTGGGTCTGTGTCAAGGACTCTCCATGTGCATGTGAGAGGTGACTTGGTAGTAGGATACTGGCCTCTGTCGAGTATTTCAGTGGCAACGAGAGAAAACCATGCTCCTGCAGAAATTCACTCACAACTATCTTTGAGTTGGGGTAAGCATTTCTGGCATCATGCTACTAATCAGGAAGCTTGACCTGTTTGATCCTGTTGTCGAAGACTGGGCCCGGTATACAGAAAGAATTTTTTTTTTCTGGGCAAATGACTTGGGGCAGATGAAAAGCAACGAGTTATTCTCTTGACAGTTTATGGAGCTGCAGCATTTTCAGTCATTAAGGGTCTAGCTTTCTCTGAGGGACCAGATACTAAAACCTTTCAAGAGCTGATAGATTTAGCTAAGGAATATTATGATCCCAAGTCTCCTCTAATTCTGAGATGCTATTGTTTCACTTGGTAATTCGAGAGTCAGGAGAATCCGTTTTGGGATTTTTGACTCAGTTAAGACAACTGGCAGAGGCATGTGACTTTGGTTTAACCCTTAATGAGATGCTGAGAGACCGATTGGTCTGTGGGATTAACAATGTAACCATACACAAGTGCCTACTAGCTGAAGGCCAACTAGACTTCAAACAGACACTACAACTGGCTTCATAATTGGAAAATGCAGCAAGTGGAGCACACGAGTTGCAGGATATTCCAATGGAAGTGGACACCCTCGCCAGGCCACCTGAGCTTGGGGAACATCACTTGAGAGAAGAAAATTGCGTAGCCTCACTCAGGACGTACTCTGAACAGGGGGATTCTGGGTCAGCCCACAGCAAAATCCTAAAACAAAGCCAAGCCTCAGCCAAACAGTTAAAAAATTCTTCATGATCCAGGCCAGCAGGCCGTTGTAATTCCTGCTGATGTGCGGACTCGAAACAGAAAAAGACTCCCACTCGACCTACATAGATTAATAGAACTTATTGGCTGGTCTCCAGGAGAGTGCACACCCTGGAAAGTCCACCTACTTCTGGTTTGAACAGTCAAATTGCTCAGTAACATCCTAATCAGAACCAATTAAAACAAACGTCTGGTTAAATGGTCACCCGGTTCAAATGGAGGTCGATACCAGCATGACCATTTCAGTGATTGCTCACCCAGTCTTTAACAAAGTTCGCTCTGGACTCCAACCCTTAAGTTTGCCTGAGGTCTCAGCTGGACCGAGAACCGATACTGGGGAACCCTAACAGATTAAGGGACAGCTTCAGTTCTGGTGTCTTATGAGAAGCCGCTGGTTCAGTTCAGCTGGTTCAGTTACCACTGGTTGTAGTAAAAGGCTCGGGCCCAAGCCTGATGGGGTGAAATTGTCTGAAAAAGAAAATGGCTGCCCAAGAGAAGTCCTAATTAAATACCCAGACGTTTTTTAAGGAAGGTCTAGGGACTAACCAAGGAGCCAAGGCCACCTTTTATATTAACCAGGAAGCAATTCCACGATTCTGCAAGACCCATCCAGTGCCATTTGCTTAACGGGTAAAAGTAGAGGCAGAAATCAGGAGGCTGGAAAGCAAAGGAATCATCAAACCAACACAGTTTGCGGAACGGTTGTACTGATTGAGAAGCCCAACGGAATTTTAAACAAATGATAAACCACTTTTCACAGCTGGATTAATACCCAACCCCTTGCATCAATAAATTATATGCAAATCTGGCAGGCTGAGACTGTTCTTCACGAAGCTGGACAGGAGCCATGCGTACTTGCAATTACAGTTGCATGAGGATTCTCAGATGTATGCTACAAAGTAGTATCCATAAGGGTTTGTTCCAATGTACGAGATTGTCATTTGGGGTATTGTCAACCTGTGCAATTTTCAGTGGACGATGGAAGCATTTTACAAGGTCTATCCCAGGCTACCATTTATCTGGATGACTTGCTAATATCAGGGAAAACAAATAAGGAGTACTTAGAGAACTTGGGCATAGTCCTTCGATGTTACTCCCGGATGGGAGTACACCTTAGAAAGGAAAAATGTGTGTTCCAGGCAACGCAAGGGACTGACTTAGGCTACAGAGTCAACAAAACCGGGTTACAGCTGTTGGAACATAAAGTGAGGTCAATCAAAGCTGTACCAGCTCCCATGTCTGTACCTGATGTCAGGTCTTCCTTTGGGCTGGTGAACTATTATGGAAAGTGCATATGTGACCTGGCCTCCATCCTGGAACCTTTACACTGTCTCTTCAAAAAAGGTCAACCATGGAGATGGTCACATGGCCTAACCGTAGGTTTCAGGAAAGTGAAAAAACTGCTCTCAACCTCTATGGTTTTGGCATAGTATGATCCCAAGTGAGATCAGGTGTTGACAGGCAATATCTCCCTGGACAGCATCGGGGTAGTATTAGCTCATAGGTGGACCAACAGAGAGGAGCACTCAATAATGTATGTATTCAGAACTCTGGACAATGCAGAGCATAGATATGGCCAAATAGACAATTATTTGGATATCTGGAGTCAGGAAGTTCCACTAATATCTTTACAGATGCAAATTCATAACGGACCACAAAACCCTGCTCGGTCTACTTAAATAGGACAAGACTATGCTGCCCATAGCTTCAGGCCAGATTCAGTGGTGGGCTCCAATATTAAGTGCATACAATTACAAATTGGAGCACTGTCCAGGCGGTCAAGGAGCGAATTCAGATGAATAGGCCACTTCCCACAGGCATATACATCACTGGAAGAGTTCGGTGAAACAGGAAGAAACAGCTTCACTCAATACCAAACTGCCCTGGTTCCTGTTTGATTATTGGGCCACCCCTTATGCACCTACAGGAATAGTTACAGCAGAGCTAGTGATGGGGAGAAGACTCCGCACGAGGTTCAATCTAATCTTCCCGGATCTTGGGGAGGAGGGTGAAACAGCGTCAGAAATGCCAGGGCCAGACACAAGACTCCACTAAGTGAGAGAGACAGTTTATGTTTGGAGATGAAGTTTGATGTAGTAACCAGGGGAATGACCCTGCTTGGGTAAGAGGTGAGATTGATGCAATGTCAGATCAAGTGATTTATAAATGTCAGGTAGGTGCGATACTCCTGGGCCATATGAAAGCTGCAAATTCACAAACGGTGCAGGAGCAGAATGTGCCCAGCTCCTCAATTGTCTTTCCAACTGATCTGGAACCCATGCGCTTTCCCGCTCCATCCAGCTTTGAAGACACCTCAGAATCTGAGATGGACACAGTGGGTGTCACAGCCTCAATGCCTTTGCCGCCTGAAGATGAGAACGAATTTCTTCCGAAACGATCCGGGTGCAAAAGGCGAGCTACTATGTGGTATACACCGCCTCTACCAGAGGCCAAGCCAGAGGAACCTGACCCAGTGCTAAAATGCCCAGGAGGAGCTACATAAAACAATATCGGAGTTTCATAAGTTATAGCCTCAGCCTCAGAGGGGGACGGATGTGGTGATTGTAACGAGGTCAGCTAAGTGGGCATCTAAGAATAGGAGTTCCCTGATTGGGGCTGTTAATCTGGTCCAATTAGGGAGGCCTGGCTGACAGATAAGAACAGGCGTGTCAGATATCCTGTTCACTCTGAAAGCTGGTTCTGTGGGCTCTGGCTTAATGTAAAGGACTCTCCACATATCAATAAAGGGCGACTTGGTGACAGGATACCGGGTTATTTCATTCTGGATACAAATAAGAAGGGGGAAGATGTTTAATAATGCAGATCGAAGATATAGTTAAAATACAGAGGAATCTTCAGGATTTATTAATAAGATGGTGGAATGGTATAAACAGTGGTAAGTAAAATGTGAGAGAAAGCAGGAACTGCAGATGCTGGAGAATCCAAGATAACAAGGTGTGGAGCTGGATGAACACAGCAGGCCAAGCAGCATCTGAGGAGCAGGAAAGCTGATGTTTCGGGTCTGGACCCTTCTTCAGAAGACCCTTCCTTCCAGACCCAGAACGTCCGCTTTCCTGCTCCTCTGATGCTGCTTGGCCTGCTGTGTTCATCCAGCTCTACACCTTGTTATCTTAAATAAAAATATGATGTGTGATTAGCTGTAATAGAACCATGAATGGGAGACAGTTGATTACAGGGGGCACAGAAGAATCTTGGGGAACAGGTTCACCTGACAATAAAGGCAGCTCATCACATTTAATAAGCACAAAATAAAATGGTATTCTCATGTTTGTCACAAACTGCAACATTTCAAGGAGACAATGAGGAGCTGGTGTTGGATTTATGAGGATCTCAGTTAGTTACCGATGGTTATCTTGGTCACACACAAACAGGAACATCTGGATAATTTTAGAAGAATTCAATGCACATTGCTGAGAATGTTGCTCAGTATGAGGCAACATAAACAAAAGGAAAGATTTGAAAAATTTTATTCTTCATTGATTAAGATACAGATTCCAGAGAAGTATCACAAGAAGATGGAATGGGTTTCTGTCAAAGTAACCCATTTCCACAGGCAGAGTGGGTCAGGGGGAGGGTTGTGGATTCAAAATTAAACAGAAAATGCTTTAGTTTTAAATGCTTTAGAACAGCTCCAACATCGGCTCCTCATTGCTTTAGATTCGGCACAGTAGGAACTTCTTCAGAATTGTCCAGTTATGACAATGATCACCTGCTTAATTATTTAATGATGTCATGCTGCTGCTGTACCTGTCATTGGTTCGGCCACTTTGGATACTGTATACAATTCTGATCTGTCTGCCATAGGAAGTATGTTGTTAAACTTGAAAGGATTCACCAAAGATTTACAGGGATGTTGCCAGGACTGAAGGGCTTGAGCTATAGCGGGAGGCTGAATACGCTGGGCCTTCTTTCCCAGGAGCATCAGAGGCGGAGGGTGGCCTTATAGAGATTTTCAAATCATGAGGGAATGGATAGGGCGAATAGACAAGGTCTTTGCCCTGGGGTGGGGCAGTCCAAAACTAGAGGGTATTGGTTTCTGGTGAGAGGGTAAATTTTTCATGCAGATGGCAGTGCGTGTATGGAATGATCTGCCAGAGGAATTAGATGCTAGTACAAATTCCAACATTTAAAAGGCATCTGGATGGAAATATGAATAGGAAGAGTTTAGAGGATTATGGGTCAAATGCTGGCAAATGGGACTGGGTCAGATTAGGATAACTGTTTGTACAGACAAATTGGGCTGAAGATTTTCTGTCCCATGCTGCATGACTCTATGAGATCTGGCAGCATCTGTGAACAGTAACAAAGTTAATGAGTTAATGTTTCAGATCAAAGTTTAGGCCTGATGTCCTGTGGCAAGATTATCTTGAACTCACCTCTGTTTCTCTCTCCACTGATGTTGCCAGTCCTGCTGAGTTTCTCCCATATGAGAAACTTTTAGCTTTGAGATGGGAGCTAACAGAGAAAAACAGCTCAATCAGATGATCAGTCTGAAGTGACAAAGACATAGAGGAGAAACCAGACATTTTGTTGCTCCCCAAACCTGTTGCATAATTTAACCCTATAACTAATCTCTCATCTTAATCCCACACTGTCACCCAAACCTCCCGACCGCATCATTGGATTGCCTGAGACTTTGAACTCTATTGATCTCAGCCTTGAATCTATACAAAAACTGAACATCCTCAGTCTATCAGGTGACAAAGTCCTAAAAATTCACAAGTCTCAATGTTACAAAATTTTTCTTCATCTTAGTCCTAAATGGCTAATCATCCTCAGATAATGACACAGAGTTTTAAGGGAGCTGCCTGTCAGCATCACACAAGTTTTATATGTTCCCCCTCAATCTTTTAAGCTCCAGAGCAAATACACCCAATGTACTCAATCTTCCTTACAGGAGAACCGCGTCAGTGCACACATGGAGCAAGATAACTTCATCTCACCCACTATAAAGTTAATATATCCTTCCTCAACAGGCACCTGAGGCACACCAGTAGTGTCCCTACCTCTGAACCAGGAGGCACACAGAGGTCCACCTGCTCCAGAAGTGTGTGATCATATCCATGAACAGGGAGCGTTCCCTGTTTTGCAGAAACCCAGGCCGGAGAGGCAGGATGGTCTATTCCTGCTCTTTTATCAGCTCCATGCAGTGCGCCCTTCATCGATTTTTGTCATTCAGTTGGTAAGATCAGCATTCATTGGAGTGTTTGACATTTATGAAAACATTTGTTAGCTTGCTGTGTATTTGCTCAATTGAACAACCTAATCAATTAGCTAATTTATTAATTGATTAATTTTAGTTACATACTTCACAACTGAAGACGACATTGAATTAGTTAGGTACTTGTTTTTTCGAATTGATCTGTTTGATGTCTCACTGAATGGTGTCAGTGTTGTTTTCTGACGCAGCTTGCTGTTAATGTTTCTTTGAGAGTTCTTGGTTTAATCTCCTTAGGACAATCTTACTGCGATAAGATGCTGTCTAAATGCAAGTTGCTCTTGTTACATTTCGATGAGATGATGTTAAGACTGACAGACGCAGTGAAGAGAGCAGGAGTTTGGCAGTGATATTCAAGCCTGATCTGTTGGGGGTTGTTCTGTAGACAGGTGCGACCAGGACAGGATCGTATTTGTATTTGTGCCTCACTGTTCACATACGGAATTGTAGAATCACTGAGTGTGACAAACAAAGTTTCACTTCCCAATCAACAATTGAAATAAACTAAAATGAGAATTGCTAATTTTATCCCATGTTATATTTGCTTCAATCTGAAGTCGAAATAGTTTGTGTATGAAGGTGCTGTGCTGTGGTCACACTGCAGAAGACACGTGTCTGCCTGAAGAGTCACTGAAACCTGACTGGGCCCACAGTGAGAATGCTGGCCTTCATATTCAAATCTTCCCTGTCTCATCCAAATGCAACTCTTGATAATCTATTAGTCACTATGAGATTGACAGTAGTCTGGAATGGTCAGTGGTCAGTGGTCTGGCATGGCAGTGGTCTGGGTGGTTCCTCTGAGCTAGGCATGGAGTTTCTGATCTGTTTCCACTCGGGCATGACATCTCATTTCATGGAGGGACCTTATGGTGTGAAGTTGAAATGAGAATCTCAAAATGTTCCTGAAAGATTCAGACTGACACACTGGCCATAACAAGATGGCTATTGGATGATCCATTCCACATTGCCTGCTGCCTGCTCAGTAACATCAGAGTGAGCCTCTCAGTGAGCATTTTCAGACACTCACATACTTGGAATTCAACCACATTCCAATCCTCAGAAACATTGGAGATGCCAATCCTGAATCATATGGACCACTCTGTGGGATGGGACCTTGGATAGTGGGATGGGACATTGGACAGTGAGCAACTAATCAGGCCCTGATGCTAACTGGATGCATGAGCTTTTGTGAAGCACACAACAAGTTTCATTGTATTTTATACCCCGTATTGTTATCAGACACAACAGAGTGATTGTCCCACAAATAAATCACTGTAACCTTTTTTTAAAAACTACCTTTTTTTAAAACCACCAGCATTAATTAATCATGTAACCAATCAAATATTTATAAGCAAAGCCCATGATGAGCAATGCGAACATTCAGAAGTGAGGGAGATAGGGCGAATTTAATTCTGTTCTGTGGAATAGAGTCTGGATGGATGGACTAGATCAGTATTTAAAGGGAGATCTTCTATATCTGTGGGTTTTGAATAAGATTTGGAGTCAGGAGATTTTCACTGCTCAGGTTACTTTGTAAGGTTTGGCAGGTAGAAACTAGAAACGTGGGGCAATCTGTGTGAATCACAAATGTTCTGTTTGTGTGGTGGAAATGGGGAAATGAGAATGTTGCAGAGAAGCCATTGAGCTCACCAAGTCTTGGTAAATGCTGGCTTGCAACAGTCCTGTATTTTGAATATTTCTCTTTATCAATTGAATAGAATCAGTAAAAACTGAAAGAATTGCAGATGTTGTAAATCAGGAACGAACACAGAAGTTGCTGGGAAAGTCGGCAAGTCTGGCAGCATCTGTGAAGGAAGAAACAGAGTTAAAGTTTTGGGTCCAGTGACCATTTCTCGGAGAATCAGTAAATATTCAGCCTGTACCTTATAGCTCCAACCATCTTCTTGTACCTTCTGAGCTCATGTCTCAGGCCAGTGAAAACTTCAGAATCTTGCAGAGTCTTAAAAACTTCACATTATTTCTTAATTCCAAAAACACAACTGGAATTTCTCCATCAGAGAAAGTAAGAACTGCAGATGCTGGAGTCAGAGATAACACAGTGTGGAGCTGGAGGAACACAGCAGGCCAGGCAGCATCAGAGGGGCAGGAAAGCAGACATTTCAGGACTTCCCACTTCTTCAGAAAATTTTCTTTGGACTTTCTCAATGTTCCTTCAACACTACCTCTCAACCTATACTACCACCTCATGAATTCTTTTCACAAAAGTATACTTTATTCGTAACATTTCCATAAAGCACAAACCTGGTCAGTATCTTTTCATTCAATCTGTGACATTCTGAGAGGCTTCAGCATATCTACATTTACATTTACAATGTCAATTCCAAGTCAAATTCACAGCCTGAGGAGACTTCATATGGCTTCACTCTCTCTGCAAGAAAGCCTTAGACATTGATCTTTCCCCCACTGCTCCTCTGTAGCAGATGCCCCTAGCTTTAGATAGTCCCTTAGCCCTGGACCTTTGGAATGTGCCAGTCTGTAACACTCGGGCGAGGATAGCTGTTTGCATGGGAAGACCAACCAGTTTCAGGCAGACTAAGGAGTCTGAGTCGATGGTCCTCCAGGCACAGTCTGTGTTGGCCTTGGTGATTCCCAGGGCACAGCCTGTACAGCACTGAACCTCGTGTCATGGAGCTGCTCAGGATGAACTTTAACAAAACCCACTGCATCTGTTTTCGGAGCTTCTTTGTGAAAGCGTGTTCCACAAGGGAATGGACAGTAGTCTCCTTCAGAACACTGTGTGGAGGGAGAGAGGTGGGGTAGATTGGAAGGATGTGATGGGTAACGCCCTTCTCACCACCAGCCAGGAGATGTCTTGGTGCTCGTTGGAAAGTTCTGCTGACGAGGCGTTCTGCAAAATGAACCACACGATGGGATCCACCCTCTCCTTTTCCCTCAGGGCCATGACGCTACGTGCTGACCACTTCCTGATGGACTTATGCTCAAAGGGGTTTTCCTGCAGAAACCTGGGGAATGGTGATATTGCAAGGTCCATCTGATGAGAGAATTTTACACACCAGGAGGTCAGCCCCATTCTTTGAACCTCCTCCTGAATATTCCCCTCCCCTTCCCTCCCTCTTTCCATGGCTCTGTATTCAGTGTGAACTCATAGACACTTCCAGCTCTTTGTAATTTAAACAGGAAGATTAGACAGTGTGACGCTCTGTTCTGAAGCTATCTGTGTTCCTGGAAGGAGTAGTCCCTCAGCTGATGGTAAACCGAGCTGCTTGCTGGGACAGGTCTGGTGGCTGAGTCGTCTCTTTAGCTGACTCTGAGAAAAGTCAATCCATCACTCATTTCTCTGCAGGAACTGATTCTACAAATATCAATGACTCAAATTTAAAAAAACATTAATTAGCAGAAAATTGGAAGCCCAGTGTGTGGGTTTAAATATCTGAGCAGCAGGTTTCCAGGGAAATAAATCACTAATTGACATCACCTGTGGGTTATGAGGTTCGTGTTATTTGTGGTTTATGTTTCAGTAAATCTCCGTTTTTGGTATCAATAAGGGGCCTTGTTTTTGCCTCTTCACTCATATTACAAACCGAATAAAACAGCTAGTATTACACACCCCTCCCCACACCACCCCGATTGTAACAGTCCCTGAAGCACCACATCCTCTCATGATCATGGGTCCACCTGAAAAGCATAAAGCAAAACAAAACAGTTTGAGGGAGACGCCTAACACTCACCTCAGAACTGACGGCATTGCATTCCATTTCTCCAAAGCACTTTCAGCAAGTAACGACAGCAAATACTTAAAACAATCTTCATCCAGAAGTGCTGAGTGGATGATCCATCTCGGTCTCCTCCAGTGGTCCCAAGCATCACAGATACCAGTCTTCAGCCAATTCACTTCACCCCATGAGATATCAAAAGCATTTGGAAACACTGGATACTGCAAAGGCTATGGGCCCTGACAACATTCCGGCAATTGTACTGAAGACTTGTGCTCCGGAACTGGCCGCTCCCCAAGCCAAGCTGTACCTGTCCACTTACAACACTAGTATCTACCTGACAATGTGGAAAATTGCCCAGGTAAGTCCTAGACATATCCAACCCGATTGGTCAATTACTGCACCATCAGTCCACTCTGGACCAGTGACAGGATCTATGAGAGATTTTGTTAAGGCTAACCAGAATCATCTGGTTTTGCTGGTTGGGGAGTCTATAAAGAGAAGGTTTTCACCAAACCATCTGCCAACACATTCACCACACATTGCCACTTTCATTGCAGAGGTCAGGGTGCCTGCTGGTTTCGGGTAGCAGGTCACAGGGTATGGGCCAGTGGGTGTGCAGGACACGTGGGGTGGAACCAAAGGCTCTTTAAACCCCAGGACACCGGGATAAATGGGAAAGAAAGTATTTATGTGAAGCCAGGCACTGCATTCCCAACAATCCCTCTCACTTACTCTCTGCTTGCATCTCACAGTGGAATGGCTGTCCGAATATGACTCATCGCCCGTCCCAAATTGTCCTGGAGAAGGTTTTGGTGAGTTGGCTTCTCGCTGGAGATCATGTGCTGTGGGCCCATCCACAATATAGTTGGGGAGAGGGTTCCAGGATCTTGTCCACTGTCCTTCACCATGATCTTTTCAGACACCCACACAACGAATGCTTCCACTCTCACTCTGTCTGTGTCACTGAACTCAGTCTATCATTCAGAAAGCTTTCTATAATGAGGACAGAGCTGTGGTCGTACTGCTGGGAGCAGATTAAACAGTTAAAGTCCAGAAACTAAGATAAAAGAGTTCAGTCATGGCTACAGGATCCTCACAAAACACTTCACAGCTAGTGAAGCACTTTCTCAGTTCTATAAATGAAGAAGTGCAACTGCTCATGGTGCATTCCCAAAATGAGAAATAATAACCCGATAATCGGATTTTTGTGATGGCGCTTGAGGGATAAATATTGGTCAGAACACCAATGAGAAATGCTATGCTCTTTAAAACAATAAAATTGGATCCTTTACTGAGACAAATCTCAAAATTGTAATATAATAGACCACAAGGACAAGGGCAGCAGATATATAGGAACACCACCACCTCCAAGTTCCCCTCCAAGCCAATCTCCATCCTGACTCATAAATATATCGCCGTTCCTTCACCGTCGCTGGGTCACAAGCCTGGAATTAAGGGCAGTGTGTTTTCAAATGATCTGCAGTGGATTCCCCTGCAGAATTTTACTCAAATTATCTGAAAAAAGCCTTAAGACCGTAAGTAATCGCCACCTCATCTGCAGAAACTGCCAGAGACTCAAAACTGTACCAAACCCCTTTATGCAAAATGGCCCTGAAGGCGCCGTTATCTGTTTCAATAACATCTTGATCGTTTTGAAAATGAAAGACTGAAACTCCTTCATTAACATAGACTGTCTGCTTTGTGTGTTCATAGTCGTATACCACATGACCAAAACTCTCTCTTGTGAAAAGCTACAATTATAAGTTGTCTGTTTGTTACAGAAGAGAGTGACACCGAGGAGGTCCGTAGGGAGAGGGGAGGTGATGGCCCTAGTGGTATTATCACTGGAATGTTAATTCGGACACTCTGGTGATGCTGGTTTGAATCCCACCCTGACAGGTCAGGGAATTAGAATTTGACCAAACTCTGGAATTAAGAGTCTAATGATGACCACAAATTGATTGTCAGGGAAAAGCCTCTCTGGTTCACCAGAGCCCTGGAGTAATCTTGACTTGGTCTGGTCTACATTTGACTGCAGACCCACAGCAATGTGCTTCACTCTTAACTGCCCTCTGAAATAGGCAATAAATGCTGGCCTAGCCAGTGACGCCCACATCCTGTGAATTAATTAAAAAAAAGGTCAGTACAAAGTTCCTTATTTGAGATAAGCACCCCTGAGGGTTTTGTCTGCCCGATGTTTTTTCTCAACCTAGAGATAAAAAGAAATTCCTTTCTTTCCCCCCCTGAAGTTCATTCTAAAGTCAATGTGTTAACAATTATTTTCAGGCTCATATGCTATCTCTGGTACAAGTAGAATATAAAAAGACAGAGAATTTAAAAATAAACTGAACTTTAAGTGCCATAGCTCTGGAGTTATAGAGAATGGAAACAGGTCCTTCAGTCCAACAGTCCATGCCGACCATCTTCTCAAACTAAACAAGTCCCACTAGTCTGCATTTGGCCCATGTCCTTCCAAACCTTTCCTATTCATCTACTTATCCAAATGTCTTCGAAACATTGCAACAGTACCCACATCCACCATTTCCTCTGGCAGTCTATACCACACATGAACCACTCTGTGTGTAAAATATTGCCCCATATTTCGTTTTGAAATCTTTCTATTCTCACATTAAAAACATGCCCCTGGTTTTGAAATTCACCACCTGAGGGAAAAAGGTGAAAAGTTGATGAATTTGCTGTCAGAAATCACTTGTTAACGAGTGTGATTATCCACTTGGAATTTCTGTGGCTGCTCCCGGTTCTGTGGTTCCTTGTGTGGAGGGTGAGCCCAATGCGAGAATGCCATCTCCCAGCACAGATTAGGCAGATGTTTCCGGGAGGTGGAGTTAGTCCTTGGCTTTGACATCATTGACATTCCTTTCCCCGGTTTATTTCCCGTACTACCTCTCACCGGTGGGTGTTCTCAAAGAGCTGTGTCCCTTCACACAGGACCTTCCTCCAAGATAACCAAGTGTGGAGCTGGATGAACACAGCAGGCCAAGCAGCATCTCAGGAGCCCAGACCCTTCATCAGAGAGGGGGATGGGGAGAGGGAACTGGAATAAATAGGGAGAGAGGGGGAGGCGGACCGACGATGGAGAGAAAAGAAGATAGGTGGAGAGGAGAGTATAGGTGGGGAGGGGATAGGTCAGTCCAGGGAAGATGGACAGGTCAAGGAGGTGGGATGAGGTTAGTAGGTAGGAGATGGAGGTGCGGCTTGGGGTGGGAGGAAGGGATGGGTGAGAGGAAGAACAGGTTAGGGAGGCGGGGACAAGCTGGGCTGGTTTTGGGATGCAGTGGGTGCAGGGGTCAAACTGGGCTGGTTTTGGGATGCAGTGGGGGGAGGGGAGATTTTGAAGCTTGTGAAGTCCACATTGATACCATTGGGCTGCAGGGTTCCCAAGCGGAATACGAGTTGCTGTTCCTGCAGTGGTAGTATGGCGCACTGACCTCTACATCGCCGAGGCCAAACGCCAACTCTCCGACACCTCCTCCTACCGCCCCCTTGATCATGACCCCACCCCCGAGCACCAAACCATCATCTCCAACACCATCCATGAACTCATCACCTCAGGGGACCTCCCACCCACAGCCTCCAACCTCATTGTTCCCCAACCCCGCACGGCCCGTTTCTATCTCCTTCCCAAAATCCACAAACCTGCCTGCCCTGGTCGACCCATTGTCTCAGCCTGTTCCTGCCCCACCAAACTCATCTCCACCTATCTGGACTCTATTTTCTCCCCTTTGGTCCAGGAACTCACTACCTATATCCGTGACACCACCCATGCCCTCCACCTCCTTCAGAACTTCCAATTCCCTGGCCCCCAATGCCTCATTTTCACTATGGACGTCCAGTCCCTATACACCTGTATTCCTCATGCAGATGGCCTCAAGGCCCTCCGCTTCTTCCTGTCCCGCAGGCCCGACCAATCCCCCTCCACCAACACCCTCATCCGCCTAGCTGAACTCGTCCTCACCCTCAACAACTTCTCTTCCTCCCACTTCCTACAGACAAAGGGGTTGGCCATGGGTACCCACATGGGCCCAAGCTATGCCTGCTTCTTTGTAGGTTACGTGGAACAGTCCCTCTTCCGCACCTACACAGGCCCCAAACCCCACCTCTTCCTCCGGTACATTGATGACTGTATCGGTGCCGCTTCTTGCTCCCCAGAGGAGCTTGAACAGTTCATCCACTTCACCAACACCTTCCACCCCAACCTCAAGTTCACCTGGGCCATCTCCAGCACATCCCTCACCTTCCTGGACCTCTCTGTCTCCATCTCAGGTAACCAGCTAGAAACTGATGTCCATTTCAAGCCCACTGACTCCCACAGCTACATAGAATACACCTCCTCCCACCCACCCTCCTGCAAAAATTCCATCACCTATTCCCAATTCCTCCACCTCTGCCACATCTGCTCCCACGATAAGACATTCCACTCCCACACATCCCAGATGTCCACGTTCTTTAAGGATCGCAACTTTCCCCCCGCAGTGGTCGAGAACGCCCTTGACTGCGTCTCCCACAACACATCCCTCACACCCCGCCCCCGCCACAACCGCCCAAAGAGGATCCCCCTCGTTCTCACACACCACCCCACCAACCTCCGGATACAACGCATCATCCTCTGACACTTCCACCATCTACAATCCGACCCCACCACCCAAGACATTTTTCCATCCCCACCCTTGTCTGCCTTCCGGAGAGACTACTCTCTCCGCGACTCCCTTGTCCGCTCCACACTCCCCTCCAACCCCACCGCACCCAGCACCTTCCCCTGCAAACGCAGGAAGTGCTACACTTGCCCCCACACCTCCTCCCTCACCCCTATCCGAGGCCCCAAGATGACTTTCCATATTAAGCAGATGTTCACCTGCACATCTGCCAATGTGGTATACTGTGTCCACTGTACCCGGTGCGGCTTCCACTACATTGGGGAAACCAAGCAGAGGCTTGGGGACTGCTTTGCAGAACACCTCCACTCGGTTCGCAATAAACAACTGCACCTCCCAGTCACGAACCATTTTAACTCCCCCTCCCATTCCTTAGACGACAGGTCCATCCTGGGCCTCCTGCAGTGCCACAATGATGCCACCCAAAGGTTGCAGGAACAGCAACTCATATTCCGCTTGGGAACCCTGCAGCCCAATGGTATCAATGTGGACTTCACAAGCTTCAAAATCTCCCCTTCCCCCACTGCATCACACAACCAGCCCACCTCGTCCCCTCCCCCAACTGCATCCTAAAAGCAGCCCAGCCTGTCCCCGCCTCGCTAACCTGTTCTTCCTCTCACCCATCCCTTCCTCCCACCTCAAGCCGCACCTCCATTTCCTACCTACCACCTCATCCTGCCTCCTTGACCTGTCCGTCTTCCTGGACTGACCTATCCCGTCCCTACCTCCTCACCCATACTCTCCTCTCTACCTATCTTGTTTTCTCTCCATCTTCGGTCCACCTCCCCCTCTCTCCCTATGTATTCCAGTTCCCTCTCCCCATCCCCCTCTCTGATGAAGGGTCTAGGCCCGAAACGTCAGCTTTTGTGCTCCTGAGATGCTGCTGGGCCTGCTGTGTTCATGCAGCTCCACACTTTGTTATCTTGAATTCTCCAGCATCTGCAGTTCCCATTATCACCTTCCTCCAAGTGGTCTTTTTTCTGAACGTGGTTCTCCCACATGTTGTATATCTATGTTGCATTTCCTGAGGGAAGCTCTGAGGGAGTCTTTCAAATGCTTCCGATGCCCTCCTGTCATTTGAGTGCCTCCCTTGACTTTGCTGAAGATGATTTGTGCTGGCAGTCAGACCTCAGGCATTCTAAACACAAGGCCGGCCTACTGAGAGTTGGTTTTGGATGATCATGGCATCAGTGCTGGTGCTATTGACCACTTCAAGGGCAGCAATGTTACAATACCTGAGCTCTCAGCTGATGCAGAGAATCTGTCTCAAACAGTGTCAGTGGTCCAGCTCAAGGGCATTGCGCTGTTTCGATATATAGTTTAAGCCTTGGAGCCATGTGGAAGAGTCAGAATGAGGCTGCAGTATAAACGAGGATCAGTGTAGTTATCATGCCATCAAAGATTCTCATTCTCAGATGTTCACAGTCCTGCTCACAGGATGGCTGTGATGTTCAATCTCCAAATCGATGCCAGACTTAGGCAAGAAGTAGCTTCCCGAGCAGGAGAAATATTCCACATTTGGAAGAATTTTTCTGTTGGTTTAATGGAGGGATGAGCTGGAACTCAGGCCCCATGACACCTGCTGTGGGACATGTCTGATTGCAGGTTCAAGGAGATTGTCTCCAGAAGGATATGTTGTGAGGTGCGAGGATGGAGGGCATGGGAGAGGCTTGTTTACCTTAGCGATGGAATCAGGGAATAGTAGGCACAGACTGGAAGTGATTGAGAGAAGGATTCAAGGGCACATGAGTGAAATGTTTTCTCCAAGGAGGTGATTCGGGTCCGGAATGCACTATCCCAAAGGGAGGTACAGGAAAACCCTCGCCTGATGGTGTCTCAATATACACCTGACATTTGGATTCTGCCAGCCCCTTGCCCCATCACAGGCCCCATGCCCCATCACAGGCCCCTTGACCCATCACGTGCCCCTTGACCCATCACAGGCCCCTAACTCCTTCACGTGCCCCTAACCCCATCACGTGCCCCTTGCCCCATCACGTGCCCCTTGCCCCATCACAGGCCACATGCCCCATCACGTGCCCCTTGCCCCATCACGTGCCCCTAGCCCCATCACGTGCCCCTAACCCCATCACAGGCCCCTAACCCCATCACGTGCCCCTTGCCCCATCACAGGCCCGTTGCCCCATCACCTGCCCCATGCCCCATCACCTACCCCATCACCTGCCCCTAGCCCCATCACGGGCCCCTAGCCCCATCACGCGCCCCTTGCCCCATCACGCGCCCCTTGCCCCATCACATGCCCCTTGCCCCATCATGTGCCCCTAGCCCCATCACAGGCCCCTAGTCCCATCACGTGCCCCTAGCCCCATCACAGGCCCCTAGTCCCATCACGTGCCCCTAACCCCATCACAGGCCCCTTGCCGCATCACAGGCCCCTAGTCCCATCACGTGCCCCTAACCCCATGACGCACCCCTTGGTCCATCATGCGCCCCTTGCCCCATCACGTGCCCCTAACCCCATCACAGGCCCCTAACCCCATCACGTGCCCCTTGCCCCATCACAGGCCCGTTGCCCCATCACCTGCCCCATGCCCCATCACCTACCCCATCACCTGCCCCTAGCCCCATCACGGGCCCCTAGCACCATCACGCGCCCCTTGCCCCATCACGCGCCCCTTGCCCCATCACGTGCCCCTTGCCCCATCATGTGCCCCTAGCCCCATCACAGGCCCCTAGTCCCATCACGTGCCCCTAGCCCCATCACAGGCCCCTAGTCCCATCACGTGCCCCTAACCCCATCACAGGCCCCTTGCCGCATCACAGGCCCCTAGTCCCATCACGTGCCCCTAACCCCATGACGCACCCCTTGGCCCATCATGCGCCCCTTGCCCCATCACGTGCCCCTTGCCCCATCACAGGCCACTAGCCCCATCACGTGCCTCTTGCCCCATCACAGGCCCCTTGACCCATCACAGGCCCCTTGCCCCATCACGTGCCCCTTGCCCCATCACATGCCCCTTGCCCCATCACAAGCCCCTTGCCCCATCACGTGCCCCTAACCCCATCACAGGCCCCTTGCCCCATCACAGGCCCCTTGCCCCATCACTTGACCCTAACCCCATCACGTGCCCCTTGCCCCATCACAGGCCCCTTGCCCCATCACGCGCCCCTAGCCCCATCACGCGCCCCTTGCCCCATCACAGGCCCCTTGCCCCATCACGTGCCCCTAGCCCCATCACGCGCCCCTTGCCCCATCACGTGCCCCTAACCCCATCACAGGCCCCTAACCCCATCACGTGCCCCTTGCCCCATCACAGGCCCGTTGCCCCATCACCTGCCCCATGCCCCATCACCTACCCCATCACCTGCCCCTAGCCCCATCACGGGCCCCTAGCCCCATCACGCGCCCCTTGCCCCATCACGCGCCCCTTGCCCCATCACGTGCCCCTTGCCCCATCAAGTGCCCCTAGCCCCATCACAGGGCCCTAGTCCCATCACGTGCCCCTAGCCCCATCATAGGCCCCTAGTCCCATCACGTGCTCCTAACCCCAACACAGGCCCCTTGCCGCATCACAGGCCCCTAGTCCCTTCACGTGCCCCTAACCCCATGACGCACCCCTTGGTCCATCATGCGCACCTTGCCCCATCACGTGCCCCTTGCCCCATCACAGGCCCCTAGCCCCATCACGTGCCTCTTGCCCCATCACAGGCCCCTTGACCCATCACAGGCCCCTTGCCCCATCACGTGCCCCTTGCCCCATCACGTGCCCCTTGCCCCATCACAAGCCCCTTGCCCCATTACGTGCCCCTAACCCCATCACAGGCCCCTTGCCCCATCACAGGCCCCTTGCCCCATCACAGGCCCATTGCCCCATCACTTGCCCCTAACCCCATCACGTGCCCCTTGCCCCATCACAGGCCCCTTGCCCCATCACGCGCCCCTAGCCCCATCACGCGCCCCTTGCCCCATCACAGGCCCCTTGCCCCATCACGTGCCCCTAGCCCCATCACGCGCCCCTTGCCCCATCACGTGCCCCTAGCCCCATCACGTGCCCCTTGCCCCATCACGTGCCCCTAGCCCCATCACGTGCCCCTAACCCCATCACTTGCCCCTAACCCGATCACGTGCCCCTTGCCCCATCATGTGCCCCTAGCCCCATCACGTGCCCCTTGCCCCATCACGTGCCCCTAGCCCCATCCCCTGCCCCTTGCCCCATCACGTGCCCCTAGCCCCATCACGTGCCCCTAACCCCATCACATGCCCCTAACCCGATCACGTGCCCCTTGCCCCATCATGTGCCCCTAGCCCCATCACGCGCCCCTTGCCCCATCACGCGCCCCTTGCCCCATCACGTGCCCCTTGCCCCATCATGTGCCCCTAGCCCCATCACAGGCCCCTAGTCCCATCACGTGCCCCTAGCCCCATCACAGGCCCCTAGTCCCATCACGTGCCCCTAACCCCATCACAGGCCCCTTGCCGCATCACAGGCCCCTAGTCCCATCACGTGCCCCTAACCCCATGACGCACCCCTTGGTCCATCATGCGCCCCTTGCCCCATCACGTGCCCCTTGCCCCATCACAGGCCACTAGCCCCATCACGTGCCTCTTGCCCCATCACAGGCCCCTTGACCCATCACAGGCCCCTTGCCCCATCACGTGCCCCTTGCCCCATCACGTGCCCCTTGCCCCATCACAAGCCCCTTGACCCATCACAGGCCCCTTGCCCCATCACGTGCCCCTTGCCCCATCACGTGCCCCTTGCCCCATCACAAGCCCCTTGCCCCATCACGTGCCCCTAACCCCATCACAGGCCCCTTGCCCCATCACAGGCCCATTGCCCCATCACTTGCCCCTAACCCCATCACGTGCCCCTTGCCCCATCACAGGCCCCTTGCCCCATCACGCGCCCCTAGCCCCATCACGCGCCCCTTGCCCCATCACAGGCCCCTTGCCCCATCACGTGCCCCTAGCCCCATCACGCGCCCCTTGCCCCATCACGTGCCCCTAGCCCCATCACGTGCCCCTTGCCCCATCACGTGCCCCTAGCCCCATCACGTGCCCCTAACCCCATCACTTGCCCCTAACCCGATCACATGCCCCTTGCCCCATCATGTGCCCCTAGCCCCATCACGTGCCCCTTGCCCCATCACGTGCCCCTAGCCCCATCACCTGCCCCTTGCCCCATCACGTGCCCCTAGCCCCATCACGTGCCCCTAACCCCATCACGTGCCCCATGCCCCATCACGTGCCCCTTGCCCCATCATGTGCCCCTAGCCCCATCACGCGCCCCTTGCCCCATCACGCGCCCCTTGCCCCATCACGTGCCCCTTGCCCCATCATGTGCCCCTAGCCCCATCACAGGCCCCTAGTCCCATCACGTGCCCCTAGCCCCATCACAGGCCCCTAGTCCCATCACGTGCCCCTAACCCCATCACAGGCCCCTTGCCGCATCACAGGCCCCTAGTCCCATCACGTGCCCCTAACCCCATGACGCACCCCTTGGTCCATCATGCGCCCCTTGCCCCATCACGTGCCCCTTGCCCCATCACAGGCCACTAGCCCCATCACGTGCCTCTTGCCCCATCACAGGCCCCTTGACCCATCACGTGCCCCTAACCCCATCACAGGCCCCTTGCCCCATCACAGGCCCCTTGCCCCATCACTTGCCCCTAACCCCATCACGTGCCCCTTGCCCCATCACAGGCCCCTTGCCCCATCATGCGCCCCTAGCCCCATCACGCGCCCCTTGCCCCATCACAGGCCCCTTGCCCCATCACGTGCCCCTTGCCCCATCACGTGCCCCTTGCCCCATCACAAGCCCCTTGCCCCATCACGTGCCCCTAACCCCATCACAGGCCCCTTGCCCCATCACAGGCCCCTTGCCCCATCACTTGCCCCTAACCCCATCACGTGCCCCTTGCCCCATCACAGGCCCCTTGCCCCATCATGCGCCCCTAGCCCCATCACGCGCCCCTTGCCCCATCACAGGCCCCTTGCCCCATCACGTGCCCCTAGCCCCATCACGCGCCCCTTGCCCCATCACGTGCCCCTAACCCCATCACAGGCCCCTAACCCCATCACGTGCACCTTGCCCCATCACAGGCCCGTTGCCCCATCACCTGCCCCATGCCCCATCACCTACCCCATCACCTGCCCCTAGCCCCATCACGGGCCCCTAGCCCCATCACGCGCCCCTTGCCCCATCACGCGCCCCTTGCCCCATCACGCGCCCCTTGCCCCATCATGTGCCCCTAGCCCCATCACAGGCCCCTAGTCCCATCACGTGCCCCTAGCCCCATCACAGGCCCCTAGTCCCATCACGTGCCCCTAACCCCATCACAGGCCCCTTGCCGCATCACAGGCCCCTAGTCCCATCACGTGCCCCTAACCCCATGACGCACCCCTTGGTCCATCATGCGCCCCTTGCCCCATCACGTGCCCCTTGCCCCATCACAGGCCCCTTGACCCATCACAGGCCCCTTGCCCCATCACGTGCCCCTTGCCCCAGCCCCTTGCCCCATCACGTGCCCCTTGCCCCATCACAGGCCCCTTGCCCCATCACTTGCCCCTAACCCCATCACGTGCCCCTTGCCCCATCACAGGCCCCTTGCCCCATCACAGGCCCCTTGCCCCATCACGCGCCCCTAGCCCCATCACGCGCCCCTTGCCCCATCACAGGCCCCTTGCCCCATCACGTGCCCCTAGCCCCATCACGCGCCCCTTGCCCCATCACGTGCCCCTAGCCCCATCACGTGCCCCTTGCCCCATCACGTGCCCCTAGCCCCATCACGTGCCCCTAACCCCATCACTTGCCCCTAACCCGATCACGTGCCCCTTGCCCCATCACGTGCCCCTAGCCCCATCACGTGCCCCTTGCCCCATCACGTGCCCCTAGCCCCATCCCCTGCCCCTTGCCCCATCACGTGCCCCTCGCCCCATCACGTGCCCCTAACCCCATCACGTGCCCCTAACCCGATCACGTGCCCCTTGCCCCATCATGTGCCCCTAGCCCCATCACGTGCCCCTTGCCCCATCACGTGCCCCTAGCCCCATCCCCTGCCCCTTGCCCCATCACGTGCCCGTAGCCCCATCACAGGCCCCTAACCCCATCACAGGCCCCTAACCCCATCACAGGCCCCTAACCCCATCACGTGGCCCTAGCCCCATCACGTGCCCCTTGCCCCATCACGTGCCCCTAGCCCCATCACTTGCCCCTAGCCCCTTCCCCTGCCCCTTGCCCCATCACGTGCCCCTAGCCCCATCCCCTGCCCCTTGCCCCATCACGTGCCCGTAGCCCCATCACAGGCCCCTAACCCCATCACAGGCCCCTAACCCCATCACAGGCCCCTAACCCCATCACGTGGCCCTAGCCCCATCACGTGCCCCTTGCCCCATCACGTGCCCCTAGCCCCATCACAGGCCCCTAGCCCCATCACAGGCCCCTAGTCCCATCACGTGCCCCTAGCCCCATCCCCTGCCCCTTGCCCCATCACGTGCCCCTAGCCCCATCACGTGCCCCTCGCCCCATCACGTGCCCCTCGCCCCATCACGTGCCCCTAGCCCCATCACAGGCCCCTAACCCCATCACAGGCCCCTAACTATCACATGCCCCTAACCATATCACAGACTCCTAACCCTATCACATGCCCCTAACCCTATCGCACGGCTGTAACCCCATCACAGGCCACTGACCCTATCACATGCTCCTAATCCTATCGCAGATCCCTAACCTTATCATAGGCCCATAACGCTATTATAGGCCCCTAACCCTATGAAAGGCCCATAGCCCTATCACATGGCCCTGACCCTTTCACTGATCCCTAACCTATCACGTACCTCTAACCCTATCATAGGAAGCAAGATCAGGCTGGAAGCCTTGTCTCTCAGCTGATGCTGGCACACAATGGCCAGAGTGGTCTCTTCCTGTGCTGTTAACTTTCTATCATCTATGAACCCATGAATAAGCTGGCAATGATATAACCCCACTGCAGCTTAAGACCACAGGCAGGAATACTAGAATATATCATTCATTTAGTTCTGAACATTACTTCCATGTGTGTGTGGGAGGGTTAGCGTGTGTGTATGTGTGTTAGAGAGTGCATTTCCTTGTACTTGTATACGTGTACGCACGTGTGTGTGTGTGTGTGTGTGTGTGTGTGTGTGTGTGTGGGGTGAGTGGCGTGTGTGTACATGTGAGAGTGTGTGTGTTTGTGTGTGTGTGCACACGCACTTGTGTGCGATGAGTGGCGTGTGTGTGTGTGTGTGATGAGTGGCGTGTGTGTGTGTGTGCGTGTGTAAATGTGTGTATGACTGTGTATTTCGGGATTACATTTTCAGTATGGTTTATACTTGAGTTCACGATAATAGTGACTCCTGAATTTTACTAATGACATAATTGATTGAACAGAAAAAGCATGTCTTTAAATAGATGAAACTCTGTGTTAACCAAGTTTAAGGATGAAAAGAGAGGAAATTATACACCTGCGATGGCAGTCAGGGTTCAGTTTACTATCTCAGCCCAAATAAGCCCCTTCCAACAGTGCAGCACCATCTCAGCACTCTCTCAGTACTCTCTCAGTACTCTCTCAGCACTCTCTCAGTACTCTCAGTACTCTCAGTACTCTCTCAGTACTCTCTCAGTACTCTCTCAGCACCATCTCAGCACTCTCTCAGCACTCTCTCAGTACTGACTCAGCACTCTCTCAGTACTCTCTCAGCACTCTCTCAGTACTCACTCAGCACTCTCTCAGTACTCTCTCAGCACTCTCTCCGCACTCTCTCAGTACTCACTCAGCATTCTCTCAGTACTCTCTCAGCACTCTCTCAGCACTCTATCAGTACTCTCTCAGCTCTCTCTCAGTACTCTCTCAGCACTATCTCAGTGCTCTCTCAGTACTCCCTCAGTACTCTGTCAGTACTCTCTCAGCACTCTCCTCAGCACTCTCTCAGCACTCTCTCAGTAATCTCTCAGCACTCTCTCAGTACTCTCTCAGCTCTCTCTCAGCACTATCTCAGTACTCTCTCAGTACTCTCTCAGAACTCTCTCAGTACTCTGTCAGCACTCTCCTCAGCACTCTCTCAGCACTCTCTCAGTATTCTCTCAGCTCTCTCTCATCACTCTCTCAGTACTCTCTCAGCTCTCTCTCAGCACTCTCTCAGTACTCTCTCAGCACTCTCTCAGCACTCTCTCAGTACTCTCTCAGTACTCTCTCAGCTCTCTCTCAGCACTATCTCAGTACTCTCTCAGTACTCTCTCAGCACTCTCCTCAGCACTCTCTCAGCACTGTCTCAGCACTCTCTCAGTACTCTCTCAGCACTCTCTCAGCACTCTCTCAGCACTCCATCGGGAACGTCAGCTTCAATCTCTGTAGTCAAATGTGATTACAGAGATGGACCAAGTGGAGCTAATGGTTTGAAGAACCTTTTCTTGTTTGAATCCGAATTTCATCACAGGCAATATTTATCCCCAATCGCACAAATCAGCCTCACATCCATTGACTCCATCTACACTTCCCACTCTCCCAGGAAAGCAACCAGCATCATCAAAGACCCCTCCCACCCTGGTTTATACTCTCTCCCACTCTGTTCCGTTAGGCTGATGATATAAAAGTTTGATTACGCATGTGCACAAATTCAAGACCTGCTTCTTCCCAAGTATTATCAGGCTTTTGAATGGACCTCTTTAATGTTATTTCTGATCTTTCTCTGCACTCTGTTCTGCTATCCTGATGTATTTTGTGAGGTGTGACCTGCCTGTGCTGCACACAAAACAACACTTCTCACTGTATTTCAGTACATGTGGCAATAATCAATCAATCAATGAATTAACATCACCAATAAATATTATCTGGCCATTATCACACTGTTGTGTGATTATTCAGAGTTTAGGCTATTTGCTACACTTCCTGTAATGGTGACAATGCAAAGTTCCTTCTCCAGCTGTGAAGTGTTGAAATGTCCAGTGATCATGGGTAAAATTGCAACTGTGCCCGGGCCATCGTCCAGGATGGTCACTTGTAAAACTCCCACCTCTGATCGAAACCTTCCATGGCCCCACTTACTACAATGCAGGGCTTAAACTTCTTGTTAAGTTTGTCATACAATGATTCCCGTCCACAACATTCAACTTGTCTGATATCGCATTTCCAATTCAAATTTGACTGTTGAGACCTAACTCCTGTTAGCTGGTAAATTGTTATTTTAATTAAAACCCTTTAACTTTATCCAGCTTGAATTGGAAAGTTTATAGTGGGGTAAAAAAGTGATATTCTGCAGCTCTGAGACAGTTACACTCCAGTCTCATCTGTAAGCAACAAATAAAGTAAGATTTTTATCAGCTTGGACCCATCTCTAAAGCAGCAACCAGCTACAATTAAAGCTTCACTGTTAAGTGTAGAACCAGCACTCCAATCCAAGGGCTTTAATCTATATTTAATGCAATGCTATCACCTCTGGGTCTCAGCACTGCAATTTCCACTGCTCCCCGCAGAAATAACTGTAGATCTTTTAGATAAAGATCAGAAAGAATTTAACCACTAAATGTAACACTTCAAATTGTTAGTCTGTACGCGCTTCATTGCTTCATCCTTAACCAATTCATTTTTACGAAATTAAATTAGCAAAGGTGCAAATTACTGTTGCCTTGGAGAGTTGCTGCTATCTTTATTTTCAAGGCATCAACTTCAGTTGTTCACATTTGCCTCACATTTACTTTTGATATCAAACATATTAGGCCCTGTGTTACAACTAGCTATTACCAAACAGACTTTCAAATATCATTACTGTTGGACAATGCATGTGTGGAGTGTACAAGCTCATGTCTGAGGTCTGCCTGTGGGCAGTATGTTTGTTATGATGTGCCTGAATGAGTGCAGCACTAACAATGCTCGAGAAATTCAACACCATCCAGGACAAAGTGACCCGCTTGATTGGCATCACATCCACCACACTCACTCCTCCATCTGGTTCACTGACATCCTTTGGGGAAGGAACTCTGCCTCCTTGCCAAGTGTGGCTTAAATGTGACACCAGACCCACTGGCCTCTGAACTGACCTAAAAAGACCCATTCAGTTCAAGGGAATCATGGGATGGGCAAAAAGTGCTGGTCTTGACAAAAATGTTTGCACCCGGCCGATGGTGAGAGATTGGAAAGCGTTAATGTGCATGAGACCTAGACGTCACCTTCCCAAAAGAGTTATAAACATGGTACAGAGGGTGTTTGACAGTGATTCACCAGGCTCATCTATACAAACCAGAAACAAGTGCAGGCCACTCGGCCCTTTGAGCCTGTCCCAGTTTTCAATAAAATCATGGCTGATCTGATTTTAACCTCAACCTGAAACGTACATCCCCGATGGTCTTTCAACCCCCTGGTAAATATAAATCTATTGACCTGTGCAATAAAAATATTTAAAGATTCTGCTTGGATTCTCTTTTAGGAAAGTGAATTCCAATGACAGAAAATCGTTTATTCCTCATCTCTGTCTGAAATATGCAACTTTTTACTTTTAAACTTTGTCCCTTATTTCTAGATTCTTCCACAAATGAAAAGATATTTTTGTGCATCCACCTGGTCAAATCCCCTCAGCATTATATGTTTTAACATGTGACACCAGACCCACTGGCCTCTGAACTGACCTAAAAAGACCCATTCAGTTCAAGGGAATCATGGGATGGGCAAAAAGTGCTGGTCTTGACAAAAATGTTTGCACCCGGCCGATGGTGAGAGATTGGAAAGCACCTCTGACTGTTCTAAACTCCAGGTGGTAGTGGCCAAGCCTGCCCAACCTTTCCTTATAAGGCAATCTGCTCATTCCCGGGATTAATTGAGTAAACCTTCTCCGACCTTCTTCCAACACATTCACATCCTTCCATTAGCACAGTGACCACCTGAGGGGGGAAATACCAACCCCTGCTCACATTTCCCGAGGCTGGGAGATTGGTGTAGGAGGACATTGGCTCAAACTAGTGAAAGACAATATTAAGACCATAAGACATAGGAGTGGAACTAAGGCCATTCGGCCCATCGAGTCCACTCCGCCATTTAATCATCGCTGATGGGCATTTCAACTCCACTTCCCTGCATTCTCCCTGTAGCCTTAAATTCATTGCAAGATCAAGAATTTGGCGATCTCTGCCTTGAAGACATTTAATGTCCCGGCCTCCACTGCGCTCCATGGCAATGAATTCCACAAGCCCACCACTCTCTGGCTGAAGAAATGTCGTCTCATTTCCGTTTTAAATTTACCCCCTCTAATTCTAAGGCTGTGCCCGTGGGTCCTAGTCTCCCCGCTGATCGGAAACAACCTCCCAGCGTCCATCCTTTCTCAGCCATACATTATCTTGTAAGTTTCTATTGGATCTCCCCTCAACCTTCTAAACTCTAATGAATACGATCCCAGGATCCTCTGCCGTTCATCATACATTAAACCTACCATTCCAGGGATCATCCGTGTGAATCTCCGCTGGACATGCTCCAGCGCCAGTATGTCCTCCCTGAGGTGTGGAGTCCAAAATTGAACACAGTATTCTAAATGGGGCCTAACTAGAGCTTTATAAAGCCTCAGAAGCACATCGCTGCTTTTATATTCCAACCCTCTTGAGATAAACGGCAACATTACATTCGCTTTCCTAATCACGGACTCTACCTGCAAGTTAACCTTTAGAGAATCCTGGACCAATACTCCCAGATCCCTTTGTACTTCTGATTTGCGAATTTTCTCACCGTTTAGAAAATAGTCCATGCCTGTATTCTTTTTTCCAAAGTGCAAAACCTCACATTTACTCACATTGAATTTCATCAGACACTTCCTGGGCCACTCTCCTAAACTGTCTAAATCTTTCTGCAGCTTCCCCACCTCCTCAGTACTACCTGCCTGTCCAACTATCTTTGTATCATTGGCAAACTTCGCCAGAATGCCCCCAGTCCCTTCATCCAGATCATTAATATATAAGGTGAACAGCTGCGGCTCCAACACTGAATCCTGCGGGACACCACTCGTCACTGGTTGCCATTCCGAAAAACAGCCTTTTATCCCAACTCTCTGCCTTCTGTCAGACAGCCAATCCTCAATCCAAGCCAGTAGCTCACCTTGAACACCATGGGCCCTCACCTTGCTCAGCAGCCTCCCGTGAAGCACCTTATCAAAGGCCTTTTGGAAGTCTAGATAGCTAACATCCACTGGGTTTCCCTGGTCTGGATCTCCTCTTCCCACAAATTGCAAGGAGTGGCAGAATGTGTAATGGACAATCAGATTAATGTCATCCAAAGAATAATTAGAGAACTATAGAATCATACTGCAGGCCATTCAGCCTTCCTGTCTGTGATAGCTCCTCGGCATTTTCCCATTCTTAGTGTCTTTATGAACATGTTTAATTGGTTTCTGAAGATTCCTATGGAATCTGTTCCCTCTGTCTTTTCAGGTCATATATTCAGTCTCCATGTAAAGACATTTCTCCTCACTTCCCCTTGATTTTTAGTAAATTATTATTCATTTCCTCTTTGGTTACTGTCCCTAAAGGAAATCATGCCTCTTCCCTTGTTCTGTCAAAACCCCTTGTTGTTTTGAACACTTTGTTTAGGCTTCCTGTCTCAGTCCTGTCCAGTTCTAGTCCAAGAATAAGAGCAGCTTTTCCAGTCCCTTCATATGACCTGAACTCTCATGTTCCTGAAAGAGCCCTGATAATTCCTCACTGTTCTCACTCTGAGGCTGTTCCTAAAGTTCGGTGCAAAGTTGGACATAGTTCTCCAACTGGGACGTAACTAGTAATCTGTAAAGGTTTGTACAAATTCACCTATTTATAAATTCAACTTAACCTGGTGAAGGTTTATTGATTGTTTCATAGATTGGTGTTCAGTTAGAGGAATGGTGACAATAAAAGCAAAGTAATATTCAGATGCCGAGGTGAGGTGTACCTGAGAGGATAAAGAAGATGGGCTTCTCTTTGAGTTTACTCTCCAGTGGCCATATTAAGGTCTTCACAGGAATAAGATGTAATGGGACAGGCTGACAAATTGTGAGACCTGATTTCAGTTTAATGAAGAAGCAGGGAACAATGAGCGTGTGTGTGGAGCAGGAAGTGGATAGAGGGGGATGGGTTTAGAGTTTGGGGGTAACTAAACATACAATACCTAAGAGTTAGAAGCTTTTGATGAAATCGAAGCAAAGATGAATAAGGCCAGAAAAGGTGATAGCGAGAGATTGGAGGGCAGCAGTGAGAGTGGGATCATCGAACTGCATTCAGTTTAAATGTTTCTGATAGATCTGTCAGTTATATTCTTACAAGTTGCAATATCGTAATGTATCCAATTCCTCTTTTAAAAAAAGCATTCTTTAGCAGGTGTAACCACAAAGTCTGAGAGACTTCGATCATTCAGTCAGTTCCCCAGTGCATGAACTGTTTATGGATCTGAGTGTCAGTTTAGTAGTTAGAAACTGTCTGACAGCGAAGAGGGTTTCACCATATTCAAATATTGACCTCACAGACAAACAGACGCCAACATAAATGGACTAGGGGTTGAGATCAGCCTGTGTGTGTCCCTGCAATAGCTGACAAACTGACTTTAAAGTCTCTGAATTGAATATATGATATGATCTTCATATGGAGACCAGCAACAGAGAGCAGCCACAATAATCAGGAAATAGTTTTAAACAGTCATGGTTTATTTAGAAAATTAAAAAGAATTCTATTAAGACTTTTCACAATCAGTCAATTGCTTTGCATTGTTTAAGGTGCCTCGTGTAGACTATTCACTGAAGTTTCTTGCATAAGTGCAGAAGCCCTGGCAAAGTTGTGTTGGTCTCTCAGGGAAGATGTGGTGCTTCATATTTACAGAAGCTTGGCTAGATTCCATTTGGAGTAACTGTTCTGTTCCAAAGGGAACTCGTATCAGCCTCAGAGAGGGCACAGAACAAATTCATCTGAATGGTACTGTCTGAAAGCCTTTTGAACTGTGTGAGAAAATGTCAGAGATTAAGCTTGTATTCATTTGAATTTAAAAGATGAAGGGGTGATATAATTGAAATATTGAAAATGATTAAACGATGTGTTAATGATTCTTTACTTCAAATTGCTCCTTTTCCTTAGGTTAACTCAACATAAAATAACAAGAACAGCAGCCAAACTGATAACGTGCTTGATGTGTTGACAAATGAAGTATTAATATCAAAACTTAAATTCATTTGGTGACAGCCCACACGCAGACCTTTACTCAACAATCAGTGATGGCCCAGCCTCCACAATTCCTCTAATTTTACTCACAGCTCATATTTTTTCAGTAAACCTCATCTCCAGTTTTGAAATATTGGATTTCAGTATGTGTGAAAAAAAGTAACACCATTTAAATAATCAGATTAAAGTGGCGAGCACACACATCCCAGGAGTATATTACGGGGTCAGTGTCTCTGCACTGGGGTTTAGGGATAGATGTGTAGATGAACAGAGAGATCTCGGTGTCCATGTACACAGATCCTTGAAAGTTGCCAACCAGGTTGACAGGGCTGTTAAGAAGGCATACAGTGTTTTAGCTTTTATTAATAGAGGGATCGAGTTACAGAACCAAGAGGTTATGCTGAAGCTGTACAAAACTCTGGTGCGGCCGCACTTGGAGTATTGTGTACAGTTCTGGTCACCGCATTATAAGAAGGATGTGGAAGCTTTGGAAAGGGTGCAGAGGAGATTTACTAGGATGTTGCCTGGTATGGAGGGAAGGTCTTATGAGGAAAGGCTGAGGGACTTGAGGCTGTTTTCATTAGAGAGAAGAAGGTTGAGAGGTGACTTAATTGAAACATATAAAATAATCAGAGGATTAGATAGGGTGGATAGGGAGAGCCTTTTTCCTAGGATGGTGATGGCGAGCGCGAGGAGGCATAGCTTTAAATTGAGGGGTGAAAGATATAGGACAGATGTCAGAGGTAGTTTCTTTACTCAGAGAGTAGTAAGGGAATGGAACGCTTTGCCTGCAACGGTAGTAGATTCGCCAACTTTAAGTACATTTAAGTCATCATTGGACAAGCATATGGACGTACATGGAATAGTGTAGGTTAGATGGGCTTCAGATTGGTATGGCAGGTCGGCACAACATCGAGGGTTGAAGGGCCTGTACTGTGCTGTAATGTTCTATGATAATGTTTACCGCACTGGGGTTAGGGACAGTGTTTACTGCACTGGGGTTTAGGGCAGTGTTTACCACACTGGGGTTCATGGACAGTATTTACTGCACAGGAGTTTAGGGACAGTGTTTATTGCCCTGGGGTTTAAGGACAGTGTTCATCACACTGGGGTTTAGAGATAATGTTTACCATACTAGAATTTAAGGCAGTGTTTACCGCACTGGAGTTTAGGGGCAGAGTTTACAAAGTGCTGGGTGTAGGGACAGTGTTTACTGCACTGGGATTTAGGGACAGTGTTTACCGCGCTGCGGTTTAGGTACAATGTTTACCACACTGGGGTTTATTATGGTATCATTGGAAACTGAAGAACACCAGTACTATAGTAAATACTGCATGTGCCAACCTAAATTCTGTGTTTGATTTTATTCATCATTGAGGTGGTAAGTTACTTACTGTGCATTTCTGCTCCTTGGTGAAAGTTTCTCCTGATCAAAACGATGAAGAATGCCTCTGATTGTAGATGAAAGTCTTTTGTATAACTTTGAATAAAGTTATTAAGGTAGCACTGAATACATTTCCAATTATCAAATCTAAACGAGGGAGAGCACTGGATGGAGAATTAGCTCATTGGAGCATGAATTGAGTCTCCACAATCAGGGAGAAGTTAACTTTGAATGAAAGCATTTGCTAATGACGGATGAATACTGATCCCATTGTGCCATTCTTACACTGTGGGACTTTAGGAAAGACATGTTAAAAAGCCACTTCTGGAAATTAAGTTTAAAAAGACACTTCAATTTGGAGAACACAGTAGCCCTTGTCTGATATGCTAGATCATTTTAAAGCCCATTGAATTATGCAATATCAGCCTCAAATTAAGAGGGAGATACTGACAATTCACTTAGATCTAGGCAACACAACAGGTCCTTCTAAGGTACAAAGTGATTTCCTGCCTCAACAAACATCAAAGTAGGATAGTCAGCATCGCTTTGTGCACAAATTACAACAAGGTTTTTGAGTAAGTGATGAAGATTATTGATAAGGTTAGGGCAGTTTAAGCTTACATGAACTTTCCTAGAGATAATGGGAACTGCAGATGCTGGAGATTCCAAGATAATAAAATGTGAGGCTGGACGAACACAGCAGGCCAAGCAGCATCTCAGGAGCACAAAAGCTGACGTTTCGGGCCTAGACCCTTCATCAGAGAGGGGGATGGGGGGAGGGAACTGGAATAAATAGGGAGAGAGGGGGAGGCGGACCGAAGATGGAGAGTAAAGAAGATAGGTGGAGAGAGTGTAGGTGGGGAGGTAGGGAGGGGATAGGTCAGTCCAGGGAAGACCTGGACTGACCTGGTCTTCCCTGGACTGACCTATCCCCTCCCTACCTCCCCACCTACACTCTCTCCACCTATCTTCTTTACTCTCCATCTTCGGTCCACCTCCCCCTCTCTCCCTATTTATTCCAGTTCCCTCCCCCCATCCCCCTCTCTGGTGAAGGGTCTAGGCCCGAAACGTCAGCTTTTGTGCTCCTGAGATGCTGCTTGGCCTGCTGTGTTCGTCCAGCCTCACATTTTATGAACTTTCCTAAAGTGTTTGATAAAGTCTGTCATGATAGGCTGGTCCAGAACGTTCAGTTATATGACATCCACAGTGAGTTGTTAAGTTGAAAACAGAATTGGCTTGGTGAAGGAAGATAAAGGACAGGTTTTGGGGGGGTGTTTTTTCTGATTAGGAGGTCTATGACTGTTGGTGTTCCATAAGGATCAGTGCTGGGACCTTGGTTGTTTGTAATTTATATAAATGTTTTGGATGAAAATGAGGTGGTCGGATTAGTAAATTTGCAGTTGACATGAAAATTGGTGCAGTTGTGGATAGTGAGCAAAGTTGTCAAACAATACAGGAGGATCTAGATCAGTTGGAAAGTTGGGTGGAGAAATGTCAGATGAAACGTAATCCTGACAAGTGTGTGGTGATGCATTTTGGGAGGTCGAATGCAAGAGAAAATATACAAAAGTGGTAGGACCCTTTGGGCCATTGATATACAGAGGGATCTTGTGGTGCAAGTGCATAGTTTTCTGGACGTGGCAACACGTGGATAAGGTGGTGAAAAAAAAGCATATGGTTTACCATTCTGAGAAAGAGTCACTGGACTCGAAACATTAACTGTGATTTTTTTCTTCACAGATTCTGTCAGGCCTGTTGATATTTTCCAACAACTTTGTTTTTGTTGCATATGGTATGCTTGCCTTCATCAGTTTGAGTATTCAGTATAAAAGTTTGCAATTCAAACAATTAGAGCTGTATAAAACATTAGTTAGGCCACACTTGGATTATTGTTTGAGGTTCTGATCGCCAGAGAGTAGAAAGGATATTGGAGATGATGCAAAAGAGGCTTTCCAGGATATTGCCTGGATTGGAGTGTATTAGCTGTAAGGACAGATTGGACAAACTTGTATTGTTTTCACTAGAGCATCACAGGCTGAGAGGGCAACCTGATAGAAGCATATAAAATTATGAGACACATAGATAGGCTGGATAGTTGGAGTTTCTTTCCCAGGGTTATAATATCAAATGCTGGAGGGGGGGGGGGCATAAGTTTAAAGTGAGAGGGGTAAAGTTTAAAGGAAATGTGCAGGGCAAATTTTTGCAGAGGGCAGTACGTGACTGGAACGCACTGTCGGGGAAGTAGTAAAAGCAAATACAATAGCCATGTTGAAGGGGCACTTAGGCAGACATATGAAAAGGCAGGGAACAGAGGGATACTGGCCAGGTGGAGGCAGATGGGATTGGTTCAGCATATACATGGTGGGACAAAGGGCCTGTTCCTGCACTGTTCTATGATTTCCTTCAAATGATTGGCATATGTTCTGATTTTGTCAGCAGCTGTGCGTGGAGACAGTCTTGGGTCATTGATCTGTGATTTACTGTACGTGGGGCAGGGCTCAGTCTGGTATCTAACACAAAAAGGCGTTCCAGCTGTTGATGAAATTTAACGGTCTTTCACTCTCTGAATCAATTCAGGGCTATTTCTTGTCTCACCTAATTCACTGGACTGTCTGCCTGCTCCCCAGAAAACAGTGAATCTGGTTTATCTCCCTCAGGACTGCTGACGATCCTCTGTTTGACTCAGCACTCTAATTATAAAAATATATTTGAATTATTAGTACTGAATGGCCAGAGACCGACTGGTGTGGAGTGTGTCAGCGTGATGGGAAATCTGTGCCTGTGGGAGGTCTGTGAAGGCTTTCAGTTAGTTGGGGAAATTCATCTAATTTACACAAATCACCAAGGGGCTGACGCTGGCTGTACTGAATAGCAGCACCAAGGTATCACAATAGTTATTTGATGCATATACATTATTCGGTTGCTGTGATTCCTTTTTCTTTACTTCTCCATCAGAGGCAGAAATAACATAGTATTCAGTACAACGACAAAAAGAATATCCTCCAGACAGTGCATTAGCATCATTGGAAGAGGCTTTGTGCCATCCAGGATATAATCTGAACTGCTCTTTTCCCATGAGGTGTGCTGTTAATGTTGTGTTCTCTAAAAACAATGGCCAAGCAGGCAGTGCAATATTCAAAGCTGCATGAAACATTAGAAAAGGAACATATACCAGCCACTTCAACTAAGAGACATAGGCACAAGTACGTTGAAATAGCAATGAATACCCAATGATTTGACTGAATTCAAAAGCTACTGGTTTAGCAGCTAAGCTTCTCAGAATAAATTGTAGTTTGCAAATTCATTACAAAGGAGAAAATAAAACAAGTGACTGATCAATTTACCCGTAACACCAAGTATTTCCAAAGTTTTTATTTAATTTGATATTTTACTTCATAATCAGTAGCATAATCCTGCAGTACAAAAGAACATGATTCAAAATAGAAAGTTTTGCATTTGTATAATGCCTTTCACAATCTCAACGTGACAATGTGCTTAACAGCCAATGAACTATTTTTGAAGAGTAGGTATTGTAGCAGCCAATTTATGTGTGGCAAAATCCCATAAACACCAAGGTGCTCAAGAGCACGTAACTTGTTATTTTGTTTATTGATATTGTTTGAGAGATCAATGTTGGACAGGCAACTTCAATATAAAACCATGGGATCTTTTAGGTTCAACTGAGCAGATGGATGCTGGGTTTAATGGCTCCTTTGAAAGATGGCATCACATCTCAGTACTGCACTTCAGTTTCAACCTTGATAGTTAAGCTCAAGCATATGAATAGGAAAAGGCACTTACAACTTTCAGATGCGGGGGTTGGAGGGGGGGGGGGGTGTTGAGAGTGCCTCACACTGTGCCATGGTTACCACTGATAGAACAATCCAAAATACCAAACCTCTATTGATAGTTGACATTAAAGTGAAACTCTGCCACTTTCAGGTTCACAAGAGCTGTCCTGAGACTCCTCCATCCCTTTGTGAGTGGGTGACCTGCAGTACATAAAGCTTCCTTTAATATATTCTTTCAGGGGATTATAGGTGCTGCTGAATGTGGCTGCAGTATTTTTGGCCCGTTCCTACTTGCCCTTGAACTGATCAGCTCTCTAGTCTATTTCAGGGGTCAGTTAAGAATCAAGTACATTGCTGTGGGTCTGGAGTCACGCGTAGGGTCAGACCAGGTAAGGTTGGCAGATTTCCTTCCCTGAAACAGTGACCCAGATGGGTTTTCCAACAATCGATGATAGTTTCATGGTCATGGTTACTGAAACTAGCTTCCATTCCTAGATTTTAAAAACTTAATTGAATTTAAATTCCACCAGCCCGGATGTTGGGATTTCAAATTTTGCCCCACCGTGGACTTCTGGACTACTAATTTAATGATATTACCACGGTGTCATGGCTCCTCCATAAAAACATTAAAAACTACTTGATAATTTCTACAGAGTACTGGCTGGATTTTTTCTGTCTGGCTCTAACAGAGAGATGTATGCTGTTGCTTTGGTTACAAAGGTGAGACTATGAGCCATTTGTTCAGTCACAAAGTTCAGACAATTCAAACCCTAACACCGCTCATGGCCACCATTCTGTTTTGGGACATGATGTGGAGAATGGCAAGCAAGAAGTATGAAATTTCATTTTGGAGTCTTGGGTCCATAAATGTTGTGATAGGATCAAGCTGTGCGGAATCCCACATCTCAGGAATAATTCCACCCAGGTGAACACTGAGGCAGTTTCTTGCTGCTATATTATAAATTCGGATAGTGTAAGAAGCCTCCTGTAAGTGGTCTCCTGCAACTATTATATTGAATGCATTCATACCCAACACCCTTAAATGAGTTATGTTCAAATGCTGTTTCTCTGCATCCAGCAACATACTGGGTTTGCGATGTTTAAAGGCGATGCTTTGTAAAGATTTTTTGAAAATTATTAACTGATGCAACTATCTACAGGCTGTGGGGCAGGACTGGGTCACACATAAAAGAGTGTCGCTTATTTTGAGTATGGAGTTGACACAAGGCCAGCAGGTCTGGTGCTGGCCCCTTGGGATCTTGTCTGTTCTCGGCAGGCTCTTTCTCAACAGCTCCGTCATAAGTGATGGGATAAACATTACCAAAGTCCACATGTTCTAAAAAACATGGTTTTCACTGGTTTTCCATTGTCAGTGAGTTTAACAAGCCAAAATGGAAACCTGATCTTGTTTCTCTGCTCCTTCAGACACCAAGGTCATCGCTTGGAACCTTTATGTTCGGAGAAACAAAACCTATTAGAATTGATTTACTTCTAATGAAAGTGAATTATTGAAAATTTACATAATTGGTTCCAAGTATGAGGAATTGCATTATTCAAAAACAAAGCAGTGCTAAATTGTTAAAAAAAACAAACTGTATAAAATCAAAAATTGTTTGTTTGGAAATAATTTTACGGTGTCAATCTAGTGTAAAATCTAATGAAGCAGGAAATATAAAAATGTTTCACATTTACATTCACAGTAGAAGTATATTTATTTTGGGTGTTAATACAGCAACAGCTGGTCATTTCAGACAGCACAGTGAATCTGCTTTCCTGTTTTCACAGACCGTTCCCGCGGGTCTTGCTCAGATATGGGTCAATGATCGCTCAACCTGCTGTCTCAATTACTGCCTGACAATGGAAGCTGCCCTCAATCTCTGCAAAGTGCTGGGCCATACAGAAGGCTGTCTACCTGTTCTCTCTATTTGCCTTTTACATCTGGTATCCCTCCACTGAAAAAGCAGTCAGTTTCAAAGATAACAGAGTGGATTGAATCTGCAGTAAAAATACTTCTGAGAACGAAGCTCTCTGTAGACAAGCTCCAATTTGTGGCACAGATAAAATAGAGTGTGCTCAAAGTTGAGAAATCCTTCAAAGTCAGAGTAACAAAATAAACACAGCATGCCCATCACCCTCTGAAATAAAGAGCCAAGTTTGAGTCTTGAATTTAAGCTATTAATTAGAACACTCCTCCTGAAATATCAACTCGACTTTTCCTTTCTCGGATACTAGAAATGCAATGCAGCTTCAGAGTTTTGTTTTTTTTCGTTATAAAGATGTACTGATACTTTTCTATAGACAATAATGCCTACAATAAAATTAGTGGTTTGAAGACACCATAGAAGCTGTAGAACAAGCTGTAATGGATGATGCTGCTTGTGAGATGTACATGTATAAATGAACTGTATCAGTAAGACATATTTACATTGCAGAGCACACAGGCTAGGCTCTTGGAAACCTATATCACTGCACTCTGATTGCACAGACTGTTAGGTCTGTATAAAAAATAAGATGGATGTGTAATTGACATGAGCAATAGTACAGAATAAAGCAATGTGTTTTCAAAATTTACAACACTTAAAGCTCCTAATCTTTACAGGTTTTGATTGCATGTTTCCTCAGTCAATTTTAATGTAAGTGTGTTGGTGAAAGTAAGATTAATAGCTTCAGGATTCTTGTATACTCCCCACTAACAATGTAACTGGATGAATTCAGCAAAACTTGTCAGATTCAGAAACACCACAGTCTAACTTGGGTTCTCTGGGATGACAGTAGGGTTTAGGCTGTGTAATGGCAGCACTGAAATGAGATGCAAGATTAGCTGTGTAAAAGTTAAATGGATAAGGCAAGAGCAAAAGAAAAAACCAGAAATAATCCAAGTGGAATGGTAACAGAATCAAAGTAAATACATGCTAGATTGCCCAATAGCAGGCCACAAAACACTGATGAAGCCATTCCTAGTGTTATATTGAATTTTACATTAACAAAAGGAATATTTGGGTTCATATGCAACCTGAGGGCCTTTTGTCAGCCCACACATGTGGCACACTAGCTACACTGCGTCCTGCAGAGTGTCACTGCTCAGATACAGTTATTAGCTGAAAGTGTTTGTTAATGTGCACTGATTAGACTGCGACTCTTGAACCCTGTGGCTGTGTGCAACTCAGAACACTTTCTGCATTTCTTAATTACTTGTGTAGAAATGGGAAATAAAAGTGCTTTGCCAGTACACGCTGAGATCTGAGACTCTTATCTTTCCTGCAACACTGAGACATGCTGCTCAAATACTACACATAGTATCTTACAGCAGTATCTGTAAAAGTTATAATGCTGAAAATCATAAAACAAACACAAAAATTAAAATGAGGCTCTAAGAATGTAAAGAATAAGATTCTAGTGATGCCTATTGAAGTTGAGATCCTAAATCTTCTAAAAATTCTGAACAACACCATTACATGAATTTCCTACATGAATGATTTTCTCATATTGTTAAAGAAAGGAGTAATGAGTGTCCATGTTGGATACACACACAGTGCATGGAGCTATTCTAATGCTAGTTTAGCCAAAACACTAAGGGAACAAGTCAAACTTGACAAGGTGCTGATTGCAACAAGCACCTGTGAGCTTACTGTTTTGTTCTGTTCCACTATTACAGACTCCACTATTACAGATACAAAACAGAGTTAAAAAGGTGTAAGCAATTTACATAAGCAAAAAGAATGCAACAAGAAAAGCAATCATAAAGTGGCTGCTTGAGGTTTGATATTTTTCTGCACGCTTGTTCCATTGATTGACTGGATACGATGCCTGAATTCACTCCAGTGCACAATCCATTTACTCCATCTGAGGTGTCCTTCCCTTCCACATTGGACAGAATTGAATGACACTCTTCTTTGCAATTAGCATTTCAATGACACTCATCATTTTAAAGGGTAGTTCTGAGATTATCCTTCTCTGATCTGCAGCAAGTGTTTGAGTAGCAGGTGACACTGGAAGAAGCTCTCATCAGGTCTGAGTTCTGAATATCAGAAATCTCTGGTATTCACATTTGTAACAATTTGGTAGAAACCAGAAGATTGAGTTTACAGAGCTATGAAAAACATACCTGTTTCAGGGATGACTGAGTTATATGGCAACTGGCATGGCAGAGAGGTTTTTGACACCATCAAGGTCAGAATTACACTAGTTTCAAGAAAGAACAAATTACATACTGTTACAGGGACACAGGCAGATCTTGATTAAGGACCTTGTGAATCAATTAAGTGAACTGCTCACAATTTTAACGGTGAGACCTCATTGTCTTTCAGTTGACTTACAATGGGATGGCATCTCAATCTAATGCCTCTGTCTTGCCAGACTCTCTCACAATATCAACAGGTCTGGTTAGTTAACTTCACTGTTCTTTCAGAAGGCATTTTGTACACTGTTCAGATCCAATCAGCTTGTGTCTGGATAATATTTTACAGTCTCTCCACAGTCAGCATTGTTGCTTAAATGTTATTTGGTGAGTTCATTACAGCTACAACGTAATGCTCAATAAAATGCCCTTTACCTGGTCGCAGGTGCATAGATTTCAGATGAGTGCACACAAAGGCACAGAAACACAGCATTAAGTATGAAAGCAAAGCATGAGGTCTAAAATTTTTTTGTTCTGTCTGGTCCTGGATAGAATCTGATCTCTGCAGCTCATTTTCTGCAGTAACGATGCTCCCCTCTGGCTATATGAGAGGAGAACTCATATCTGTCCTGGCTGCGATACCCACACACATTACATTCAAAAGGGTCACGAAAACCATGGCAGCCCATGTGTATAGTGAACATCACATAATCCAGGTACAGCACTCGACAGTGGTCACATTTGAAGACTCTGACCTGTTCACCCTCATTAGTAATCACCTTAAACATCTCGCGGCCCAATCCCCCTGTTGTTTTCATGATGTCAAATGGTTTTGGGCTCTCTTTGATGGTAGGGACCCCATTTCTGACTCGGGGTGCAATCATCTGATGCTGTAGGTAGGCCTGACTCTGTCGCTCCTCGTGGTTGCTCTCTGTGTCTGTGGAGTCCTGGCAACTGTTGCTGGGTGACACCCCTCTTTCAGAGGTCTTTGTTTTCAATTGGGAGCCACTGTTCTCTGTGGCTGCTTCTCGCACGTGACCATTTGGGGCATCAGAGCGTGTGAGAGACAGTGGGTAGAGGCTGCTGATGACAGACACCATTTCTGAGGTGGGAGCAGGGGCTGTCTGGACGAGGGGTCGCAATGATTCTGCCCCCAAGTACGAGATTGCATTGTTGATAGCCTGGTCCATGAAACGAGTCTGCATCATTTCACCCTCCTTGTCATAAGATGAGGTTGAATTGTACTGCAGGTCAGGGTAGCCCAGACAATACTGCTTCTCACCTGTGTATAAAAAGAAAAGCAGAATTTAGGGCTCGTGGGGCACTGCAACTCAAATTCTACATCAGGTAAACAGTTTCAAAGGCGTCAGCAGTTAATAGCTTTCATGGGCAACATAAAATACAGTTTGTTGTAAAGAAACTTGTTTAATCACTGTAATGGGTACCTGATATTTGGATCAGTATGAAGTGGGGAACTGTGAAGAAAAGCTAATGAGTAACTCACCCAGGGTCTACGAGCTGTCAGACTGCTTCTTCACTGCAACTCTCTCCACATTTAGGGAATATCCTGCAGCATGTACTTTGCAAATTGTCCCACAGCTCAGTCAGTGTGCAATTTAGATTCAATTCAATTTAGATCCTGCGAGCTCATATATAGTTTCAACATTTGGGTGCTTTATTAAAAGTGGGAGTGAGTCCTTAACAATTACAGCAATGATCTAAAGTTGCTCTAAACTAATGATATATGAAGCTAAGATTGTTACATTAATCAAACACTTGTCAATTTCTGCATAACATTAATTCTGTATTTTGTATTTATGACACCTGCAGAATGAATTTTCCAAAAGTTACTTATAAGGAATATGGCATTAACCCAATATACAACAACTGTAACTTCATCACTATTATTTCTTCTAAAAAGGTGGCGCCATGTCTATTTTCTTGTATTTACTTAAACTCACCATGACACTTCAGTGCAACTCAATTCTCACTTTGAAAGAATAACTTTGTGACTTTGTGCTCCCAGTGTGCAGCTAAGCTAGACTTGTAGGGTGGGCCAAGGTTGGAGAGCCTACGGAGGGGAAGACAAGAGCACAAGGGCTGGGTTTTAAAGGCAATTGGGGGAGGAACAAAATGGGAGGGTAGGCTGAGTGACATCTTGGGAGCTACTGTGACAATGGACCCCTAATTGATGGCAGTTTCACTGCTGTCTTTTCAAAAATGGCTTTCAGACTCTGGCCACTTGCTGCTGCTCATTTTTTAAGGAAGTGGAGGTGGATTAAGGCCTGGCTTTAAATGCCACTTATTGGGTAGTTAGGGCATCAATAGGGGCTTTATCTAGCAACTCCCCAGCCTCATACTAAGAGGAAGGAACAAATTGGGGAGGGCAGGAAGGAGCTGGGCTAGGCACCCAACATATTATACTTTCTCCCAGTTTCACTGAAAACAGCAGCAAGATACAAGAAAATCCAGGACAATACAACAGGTGTTGGTCCAATCTACACTCCCAGCATGAGCACCATTTCCGGTTGGGAGCCTGAGCCTGCACCATAGTCTTTTACGCTCCTAAATATGGGATCACTCCCTGGACAGGACTTAACAAGAGATAATGGGGTTGGAACCAGAAAAATGCCACACTTGACAAGCTGGTGGTAGCCTTTCCTGAGATAATGGGGACTGCAGATGCTGGAGAATCGAAGATAACAAAGTGTGAATCAGGATGAACACAGCAGGCCAAGCAGCATCTCAGGAGCACAAATGCTGACGTTTCGGGCCTAGACCTTTCATCAGAGAACAGGATGGGGACAGGGTTCTGAAATAAATAGGGAGAGAGGGGGAGGTGGACCGAAGATGGATAGAGGAGACGAAAGGTGGGGAGGAGAGTATAGGTGGGGAGGGGATAGGTCAGTCCGGGGAGGACAGGTCAAGGGGGCGGGATAAGGTTAGTAGGTGGGAAATGGAGGAGCGGCTTGAGGTGGGAGTAGGGGATAGGTGAGAGGAAGAACAGGTTAGGGAGGCGGGTACGAGCTAGACTGGTTTTGGGATGCAGTGGGGGGAGGGGAGGTTTTGAAGCTGGTGAAGTCCACATTGATACCATTGGGCTGCAGGGTTCCCAAATGGAATATGAGTTGCTGTTCCTGCAACCTTTGGGTGGCATCATTGTGGCACTGCAGGAGGTCCAGGATGGACATGTCGTCTAAGGAATGGGAGGGGGAGTGGAAATGGTTCACGACTGGGAGATGCAGCTGTTTATTGCGAACCGAGTGGAGGTGTTCTGCAAAGCGGTCCCCAAGCCTCCGCTTGGTTTCTCCAATGTAGAGGAAGCCACAATGGGTACAGTGGATACAGTATACCACATTGGCAGATACATCCCTCACCTTCCTGGACCTCTCTGTCTCCATCTCAGGCAACCAGCTAGAAACTGATGTCCATTTCAAGCCCACAGACTCCCACAGCTACCTAGAATACGCTTCCTCCCACCCACATTCCTGCAAAAATTCCATCCCCTATTCCCAATTCCTTCGCCTCCACATCTGCTCCCAGGATGAGGCATTCCATTCCGCACATCCCAGATGTCCACGTTCTTCAAGGACCGCAACTTTCCCCCCGCAGTGGTCAAGAACGCCCTTGACCGCGTCTCCCGCATTTCCCGCAACACATCCCTCACATCCCGCCCCCACAATAACCACAAAAAGAGAATCCCCCTCGTCCTCACACACCATCCCACCAACCTCCGGATACAACGCATCATCCTCCGACACTTCCGCCATCTACAATCCGACCCCACCACCCAAGACATTTTTCCATCCCCACCCCTGTCTGCTTTCCGGAGAGACCACTCTCTCCGTGACTCCCTTGTTCGCTCCACACTGTCCTCCAACCCCACCACACCCGGCACCTTCCCCTGCAACCGCAGGAAATGCTACACTTGCCCCCACACCTCCTCCCTCACCCCTATCCCAGGCCCCAAGATGACATTCCACATTAAGCAGAGGTTCACCTGCACATCTGCCAACGTGGTATACTGCATCCACTGTACCCGGTGTGGCTTCCTCTACATTGGGGAAACCAAGCGGAGGCTTGGGGACCACTTTGCAGAACACCTCCGCTTGGTTCGCAATAAACAACTGCACCTCCCAGTCACGAACCATTTTAACTTCCCCTCCCATTCCTTCGATGACATGTCCATCCTGGGCCTCCTGCAGTGCCACAATGATGCCACCCAAAGGTTGCAGGAACAGCAACTTATATTCCGCTTGGGAGCCCTGCAGCCCAATGGTATCAATGTGGATTTCACAAGCTTCAAAATCTCCCCTTCCCCCACTGCATCCCAAAACCAGCCCAGCTCGTCCCCTCCCCCCACTGCATCCCAAAACCAGCACAGCTCGTCCCCGCCTCCCTAACCTGTTCTTCCTCTCACCTATACCCTCCTCCCACCTCAAGCTGCACCTCCATTTCCCACCTACTAACCTCATCCTGCCTGCCTGATCTGTCAGTCCTCCCCGGACTGACCTATCTCCTCCCCATCTATACTCTCCTCTCCACCTATCTTGTCCTCTATCCATCTTCGGTCCACCTCCCCCTCTCCCCGTTTATTTCAGAACCCTCTCCCCATCCTCTTCTCTGGTGAAAGGTCTAGGCCCGAAACGTCAGCTTTTCTGCTCCTGAGATGCTGCTTGGCCTGCTGTGTTCATCCAGCTTCACACTTTGTTATCTTGGTAGCTTTCCTGAGTCTGTTTGATTCAGTTGTTTACAATAGCTTCAAAGCAATTGGTCTTGGATTTATGCTCATCTGGGATATTCTGAATGCAAACTGAATCCCTGGCTCTTGGACCAACAAACCTGCAAATGTAAAAAGTCCCAGCCTCTGCCCCCCATTGGAGACTGATACAATTACAGAATTTTAAAGGCAAATGGTCATACATATGAATAGGAAGGAGAGAAATGGGCCAAAAGCTGGCAAATGGGACTAGATTAATAGAGGATATCTGGTCAGTATCAACGAGTTGTGCCGAAGGGTCTGTTTTCAAGCTGCATATCTCTATGACGCTATAATTCTATCCAGCCTTTCTTTACAACTCAAACCTTCCATATCCCGCAGCATCCTGGTGAATACCTTCTAAACCCTCTCTAGCTTAATAATATTTTTCCTATAACAGAGCAACCAGAACTGGACAGAGTACTCCAGAACAGGCCTCACTAATGTTGTGTACAACCTCAACATGACTTCTCGACTCTTACACTCAAAGAACTGAGTAATGAAGGCACGCTTGCCAAAGACCTTCTTAACCAACCTGTCTATACATGACACAAACTTCAAAGAATTATGTACCTGAACCCTCTAGGTCTCTCTGTTCAATACTATCCAAGGCCCTACCATTAATTGTCCTGCCCCTGTTAATTGTACCAAAATGCAATCCCTTGTATTTATCCAAATTGAACTTCAACTGCCACTTCTCAGCCCATTAACCCATTTGATCAAGATCCCTTTGTAATCTTAGAAAATCTTCTTCATTGTCCACTATACCACGTATTTTGGTGTAATTCACAAACTTACTAACCATGTCTTCGATATTCTCACCCAAATCATTTATATAAATGACAAACAAAAGAGGACCCAGAAATGATCCCTATGGAGCACGAGTTGTTACAGGCCACCAGTCTGAAAAGCAACCCTCCACTATTTGTCTCCTGCTGTTAAGCGAATTTTGTATCCAATTGTCAAGCTCACTCTGAATCCTACATAACCTAGCTTTACTAATTAGTCTACCTTGCGGAACCTTGTCAAAGGCTTTACTAAAGCCCAAATAAACAATGTCTATGTGCTCTAATCTCACCAATGTGTTTGGTACCTTCCTCAAAAAACTCAATCAAGTTTGTGAGATAACAAATTGTGGAGCTGGATGACCACAGCAGGCCAAGCAGCATCTTAGGAGCACAAAAGCTGATGTTTCGGGGTCTAGGCCCGAAACGTCAGCTTTTGTGCTCCTAAGATGCTGTTTGGCCTGCTGTGCTCATTTTGCTCCACACTTTGTTATCTCGGATTCTCCAGCATCTGCAGTTTGCTTTATCTCTGATCACAAGTTTGTGAGATTGGGTTTCCCTTGCACAAAGCCATGCTATCCACACCTAACTAATTTTTTTTGCCTCTCTAAACGTTTATAAATCCTAACCTTTAGAATCACATCAAACAACTTACCCACAACCAAAGTCAAACTCAATGGTCTATAGCTTCTCAATTTTTCCTTAGAATCCTTCTTAAATGATGGCACAACATTAGCCATTGTCCAGTCATCAAGCATCTCATTGATAGTTAAAGATTATACAAATATTTCTGCAAGAGGCCCTACAATTTCCTTACAATGTTCTGGGATACACTAGATCTGGTTGTGGAGCTTTATCTACCTTTATATTCTCAGTGACTTCCAGAATCTCCTCTTCTGTAATATGAACTGCTTTTTAAAACATCAATATTTATTTCTGAGTTCTCTTGCCTCCATTTCTTTCTCCACAGTAAAACTAATGTGAAATTATCCATTTAATATCTCTCCCATCTTCTGGGGTTCAACGCCAAGACAATCTCTTTGATCTTGAAGCTGCCCTAACTCTTTCTAGTTACCCTCTTCCTCTTACTACACTTGTGGAATCTCTTTGGATTATTCTCAACCTTATCTCACATTGCTATCTCATAATAAAACTAAACAGTGTAAGATAGTGGACGATGACACATGCCTCCCTAAGATGCTCAATGCTTTCTATGCTTGGTTTAAGCAAGAATACCATTGGTGTGGCAATGTCTGCCCTGACAGCCCCAGACAAACCTGTTCCCTCTGTCAATGCTTCAGAAGTCAGATCTGTCTCCCTGGGAGTCAACCCAAGGAAGGCCTGTACCCCTCCAAACCTTTCCTATTCATGTACTTATTGAAGTGTCTTTTAAATGTTGTAAATGTACCCATATCCAACACTTCCTTACACGAGCCACTTTGCGTGAAGAATTTTCTCCTCATATCTTTTTTGAATCTCTTTCCTCTCACTCTAGTCTTGAAATCCCTCATCCTAAGGAAAAGACAGTAACCTTATCTGTAACCTTCATGATTTTAGAAACTTCTATAAGGTCACCTCTCAACTTCTTACGCTCCAATGTAAAAAGTCCCAGCTTATGTGCCCATTGGAGGCTGATACAATTACAGAATTTAAAAGGCAAATGGTCATACATATAAATAGGAAGGAGAGATATGGGCCAAAAGATGAGACTGGACAGTGTCCCAGGCTGAGCACTCAGATCCTGTGCGGATGAACTGGCAGAGGTATTCACTGACATCTTCAATCTCTCTCTCTTACAAGCCGAAATCCCTACCTGCTTCAAGAAGACCACGATCATCCCTATACCTAAGAAAACCCATGCATTGTGCCTTAATGGCTATTACCCAATAGCTCTAACCTCAATAATCATGAAGTTCTTCGAGAGGCTGGTCATGGCCCACATCAAGTCAAGTCTCCCAACCTGCCTCAATCCCCTACAGTTTGCATACCGATGTAACAGATTTACAGAGGATGCCATATCCCTAGCCCTGCACTCATCACAGGAACATGTGGACAACAAAGACACCTATGTCAGACTCCTCCTCACTGACTACAGCTCCTCCTTCAAAACTATTATCCCTTCCAGAATTATCTCTAAACTGTGCAACCTTGGTCTCAGCTCCGCCCTCTGCTTCCTGATCCACAGGCCACAATCAGTGAGGATAGGTAACTGTACCTCCTCCACAGTAACACTCAACACTGGAAACCCCAAGGATGTGTCCTTAGCCCTGTACTGTGCTCCCTTTAAACCTAAGACTATGTTGTCAAATTCCGAATAACCGCCATCTACAAATTTGCTGGTGGCACCATCATAGCTGGACAGCTATCTAACAACTACGAATTAAAATACAGAAGGGAGATAGAGGGCTTGGTGATGTGGTACAATGAAAACAATCTGTCTCTCATTATCTGCAAAACTAAGGAATTGGACATTGACTTCAGAAAGAAAGGAGGGGAACACGCTCCCATCTACATCAACAGAACTAAGGTTGAGAGAGTGCAGAGCATCAAGTTCCTTGGAGTGATGATAACCGACGACCTGTCCTGGACTTCTCACATAAATGCGGCAGTCACGATGGCACAACAACGCCTCTTATTCTTCAGGCAGCTCCAGAAATTTGACATGTCCATAAGGTCGCTCATCAACTTCTACAAATGCATCACTGAAGGCATTCTGTCATGGTGAATAACGGCCTGGTATGACAACTGCTCTGTGCAGAACTGGAAGAAACTACAGAAGGTGGTGTGCACAGCCCAGACCATCATGGAAGCCAACCTTCCACCCATGGACTCCATTTACAGGGCTCACTACAGCAGAAAGGCGGCCAACATCATCAAAGACCCATTGCACACTGGTAATGATCTCCTACAACCTCTTCCTTCAGGCAGAAGGTACTGAAGCCTGAACACATGCACAAGCAGGTTCAGGAACAGCTTCTTTCTGGCATTATCAGATGTTGAGAGGACTCTAGCCTCAAATAACATGATCTGCAATGTAACCTGTACATCTCTAAGTCTTTTTGATCTGTACATACTTCGCTTGCTGTGATCTACCTGTACCTCTTGTAACCAAAGCTTTTCACTGTATTTTAGCACACATGACAATAAAATCAATCAATACATCAATAAAGATCAATAAATCTTTGCCTTTCTGATCTTCTTACTGCCCTACTCTCTTTATATTGATGAAGAGATTCATTTGAACTGGCTGTCTATATCCAAAATAAGATTCTTATTTATTCTTGATTGGGGCCTCAATATCTTTATTCATCCATTGTTCCTTCATCTTACCAGCTTTACTCTTCACTCTAATAGGAATATAACGCTTCTGAAGTCTTGCCATCACACTCTTGAAAGCGTTCCACTTGTCAGACATCCTCTTACCTGCAAATCGTCTGCTCCAATCAACTTTTGAAAGTTCCTGTCTCATACCATTAAAATTTGCCTTACTGCAATTATAAAGCGTTAACTTTTATGGAAGGCTTATCCTATTCCATAACCATTTTAAAACAAATAGAATTATGATCATCAGACCCAAAGCGTTCCACTACTTTCACTTCAGGCACCTGCCCTCCCTTATTGCCAAAAAGAAGGTTGTTTTGCTTCTTCTCTGATAGGAATATCCATGTATTGACACTTACAATTTTCTTGAACAAATTTGACAAATTCTATACCATTCAAACCTTTGACACTATGGCAGCCTCAGACAATGTTTGGAAAATTAAAACTGTCTAGTAGATGATCTGTCTTGGATTCTAAGAGACACAATTGTTGCTGTGAAACAATCAAAATATTTAGAAATAACCTCAAGTTTAATGGGGGTTTGGAGTTTACAGTCCTTCACCCAGCGTGTTTCCAGGTGGCTGCACATAAAATATGTCACGGCTGTTTTCATCCTAGGCTCCATTGCACTACTGAGTTCTAGCACTGCTGGGACTGTTATGAGCTCTGCAATCAGATTAGCCAGCTACTCTCAAAGTTGAGACTTGCTCCCATTGATGGGCAGAAGATACATGCTCTCCTCATTTAGCTACTGGCAACATATTACTGCTGTGTGACAGGCTTTTTTCTACTAAGTTGGTAGGCTGCTGTACAACTTTTGCAATGGAGTATTGAGCAATCTGGCACCTTTGTGAAACTGAGATCAGAAAGTTGTTCCTGGTACAAGATGATAAAGCTCTGTCAGTAACTGAATCTTTGCTGCAAATGATTTACATGTAATAAATTGTAATTGCTCTCACTGAGAGGGAACCTATTGCTTTAGATGAGCCAGTTTTAGTAAATTTTGTTCCCATCAAAATAACTTCATGAACACGAATTTTGCATCTTTTTCCCCCCATGTTAATATCAAGCATTTTCAGGTCAAGCGCAGCATAGAATAGATCATTCAAGGAGAGGCAAAGGTTTAATCAAGGATAGTTAGACGCCATGGGGGAGATCATATTTAACTAATTTGACTGAATTTTTTGAGGAAGTGATTAGAGTGTAGATAAGGGTGGTACAGTTGATGTAGTCTACTTCGACTTCAGTGAGGTTTTTGACAAGGTTTTTGGCAGCTTGCTTAATTAAGAGGCTAAGAGTCCAGGGCAGATTGGATCAAAATCTGGCCCAGTGGCAGGAAGTAGAAGTTGATAGTCAAAGGCTTTTGTGACTGGAAGCCTGCATCCAGTGGCATACTGCAGAGCTTGGTGCAGGGTGCCATGCCATTTGTTGTGTACATTAATGACCAAGAGATGGCTGTAGGAGGTATGATCAACAAGTTTGCAGACGACATGAAAACTGGTGTGGTAATTAGCTAGAAGAAAACACTTAGACTAAACGACCATACAGATGAGCTAGTCAGATTGGGCCGAACTATAGCAAATGGAATCTAATGCTGAGACCCCATGAATGTTCATAGGTCCTTGAAGACAGCAGGGCATGTAAATAAGTGGTTAGGAAGACATTTGGATACTTGCCCTTTATCAGTCAAGGCATTGAATACAATAACGATGCAGTTGTATATAATGTTAGCTGGGCTACAGCTGGAGTACTGTGTGCAGTTCTGGCCACCTCACTTTAGGAAGGATGTGACTGTGCTACAAAATGTTGCCTCGAATGCAGTGATTAAGCCATAAAAAGGGACTAGATAGGTTGGAGTTGTTTTCCTTACAGCAGAGGAGACTAAGGTAGAGGAGATATGGTGAAGATGTACAAGATTCAGATAGGCAAAGGCAAGGTAGATAGGAAGAATATTTTCTCTTACTAGAGGGATCAATCACCAGGGACACAGTTTTAAGGTGAGGAACAGGTGGTTGAGACAAGATTTCAGGAAAAATGTTTTCACTTAGATATTACGGGTATCTGGAACTCACTGCCTGCTAGCATGGGAGGGGCAGAAGCTCTGAAGACATTTAAAAATTTCTCAGATGAACACTTGAAATGCCATAGCATACAACATTATAGTCATGTGTTGGAAAATGGGATTAGAATACATATTGAGAGGTTTAGAGGCATAGAGTTATGTTGGATAGAAACAGATCCTTCAGTCCAACTCGTTCATGCTGACTACATATTCTAAATTAATCTAGTCCCATTTGCCAGTGTTTCGTCCATTTCCCTCTAAACCCTTCCTATTCATATACCCATCCAGATACCTTTTAAATGTTGCAATTGTACTAGCCTCCACCCTTTCCTCTTGTAGCCCATTCCACACACACACCACCCTTTGTATCAAAAAGTTGACCCTTAGGTCCCTCTTTATATCTTTCCCCTCACACATAAAACCTATGCCTTCTAGTTTTGGGCTCCTCCGCTCCGGGGAAAAGACCTTGGCTATTTGCCCTATCCATACATCTCATGATTTTATAAACATCTATGAGGTCACCCCTCATCTTCCAATGTTCCAGGGAAAGTGGCTCCAGACTATTCAGCCGATCCCAATAGTTCAAACCCTCCAACCCCAGGAACATCCTTGAAAATCTTCTCTGAACCCTTTCATGTTTCACAACAGCCTTCCGATAGCAGGGAGACCAGAACTGCATGCAGTATTCCAAAAGTGGCCTAACCAATATCCTGTAGAGCTACAACATGACCTCCCAACTCATATACTCAATGCACTGACCAATAAAGACCTTTTTCACTATCATGTCTACCTGGGACTTCACTTTCAAGGAACTATGGCCCCGCACTCCAAGGTCTCTTTGTTCAGCAACTCCCCAGGACCCTACCATTAGGTGTATAAGTCCTGCCCTGATATACCTTTCCAAAATGCAGCACCTCACGTTTATCTAAATTGAACTCAATCTGCATTCCTCGGCCCATTGGCCAATCTGATCAAGATCCTGTTGTCCCCTGAGGCAAACTTCTTTGCTGTCCACTACACCATCAATTTTGAGGCCAAAGATCTCTTTTCAAACCACAAAAACTACACAAAACAGCAGCTCACATCAGTTGTCCATCTGATCGCTTGGAACAAACCTGTGCACAACTATGAACAGTTTAGGGTTATGCATTTGCAACTGTCACTTAGCCATGATGTAGAGGTAATGGTGTTGGAATTGGGTGGACAAGGTCAAAAATCACACGATACCTGGTGTCATGTGATTTCCAACACTGTCACTTAGAACTTTAACAGGTTTGGAGCTGTTTCAGGATACAGGCACTCAACCTGGATATGGGCAGATGTAATGCAGACGAGATTAAAAAAAACTCACAAGTCACATGACAGGCTCCTAAAAACATGGAGTAGGCTGACATTCACTTGAGTATAAAATAGATTAACGGGGTGATGTAACTGAGGTATTTAAGATGATGTTAAGCCAAGTTTGGGAAATCTGTCCTCAGATCTGTTTGGTGAATCTTCTTTGTGCCCCTTCCAAGGCCAATATATGAGTTAAGACGGAGTGGAGTTATTCTGCTTGGAGTTGTCATGGAGCTTCATATCTCATCAGGATCATAGTGAAGTCATAGAATGACTCTAATCCCTTAAATACTGTTCTTGCTCTTAGGCAGTACTTGTACAAGGAAAACACAATACAGCAGGCTCAATTCAAGGAGGAAACCTGATGGGAGTGGGAGTTAAAGTAAACACAAGGGTGTCTTATTGGGAATGGGAACTCCATGACATCCTGCTCTGTCCTGTATGGAATGAAGAAGCTGTGTACAGTGATAATGTGCTTTATCTGAACTGTTCAGTTTATGGAAGCATTAAAGTAAAACATTTATATTAACAAAACTAGCTTAATTAATTTGAAACTGAGAGAAATGACTCAAACTTAAAGACTAATCAATCTGATGTGAAATAAGCTGTGCCTGTGGCTGAGAATCTTGTTTCTTCCTTCTTCCAACTAAAATATGCATAGTCCAAATAATGTGGTGGCTTAGGTTTAAATGAGTAAAACATGGAGATATCTATCACAAACGTTCTTACATTTACGGGTAAAATAAATGTCAGGAGATTGCCAGCAGATGAAAGCAATTGTTCAAGTTACCCTGGTTCAATTCGTATTACTTTCTCTCTTATTTTATAAAAGCAACAGATAACAGAGTTCAGAACAACCAGTGTGAAAATGCCTCTTGTGAACAGGAAAAGAACTCTGTTACTTTGATCAACATTAACACTTCAGTTACATTTTCAATGCAGCTTTGCAGAATCATTTTGACAAGGTATTTGCAAAATTATCTTTCCATAGCAAATGACTGGGAACAATAAATTTACAAAATGGAAAACATTCAGGGAAAAAGTTTTTTTTTAAGTAATGTATTTCCTGCAAAGTGGAAATCTTTAGTGGCTGCGTTATTCAGATGGGCAGCACCTATAAACATCAGAAGGGTTAAAATACCACAGGCAGAAGTGTTTTGAAGTTTAACATTTTATAACTTTAGAAGTATGAAACTATATTACTACGCTTTGGCAGATTGGACATGGGTAATCTTATTTGGTGTGTTGAGTTAACCCTTACACCACTGCAGACCAACATTTGGCTGTAAAGAAGATTGAACTGATTGGACACAACACTTGGAAATCATGCCTGCAGTTTAATTATGCCAGGCCATGCAATGAATCCCCTATGTCTCACACAGCACCAGGTCCTTTCTCGTTACATAGAAGACAGAGCTGTATAGCACAGTACAGGCCCTTCGGCCACAATGTTCCTTAACAGTTTAAAAATATAAACAGAGAAAACCAAAATGTAGCAACGTAGTAGGTGAAAGTCCACAAGTAAACAGTGTCTGCTACTATTATGTACCTAAGTCTGCTACTTTACACTGGCACTAAATTATTAAAACATATTCAAAGGAATGTAATATAAGCGCTTCTCAGTATTCAATGTGAGCCTTGCTTTGGAAACTCTAACCTGAAGCCTCTAGATATTGATTTGATTCTCAGAGTTGAAATTTACTGATTAAACTTCCAAATGTTCTTAACAGCAGAAAATCTTGAAATACAATTTCCATGTCAGTAGGTTCAGTTATGCAAATTGTAAAGCATTTTTTAAAAATTCTGCAGTCCAGAGAGAATTTCAAATATGACAAATGCAGCGCAAGAGAAAATATTAAAGTGGAGAGCACAGCGAGCGTGAATATTAGTGATCAACTAGTTCTCAGTTACCTGTTAGATGTGTATTTTGCACTAAGAATTGGTGAATGTTTAAAACAGTTCATCCCTCATTTTTCAGATTTGCTCTTTAACTATGAACAACATTCTTCATTATAATTTGCATTTTAATCTGCATTAATTGAAAGATCAGTCTTATTTCACTGGAATTTTTTTGGTTTAAAAATGGAATCTTGTCGGTGGAAGTGAACTGGTTAATCTTGCAGCAAATTTTACACTCTGTGTGTGAGAAATCTTCCGAGATTCTTAAATAATAACAAAGCAGCAGTAAATTGAATATCAAATCTTTCACATCTTCACTAAATCCAAAATGTTAACTATCTATTAGACTGCAGTTTTACAAACAGTATATTTTAAATTAATGTAGCTCTGGAGGTTACTGTGTAACACAGTAATTTATTTGAGCGTAACTTTTTAAAATTCAGAGTAAATGATCACTTTTTTCCTGAAAGAATAATTACCAAACAAGTTTTAAAACTCCAAGTATTCTTCAATGTTTAAAAAGCTCCAACAGTCCAGCAATTGCTAACGATGCAGCATTTGGTTACCAGAGATTTTGTGATTACTTATACAAGCAATAGTAGAAAAAATGACACTGCCACTTATGAACATGAGAACTCAATGCGAACACAGGAGTGTAAAAATCCTCAGCACGGTCTGCAGGAACTGGTGGGCGTCAGAAGCCAGTGCACTTACAATGATAAAATAAAGGGCTTAAATTCTTGTTCTTACCAATGAATTTTTGAGGCATTGAGCTTTTCCGTTTGGCAACATTGCTAGCGAGTCTGTCCAGGACAAGAGCTCTCTCGGATCCCATTTCTGCCTTCAGGCTGTGCTGTCGAACTTCGTCAGTCTCTGCTCAAAGGGAGAAAAAAAATACCAGAATAACATGAGGTTTCACCTCTGAACAGTTTGTGTGGCAGGTGGAAGGAAGCTCTGACGTAATGACTGAGGGTAGTGGCCATTGGGGGCATGGAGACAGACCTTGTGGTTACCACTTGTGCGAGAGATGTGCTATCAGTACTATTTCATCAATGAAACAACTGATCAAAATTGAGCTTGGGTTGAAAATAGCAGGAGACAATGAGGAACATTCACCAAATCAGCACAAAATTCTGTAATTCTGACTCATCCTGCTAAACAAACTCCAAAGTATTCTGTTCCAAAATTGTCCTAATCTAGTGAAATATATCAGTTACATTCTAAACAGCATAATTTGTACACATGATTTTATCCTCAGATGAGCCAGTGTGGAACTCATACAGTCCCTCAGTCTGTCCTTATTCCATACATGGAAGGGAGGTTAATTTATTTTTGACAATGGTCAGATTATAGGATCAGTAATGTCAGAATATTAGAATGATGAATAGCTGAATGGCATAGATATCTGCAATAAGAATTTGGCATGGAAATTTCTTCGAACTAAAAACTGAAAGTTACCCATTTTCCTAGGCATTTATTCCATGTTTCAAAATTGGCCAAATCTGCGACTTGAACAGCAGGCCATCACAGACAGATATTCTACCTTCTTTTTAGAAAAGAGGATATTCAGAGTTACTTCTAAAGTATTGTATTTTTCTTTTAAAAAAAATCATCCATGGGATGTATCTGGTTGGCCCATCAACAATTACCCATCTCCAGCTGCCTTTGCGAAGGTGGTTGTGAGCTGCCTTCTTGAACCACTGCAGTTCGTTTGGTGTGGGTACACTCGTAATGCCAGGAGGGAGAAAGTTCTAGGTCTTGAAATGGGGAGAGGAAAGTATAAGAGAAATATCATCTGTTAGGGAAAGTTCCTTACTATATTTCAACTATAGTTCAGGGGTACATCTCATCTCCAAGCTAAAATGTCATGAATACTCTTGTGAACATGCTCAGGCCAATGTGGAACACGACAATCAAACCTGAACCATTTATTAAACTATGTACAATGTATAGATAATGAAATAACTCCACGAAGGCTGATATCTGTCACTGGGTCACCCTTTATTTACAAGGGCATACTATATAGTACTGACTCAGCCAGCTAAGGGCCAGCTCCTACAGTGACCAGAACCCCTGACACTCCTGTTTATATCGGCCAGCCAGGGGTCCCTGATTGGCCAGGTTAACAGCCCCAATCAGGGAACTCATTTTCCATAAGGTCCACCTGGCTGACTTTGTTACAATCATTACATCCCTCCCTCTCCAAATCCAGGGACATAGGCACATTCCTTTTCCTGCAGCTTTTCCTGGGGCATTTTTGTGCCAGGTCAAGTTCCTCTGCCCCTCACACACTGGTGGTGTGTACAGGGCCGTAACCTGCATCTTGTACCTGGAGTGTCTCGGCCGAAATTCTGCTTCTCCAGGCAGTAATGGTGTCAAGGCTGTGACATCTGTCATGTCTATCTTATCATCAGAGGTTTCTTGAGCACTAGTCTGAGGGCAAGAACCTATGGGTTCTGACAGCCTTACCAGATGTTCTGAGGGGTTGGGTGTGCTTTGCTCCTGGCCTGTTTGAAAGGTGGCAGCTTTCATGTGCTTGTTCACGACTGCCTCTCCGACTTAAACTTTGTGTGTTGGCAACCACTCCTGGCCACCAGGCATAACTTCTCACCAATATCTTCAGTTGGAAACCCCTGAATGACCCAGGTAGAGTTCAGTCAGTATCTGGCAGTGCCCCTTGCTCAGACCATTCAGTCTGGTTTCCCATAGTAATGTGCTGTTCTCCATGGTGATTTGGTCTCGCTGGATCCAGAAATGTTTGAGTTCTGGTTGTGATGATCTTTTTGTTTCCCCTATCACCAGCAGTTGTTTTAGTTTTGCCAGGACAGGATCTTCTCACGTCCACAGTCTGATAGTGTCAGCAGTGACTAGAAGGGATGGGAATGGGCTCTGCAGTGGCGGTACCACCAGTGGTGTATCTGCCAGTGGGAAATGGCTCAATACATTCACATTTACCACTGCCCACCTCCCCCGCAACCCCGTCTTTCAACTTGTCATCATACACACTCAGAATGAGAGCCCACTGCTGAATTCAACCTGAAGCTATGGGCAGCACAGCCTTGCCCTGTTTAAGTAGCCCTAGCAGGGGTTTGTGGTCTGTTACTATTACAAATTTGTATCCATAACGATATTGGTGGAACTTTCAACCAAACCTTCCTTCTCTATCTGGGCTGTCGTTGGTCGGCATCAGCCAAAGTCTGGGAAGCACATACCATTGGGTATTCCTATCTGCTGGGCCATCAGTGAGCCAACACTAATTTATATTGTACACAGAGGCATCACGTCAGCATCACATCTTGCTTGGGATCAGAGTGTGCCAAAACCTTAGATGACAATAGCTGCTTTTTCACTTCCCTGAAGGCTACATCTTGTTTCCATAGCTGACCCCTTTTCAATAGCAGATGTAAGGGTGCCAGGATGGAAGCCAGATTATGTGTAAATTTTCCGTAATAATTTTCCAACCCAAGGAAAGACCTAAGCTCTGGTACAGACTTGAGAGCTGGGGCATCTTTGATTGCCCTCACCTTACCCTCCAATGGATATAACCTGGTCTTGTCGACTCTGTGACCCAAGCAGGTCACTTGGAGTGCCTGGAACACACATTTCCCCCTCCTGAGGCATACACCATCTTGGAGAAACATTTAAGCACTAAGTCTAAATGCTCTTTACCGGTCTTCCTGGTTATTAGCACTTTATCATGGGGTAGGCCTTGTAAATGTTTTCCGTTATCCGCTGGAAAATAGCACAGGCTGATGATACTCCAAAAGTCAGTCTCATGTGTTGGTACAAAGCCTTATGGAATTAATTGTAGCGTACTTCTGGAAGTCCTCATTAAATTGTAATTGCAAGTACACAAGACTCTTGTCCGTCTTCATGAAGGGCAGCCACACCACCAGTTTTGCATGTAAGTTCTCTCTATGAGGCTTGGGATATTTATCCAGCTATGAAGAGTTTGAAATCATGTTTGAAATCCCCACAGAGGTGAACTGACCCATCAGGCTTCATAAACAGCATGACTGGTGCTGCCCATTCTGCAATCTGTGTTGGTTTGATGATTCCTTCACTTTCAAGCCTCCTGATTTCTGCCTCTGCTTTTGTCTGTAATACAAGTGGCACTGAGTGGACCTTGTAGAATTGTGGATTCATTTTTTGGTTAACAGTTAGGTAGCCTTGGTCCCTTTGACAGTCCTTAGACCTGCCTGAAAACTTTCTGGGTATTTCATTTGGACTTCACTCAGGTAGCCATTTTCTAATCAGAAAATGTTGATCCAATGAAGTTGAATCTTTATCAACCAATTTCACCTCATCAAGCTCACGCCTGAGCCGTCTACTACAATCAGTGGTAACTGAATCAGTTGCTTCCCATAGGAGACCAGAACTGGAGTTGTACCGTTAATTTGTAAAAGTTCCCTGATATAGGCTCTTGGTCTTGCCAAGGTCTTATCCAAATTTAAGGGTTAGAGTCCAGCATGAAATTTGGTAAAGACTGGTTCCACAATCACTGATACAGCAATGCAGGTATCAATCTCCACTAGAACTCAGGGCCATTTAACCAGACGTTTGTTTTGATTGGTTCTGATTTTATTTTTTTTTCCCATTTATTTGTTGGTGTTGCTGGCTGACCAGCATTTATTGCCTGTCCCTAAATGTCCTCGATGATGAGCTGCTTTCTTGAACTGTTGCAGTCCATCTGCTATGGGTAGACCCAACAAAGTCTTTAGGGAGGGAATTTCAGGATTTTGACAGTGACAGCAAAGGAATAGTAATATATTTCCAAGTCAGGATGGTGAAGGGCTTAGAGGGGAACTTGCAGGGGGTAGTGTTCCCATGTATCTACTGCCTTTGTCCTTCTAGATAGAAATGATCATGTGTTTGGGAGTTGTTATCTAAGGAGTGTTGGCCTTGTAGATGGTACACACTGCTGCTATTGAGTGTTGGCAGTGGAGGGAGTGGATGTGGAGCTCCATTGTCCTGGAAGATGTCAAGCTTCTGGAGTGTTGTTGGAGCTGCACCCATCCAGGTGAGTGGGGATTATTCCATTACACTCCTGACCTATGCCTTGTAGATGGTGGACAGGCTTTGGGGAGTCAGGAGGTAAGTTGCTCGCTGCAGTATCCCTACCTCTGACCTGGATATTGGTTTGGATGCTGCTAAGCAATTTAACCGCTCAAAATTGTAGGTGGACTTACCATGGTGGCACTCTCCTGGTTGCGAGCCTATGAATTTTCTTACTCTATTCTAGCCTAGTGGGACTCTTTTGCTGTTTTAAGTCCACATACTGGCAGCAACTACAAAGGCCTGCGGCCCCAGATCCTTGAGAAAATTTTAACCATTTGGCCGAGGCCTGGCTTTGTTTTGGGGTTCTGGTGTGGGATGAGCATAAATCTTTCCTGCAGTGAGGTGACCAGAACTGCACACTGTACTCCAGCAGTGGTATGGCCAATGCTTTATATAATTTCAACATTACCTCGTTGTTCCTGTACTCTATGCCGCAACTAATGAAAACAAGTTTCCCAAACGCCTTCTTAACTATCCTATTTGCACACTCTGTGAATAATTACCCCAAGATCCCTTTGTTCCTTGAAGCTACCCAATGTCCTGTCATTCACTAAATGCTTCCTCATCTTTTTTCTTCTTGCAAAATACTCACCTTGCACTTATCAGAGTTAAATACCACCTGCCACTTCTTCTGATTACTTTTAGTTTTGATTCCTGCTGGTATCTGGCCGTTCCCATTTCAGCCAGTTGCACCAGCTACTGGAGTCAGAGATCTGGATCCTGCCACTTTTTTTGCCATGTTTTGCTCACCTGTCTCTATGAGCTGAAACTATTTGTTCTGATCTCTATCAGTTTTGTGTACTGCTTTAGTCTGCTGCATTTTCTGCTGTACTCGCTTTAGTGCTGAAACATGGCGGCAGCTGCTGTTTGCTTTTGTTTAAAGTTTTGTGTCAGTTCAGATGCCGCTGGATGCTGGCTCCACTGCTCAGAGGAAATTTTTTTTGGTTTTATCACTTCAATCATGTTGTGAACATGCTCAGTGGCAGACATGGAGTTGGACTTTGCAACTAGAATCTTTTATCGAACTACGTACAATATAAACAGTAGATACAGCAGCAAAAGCAAGCCACTTGGGTCAATCAGTCTTCTACATCTTTCAATGGGATCATGGTTGATTTGATCATTCTCAACTCCACTTTCCCACATGTTGCCCATAACTTTTGATTCCCTTGCTGATTAAAGATCTCAGCTTTGAATATATTTAATGATCCAGCCTTGATAGCACCTGCAGTAAAGAATTCCACAGCTTTGCTACTCTCTGAGAGAAGAAATTCCTTTTCATTGCTGTCTTAAGTGAGATTATGCTCTCTTGTCCTAGACTCTCCTACAGTGGGAGAAAACTTTGCAGCATCTATCCTGTCAAGACCTCTCAGAATTTTATCATTGAAGTTTCAGAAATTGAGCACTTTCAATGAGGTCACCACTTAGTTTCCTAAACTTCAATGAGTACAGGCCTAACCTGCATGACTCTCCAAATAAGAAAATGTTTCCATTCCTGGTACTAGGATAAGGAGACCTAAGCTGCTTAGTGATCTAGGCGTGGTCTGACTAGTGACTTGTACAGTTTAGCAAGTTTTTTTTATACTCTACTCCCCTTGAAATAATACCATTTGCATTCCCTATTACTTACTGAACTTGGAGGCTAACTTCTTGTGATATCTGCATGAGAACCCACAAATCCATCTGTACCGCAGCTTTCTGCAGTCTTCCTCTAGCTAACAGAACAGAGAAAGATCCCAGCAAGACAATTTTACCAAGAGTTCTTCGACACACTGCCCATCAAGCAATTTGAGTGCTAGCGATGTCACCAGCTATCCTATTGATTGCTGCTTCTCTTGTACTATAGATTCAAATCACATTACAGAAACTGACCACATAATCCAGATGAATCTTGAATGATATTGTAAGGAAGTGTTGAACTGTGGGAGCTGTAGTACTGAGGCAGCTCTGTTCTGTAGAAATGCTGCAATGTCAGAAGAGTAGTAATGAGAAAGTACTATACATAATGCAAGAGGGCTGGGGGAACATATGCATTATCAATTGGTTAATACTGAAAGACCAGCACCATCAAGACGAGCATTTTCAGGTGTGCTGCATTATCATTTGTGCCATATTTCGAATGAGCCATTAGTCTGAGACCCCATCCTTGCTCTCAAGTGGATGTAAAAGATCCAATGGCACTATGTCATGATCAATATTTATCCCTCAGATAATATTAAAAACTAATGATCTGGTCATTTATTACATTTCTGGATCTTTGCTATGTATAAATTAATTGCCATATTTTCTTACAAAGTGATTACATTTCAAAAGCACATCATTGGCTGTAAGATGCTTTGAGAAGACCTGAAATTGTGAATAATCCTATGGAACTGATCATTTTAATATGCAATAAAAGGTCTTCCTTTTATTGCATATTAAAATTATAGGCAGAGATTGCAACAATATGAAGTGCGAAATCCCATGCCAATGTTAAATCTGGTCATGAAAACAAAACTGATTAACTACACACAACTTGAATGTTTATTCTAGATGGTGCAGTTCCTCCATACTCTTGGTGAAGCTTCCTGGTTTGTGTTCTCTCTGATTGAAGACAATACATTTGGCATTGAAGAACTGATCCAAGACTTCTTTGAACTCTGAACATCCTCTTAACTGCACAAAACTTCTGCTAGTTAAGAAGAGAAAATCTAACCATCTGCCCATGACATTTAATGACATTATGGTCATTAAATTCCCCCACTCAACATCCTGACCAGAAACTGGCCTGAACCAATATAAGCACAGTGCTTGGTTGCTGGGAATTCTGCATCAGGGGCTTCCTAACTCCCTAATGCCTGTTCATCATTGACAAGGCACAAGTCAGGAGCATGATACTCTCCACATGTCTGAATGAGTGCAGCTCCAACCACACGCAAGACATACAACACCATCCAGAACACTATCCCGCTTGATTAGCAGCTGATCTACCACCTTAAACATTCATGCCTTTCACTATCAGGGGACAGCAGCAGCAGTAGTTTGCATTATCAACAAGACGCATGTATTAACCCACCAAAGCTCCTTTAACAGCACTTTCCAAATCCATGATCTTCACCAGTTAGAAAGACAGGGTCAGCAGATGCATGGAAGCATCACTGCTGCCAAGTTCCACCAGGCCACACAACATCCTGAGTAGCAACGTGGAATTATGTCGCTGTTGCTTTATTATTGTTGAGTCAAACACCCGGAACTCCCACAAAAGCACTGTGAGTGTACCTGCTGGATCCCTGGGTTGTTTTGCAGTAGCCTTAAGACACCACCTTCTTCTAGAGGGCAATTCAGAATGGGAAACAAATGCTGGCCTTGCCAGCCATGCCCATATCGCATAAATGAATAAATTTAAAAAATCACAGCGAAATACAGAATAAGAAGGAACCAACAAATGCTTTCAAGATGTTCTCATACAAAATGCTTTTTAAATGTGAATATACTTAATTGCTGGATTATTGCTGCAAGGTTTTGAAATGAGAAATTAAAAGAATGTAACTTAATGTCACATAGCTGTGACCTATATAAAGGGATGTGCTGTGATCATATCTGAATGCAGTGCCCTATTTAATAAAATGGAAATTTTACATAAAGGGAAATAAAATGATCACATTTTTAACCTTTAGACGAATGGCAGATACAGGGAAATGACAGGCTTCCTAGACTAACTAGTCATTTTTAAAAAAAACTAGTTACACTACCTGATGATGAAACTCATTGAGTAGGGTGTTGATTAGATCTTCTCTTCCAGAGAACATTAGATTTCTGGGATTGTTACTTTAGATTCAACACAGAGTCTGGTCTATCCACAACATTAATTATGTTTTGTGAGGAAATCCAAATGTAGTCACCTCATTAAAAAAGCAGGGCATTTAAAATGAAGCCCCATCAAACTGACAGACAGAAGAATTTGCTGAAAAGTTTGACTCCTCAATAATATCAAAAAGACTACAAACCAGACTGAGAGCAGGGTGAAAACCTTTTGCAAAGTTTCAACAGTAATTAAGTTTGGATTATTTTAAACATTCATTTACTGGGAGCTTGCATTGAAAAACTGCAGCACTCTGGCTACTGTTGCCTGATATCCAAAAGTGGAAACAAGAATTTGCAAACGTTTTCCTACTGCGTCCTGTTTCGATTCTAAATAAGATGAATGGCTGAGTTTTGTCACCTAGAATGTAAGGGTAAGTAGAAGGACTATCCAAACAAAGTGTGAAGCTGGATGAACACAGCAGGCCAAGCAGCTTCTCAGGAGCACAAAAGCTGACGTTTCGGGCCGAGACCCTTCATCAGAGAGGGTCTAGGCCCAAAACGTCAGCTTTTGTGCTCCTGAGATGCTGCTTGGCCTGCTGTGTTCATCCAGCTTCACACTTTATTATCTTGGATTCTCCAGCATCTGCAGTTCCCATTATCTCTGAACTAACCAAACAGTTTCCCAGCAGCATGCTAACAAAGTACAGATGAATATGCAACGTTCTGACATCAGCTAATGATAGTAACCGTTTGCTTTTGGATAACCTTGGAACTGAGAAACATCTTGCATTGGTTGCAGCTATCCTGAGAATTCTACTAGAAATACCTAAAGTGAAAAATCCAAAATGAGGATATGAATTCAGAAAGTTTGAGAGTAATTTGAGACAGCATTGGCAACCTGAATCTTTCCTCTTCAAAAATGTGTTAAACCTTCGGTTAGAATAGGAAGACATTATCTATGAGTGAGTTACTGCAACCAATTAAATCTGTTGCTTTCTTGAAGCACTGGAGTTGCACAGCGATAACTCAGCATCTCTTTCCATGTCTGGCTGTGTATACCTTCATTCCTTTTCTGTGCAGTTTTTAACCCTAAACCTACAGAATGATCGAGCAGTTCAGTTGATTCACAGTCAACAAACAGAGCTGCTGCTCTGTGACTGAGTAATTAAATAAGGTGGATACTGGGCCAAGGGAGGCAAGATCGAAGGATTTGGTCAGGGGGCAGTAAAACTGATTTACTTCCCTGTTCCCAGATAAATTTTTATCCTCTAAAGTCTGGTCAAATGCAACAAGTCCAACATTTCAGTGGTACCTGGATACAATTAAAGAAGGAAAATTGTGGAAAATGGTTTTCAGTTTCAGCTTCCCATTCTAAAATCACCATAGTGTCCAGAATAATCATACAGGATTCCCTTAACTGACAGAGGGCTCCCCTCTCAGTGACCAGCTGAAGATAGCATATTATAGTCACATTTCCACAAGATTAATATGACCAGCAAGCCCAAGGACATGGCATCACCAGTCATGTGGATCTATGATTCCAGAAGTGCTGCTTCTGCTGTTCTTCATTAAGACTTCACCTTGTTGCCCAAATGGAGTTCAGCAAATATAGAAGCTGAAATGTTTTGTGAACATATCAGAAATTAGCTGTTGAAACTGTCCTTATATTTCACTTTTCTGTTGAAAAAAACATGGAATCATCAGCTGCAATCTGTAGTGTCAGCCAAGAAAAATGGCTGCAGGCAACAGTTGTTGCTGAGATAAAGACTGACTGTCGTAATGGCACTGTACATTGATTGCAGAGCTCTTAGTGGGTGCAGAAGTCAAAGTAATGGCTAACTAAGAGATAGTAAGAACTGCAGATGCTGGAGTCAGAGACGACACAGTATGGAGCAGGAGGAACGCTGCAGGTCAGGCAGCATCAGAGAAGCTGGAAAGTTAACGTTTTGGATCGGGATCCTTCTTCAGAAAAAAATAGCTACGCGCATTGGCTGACTGAAGTTGTCAAAAAACGTCAGTTGTAATGGCATTAAAACTGCTGGTCAACATCAATATTAAATGCTGTCAAAAATACTCACCCATCATTTCGTTTGTGTGTTTGTGAACATCTGATTCATCTGCTCTGCTCCAGCAATTTGTTAAGAAGAATGCAGACTGACAACACAAGTGATGGGCACAAATTGAAAGAGGGTGCAGATGTTCTGAAGAAGGGTCACTAGACTCACACTGTTAATTCTGTTTTCACCTCACAGATGTTGCCAGGTCAGCTGAGTTTCAGTTTTTGTTTCATATTTCCAGCATCAACAGTTGTTTGCTTTATTATACTTGAGGATATATGCACAAAAATCATTGAAGGTGGCAGGACAGGTTGACAGAGTATCTAATAAGAAATGCAGTATCCTAGACTTTATTAATAGGGTACAAGAGCAAAGAAAGCTATGTTAAAATTGTATCTAGCAGTGGTCCAGCCTCAACTATATTATTGTGTCCAGTTCTGGGCTTCATATTTTCGGAAAGTAGTACAGACTTTAGAGGGAGTGTGAAAAGGATTCATGAGAAAGGTTCCTGGCATGAGGAATTTCAGTTACGTCGATATGTTGGAGAGATTGAGTTTGTTTTCATCGAAGAAAAGTAAGTTAGGAGGAGATTTGATTGAGGCAACCAAAATCATGAAGGGTCTGGATAGAGAGCAGGAAATTAGGAATAAACTGTTACTCCTGATGGTAGGATTGAAACAAGGGGGCACAACTTTAAGTTAATCAGCAACAGAAGCAACAGCAACATGAAAAGAGATCTCTTCATGCACTGAATGTTTAGGATCTGGAATGTACTGCCTGACAGTATGGTGAAAGAAAGGTTAGTCGAGACATTAGAGAAGAATTCAGATTGTTATCTGAAAGGGGAGAATTTTCAGAGCTACGGGAAGAACATGGGAGGGTGTTAGAAATAAACTGTTCTAGGGAAAAGTATAGAAGATATAGAACAGTCATAGAGATCTACAGCGGATAAAAGCGGCCTTCAGCCCATTGTTTCTGAGCCAGTCAAAAACAATTGGTTAACTACTCTAACCACATGTTCCAGGGCTTGGCCCACAGCCTTTTATTCCTTGGCATCACAAGCACATATCTAAATATTGCTCAATTGTGATGAGGGTTTCTACCCCTACCTGATCCAGATTCCCAACACCCACTGGGTGAAAAGTTTTTCCTCATATTCTCACTAAACCTTCTGTCCCTTATCATAAAGCTATGATACCTGGTCTTTGATTGCCTCCAATATGTGTAATAGATATTTTCTGACTATACTATCTCTGCCCCTCATAACTATATAGATTTAAATCATATCCCCTCTCATTTTCCCCTGCTCCAAGGAAAATAACCTCAGTCTGTCTAATCTCCCTGCATAACTGAAAATCTGCAGCTCAGGCAACACCCTGGTAAATCTCCTGTGCACCTTCTCAAGTGCTATCACATCCCTCCTATCATGTGGATTCTGGAATGGGATAAATGGCTGTAACAGCTCTGCGAAAACTATGAGGGCTGTTTAATTTCATGGGCTTTTATGTAACAAGAAAGGGTTTGACCTCTTAAGTTATCTGGTGTCATATGCCCTTGAAGTAAACCACACTTTATTAGTGAATTGATACATGCTGAGGCAATGTGTAGAACAAATTGTTCCTGCCGCAAACTTCATTACTTGTTGTCCAGATTTGTCAAATGTAGAATGGTGAAAAACACCAGGTTCAACCACCTAGGCCAAGCACAAGTAAAGGAAAATGCTCATTTCCTGTTAGATATGTAATGTGGTTGGCTTGTGATAGAGGTATGTGCACAGAGGTAGATTATTTTGCAATCACAACTGTCTATCTGATTAACAATGATTACTATCAGAAGCAGCTGGGATCCTCTGATAATTATTGCATAAAAAGAAACATGTTTGATTTCAGGATACATTTGCTACAGACACTTCAACAGGAAATGTTGTCTTCTGTGCATTGGAATGTCACATTTAGAAATGCTTTCCATGAAAATCTCTCATTCCATGCAAATATTTCAGTTTGTGAATTGACCCGTTTGAAAATTAATGCTACATCTGGCAGTGGATAACAAGTGATGGACTCTCTCAGATATTGGGACTTGATTTTCATTTAGTTTTGATAGTAGCAAAGCCTCATTTTCACTGATTTCTGGGACTTACTGGAAAGGAAGCTTCCTCTGAAACTCCCCAGCTTTCTTCCTGGGAAGCTCCATTTTTCGCTTGATACTTGCCCAAAGTGAAACATCTCAATCAGATGCTTTCACATTCCTTTAAAATAGTTGCATGTGAATTTTATACTATAGGAATGGTGAGTTCTGCTTCATTAAAACATTCTCTTAGCAACTTCTGCTAAGTAATTTGTATACCTTGGGGCCTATTAAAACAGGGAGCAGGTTCCAGCTGTGCTGCAAAAGTGAGCAGTTTGGCATCACATTGTACTGTGAAGGGCAATGAGAAGATACAAAGTACAGCACTTGTGAGGAATAATAGTCCAATTACAATAAAGTGCTTTTGGAAAATGTTGCCTTTTCAATGATTTCAGTGCTAACTTAGTATTTCAGAAGAGGGATTGCAAAGACACATGCTAAGTGCACACTTCACCATTTTGATTTCATAGAACAATACAGCGCAGAACAGGCCCTTCGGCCCTCAATGTTGCGCGGACCTGTGAACTAATCTAAGCTCCTCCCCCTACACTATCCCAACATTATCCATATGCTTATCCAAGGACTGTTTAAATGCCCCTAATATGGCTGAGTTAACCACATTGGCAGGCAGGGCATTCCACACCCTTACCAATCTCCGAGTGGAAGAACCTACCTCTGACATCTGTCTTAAATCTGTCATTCCTCAATTTGTAGCTATGCCCCCTTGTACAAGCTGAAGTCATCTCGGAAAAAGACTCTCACTGTCCACCCTATCTAATCCTCTGATCATCTTGTATGTCTCTATTAAATCCCCTCTTAGCCTCCTTCTCTCCAATGAGAACAGACCGAAGTCCCTCAGCCTTTCTTCATAGGGCCTGCGCTCCAGACCAGGCAACATCCTGGTAAATCTCTGCACCTTTTCCAATGCTTCCTGTAGTGTGGCGACCAGAATTGCATGCAACATTCCAAATGAGGCTGCACTAGCGTTTTGTACAGTTGCAGCATGACATCACGGCTCCGGAACTCAATCCCTCTACCAATAAAACCTAACACACCGTAAGCCTTCTTAACAGCACTATCAACCTGGGTGGCAACTTTCAGGGATCTATGTACGTGGACACCAAGATCCCTCTGCACATCCACACTACCAAGAATCTTACCATTGACCCGGTAATCTACCTTATTATTCCTCTCAAAGTCAATCACCTCACATTTATCTGTATTAAACTCGATTTGCCACCTTTTGGCCCAATTCTGCAGTTTATCCAAGTCTCCCTGCAACATTCTTCCACACTGTCCACCACTCCACCGACTTCAGTGTCATCTGCAAACTTACTAACCCATCCACCTATGCCTGCATCCAAGTCATTTATAAAAGTGACAAACAGCAGTGGTCCCAAAACAGATCCTTGTGGCACACCACTAGAACTGGGCTCCAGGCTGAATATTTTCCATCAACCACCACGCGTTGCCTTCTTACAGAAAGCCAGTTTCTAATCCAAACTGCTAAATCTCCCTCAATCCTGTGCCTCTGTATTTTCTCCAATAGCCTACCATATGGAACCTTATCAAAGGCTTTACTGAAGTCCACGCACACCACGTCAACTGCCCTTCCCTCATCCACATGCTTGGTCACCTTCTCAAAAAATTCAATGTGGTTTGAGAGACACAACCTGCCCTTGACGAATCCATGCTGACTATCTCCAATCAAATTGTTGGTTGCTAGATGATTATAAATCCTCTCTCTTATAATCTTTTCCAAATTTTTCCTACAACAGATGCAAGGCTTACAGGTCTATAATTACCTGGGTCATCCAAACTGCCCTTCTTGAACATCTTTAAAGGTGACGCAAAGCTTTTCACAGCTAAAGTTACAGTTATAGAGATCTAAAGCACAGGAAAAGGCCCTTCAGCTCACCACATCTGCGCTGGTCAAAAAGAACTACCACATTATTCTAAACATTTTCCAGCACTTGGCTCACAGCCTTTTATACCATAACATAAATGTACAACTAAATACTGTTGGAGAGAGTTTATGCCTCTACCATTCTTGCAGGCAGAGTTTCAGATTTCCACTCGGGTCACAAGATTTTTCTCACATACTCTTTAAACCTCCACCCCTGATGTCTAATCCCTCCAAAGAGGAACCTTCATCTTCCTGTCTATCCTTTCATGTCCCACTTCAGTCTCCTCTGTTCCAAGGAAAGCAACCAATTTCAGTGGAGGAATGAATTGCCTTTCCCCACGGATTTCCTAACTTCTTCCAATTAGGATGCAAAAATTTCAGTCTCCTGATGAGAAGCCAATCCAAATGCTTTGGTAAGTCAGGTTCTCTCACACCCATTCCAATTGGTCCATCATTAAAACAACTGAACCAGTATCACTGGGCGGCATCAACCTGACTCAAAGTAATGGAGACAATTTGTCTGGCTTCAATGTCCCAGATACAGTAACACAATCCCTTACACACCTGTTAGCTCCATTTACTTTGCAAGCTGCAAGCAGCTGCATTAAATCTGACTTTTAAAAACTGAAGTCATTTTCTTTAGTCAGCACTCTTGTTTCAAAGCAATATTTTCCGTTTTGTTCCACAGTCAAAATATATCACGGCATCCCTATAGTGAGGAAGTAGGCCATTCAGCCCATCAATTCCATACCAACCCTCTAAAGAACACCCCTGAACTTCCCATGGCTAATCCACCTAGCCTGCACATCTCTTGACACTATGAGCAAATTAGTATGGCCAATCCACCTAACCTGCACGTGGAGGAAACCTGTGCAGACATGGGGAGAATGTGGAATTTGCACAGTCACCCAAGGCTGGAAACAAACTCGGGTCCCTAACAATGTGAGGCAGCAGTGTTAACCAATGAGCCACTTCGCCAGCTATACATATATTGTCAGAAAATAAAGAGATGCAGACTTTACAACAGAGCATGAGAGAACAGGGAAAGTTTGATACAATCAGAGTCAAAAACATATTTTTGTGAAAGGGTAAAGTTGCTGGAGTTCTTTGAGGGTAAATCAAAGCAAGAGGCATTTGGGCTTCCAGAAGGCATTCAAAAAGGTGTCGCACAAAAGCTTATTACACAAGATAGGAGCTCACTGTTTTGGGGGTAATGTATTAGCATGGATTGAGGATTGGCTACCACACAGAAGACACAAGGGCCACTGGGTCAATCCTAGCACCTCAATTATATTAATAACTTGGAGGAGGGGTCAGACTGTAATATATCCAAATTTGGGGATGTTAAAATAATATATGGGAGGGCACATTATGATGAGAACATAAGGAATCTGCAAGGAGATGAAGATAACATGAATGGGCAAATATTTGGCAGAAAGGGTATATTGTAGGCAAGTGACAGGTCATGTACTTTGGCAAGAAGAATCATATTATTTTAAAGGGAAGAGACTCTGAAAAAGTGCAGCACACAGGAATCTGGACATTCTTGTGTGAAACACAAAATGTTAACCTGCAGATTCAACCTGATGAAGCAACACATAGGACTAATTATGTGCCAAATGCTGGAAACAGCAAATGATACATAGGACTAAGCGACCGCACAGTCAATGGAACAGATCAAAATTCTGCAGTTCTACCACATCCAGTCATGAATGGAAGTGGAGAAATAAACAACTAATACAAGGAGGAGATTCACAAACATCCTACTACTTAATAATAGGGGGTCCAACACAGTAGTGCAAAAAATGAGACTGAAGCATCCACAAATGTGGAGGAAATTCATAGTGATAATTTCACTGAGCAAAAAGTTCAGAATCACAGGCCTCTTCTAGAATACAGGGGTTTGAAATGATGAAATTTGAATTCAGTAAAAATCTGGAATTGAAAAATTGCTAGCCCAATGGTAACCATGTAACGATTGTTGACTGTTGTAAAAATGCATCTTGTTCATTAATGTCCTTTGGGAAAGATTTCAGCCATCTTTACCCATTCTGGCCTGCATGTGACTCTAAAGACAACACAGTATGGCTAACTCATAACTCCTCATGGGCGATTAAGGATATGCAATGAACGCAAGCCTAGCCAGCAACGTTCACATCCCATGAACAAATTTTTAAAATTCATTTTCAGAAGTGTCAAGTGGATGTTCCATCTCAGCCTGCTCTTGCGATCCCCAGTATCACAGATACCAGCCTTCAACCAGTTCAATTAACTCCACGTTTTATCAAGAAATGGCTGAGGGCACTAGATACTGCAAAGGCTATCTGCTGTGACAATATTCTGGAAACAGTACGAAAGACTTATTTTCCAGAACTAGCTACACCTTTAGCCAACTTGTTCTAACCTAGTCAGAAGTCACACAACACCAGGTCATAGTCCAACAGGTTTATTTAACATCTCAAACTTTTGGAGTGCTGTTCCTTTGTCAGGTGGAGTTTTAAACCTAAACTAACCATCACAGACATACATGATATGGAGTCTACAGATGACTGCATTGTTTGGCAAGATTGGCAAGCCACTCTTAATCTCTTCAATTTTGCATACAGGAAACTCAGCTTATCTTTGAATATTGCAAAAACTCATAAAATAATTGCTCATCTGGTCAGTAAAATATTTCAGCTCCTACATATGTTGAAGAGGAGACTATGGAATATGTTGAGAATGTCCCAGACCTTGACTGTCACCTCTCTCACAAAGCCACCATTGATGAGCAGATTGAATACCAGATGAAATGTGAAATGTCTATTTGTTTTGTTGTTACTACAGCAGGGCTACTAACATTGTCTTGCTTCTTCTCAGGATTTCTGTAAGTCTCCCTTGCTTATGTCTTAACATCTGATTTTTCTTCTTCCTCTTCTTATGCTTAGTTGCTCTAGAACAATGATAAACACATAAAAATAGGAGCAGGTGTAGGCCAAGGAGTCAAGCTAAGTAAAGGGGAAGCACAACGAGATCTAGGTGTTCTTGTACATCAGTCAATGAAAGCAAGATGCAGGTACAGCAGGCAGTGAAGAAAGCTAATAGCATGCTGGCCTTCATAACAAGAGGAATTGAGTACAGGAGCAAAGAGGTCCTTTTGCAGCTATACAGGGACCTGGTGAGACCGCACCTGGAGTATCATGTGCAGTTTTGGTCTCCAAGATTGAGGAAGGACATTCTTGCTATTGAGGGAGTGCAGCTTAGGTTCACGAGGTCAATTCCCAGAATGGCAGGACTATCATATGTTGAAAGATTGGTGCGACTGGGCTTGTATACACTTCAGTTTAGAAGGATGAGAGGGGATCTGATTGAGGTGTATAAGATTATTAAGGGATTGGACACTCTGGAGGCAGGAAGCATGTTTCCGCTGATGGGTGAGTCCAGAAGCAGAGGACACAGTTTAAAAATAAGGGGCAGGCCATTTAGAACAGAGTTGAGGAAAAACTTCTTCACCCAGAGAGTGGTGGATATATGGAATGCTCTGCCCCAGAAGGCAGTGGAGGCCAACTCTCTGGATACTTTTAAGAAAGAGATAGATAGAGCTCTTAAAGACAGAGAAATTAAGGGTTATGGGGATAAGGCAGGAACAGGATACTGATTGTGGATGATCAGCCATGATCATAATGAATGGTGGTGCTGGCTCGAAGGGCCAAATGGCCTACTCCAGCACCTATTGTCTATTGCCATTTGGGGCCTCAAGCCAGTGAAATCTAGGTGGATCTCTCCAAGGCGTCAACTCCTCTTTCCTGCCAGATCCTCATTGCCCTCCATTTTTTGATATTTCTAAAGTCTATCCCCCTCCTCTTTAAATGCTTTCAATGATTGAGCCTCTGAAACTAGGCCCATCCCTAGTTGCCCTTGAGAAGGTGGTGGTGAGCTGCCTTCTTGAACTGCTGCAGTCCATGTGCTGTAGGTAGTCCCACAATGTCCTTACCAAGAGAATGCCAGGACTTTGATTCAATGACACTGATGGAACAGTGATAAATGAAGAACAAAGAACAATACAGCACAGGAACCGGCCCTCCAGCCCTCCAAGCCTGTGCCACCACATTTTGCCCTTCCATACTAAAACTGCCTTCACTTACAGGATCCATATCCCTCTATTCCATTCTTGTTCATGTACTTGTCCAGATGCTTCCTGAACGCAGCTGTTGTGTCTGCTCCCACCACCTCCTCTGGAGTGCATTCCAGGTGTTAAATTTCCAAGTCAGGGTGGTGAGGAAATTGGAGGGGAACTTGCAGGCAGTGCTGGTGCTCCCATGTATCTGCTCCCTGAGCTTCTAGATGGAAGTGGTTGAGTGTTTGGAAGTTGGTGTCTGTGGAACCTTGGTGAATTTCTACAATCCATCTTGTAAATAGTACGTACTGCTGTTACTGAGCATTGGTGGTGGAGGAAGTGGATATTTGTGAATGTGACGCCAGTCGAGCAGGCTGCTTTGTTTGGATGGTATCAAGCTTCTTGAGTGTTGTTGTTAGCTGCATCCATCCAGGCAAGTGGGGAGCATTCCAACATACTCTCACTTGTGTCTTGTAGACATTGCACAGGTTCCGGGGAGTCAGGAGGTGAGTTATTTGCTGCAGGATTCCTAGCCTCTGACCTGCTCTTGTAGCCACTATAATTATATCTTTAGTCCAGATTAGTTTCTGGTCAATGCTAACCACCAGGCTGTTGATAATGGGGGATACAGGAATGATAATGCTATCGAATATTAATACTCGGATTGTTGAATACTGGAGATGGTAATTGCCTGGCATTTCTGTGGCAAAATGTTACTTGCTACTTTTCAGCCCAAGCCTGGATGTTGTCCAGGTACTGTTGCATTTGATCATGAACTGCTTCAGTATCTGAGGAGTCACAAATGATGCTGAACATTGTGCAATCATCAATGAACATTCCCATTTCTGCTTATGATGGAAGGAAGGTCATTGATGAAGCAGATGAATTTGGTTGGGCCAAGGACACCACACTGAGGAGCTCCTGCAGAGATGCAGTGGAGCTGAGATGACTGACCTCTAACAACTACAGCCATCTTCCTATGTGCCAGGTAGGTCTCCAGCCAGCAGAGAGTTGCCCTCAATATGCATTGAATCCTGTTTGATGGGGCTCCTTGATGCAACACTCAGTAAAATGCAGCCTTGATCTCAAGGCCAGTCACTCTCACCTCACCTCTGGAATTCAGCTCTTTTGTCCATGTTTGAACCAAGGCTGTAACAGGGTCAGCAGCTGAGTGGCCTTTGTGGATCCCAAACTGGGCATCACTGAGCAGCTCACTGCTGAACAGGTGCTGCTTGATAGCACTGTTACTGACACCTTTCATCGTTTTACTCTTGATTGAGAGTAGATTGATGGGGCGGTAATTGACCAGATTGGGTTTGTTCTGCTTTTGTGTAAAGGACAAACCTGGGCATTTTTCCATATTATCAGGTAAATTGTCTATCAGGTATAATTCTCATGGGTATGACTATGTCAGGCTGTTTCTTGATTAGGTTGTGGAACAGCTTCTCCCAATGTTAGTTTGAGCCCCCAAGTGTTAGTAAGGGGAACTTTGCAAAGTTGACAGAGATGGGTGTAGATTGTCATTTAGAAGGCCAAGTGGTCTATCTGGTTTAATTCATACTTGACTATAATTCGGTACAAGTGAATAGCTTGCTAAAAATCAGAAGAACCGTGGATGCTAGAAATCAGAAACAAAAACAGAAATTGCTGGAAAAACTCAGCAGGCCTGGCAGCATCTGTGGAGACAAATCAGGGTTAACATTTGGAGTCCAATGACTCTTCAGAACTGCTTCCTTCCCCAAAGAACACGAGTGAACCTGATAGGTTCTCAGTAATTCTGCATAATTCTGACAAATAATTAAACACTGTTTAATTGTAATTAATTAATTTTAATTAAGTTTTCCAGCACTTCTATTTTCCTTGGTAGGTATAAGATAACCCTGCAATCTGACAGTTATATTTCTAAGTTTAGATTTGATTTTCTCTCACTTTCTGATGTATTCTTTCTTGTCTTTCATGCCGACAAAGGAAAAGTCTCATTTATTTAGTGTATTTGTAAACCAAATAACTTGTGATTTATGAAATGTGTTTGTTAGTACACAGACAGAAAGTTACATGGATATCTAGGCCATTTATTTTACTGATACTACTGTTGGCTAGGATTTTAGGAAATCTGCTCTTGTCAAAAGACTGGAATTTTTTACATTGAGCTAAGGGTATAGACCAATGTTAGAATATTATACGGGTCTGAGTAACACAGCTGCTGGTGAGATGTATGGCAGAACTAGGCAACTGGTCCAGTGAGTCTCATTATAACATCAGGAGAAACTCATTCCATCTTTTCTGCATTTCACAAATGGCAAGATGAGATTCTCAGTTGGCAGTGATGAACTGTCAACACACCCTGGTGTTAAGCACCTTGTTAACAGCACAACTCATTAATATTCAGGCTCCCATCTTGTAAAAACTGCCAAATAAGCTTGATGTCAAGAAGATTCAACATGGAGCAGAGCATGCACCTGGTGGCGACTTCAGCTCACTGCTTATTTCAAACAACCTCCTTGTCAAAAACCAGGTACCACCATTTCAGGGCATGCTCCATGGGCACCAAGGACATTGGCATCTGATGTGCCAGACTCTTGAACCCTCATCTACTTACAGGACACTATTTCACTCTAACATTGCACCTCGGGCTATACCAGCAACGAGCATGGACCCTGCACTTGGCACACACACCCAGTTCATAGACTGGAACAGGCAGCAACTCTGGGCTGTTTGCTTGCTCCCACATCACTCATTCGTTTTGACTGCAGCTGGATGGTCACAGCATTTATGCCTAGCATTGCCATGCCTTTTTGCAATTTGACTCTTCAGCCAGAGATATCAAGCTCACAATATTGCTGTTTTACCATGCTGTTTAGAGCAGAGTCAGAGCCTGGCATGAAGCCTGTAGGTGGACATGGTTGCCAGCGGGCCTCCGTCAAGGCAAGGAGGTCAGCCTTCAATCAGGGGTGTCAAAAACAGAAATTCCTGGAAAAATTCAACAGGTCTAGCAGCATCTGTAGAGATAAAGCTGAGATTTTCTAGCAATTTCAGTTTCTGTTTCTGATTTCCACCATCTGCTGTTCTTTTGGTTTTTCTTCAAATAGGGGTTCCTGGCACAGTAAATCTCTGATGCCAGTCCAGTCTCTCCCTGGGTGGTCAGTCAAGATGCTTTCCCATTAATGGGTGAACAGCCAAATGATGGGCACCACACCACTGGTCTCAATTCTTTATGACTTATTCTGGACTGTTTTCCACATGAAATAAAGAGAGAAAAAGAGAAATTGCTGGAAAACTTCAGCAGGTCTGGCAGCATCTGTATAAAGAAAGCAGAGTTAACATTTCGAGTCCAGTGAAGAAGAGTCACAGGACCCAAAATGTTGACTCTGTTTTCTCTCCACAGTTGCTGCCAGACCGGCCAAGGTTCTCCAGCAATATTTATTTTTGTTTCAGATTTCCAACATCTGCATTTTTTTGGAATGAGAGAGAGAGGCTGTTATTACAGAAGATGAAAGTGAGTGACACATTGGCTACTGTTGGTGCTGGCGGGAGGTGTCCCGAGTGAGCGAGCAGGCAGCACAGAGGACAATGCAGAATTAGTGGCTTTGTGAGATTGGGGTGAGGGTGAGTGGACAAAATGTTACAACCAATAGTAAGAGTGGTTGAACATGAGCCTCGGCGGGTGGTGGGTACAGTAGCAGAAATAGAATAAGTGTGGGGTAGGAGAGAGAAAATGGTAAACTTCTGCTGGAAGACAGAAGAGGGATATTGACATTCTTCCTATAATGCAGGGCAATCCCCCCAGATAGCTGAAACTGCTTTAGCCTGAATGGCAACTTCAGACTAGGCTGGCATACACTGGACTGGCATTGTATTCTCCAAGGTTGGTCCTGGAGGAAAGAGGAATCCTGGCTTTTCATCACATCATCCAGCCGGATCACCAGGTCCCTGCAAGCAAAGCAGGGCACCAATTTCCCCTGTCTTTATTTCTGGGGCAAATGTCAGCTACCATGCAGGGCAGCTTCGGACTGAGAGTGATTGTCACAGTGCACAATAAGCTTTTCAACACGCCACTGACTCAAGGGATGCTGATGAATTCTGGGGTATCTGCTGAGTGATGAGTTGTTTTTGAAATGGCATGTGGTAAGATAAGAGTAGAAATCAGGCACTACAGATGCTGTAAGGGCAGAGTGGGTAATCAATGAAGCAAAGTTTTCATTCGATACAGTGAAAAAACCTGCCAGGCCTCATGGCAAGAAGTTCCCCAAAAACACAATGCAACTCAGGCTGAACAAAAAGAAGTAAGATTCAGCCCCATGTCTTGGTTTAGTGCTTAAATTCTGAAGCTTCAATTAGAACTCAAGCCCATGGATATTCTGACTCAGAGGCAACAGTGCTAGCTCTGGGCCAAAATTGATGCAGTACATGACATTGGTCCCCATTATTTGAATTTTCTCCTTTGTGCATCTTCAGAGTCCCAATACCCTTCTGTAAATACTGTTTCTGCACAAGTTTTATACAAAGAAGTTTTACACAAATATATTAACCTCTGCACAACAATAAAGTTAAACCAAGTAATTAAAAAGAACACAACTGGTTTAAAGAGCAAAGACTAATCACAGATAACCAACCGTTCATTAAATGGACAATCTTAATTAGAATGACATCACGATAATTTTATGAGTCACTGCTGCTAGTGGGGTGCATCACCCACCACAGGGCTTATGGAAACTTGGTTACTGCCCACGATTTTTGGCAAACCATGGGCATTACTTCTGCCTCCAAACATACCTAAGTGAATAGTTCCCACTCATTACACATTCACAAAATATCCTCTCTATATGTGATCATAATGTCACAGATCCTCAGTCAGGAGTTCTGAACAAACTGAGGCAAGATCATACTAATCTTTGAAACAGAATTAATCAACAAACCAGACACACACACAAAAACAAATAGCAACAAATTCTGAAGTAAGATTGAAGGACAAGCAGAGTAAAGAGAAAGCATTATGTTTTAAAGCCTGAAAAAGGGTTTGAGTGCAGGAGGAGCTTGCATGGACTACACCTAGAGCTCTGTGCAACTCTGGTTTCTTTAACTCAAGTGAGATATTGCCACAGAGGGAATGCAATAAAGGTTTACCAAATTTTTTCCCAGAATGGCATGGCTGTCCTATGAAGAGGAGCACTGCGTCATACAGCACAGAAACAGATTCTTCAGTCCATGATGCCCATGCTCCCAAACTAAACTAGTCCCAATTGCCTGTGTTTGCCCATGTTCCTCTAAATCTTTCCCATTCACGCACTTATCCAAATGTCTTTTAAATGTTATAACTGTACTTGCATCCATCACTTCCTCTGGCAGTTCGTTTCACAATGAACCACTCTCTGTGTAAAAATTTCACCCCTCATGTCCTTTTTAAAACTTTCTCCTCTCACGAAAAATATGCCCCACAGTTTTGAATTGCCCTATCCTAGGGAAAAGACCCTTGCTACTCACTTTATCTATGCTTCTCATGATTTTATAACCCTCCATAAGGTTATCCCTCAACCTCCTACGGTCCAGTGAAAAATGTCCCAGTCTATCCAGCCTATGTTTATAACTCAGACCGTCCAGTCCTGGCAACATCCTGGTAAATCTTTTCCGAACCCTCTCCAATTTAGAAATATCCTTCCAATAGCAGGGCTACTAGAATTGCACACAGTACTCCAGAATAGACAGGGTAGACGCTACTCTTACATGGGGAATGTCTAACCACAGGGCAAAATTTAAAAATAAGGAGGATGCCTTTTATACTGTGATGAGGAGAAATCTCTTTATTCACATTGTTGGGAATCTTTGGGATTCTCTCCCAGTGATGAATTTTGTTGTTAATCACATTAATGCAAATAACTTGCATAAGAAAACACCTTTAATTTGGAGCAGAATCTTCTGCTGGTGGCTGCAGCAAAGACATTTGGAACATCTGACTACCTTCCCCGCTGCTTCTTGTGAGGGAGTGATTTTGTCTCTGGTAAAATGCTCCAAGGCATATCTGATGAGTTTTATCAAAGAAAATGTGACAATAAGCTACATAAAATGAGTTTGGACAATGAGTTAGGTTTTAAGGAGTGGCTTAAGGGAGGAGAGAGTGGTACAGAAGGAGAGAGGTATGATGGGAATTCTACAGCCACCAATGATGAAAATATTAAAATCAGGGCTGCTAAAAATTGGTGGACAATTCCAAAACAGAGCAGGGGAGGCCATAGGGAAATTTCAAAACAAGGGTAAAAATTTCGAGTCAACACTTTAGGTATTATTTGATCTTTTGTTCCCTACATTTTATGTTTCAGAAAATCATCTCATTATATCACAAAATGGCAAAACAGAATCAGAACAATTATGATGCAAAGTCTGGCTCGGCTCTCCAAATGAACATCACTTCCTCCAACCCTTTCCCTGTTAGAATCAGATAAATAAATACTCAGATATTCAATACAAATTCCTTAAATTGACAGGGAAAAGAAGTATTTTCAGTTGTAACAGTAAGATAAACCACCAATGTGGCAGGCATTCACAAACTGATACTTTCTACCCAGAAATAGTCACAGTGTGCAACCTCCAAGCTGTGACTTGGCCTAATATTTGGGACATCCTGAGGACTACACTTTACTCAGAAGCAGAATATTATAATCTTCTAGCTTCCAACTTTGGTAAATTTGGAGGAATGTATACATGGGGAATAGTCAAATGAAAACGTTTCGAGGAAAAAGGTACATCATATTGAAGAGAGGGTAAACTGAGACGGAAGCAAAACTGCTTCACTGAATGTTTACACGATGTTAAATCTCAAATATTAAAAGAAGGACTTTACCTCAACGTGTCCCAAAGCAATTTACAGCCAATGAAGTGCTTTTAAAGCATAGTCATTACAACACTGGAGGAAATACAGCAGCCAATTTACTGGAGATTTACCAGGATGCTGCCTGGACTGGGGGCAGGTCTTATGAGGAAAGGTTGAGGGAGCTATGGCTTTTCTCATTGGAGTGAAGAAGAATGAGGGTTGACTTGATAGAGGTGTACAAGATGATGAGAGGCATAGTTAGAGTGGATAGCCAGAGATTTTTTCCCAAGGTGGAAATCACTATTACGAGGGGGCATAATTTTAAGGTGATTGGAGGAAGGTTGAGGGGGATGTCAGAGGTAGGTTCTTTACACTGAGAGTGGTGGGTGTGTGGAATGTGCTGCCAGCAGTGGTAGTGGAGTCAGATACATTAGGGACATTTAAGTGACACTTGGATAGGCACATGGTTGATGGTAAAATGTAGGGTAAGCAGGGTAGTTTGATCCTGGAGTAGGATAATAGTTTGGCACAACATCGTGGGCCGAAGGGCCTGTACTGTGCTGTACTGTTCTATGCTCTAATTTGCATACTGCAAGATGCCACTGCAATCAATTAAGTAATGAGAAATCTGTCTTTATGTATTGGATTCAGGATAAATACTGGCCAGCACACTGGCAGAATTTCCCACTTGTCTTCATATGAACTTGACAGGTTTAACTACATCTCTAATGGTGCAACATGAGAATGAATTTCCTTAATGAGCCGGGCTACACAAGAAAATGCATTGTTCTGATACGTCTTGGCAAATGAGAGCTTTTAAAAGAAACCCTACCCACCTTTTGAAAATATGGAAATATATATCCATCTTACCTGGTGTGCAGAGACCCGCACTTTCCAGATAACTGTGACAACGATCCTTGTGCTCTTCGAGGGAACTGCGTTGCTTATAGCTTCGTCCACAGAAGCTACACTTGTAAGGCTTATCAACTGTAATGAAAATATGCAAATAGTGTGATATCTCACAGGAATACAGAGTAAACACATGTGAGTTTATGAGATATTAATAGTAGTAATATTTTTATATTTAGCCAGTTAACAAACAATATTTTTAGTAAATAGCAATTGTTGTATAAATAACAGTTCCCTGTGTACGTTAATAAACCATCACTCAGGAAGAGAGAATGGTGTGTGGTATCAAAGCGCAATCACTTCTGATCCTCTGATTTGAGCTCAATACTTTAGGATTTAATATTTTAGATTAGTAACTATGATGATGGTCATGCACATCAATGGCAGCGTCAAAAGATGAAATCATAATCATGTGGCCACTTCTCTTCAGTCAAGAGACCTGCCATTTCAGCAAATCACGACACTTCTCAACTTGCTGTTGTATCAGTTTTTTCTGAATTTTGACTTTGGAATCTTTACGACCCTGAGCTAGTTGTCAGAATTTATCTTTTCTTTTAATCCACAAAATTTGTCAACCAATTTTATCCAGTGTGCTTTTTTTGTTAAATTCATTCTCAGGTTGTAGTGGCACTGGCAAGATTGACATTCATTGCCAATCCCCGGGTGTCTTGAGAAGTTAGGGATAGCAATTTATATCTGAGGATGATGTATGGCAATGGTGTTCTTATAACATGGTGTGTGGAGAGCAAGAAGTGTATTCAGCAAGTATGATGTCAAAAGATCATTTGTAATCCAGAAATCTTCTAAACCATTAATTTGCCTCCACTGCAGTTGTTTTTGCAACTCTTTATTATAGGAACTGGAGGAGACCATTCAATCTCTTGAGGTGCTTCTGTGTTCAGTTGTAGTTGGTCAGTACTTTTTTTATTCACTGAAGGGACATGGGTGGCTGGCCAGCATTTATTTCCTGTCCTGAGCCGCCCTTGAGAAAGTGGTGATGAGTTGCATTCTTGAACCGCTGCAGTCCATGTGCTGTTGGTAGACACACATCCATCGTTGGGTCAAATTCCAGGATTTTGACCCAGCGACACTGAAGGGATTGGCAACATATTTTCAGGTCAGGATGGTGAGTCGCTTACAGGGGAACTTGCAGGGGCTGGTATTCCCATGTACCTGCTGCCATTGTCTTTCTAGATGGAAGTGGTCATGTGTTTGGGAGGTGCTGGCTGAGGAGCACTGGTGGATTTCTGCAAGGCATCTTGCAGATGGTATACACTGCTGCTACTGAGCTTTAGTGATGCAGGGAATGGATGCTTGTGAATGTGTTGCCAATCAAGTGGGCCACTTTGTCCGGGATGATGTTAAACTTTTTGAGTGTTGTTAGAGCTGTACCTTTCCAGGCACCTGGGGAGTATTCCATCACACTCTCACTTGTGCCTTGTACATGGTGGACAGGGTTTGGGAGTCAAAAGGTGGGTTACTTTTTACAGAATTCCTATCTTCTGACCTGGTCTTGTAGTCAGATTTCTTGTTTGTCAAGTCCATTTGAGTTTCTGGTCAATGGTAACTCTGAGGATATTGCTAGAGGGGGATTCAGTGATGATAATGCCATTGAATGGTAAGGGGCAGTGGTCAGACTGTCTCTTTTTGGAGATGGCTATTGCCTTGCAATTTTGTGGTGCAAATGTTACTTGCCATTTGTCAGCACAAGCCTGGATGTTGTCCAGATTTTGGTGCATTTGAACATGGACTCCTTTAGTATCTGTGGAGTTGTGAATGATGTTGAACATTGTGCAATTATCAGCAAACATCTCCACTTCTGTCCTTATGATAGAGGGAAGGTCATTGATGAAGCAGCTGAAGATGGCTGGGCCTAGGACACTATCCTGAGGAACTCCTGCAGAGGTATCCTGCAGCTGAGATGACTGACCTCCAACAACCACATCATCTCAACTCTACTTATCTGCTTTATGTCCATCTCCCTTGAGAACCATGACGAAGCAAAATTCTTTTAACCTAAACATCTACTACCTTAAGGGAAAGTGAATTCCGGGGTTCCTGGTTTCACTTGCATTTAAATGTTGCATTTATTCCTTGCTGATGGGGACAATGGAACATCAAGTTCATTTTCGAAGGTGGGCAGGATTTCCTAACTGTGATGCACTGGTAATAATCTTTTAAGATTACTTGGTTTCTGGAAAAGTCCCAGAGATCGGAAAACTGTCAATCTAACAACCTTATTCAAATAGGCAAGGAGACCAGAAAACTCAGCCTTTAATATATTTAATGTTCCAACCTCAACAACCCTCTGTGGGAAACAATTTCAGATTCACCACTCACCGAGAGAAAAAAATTCCCCCTCATTGCTGTCTTAAATGCTGTGATAATATTCTCTGATCCTAGACTCAACTACAGGGAGCAATAACCCCTTTGCATCTACTCCTTCAAACTCCATTAGAATCTTATTTGTTTCAATAAGGTTTCTTCTCATTCTCCTTAACTCCAAAGGGTGCAAGTCCACTGGCTTAATTTCTTCTCATAAAATATACCTTGAGATCTTATCAAAAATCTCCCAAAAATCATACATCAAACATATCCACTGGTCCTCCTCTACGAAGCAGTTTGTCCAACTGGTTCCAAATCAACATGCCCTGAAAGTGCAAGACTTTTGTGCTGAATGGTCAACTTTCAAACTCTAACAGTCTATGTTTATGCAGATTCTACTTTTTGACCACGTGAAAGGTGTTGTATTAAACAGTTAGGACCTGAAAGTTCTAGATTACTAGTCAGTGACATTGACACTACATCACTGCCTCCCCTACACACAATTCTTGATTTATTAGAATGGAGCAATAGGATATCAATATTTTCATGCAACAGAAATTTTGGTAATTATTTAATCTGGATTGCAATATCTGACAAGTTAGTTTCCAGAGCCAGTTTATGTTTAAAGTTCTGCTTTTGTCAGGAAATTGTTGATGGAGAGGGAGAAAAATGTGAAATCAGAAAGCCCATCAGATCAAAACCTTGAGCCAAATTCTGATCTTAGTTTCTCTAAGACTGGGTTTTTGAAAATAATGTTGCTGGCTTGAACAACCAGGTTTACAGTTCTGTGGTTTCAAGTTGTCTGTGAGAGCTGATAAGGCTGGAATCTATCGCAGAACACAGCTTACTTTAAAAATGGTTTCATTTTTCTGCCAGTATCAACAGTATCACAATGAAAGCGTCCAACTTGGATATACTTCACCACAATCAGCCGGCTACAATGTTGGCTGCGCACAAGCAAAGTCTCAAGTCTCTACTCTATATTCAGGGCAAATATGAACTATTTAAACAAAATGTTCACTCAGGATGAGCAGCATACCACATTTATCAGAGGCCACAAAGATTATCAGTAAACATGCTGCATTGTGACAGCTATGTTAATGGACATTGCCACATATCAGGCTGCTTTTGCAGATTGCCACATCTTAACAGCCTAATATCGTAAAAGTGGCCATCTACAGAAAATTGGAAGAACTTTATGGTGACACAGCATGAATATGTTTAACATAATATTAAGACAATTAGTAAGCAATGTAGTAGTTAATCAACAACAATGATTGGTTAAGGACAGCTGACCAACAGTCATATACCAGTTCCTGTTGTGCAGCTTATTATCTGTTTCATTGCCCTCCTAGCCCTTCTATGAAATCAAGGAACATAGCTAAAGCACCTGACTGAGGTAAAAGGGTCAAAGGCCATAATGCAGGACACCACTGCAGCAAAGGATCAAGAGCCATTGAGGGGGTAAGCAATACCAAGTACTGATTACACAAATACTGAGTGACAAGACTATAATGACGAAAATGGGAAGGGGACAAAGTAGCTCCAATATTTTGGCAGGGAATCAATATGTTGCACTGGATTCTGTGAAATATGGTCAGAATAGTGGAATAGGGAGGCTTAAATGTCAATATAGTGAGACATTTCCGGCTAACACCTTGGATAACCTCTGTGTTTGGATTCTGCCATAAAGACTGATTTAGCTGGGTTAAATGCCTGACAGTTAGACCTCCCTCATGGAAGCCTTTTGGCTTTTCCAGCAGTTCCCAACTGTCGTACATTCCAATGTCAAATACATCAGATTCCATCCACTTTTCCTCTGAAGATTGACTCACAATGTTGTGCTTTTGTGCTGTGATCAAGTCTTGGGGTATATATCTTTCTGCCTTCTCATCTCAATTTTCTTTTAAAATTCAATTACTGGATGGTGGGGGAGGATTCAGAGGCTAGGTCAGCATTTATTGCCCATCTCGAATTTCACAAAGGGCAATTGTGGGTCTGGAGTCACATGTAAATCAGGCCAGCTAAGGACAACAGATTTCCTTTCCTAAAAGGCATGAGCGAGCCTGTTAGATTTTTAATAGGAAGACTGGCCCATAGTCAACATTGCCGTGCGACGGAGGAGGGACAGTGGCCTGCAGTCAATAATGCAGTGTGGCGGACTGGGAAGCGTGGCCTGCAGTTACTGTCACGTTGAGACAGACTGAGAAGAGTGGTCTGCAATCAGCAGCACACTAGGAAGTATGACCTCTTCATAAAAACCAGCAGAGGATAAATAAAACAATCAATAAGGAAGGAGAAGATGAAATGTAAGGGAAAGCTAACCAGTGATATAAAAGAACATTACACACAGGTTATATTGGATATATAACAGGTAAGAGAGAAGCGACTGTTTAAAAATGATGGTGGAGAAGTAGGAATGGGGAACAAATAAAAAGCTGTGGAGCTAAGTATAGTATGAGGAAGAGTCACTGGACCTGAAACATTAACTCTGATTTCTCTCCAAAGATGTTGCTGGACTAGCTGAACTTTTTCCAGCAATTTCTGTGTTTGTAACTAAATAAGTTCTTTGCATCAGTCATCATGGTGGAAGGCAACTGCAGCATACCAGGATTTCAAGAGAGTCAGGGACAGAGGTGAGTGTCGTTGCCATCATTAAGGAGAATGTGCTGGGGAAGCTGAAAGATCAGAAGGTGAATAAATCATCTGGACTAAATGGACTCCAACTCAGAGTTCTAAAGAAGATTGTAGAGGGTTTTGATGGTGATCTTTAAGGAATTACTGGAGTTAGGGAGGATTCCAGAGGAACCGAAAATGCTTAATGTCACAGCTCTGTTTAAGAAAGAAGGGAAGCCAAGACAAGAAATTATAGGCTTATTAGCCTGTGCTCTGTCATTTGTAAGATTTTTGAGTCCATTATTAAGGATGATACTGTGGAGTACTGGAATTGCATTCTAAAACAGGGCTGGGTCAGCATGGCTTTGTCAAGGGAAGGTCATGTCTGACAAATCTGTTAGAATTCTTTGAGGCGGTAATGAGCAAGTTAGACAAAGGAGAGCGAGTGGACATGGTCCATTTGGATTCCAGACAAGTTGTCACATAAAAGGCTGCTAAAAACCATTAGGTCCCATGATATTAGGGGCATGGTACTGCTTCAATAGAGAATTAGCTGACTGGCAGAAGGCAGAGAGTGGGAATGACGGATGGCAGCCAGCGGCTAGCGGAGTTCAACAGTGGTCTGTGCTGGGACCACAATTATTCACGTTATACATTAATGATCTGGATAAAGGTACTGAGGGCATTGTTGCTAAGTTTGCAGATGACACAAAGAGAGGTGGACAGACAAGTAGTGGTGAGGAAGCAGGGAGGCTGCAGAAGGACTTCTACGGTCTAGACGAGTGTGCAAATAACTGGCAGATGGAATAAAAAATGGGAAAGTGTGAGTTTATGCACTCTGAAACACAAAGGGACTTAGGAGTCCTAGTTCAGGATTCTCTTAGGGTTATTACGCTGTTTCAATTGGCAGTTTCAGTTGGAACGCAAATGCAATGTTAACATTCATTTTGAGAGGGCTCAAATTAAACAAGACCTGGACAATATTCAGGCTTGCATTGAAAAGTGGCAAATAACATTCATACCACCCAAATACCAGGTGATGACCATCACCAATAAGAGACAATTAACCACTGCCCCATGACATTCAATGGTGTTGTTATCGCTGAATCCCCCACTATCAACAACCTGGGGGTTACCATTATCCAGGAACTCAGCTGGACTCACCACATAAACACAGTGGCTACAAGAACAGGTCAGAGACTAGGAATACTGCAGAGAGTAACTGACCTCCAGACTCTCTAAAAGCCTGTCCATTACCTACAGGCACAAGTTAGGAGTGTGCTGGAATAGTCTCTGCTTGCCTGGTACAGCTCCAATGACATTCAAGAGACTGAACACCATTCAGGAAAAAGCAGCCACTTCTTCCACGACCGACACTCAGGACCAGCAGTGTGTGTCATCTATCAAGGTGCACTGCAAAAATCCTCCAAGGTTCCTTAGCCAGCACCTTCCAAACCCACAGCCACTTCCAGCTAGAAGGGCAAGGGCAGCAGATACATCGGAATGACACCACGTTCAAGTCCCCCTCCGAATCACTCAACATCCTGAGTTTTTTAGCCCCTATCCCTTAAGATCTTTGTTTAACAACATGTTATTTGTCTCAGATTTAAAATCAACCATTGATCTACCATCCACTGCCATTTGTGGAAGAAAATTCCAAACCTCTACCAATCTTTGTGAATCGAAGTTTGCCTCCTAAGATCTTTCCTGAATGGTGTGGCGCTGATTCTCGGACAATGGCCCTGGCTCTAAAATCCTCAAACAGTGGAAATAGCGTATCTTTGTAAACTGTGTCTTTTCCTGTTAATATCTTGAAGACTTAAATCGGATAACCCCTCAATGTTCTAAATTATGGAGAAAACAGGGATAATTTGCATAATTTCTGCTGATAACTTAAACCCTGAAGTACATTTATGTAAACCTGCAATTTACTCCCTCCAAGACCAATATATCTTCCTAAGGTGTGGTGCCTAGATCTGCTCACAGTACTCCAAGTGGGATCTAACCAGGGTTTTATAGGGGTCTAATATAGGGAGTTAGGAAGCAAGTTTAAAAATAGGACCTTAAAAGTAGTGATCTCAGAATTGGTAACGGTGCCATCTGCTAGTCAGAGCAGAAGTAGGAGGATATATCAGATCAATAGGTGGCTGGAGAGATGGTGCAAGCATGAGGCTTTCAGATTTCTGGGTCATTGAAATCGGTATTGGGGGAACGTGGCACCAGTGCAAGCAGGTCAGGTTGTAACTCAGCAGAACAGGAACTGATGTCCTAGGGGAGAATTTGCAAATGTGGTGGCCAGGGTTTAAACTAAATGGCAAGGAGATCGGAATATGCAAAAAGAGACAGTAGAATAGAATAGAAATTTATTGTCATGTGTAATTTTACATGAGAAATAATTTAAAAATTTATAAATTGCCCCACCATAGTGCCTAGAGAGGGAAACAAGTGCAAAAACAAAAGACAGATTGAAAATAAAAGTGATAGAGAATTCAAGCCACAGTGCAAAGTAGTGTGAAAAGGACAACAGTGTTAAGACGTAAGAGCTTATGTCTTAATGCATGGCATTCACAGTAAGGGTTGAATTAGTTGTGCAAATAGATAAAAATGGGTGTGATATTTTGGAGATATAGTTGCAGGTTGACTAGGAATGGGAACTGAATATCCAGGGGTTTTAATTTTTTAGCAAGGACAGACAAAGAATAAAAACAAGGTGGGGTTGCATTGTTTGTTAAAGTGCACATGAACACAATAGTGAAGTAAGGTATTAGCTTTGGTGAAGTGGAATCTGCATGTGTAGAGCTTATAAACACCAAGGAGCAGAACAATAGTGCAGTTGTATATAAACCCCCAAACACTGGAGGTGACATTAAACAGGAAATCAGAAACACACAGAATAAAGAAAACTGAAGAACTGCAGATGCTGTAAATCAGAAAACAAAAACAGAAATTACTGGAAAAACGCAGCAGGTCTGGCAGCACCTGTGGGCAGAAATCAGAGTTAACATTTTGGGTTGAGTGACCTTTCCCCAGACATTCTGAAGATGGGTTTCCCTGAGTTAGGTTCAAGATCAAAGTAGAGACATGAGATGAAATATCAAAGTTCACACTCAAGTGCAGTGCTGAGAGATTGTTATATTGTTAGAGATGCTGAGTTGAGCTGTTCAGCCATATCCCACTCTGAAATAGTGTAAATGGCAATTATGTGCTCATTATCACATGTGTGTTTGTGGGAGGCTCTATGCCCATTGGTTGCAATGTTTCCTACACAACAACATGGCTGTAATTCAATGAGTTCTTCATTAGCCATAAGGCAGCTTCAGAAATCCTATGGTTGTGAAAAATGCTACATAAATGCAAGTCTCTTCCGTGAATCAGATGTATAATGGAACATAATGGTTAGAAGCAAAGACTGACAGAGAAGCTGAATAAGGGGTTAAGACTGGGTATGTGACATGGTAATGAGATAGTACACATCAGTAGGCACAAAGGTAATAAAATGTGAGGCTGGATGAACACAGCAGGCCCAGCAGCATCTCAGGAGCACAGAAGTTGACGTTTCGGGCCTAGACCCTTCATCGGAGAGGGGGATGGGGTGAGGGTTCTGGAATAAATAGGGAGAGAGGGGGAGGCGGACCGAAGATGGAGAGTAAAGAAGATAGGTGGAGAGGAGAGTATAGGTGGGGAGGTAGGGAGGGGATAGGTCAGTCCAGGGAAGACGGACAGGTCAAGGAGGTGGGTTGAGGTTAGTAGGTAGGAGATGGAGGTGCGGCTTGGGGTGGGAGGAAGGGATGGGTGAGAGGAAGAACTGGTTAGAGAGGCAGAGACAGGTTGGACTGGTTTTGGGATGCAGTGGGTGGAGGGGAAGAGCTGGGCTGGTTTGGGGATGCAGTGGGGGGAGGGGACGAACTGGGCTGGTTTTGGGATGCGGTGGGGGAAGGGGAGATTTTGAAGCTGGTGAAGTCCACATTGATACCATTGGGCTGCAGGGTTCCCAAGTGGAATATGAGTTGCTGTTCCTGTAACCTTTGGGTGGCATCATTGTGGCACTGCAGGAGGCCCATGATGGACATGTCATCTAAAGAATGGAAGGGGGAGTGGAAATGGTTTGCGACTGGGAGGTGCAGTTGTTTATTGCGAACCGAGCGGAGGTGTTCTGCAAAGCAGTCCCCAAGCCTCCGCTTGGTTTCCCCAATGTAGAGGAAGCCACACCGGGTACAGTGGATGCAGTATACCACATTGGCAGACGTGCAGGTGAACATCTGCTTAATATGGAAAGTCAACTTGGGGCCTGGGATAGGGGTGAGGGAGGAGGTGTGGAGGCAGGAACAGTAACTCATATTCCGCTTGGGAACCCTGCAGCCCAATGGTATCAATGTGGACTTCACCAGCTTCAAAATCTCCCCTTCCCCCACCGCATCCCAAAACCAGCCCAGTTCGTCCCCTCCCCCCACTGCACCACACAACCAGCCCAGCTCTTCCCCTCCACCCACTGCATCCCAAAACCAGTCCAACCTGTCTCTGCCTCCCTAACCTGTTCTTCCTCTCACCCATCCCCTCCTCCCACCCCAAGCCGCACCTCCATCTCCTACCTACTAACCTCATCCCACCTCCTTGACCTGTCCGTCTTCCCTGGACTGACCTATCTCCTCCCTACCTCCTCACCTATACTCTCCTCTCCACCTATCTTCTTTTCTCTCCATCTTCGGTCCGCCTCCCCCTCTCTCCCTATTTATTCCAGTTCCCTCTCCCCATCCCCCTCTCTGATGAAGGGTCTAGGCCCGAAACGTCAGCTTTTGTGCTCCTGAGATGCTGCTGGGCCTGCTGTGTTCATCCAGCCTCACACTTTATTATCTTGGATTCTCCAGCATCTGCAGTTCCCATTATCACCAGTAGGCACAAAGGGATCATTTTCAGGGTGGCAGCCAATGACTGGTGGAGTTCACAGGGGTCAGTGTTGGGAACACAACTAATCGTGCTATACAATAATGATCTGATTAGGAACTGAGGGCATGGTTGCTAAGTTTGTAGATGACAGATAGTGTTGAGGAGGCAGGAGGCTGCAGAAGGACTTGAATAGAAGAGTGGGCAGAGTGTCAGATGGAAAACAATGTGGGTAAGTGTGAAGTTATGCACTTTGGTTGGAAGAATAAAGGCATAGACTATTTTCTAAATGGGGAAAGAGTCAGACATCTGAAGCACAAAGGGACTTTGGAGTGCTGGTTCAAGATTCTCTTAAGATTAACATACAGGTTCAGTTGGCAGTTAGGAAGGCAAATGCAATGTTAGCATTCATTTGAAGAGGGACAGAATACAAGAGCAGAGATGGACTGCTGAGGCTGTATAAGGCTCTGCTCAAACAAATTTGAAATACATGAGCAATTTTGGGCCCTGTACCTAAGGAAGGAGGGGGTCCAGAGGAGGTTTACAAGAATGATCCTGAAGATGAAGGGCTTGTCATTTGAGAAGCATTTGAGGACTCTAGGTCTGTACTCGATGGAGTTCAGAAGGGGGAGGGGGCACATAAGAATTAGGAGCAGGAGTAGGCCAGCTGGCCCTTTGAGCCTGCTTTGCCATTCAACAAGATCATGGTTGATATTTTCATGGACTCAACTCCACTTATCTTACCACTCACCATAACCCTTAACTTCTTTGTTGTTCAAAAACCTACCTTTGCCTTAAAAAAATTCAATGAGGCAGATTCAACTCCTTCACTGAGCAGGGAATCCCACAGATCTGATTGAACCTTACAGAATACCGAGAGGCATGGGTATAGTAGATGTAAAGAAGATGCTTTCACTAGTTGGACAGATTAGTACTTCATGGTCCAGCCTCAGAGTGAAGGGGCAACCCTTTAGAAGTGGGATGAGGAGGAATTTCTTCAGCCAGAGAGTGGTGAATGTTTGGAACACATTGCCACAGACAGCTGTGGAGGCCAAGTCACTGAGTGTATTTAAGACGGAGACAAATAGGTTCTTGATTGGTAAGGGGATCAAGAGTTATGAGGAGAAGGCAGAAGAATGAGGTTGAGAAACATATCAGCCATGATTGAATGGTGGAGCAGGTTTGAGGGGCCAAATGGCCTAATTCTGCTCCAATATCTTATGATTTTATGATGAGTTAGGTGTCATCTTCCAAAATTCCACTTGATAGTCCTATCAACAACCCCTTCTAACTCTTCATCCATCTAAGGTCTTGAGCAGATTTGTAGTTCGGGTTGTGGATGCTGTGGTTGGTTCGCTCACCTCCGATGAGGCTGCACTGATGGTGTTAGCCAGCAGAGTAATGAACCGTCTGCAAATTAACAAACCAGCTCGATGAGCGCACCAACCACAGCATCTTCATCTATCTGATTATTTGAGAGTGGTCGAAAACGCCCTCAACCGCATTTCTCGCACCTCAGCGCTCACACCCCCTCCCGCAATAACAACAAAGACAGAATTCCCCTTGTCCTTACGTATCACCCCATCAACCTCCGGATTCAACGCATCATCCTCCGCCACTTCCGCCACCTACAATCTGACCCTCCTACCAAGGATATATTTCCCTTCCTATCCTTATCTGCCTTCTGGAGGCACTGCTCTCTCTGGGACTCCCTTGTCTGCTCCACATGCCCTACTAGCTCCCCTGGCACTTTACCCTGCAACCACAGGAAGTGCTACAACTGCCCCTACACGTACCCCCTTACCCCCATGCTAGGCCCCAAGAAACCCTTCTAAATTAAACACATGTTCACCTGCACATCTGCTAACGTGGTCTATTGTATATGCTGCTCCTGATGTGGTCTCCACTGCATCGGGAAAACCAAGTGGAGGCTTGGAGGCTGCTTTGTGGAGCGTCTATGTTTGGCTCGTGGCAAACGACAACACCTCCCAGTTGTGAACCACTTCAAACCATTGCCTTGGATGACACATCCATCTTGGGCCTCCTCCAGTGCCACAACGATGCCACCCGAGGGCCGGAGGAACACACACCTTGCATTCCACTTGGGAACCCTGCAACCCAATAGTCTCAATGTGGACTTCACAAACTTCAAAATCTCCCCACTCCCGACCTCATCCCAACACCAGCCCATCTCATCCTCACCTGCTTGACCTGTCTGTCTTTTCTCCCACCTATCCGCTTCTCCCACCTCACTAACCAATCCCCACATCCTACCTACTAACCTCATCCCTGCCTACTTGACTTGTCTGTCTTCCCTCCCACCTACCTGCCCTCCCTCCTCACTGATCAACCCCCATCCCAACTCACTACCTGCACTCACTTTTATTGGTTTCATCCCTGCCTCCTCGACCTGTCCGTCTTCACTCCACCTATCTGCTCCTCTATCCACCTTCCGTTATCGCCTCCCCACTCTCTATTTATTTCAGAGCCCTATTCACCTCTCCCATTTCTGAAGAAGGGTCCAGGCCCAAAACGTCAGCTTTCCTGCTCCATTGATGTGCCTGGCCTGCTCCACACCTTGTTATCTCAAAATTGTCCTGCTTTTTTGTGGACAGGAGATACCTGGGCAAATTTGCACACTGTTGGGTGGACGCTAGGGTTGCAGATATAGTAGAACAGCTTTGGTAGGGGCATGCCTAATTTTGAAGTGGCAATCTTCAGTACTATTATCAAAATGCTGTCAGGGCCCACATCCACCTCATCAAGATCACTCAGGATCTTGAGCACTTCTATCAAGTCACCATTTGCTCTTTGAAATTCCAACGGAAACAACTCAGTCTGTCTAATTTTACCTCGTAAGATAACCTGCATAATCCAGGTATTAATCATAGAATCCTAACAGACTAGAAACTGGCCATTCGGCCCAACAAGTCCACACCGACCTTCTGAAGAGTATTCCACCCAGATCCATCCTCCTACCCTATATTTCCCATGGCTAACACACCTAACTTACATATCCCTGAATACTATGGACAATTTACCATGTCCAATCCACCCAACTTGCACATCTACGAACTGTGGGAGAAAGCCGGAGCACCTGGAGGAAACCCACACAGACACAGGGTGACTGTGCAAACTCAACGAAGACAGTCGACCAGTGGTGGAATCAAACCTGTGTCCTTGGTGTTGTGATGCAATAATGTTGACCACTGAACCGTGATGCTGCAGTATCAATCTAGTATGCCTCCTCTAAACTACCTTTGACAACCTTCCCTGTACAGATTCAAATCGTACACAACACACAAGTTGAGGTCTTACCATTGCCCTGTATAACTGAAGCATAAAAGCCATATTTTTATATAGTAACAGATAGAATCCCATTATCCTTCTAGATCATGTGCTGTACACGCACATAAACTTTCTATGACTCACGTGCAAGAGCACCTAGTACGCTCTGCACCTTGGAATACTGCAGTTGTTCTTCACTTAATGCTCTGCTATTTATTTTTCACTGCAAAAGTGAACGTAACATTTCCGCATTATTCTGCATCTGACAGATTTTTGTTCACTGACTGACACAGCTATCAGCCCATTAACAACCTCTTTTAAGAACCTAGAATGAAGTCCGTCTGAATCCAGAGACTTGATAGCTTACTGTTCCATCAGTTTGCTCATTACTGCTTCTCCCATGATTGTATTTTCACTCAGTTCCTCCCTCTCTTCCAACACCAGACATATAGCTATTATTAAAATGTATTTTTGTTTCCTCTGTAGCGAGGCCAGAAACAAATATTCATATTCTCTGCCATTTCCTTACTAACTCCTATTAATTCCCCATTCTCAGGAGGACCAACCCTCATTTTACTTACTTCTTTTCATTTTAAAGACCTGTAGAAACTCTTGCTATCCATTTTTACATTCCTAGTCAGCTTCCATTTGTACTGTAATTTATTCCTCTGGATTAATCTTTAGTCATTCTCCAACATGTCATGACTAGTTGGGATAGAATTTTGGAATTCCAGGCCTACTATACCTGGAGTCAACCCAAGCACAAAACATTTAATCAAACTGTCTAAAGACCCCAGTTCACCTGACAAATGAACCCAGGTTAAAACTCTCATCAGTTTTCTGCACTCAGCCAGAAAACTGCCAGAGAGTGGGGGCCTGTGGAATTCATTGCCACGGAGCGCAGTGGAGGCCAGGACGTTAAATATCTTCAATGCAGAGATCGATAAATTCTTGATCTCACAAGGAATCAAGGGCTATGGGGAGAATGCAGGGAAGTGGAGTTGAAATGCCCATCAGCCATGATTTAAATGGTGGCGTGGACCCGATGGGCCGAATGGCCTTACTTCCACTCCTAGGCCTTATGGTCTTATTTATTGCAAACACATTATTTTTATCAAATTGGTAAGAAAAACACAAATTCCTAACTTACTACTGACTATACCTTAAATTCTATGTCTTTCCCAAAAATTCCTATTTACACAGACAGACAGAAAAGACAAGCTACAAAATTTATGGTCAAAGAAAGAACAAAAGAAGCACAGTCCTGGCACCAGTCTGAATTACTGGTATTGATGAGATGTTGACCTTCAATTTCTTTCAGTTCATTTTAACTCTTTGATGAGAATGTGACAGTGCAGACATACCAATTCTCAATCCAAACTGCAGATGCTGTCAATCAGGAACAAAAACAGAAATTGCTAGAAAAGCTCAGCAGGTCTGGCAGCACCTGTGAAGAACAATCAGAGTTAATTTTTCGGGTCCACTGACCCATCCTCAGAACAGAGCTGCTGAGCTTTTCCAGCAATTTCTGTTTTTGTTCCTGATTTATAGTATCTGCAGTTTTGGTTGAGAATTGGTGTGTCTGCATCCTCGCATTCTAATCAAAGAGTTAAAATGAACTGTTTTTGACACTGATTCTCAACCTTTTTCTTTCACTGGTCAAGGATTCTTTCTTTCGGTACCTCTGAAGGTTATTTTTCCCTTTTTCCTTTTAAGTAGGGTGTAAATAGAGAGAGGAGGAGAGGGAGAGAGTCGCTTGCTGCTCTGGATTTATTTTGTCCAAAGACAAAGCTGCAACCACTTACCCAAGATCACATTTTTAAATTATTACTATGCTGAGCAATTGGGGAGCAGTCCTAAAAAACAATCTAAAGTCTGTCACTGGGCAAAACTACCCCTGTACACATTTGCATGGATATGAGGTGTCTAACATCCTCCCAATTGCTTGAATAAAGCCTCGTTGTAAGTAGAACATAAAATGAATTCAGGTATCTCATTTTTAAGTACAAATTTGCAATACTTTATTCCATAATTCTTTGGTTTAAAGTGGTATATTTTCCCAAAATTAATTTCACAGTCCAAATTGAGATTCTGAACAATCATCTATGTGGTCTGCCACTCATTTTTGTGCAAGTGCATTCTTCCTCCTCAACCTTGATGCTTCCCCTAACTTCTTTACTTAACTGGCATTTACCACTATGGTAGTGGCACACAACATTGGTGAGAACAAAGATTTCTCTTTCTTACCGGTTTCCTCACCACGTCTTGTAGACCCAATCCAATAGGCAAGTTCTTTAGGACTCAGTACAGTTATTATTCGTGCTATTGAGCTGCTTTTGGTGATTTACATTATTTCCCCCAACTGGAATATATTCTGCGCTCTTGCCATCCTCAAATCGTCTTCCAAGCGGTGTTCAGCGTTACGGAGCAGTGATTCATCAGTGGGGGAGGGGTGTAATTAACGTGATTGACCTGGTGCTGAGGGGTTTTCTGGGTACGGAGTCAATATTAGGGCTCCCAGGGATAAACCTTCTCTAATGTATGCCACTGGTGTGGCCTGTCCTATCCATTGGGACATTATTTGTAGGATATGATTCTGTGGTTATGACTTTTTCAGACTATTGCTTGATTAGTCTGTTGGACAGCTCGATCAATTTTGGTACAAGACTCCAGACAGTGGTATTGAGTACTTTGCGGGGTCAACAAGGCTGTGTTTGTCATTTCTGGTGACTAAGGCTGTCTGCTTTCATTCCTTTTCTTCAACTTTGAAGCTGTCAGTTAATAAAATTACGCAGCTTGCTAGGCCATATCAAGGGCTGCTAAAAAACAACTACACTGCTGTGGGTTTGAAGTCACATGTAAAGACAGCAGATTTCTTTCTTTAAAAAGACATTATTGAACTAGATAGGTTTTTACAACAATTGACAATAGTTACAATGCCAACCTCACCAAGGTTTCACTTTCAGGATTGCCATCATTTGGATTCTTTCATTTTAGCTCACACCTTGGCTCACTATTTCATGATCCTGCAGCTTATGGGATTCTTAGCTTTAAATAACCTTCAGCAGTACAAGATCCTCATGCCAATTCCAATGTACACAGGCATGTGCATTTCTTATAAAAAAAACTGCAGAAAGTGAACCCAGTGTCTTAAAGCAAGCTGAGGAGACTTTGTACATTCTAGCTTCTAATGAACCTTGGACAAGTTAATGCAGTTTCAAAAAATGAGTGAAACATTTAATCTGTTTTTACCAGGCTGCTGTTGTGTCTTTCACAATTGCTTCTCACACCATCTGGCAGCTACTTGGGCAAGGGAAGTGTACTGTGCGCATCTGACTGCCTGTGCAGCTACACCCTGAGGACATCATCAAGGACACACACAGGCAATCCTGTTCCCATCCTTCCCTCGAACACAACCAGGCACCCCTTCTTCACTAACTGCTTGGATAGTTACAAGGGTCCTTGAGGGGGCAGTATAGTGGGCCACAGGCAATGTTTCTTAGAGACTGGGACAATTGATACGATAAGGTTACCAGACAATAAGACATCCAGTTCAAATTAGGTACCAGACATGGGTCAGTCCACCTTAAAACTGGAGTGTTTAGTAAAAAATCTAATGAATGACCACCCTGTCTTTAACATATAACAATAAAACCTCAGTAAGCATTTAAATTTGTGCTTTAGCTGAAGATGCTCTATGCAATCACTGGGGCTCTGACCAGAACATCCTTGCTCTGGTTACAGTAATCCAGAACTAACCTTATAAAACGCTCAATGCCGAGCCACAGAAACCATTCAACAACCCCCATCCATCACCCTCTCTTAGTAATGTACAAAGCACTGAACCTCCATCTGTTAAACAAACTTGCTGCGTCAGACAGTGGAAAGAGGAAAACTCCTCCAAAAAGCTGCAGTGTTCCCAGGAGGTCCTGACACTGATACTGAGTATTGACGCTGGTTTTCACGAAGGTCTAAAGTTAGGAACTGTGCTGATTTATTCTGCCAATTGTACAGCAACCAGACATGCAGGTGAAACTCTCAAGAAACATTTGCCATGTGAAACTCTGCAACAAATCAACTTTGTTATCACAACCAAGAGTTCTATAGACATGTGGAGATTGTTTAAGGAACAGTTGTTGCGAGTGATGAGTAAATATGTCGCTCTGAGACAGGCAAGAAGGGGTAAGATAAAGGAACCTTGGATGACAAGAGCGGTGGAGCTTCTTGTGAAAAGGAAGAAGGTAGCTTACATAAGGTGGAGGAAGCTAGGGTCAAGTTCAGCTAGAGAGGATTACACGCAGGCAAGGAAGGAGCTCAAAAATGGTCTGAGGAGAGCCAGGAGGGGACACGAGAAAGGCTTGGCAGAAGGAATTAGGGAAAACACAAAGGCATTTTACACTTATGTGAGGAATAAGAGAATGATCAAAGAAAGAGTAGGGTCGATCAGGGATAGCATAGGGAACTTGTGTGTGGAGTCTGAGGAGGTAGGGGAAGCCCTAAATGAGTTTTTTGTTTCTGTCTTTACGAAAGAAACAAACTTTGTAGTGAATGAAACCTTTGAAGAGCAGGTGTGCATGCTGGAATGGATAGAGATAGAGGAAGCTGATGTGCTGAAAATTTTGTCAAACATTAAGATTGACAAGTCGCCAGGCCCGGACCAGATTTGTCCTCGGCTGCTTTGGGAAGTGAGAAATGCAATTGCTTCGTCACTTGCGAAGATCTTTGTATCCTCGGTCTCCACTGGAGTCGTACCTGAGGACTGGAGAGAGGCAAATGTAATTCCTCTCTTCAAGAAAGGAAATAGGGAAATCCCCGGCAATTACAGACCAGTAAGTCTCACGTCTGTCGTCTGCAAGGTGTTAGAAAGGATTCTGAGGGATAGGATTTATGACCATCTGGAAGAGCATGGCTTGATCAAATACAGTCAACACGGCTTTGTGAGGCGCAGGTCATGCCTCACAAACCTTATCGAGTTCTTTGAGGATGTGACTAGAAAGGTTGATGAGGGTCGAGCTGTGGATGTGGTGTATATGGACTTCAGTAAGGCATTTGATAAGGTTCCCCATGGTAGGCTCATTCAGAAGGTCAGGAGGAATGGGATACAGGGGAACTTAGCTGCTTGGATACAGAATGGGCTGGCCAACAGAAGACAGCGAGTGGTAGTAGAAGGAAAATATTCTGCCTGGAAGTCAGTGGTGAGTGGAGTTCCACAGGGCTCTGTCCTTGGGCCTCTACTGTTTGTAATTTTTATTAATGACTTGGATGAGGGGATTGAAGGATGGGTCAGCAAGTTTGCAGACGACACAAAGGTCGGAGGTGTCGTTGACAGTATAGAGGGCTGTTGTAGGCTGCAGTGGGACATTGGCAGGATGCAGAGATGGGCTGAGAGGTGGCAGATGGAGTTCAACCTGGATAAATGCGAGGTGATGCATTTTGGAAGGTCGAATTTGAAAGCTGAGTACAGGATTAAGGATAGGATTCTTGGCAGCGTGGAGGAACAGAGGGATCTTGATGTGCAGATACATAGATCCCTTAAAATGGCCACCCAAGTGGACAGGGTTGTTAAGAAAGCATATGGTGTTTTGGCACCAGTTCTCTTCAACATATAATGAGTGACCACCCCTCAAAGTCATAGCTTATCACAATAATGTGAAAACACTCCCAGTAGAACCAGGTTCTCTAGAAAGTTAATCATACACTGCCAAGAATGTTAGGCACATAGGGGCATTGGACCTGGAGTACATCCTTAAGCCTTGCAAGTCTGTTCCATCATTTAATACAATCATGGCTGACTGATTACTTTAGTGCCTTTTACCTGCACTTTCCCCATAATCCTCTGCTCCACTGGTCATCAAAAGTTTGCCAACACCTACTATGAATGTACTCAAAGTCTGAGCCTCCATAGTCCACCAGCAGAGAGAATTCCAAAGGTTCACAATCTGCGAGTAACTAAAAGTCTCCTCATTTGGTCCTAAATGGTATTCCCCTAAATTTTAAATGGTAACCCCTGCTTCTACACACCCCAATCAGTGGAAACATCATCTTACCTGCATCAACCTGTCTGTCCCTTTAAGTATTTTGTAGGTACATACTTGTTTCAGCCTGAACATCTCAATGGTCAAGAAGAACTTCACGTCCAGTTCTACAGCCAACTGTTCACCCATGGTCCAATGCCAAAATACCTTGCTTGTATAATGGCCAACCAGTAACACTTCCAGAACACCAGAGCCAAGGTCAAGGTGAGAGTGAATCCCATACTAGAACTGGCAGGTACCACCTGAGCAAGGAAAGCCAATGCAATATGCACTGCTTTATGTGCTCTGATCTACTGGTTGCCATAAGAGTGCACCTCCAGGAAGATCTACCTCCAGGAAGCCATGAGGATTATTAGCTGAGATCAACACAGCTAGTACATGTTGAACTTCCAAATATCTGTTTGGAAAGCATTTTCCTCAAAGAATATTGCTGGATGAATGCAGTTGCATTGACACAGAACTGCAAATAAGCCCCATGCTCCTCTCTGAAATCCATAGGCCTGATTGGAACACACATTACACTTTACAAGCTAATGATGACTTTACAAACACTTCTTGATGGCCTACTTTGCGGTTAACAACAAACATCAAGAATTGCAACCTGGCAACTGACCCAAGAGGTGAAGACCCAGGTTTTAATCTTCCATGGAAAATCTAGCAGGCTGCAGAATGGAGTTGAGATTTCAATTAGATCAGGTAAAATCTTATTAAATAGAAGTGCAAGCACAAAGCGTCAAATAGCCTACTCCAGTTCTAACTTATATGTAAGGACCTCCAGCCCTCAGAGATCCATTCCCAGCATCAAAACCATTAACACTTCAGTGGCTGAAGCCATTTATTGGATTGTTAATCATGACTGCAGCCATATAGATAAAAAAAATGCTGGATAAAAATAAATTTAAAATCTTATGTGCGAGAAAGTATGGTATATCTGAGCTTTCTTGATTCTTCTGTTGAGGTGAGTGGTTTTGAGTAGCAAGATGAGGTCATAAGAGGGAGGATCTGTCAAATGATAATTACTTTGACTTGTTCACATATAGTGAAAAAGCGTCTGCACAGTGTAAATTTCACTCCAGCTAACAGCAAATGTGTTGTCATTTCTGGAGAGCATGTTTGTGCAGAGGAAGGGTGTAGTGAAATGAGAAAACTGTCGGTTAGATTACTTGCTGTCTGTAGCTTCAGTGTTAGCCTTACCCTGCACATCAACTCCCACACCCTCCAACTCCCTCCAACTCATAAGCGCTTACCACTTAGAAACCTCTTCATCATCAGCTTCCATCTTCAATACTCTCTCTTTCCTGGAGGTCTGCTTCCACAAAACATCCTCGAAGGCTGAAAATACCTCCCAACCTCTTCCCCAATTTCCCTTTCCTGGTTCTTTCCCTTACATGAAACCACAGTGTCTGCCAGCCTGCTTGACAGATCAGTTCATCCTTAACTGAGTACAAAAAGTTCCCATTCTTGATAAGTTCCTCATTAGTGTTGAAAGAGAGCTGTATGTGATGACAGTAAGGCTTGGGCAGTGAAGGTTTAGGTTAGGGGCCAGGGAGAAGGGATGGTACAAGCAGAGCAGGCCACAGTGGGCGTGAACTGAAAGTAAGCTGAAGTTGGAACATCACAGAAGTCACAAACTATAAGCCAATTTCAACCTATTTATCTCAGAATCTCATAATTAAACCCTAAAACAAGGAAGACACAATGTCCAAATCCAGAACTGCAAGCGCACTGAGCACGCCCACTCAAACAGAGATCATACAGTTAATAGCAGCAAAAAAACCATCAACCAGCGTGGGGGTGGAGAAGATTTAGACACAAGTCCAAAACCAACTTTTAGTGGTCAACAATATCAATATGAGACCTGAAACTAGAGCGGACGTTATGGGTCTGGTTTTATCTCCTGCTCCTGCTAAATGGGAAGTCTGACAGTCACTACATTCAAAAAGAGTAATTCATCATGTGAAAAACTTTGTGATATGATTGAGTGAACTGATAAGGTGGTATTTTTTATTTCTTTCATCCAGGGTGCATGGACATTGCTGGCTGGGCCAGCATCTATTGCACATCCCTAGTTTTTATAGAAAGACTTCCTTCATTTATTTTAAAATCCTTACAGTGTGGAAACAAGCCATTTGGCTGAACATGCCCATCCTGACCAACCAAGCAGCGTTTCACCCAGACCCATCCCTACACTGCCCCACTATGGGCAATTTATGATGGCAAATCCACCTAACTTGCATATCTTTGGACTTGAGAAGGTAGTGCAGAGCTGGCTTCTTGAACTCACTGCACCCACAGTGCATTTAGGGTGGGAATTCCAGGATTTTGAGGTAGTGACATTAAAGGAATGGCAATGTAGGTCCATGTCAGGATTGTGTGTGACCTGGAGGGGATCTTGCAGGAGGTGATATTCCAGCGTATCTGCTGCCCTGGCCCTTTTGGGTGGTAGAGGCTGTGGGTTAGGAAGAAGCAAGTGGAGGTGACTTATCAGTTCACTCAATCATATCACAAAGATTTTCACATGATGAATTACTCTTTTTGAATGTAGTGACTGCCACAGCACATCTAATAAAAATCTCTGTGCTGCCACTGAGAGCTGATGGTGAAAGGAGAGGGTGTGAAAGTAATGGATGGGGTGCCGATCAAACTGGCTGCTTTGTTCTGGATGGTGTCAAGTTTCTTGAGTATTGTTGAGTTACATTGGCAAGTGGGCAGTATTCCATCACACTCCTGATTAGTGCCTTGGAGATGGGGTACGAGCGTAGGGGAGATAGGAGGTGAATTACAGATCCAATTCATAGCTTTTGATCTGCTCTTGGAGCAATAGTATGGATGTGGCTGATACAGTTCGGCTTCTAGTCAATGCTATTCCACATGATGTTGATACTGAGGCATTCAGCAACGATAATGCCATTCCATGTCAAGGGGTGATTACTAGATTCTCTCTTGTTGGAGACAGTCATTACCTGGCACTTCTGTGGCATGAATGTTAGCTGCCACTCATCAGCCCAGACCAGAATATTGCTGCATTTGGACACAGATTGCTTCAATATGAGAGGAATCATGAATGGTACTGGACATTTTACAATCATCACTGAACATTCCCATTTCTGTACTTGTGATGAAGGGAAGGTCATTGGTAAAGCAGTTGAAGATGATTGGGCCGAAGACACTACCCTGAGGAACTGCTGCAGAGATGTTCTGAGGGAGGTGGCTGAGGAAATAGCGGAGGCTTTGGCCGTGATCTTTCAAAAGTCACTGGGGTCAGGGAAAGTTGCAAATGATTGGAAAATTGCTGTTGTAACCCCCTTGCTTAAGAAAGGATCAAGGCAAAAGATGGAAAATTATAGGCAGATTAGCCTAACCTCGGTAGTTGGTAAAATTCGAAAATTCATTGTCAAGGATGAGATTTCTAAATTCCTGGAAGTGCAGGGTCAGATTAGAACAAGTCAGCATGGATTTAGTAAGGGGAGGTCGTGTCTGACAACCTGTTAGAATTCTTTGAAGAGGTAACAAGTATGTTAGACCAGGGAAACCCATTAGATGTTATCTATCTAGACTTCCAAAAGGCCTTTGATATGGTGCCTCATGGGAGGCTGCTGAGCAAGATGAGGGCCCATGGTGTTCGAGGTGAGCTACTGGCTTGGATTGAGGATTGGCTGTCTGACAGAAGGCAGAGAGTTGGGATAAAAGGCTCTTTTTCGGAATGGCAACCAGAGACGAGTGGTGTCCCGTAGGGTTCGGTGTTGGGGCCGCAGCTGTTCACCTTATACATTAATGATCTGGATGAAGGGACTGGGGGCATTCTGGCGAAGTTTTCCGATGATACAAAGATAGGTGGACAGGCTGGTAGTACTGAGGAGGTGGGGAAGCTGCAGAAAGATTTAGACAGTTTAGGAGAGTGGTCCAGGAAATGGCTGACGAAATTCAATGTGAGTAAATGTGAGGTTTTGCACTTTGGAAAAAAGAATACAGGCATGGATTATTTTCTAAATGGTGAGAAAATTCGCAAAGCAGAAGTACAAAGGGATCTGGGAGTGTTGGTCCAGGATTCTCCAAAGGTTACCTTGCAGGTAGAATCCGTAATTAAGAAAGCGACTGTAATGTTGTCGTTTATCTCAAGAGGGTTGGAATATAAAAGCAGCGATGTGCTTCTGAGGCTTTATAAAGCTCTAGTTAGGCCCCATGTAGAATACTGTGTCCAATTTTGGGCCCCACACCTCAGGAAGGACATACTAGCCCTGGAGAGTGTCCAGCGGAGATTCACACGGATGATCCCTGGAATGGTAGGTTTAGCGTATGATGAATGGCTAAGGATCCTGGGATTGTACTCATTAGAGTTTAGAAGGTTGAGGGGAGATCTAATAAAAACTTACAAGATAATGTATGGTTTAGAAGGGGTAGACGCTAGGAAGTTGTTTCTGTTAGGTAGGGAGACTAGGACCCGTGGGCACAGCCTTAAAATTAGAGGGGGTAAATTTAAAACTGAAATGAGATGACATTTCTTCAGCCAGAGTGTGGTGGGCTTGTGGAATTCATTGCCACAGAGTGCAGTGGAGGCCGGGACGTTAAATGCCTTCAAGGCAGAGATCGACAAATTCTCGATCTCACAAGGAATCAAGGGCTACGGGGAGAGTGCAGGGAAGTGGAGGTGAAATGCCCATCAGCCATGATTTAAATGGCGGAGTGGACTTGATGGACTGAATGGCCTTACTTCCACTCCTATGTCTTATGGTCTTATGTCTTGGTCCTCCAACAAACATAACCTTTGTTCCATAAAAACCAAAAGAACCATAAATGCTGTAAATCAGAAACAAAAAATTGCTGGAAAAGTTCAGCAGGTCCGGCAGCAGCTGTGGAGAGAAATTACGGCTCTGAAGAACAGTCACCAGACCGAAAATGTTAACGCTGCTTTCTCTCCACGGTTGCTGCCAGATCTTCTGAGTTTTCCAGCAATTTCTGTTTCTGTTACCATTTTCTTAGTGCCAGGAATGATTACAACCAGTGAAGAATTTTCCCCGATTCCTCATGATTCCAGTTTTGCTAGGGCTTCTTAATGCCACGCAGGTTCAAATGCTGCCTTGGTGTTGAGGGCAACTCTTCTGTGATTCAGCTGTTTTGTCTATGTTTGGGCCAAGGTTGCAATGAGGTCAGGAGCACAGAGAACCCAAACTGTGGGTCGGTGAATAGGTTTTATTCCCTTATAAGTGCTGCTTGACAACATTCTTGACAACCCCTTCCATTGCTTTTTAATGATTGACAGTAGGCTGAAATGATAATAATTGCCTGTATTCAGTTTGTTGTGCTTTTTATGCGTTGGAGAAACCTGGGCAATTTTCCACACCGTTGGGAAGATGTCAGTTTTGGAAGTGTACAGGAACAGCTTGACTGGAGGTATGACAAGTTTTGAAGGACATGTCTTCAGTATTATTGCTGGGATATTGTCAGGGCCTGTAGCCTTTACATATCCAGACAGCATAATATTGGTTGAAGACTGGCATCTGTGATGTTGGGGACCTCTGGAAGAAACCATGATGGCTCATCCACTTTGCATTGCTGGCTGAAGTTTGTTGTCAATGCTTCAGACTTGTGTTTTGCACCAAAGTGCTGGGCTTCCCCATTGTTGAGGATGGGGATGTTTGTACAGCCCTCACTGCTTGTTAGCTGTATAATTGTCTACCTCTGTTCACGACTGAATGTGGCAGCAGTACAGAGCTTAAATCAGTTGATGGTTGCAGGTCCACTTAGCCCTGTCTATTGCATGCTGCTTACATGCAAGTAGCCCTGTGTTTTAGCTTCACCAGACTGACATCTCATTTATTTTTAAACCTGTATCCAGTGTTGGTCCTGATCTACCCTCCTGCAGTGTTCACTGAATCAGGGTTGATTGTAATGACAGAGTGTAGCATATGCTAGTGCATCAGTTACAGATTGTGATTGAATACAATTCTGCTGCTGCAGGTGGCCGACAGAGCCTCGTAGATGCCAAGTCTTGAGTTATTAGATATTTTCACAGTCATTGAGTCATACAGCATGGAAACCAGCCCTTTGATCCAACTAAATCCATGTTCACTGAGTATCCCATTTAGCACGGTATTACGGCCACAGTAGTAGGGGTATCCTTGATGTGAAGATAGGACGTTGTGTCCACAACGACTGTGCAGTTGTCACTTTGAGCTATATTGTCATGGATGGATACATAAGTGACAAGTAGACTGTTAAGGACAAGGTCATGTAGATATTTCCCTATTGTTGGTTCCTTTACCACCTGTTGCAGATCCAATGTAGTAGCTACATCTTTTAGGATTCGGCCAGCTTGGTCAGTAGTGGGTTGTCGAACCACTCACTGATTGACATTGTGGTTCACCACCCAGAGTTCACCCCTGGCCCTTACCACCCTCAGTGCTTCCTTATGATTCACCAGCCAAGGTGGTGTAGGTGGTAATCAGCGGGGAGGTTTCCTTGTCCATGTTTGACTTGATGCCACGAAATTTGATAGGTTCTAGAGTTAATGTTGAGAGCTCCTAAGGCAACTCCTTTCCAAAAATGCACGATAACCCTCAGTGGGTCTGTCTTTCCAGTAAGACAGATCATTCCTAAAAATAGTGAGGGAAGGTCTAGCAGATTGTAAGGTTTCCCACAGGTATGACTATGACTATGAAAGGTTGTTGCTGAACTAATCTGTGCTGGCAATGCTGCCAAGTACCCTTTAAAGTTAGCACTTACATATAAATTCAGATTTACATATCTCTTTAAAAGGAGAGGATCTATCTCTAACTCATCAGGATGAGTTTTTCCAATACAGATAGAGTAAAAGGTGACTGGGGTCCCAACTCAAAACCCTCCTGCAGTTTGATCCTGTAAACTAATGAGCATGCGGCTGCCACAGACTCACTGTTTGCAGCAGTCAGTAATGCTCACTCGGATACAGGCATGAAGGTAGGCAATGCAGGGTGACTGCATGGCATATTGCCATTTTCTTTGTTGTTTGATTAAGAATGAAAAGACAACATTCAAAATACGAAAACTCTCCAGAGAAAATGTAAATAACCTTTTTTACTTACAAACAATGTGGTGCACCTTTATATAATCTTAATGACTCATGTTCTTTGAAAATCTGCAAAACATTGTCGAAGTTCTAATTGGAGTTCAAAATGTAATGTAGTGTACCGTTATTTGCTGACGCCAGACCTTTTGGGGAAGGTGCAAGGAAGGGAACAGTTATACATACTTCTGCTGCACAGTCAACCAAATGATAGCATATGTGACAGCTTTGGAATATGAGCATCAGCTTGGTCATGGAATGGGGTATAGTTATTGGGATCAAAAAGGAGGAAATTAGTATTGCATAAATGGCAGAGGAGGTGGTAACTGTACTGGTTCCTTCTGATTTTTTGTTTCTTTATGTTATATTGTTAATCACCCACGCATTACAGTATATGCCTTTGTAGTGGAGGTGACAATGTGAAACTTTCCGCTGTGCAGATGAGGTGATGAATCAATAACACGGCTATAAATTGCTAAACTGAGAAGTTGGCAGCAACAAGGAGTATCTGATGTGACCATCTAATATATTACGATATCACTAACAAAGCTATGTGGACTGGGGTTGGGAACTTCAGCTATGGGGAGAGATTGTAGAATTTAGGACTGTGCTCCTTGGAACAAAGAAGCCAATTTGTGACTTGATCTTTCAGATTTTGATAGGGCAGATTGAGAAAAATAATTTCCCCTGATGAGTGGGTGAATAAGGAGAAGTTGTAGATTTAAATTTGTTGTTTTTTATTCATTCACAAGAAGTGGTGTCACTTGCAGGGCCAGCATTTATTGCCAGCTCTAACAGCTTTGACAAGGTGGTGTTGAGCTGCCTTCTTAAACTTCTGCAATCTATGTGGGATACATACACCCACAGTGCTAGCGATACAGTTCCAAGTCAGGGTCGTGTCTGGAGGTGCAATTGCAAGTGACATTGTTCTATGCAAATGCTGTCAATATCCTGCTGAGTGGTAGAAGATGGGAGTTTCGAAGATGCTGTTGAGAGAGGCTTGGGTGACTGCTGCAGTGCACTTTGCAGGTGGTATTCACTGCTGCCACTGGTGATGGAGAGAGTCAATATTGAAGATGGTGATGGGCTGTCAATCAAGTGGGTTGCTTGTCCTAAATGCTGTTGAATGTCTTGAATGTCTCTCGAGCTATGCTCACCTAGCCAAGTGGGGAATATTCCATTACACTCCTGACTAAAACACAAAGAACTGCCAATGCTGGAAATCTGAACAAAAACAGACAGGGCTGGGGAGAAACATGTGTAGACAGAAACGTGAGTTGGGATAGTACTCAACAGAATAATTGAAAATTTACAGCACGGGGGGCAATCGTATCCTTCCTAACTTGGAAAGGAACATGCTGTTTGCATGTAGCCTTGTAATTCGTTTCTGTTCAGATAACTATTCTATTCACTTAAGATTGTTGAATTTATCTCTACCACATTCCAGGCATTGCATTTCAGATCCAAGCCACTCACTGAGTAAAAGCATTTTCTCATGTTGTCTCTTTTGTTTCTCAGTCACTTTAAAAGGCCTCTGGTTCTCAAGGCTTCTGTCAATGGTAAAAAATTCTCCCTGCGTACTGTGAACTACTCTTCATAATTTTGAACACGTCACAAAGCCCAGCATCAACAATGGCTTATTACTCACTGTCTCAACCTTCCCTTTCGCCTTCAACATAAAATAAACACAAAGTGCTGAGAAAAGAACTCAGCAGGTCTGGCAGTATCTGTGGAATTTCAGTTCCGAAGAACAGTCATATTGAACTCAAAATGTTAACTTTGCATTTCTCTCTCCACAGATAGTAAGAACTAAGAACAATAATACAACACTGACACAGGCCCTTTGCCTCTCCAAACCTGCACCAAAACATTTTGCTCTTCTATTCTAAAACTGTCTTCACTTACAGGGTCCACATCCCTCTATTCCCTTCCTAATCATATATTCATTCAGATGTTTTTTGAATGCTGCAATTGTGTATGCTTCCACCACTTCCTTTGGCAGTGCATTCCAGGCTCTCAACACCCTTTATGTGAAAACCCTGCCTCGCACATCTCTTTTAAACTCCCCCCCCCACCCACCCCTCACACTTTGAATCTTTGTGCCCTCCCCCCTGGGAAAAATACCTCATACTTTCCACTCTATCCATCCCGTTCACAATCTTATAAACGGCTATCAGGTTGTCCCTCAACCTCCTGCATTCCAGTGAAAACAAACCCAATCTATCCAACCTTTCTTCACAGCTAAAATCCCCCAAACCAGGCAACGTCCTGGTAAAAATTGTGATCAGAGATAATGGGAACTGCAGATGCTGGAGAATCCGAAATAACAAAGTGTGGAGCTGGATGAACACAGCAGGACAAGCAGCATCTTAGGAACACAAAAGCTGACGTTTATGTCTTAGACCCTTCATCAGAAAAGGGGATTGGGGAGTGGGTTCTGAAATAAACAGACAGAGAGGGGGAGGCGGGCCGAAGACGGATAGAGGAAAAGTTCGGTCCGCCTCCCCCTCTTTCCCTATTTATTTCAGAGCCCTCTCCCCATCCCCCTTTTCTGATGAAGGGTCTAGGCCCGAAACGTCAGCTTGGCCTGTGCTGCTTGGCCTGCTGTGTTCATCCAGCTCCACACTTTATTATAACGTCCTGGTAAACATTTTCCGTACCCTCTCCAAAGCATCCACATCCTTCTAGTAGTGTGGTAAACAGAACTTTAACCAATATTCCAAATGAGACCTAACTAAAGTTCTGTAAAGCAGCAGGATAACTTGTCTATCCTTATACTCAATGCTCCTTCCAGTGAAGGCAAGCATGCCATAGGACTTTTTTACTATGTTATCCACCTGCACTGCCACCTTCAGTGATCTGGGGACCTGCATACCTAGGTCCCTCTGCACATCAATACTCCTAAAGGTTCTGCTATTCACTGTATAATTTCCACCTGTACTTGCCCTTCCAAAATGCATCAGCTCACATTCGTCTGAATTAAACCTCATCCCTCCAACTGATCTGTATCCTGCTGTAACCTCTGACAGTCCTCACTATCTGCAACTCGACCAATCTTTGTATCGTCTGCAAACTTAAAAGAGATGTGTGAGGCAGGGTTTTCATATAAAGGGTGTCAAGTGCCCGGAATGCACTGCCAAAGGAAGTGGTGAAAGCATACACAATAGCAGCATTCAAAAAACATCTGAATGAATATATGATTAGGAAGGGAATAGAGGGATGCGGATCCTGTAAGTGAAGACAGTTTTAGAATAGAAGAGCAAAATGTTTTGGTGCAGGTTTGGGGAGGCATAGCGCCTGTGTCAGTGTTGTATTATTGTTCTTAGTTCTTACTATCTGTGGAGAGAGAAATGCAAAGTTAACATTTTGAGTTCAATATGACTGTTCTTCGGAACTGAAATTCCACAGATGCTGCCAGACCTGCTGAGTTCTTTTCTCAGCACTTTCTGTGTTTACTAATTAGACCAGCTACATTTTCCTGCAAATCATTTTTGTAAACTACAAACAGCAGAGGTCCGTGCACTGATCCCTGCGGAACACCACTAGTCACAGCCCTCTATTCCGAAAAGTATCCTTCCACTGCTAGCCTCTGTCTCCTATGACTAAACCAGTTGTGCTCCTGAGATGCTGCTTGGCCTGCTGTGTTCATCCAGCCTCACATTTTATTATCTTGGATTCTCCAGCATCTGCAGTTCCCATTATCTCTCATATCCATCCTGTCAGCTCACCCCGATACCATGTGGCATCATCTTTTATACCAGTCTGCCATGACAGACTTTGTCAAAGGCTTTACTCTAGTTCGTATAGACAACATCAACCACTTTCTCCTTATCAATCCTTTTCATCACCCTCTCAAAAAACTCAGTCAAGTTAGTGAGGCATGACCATCCCTGCACAAAACTACGCTGTCTCTTGCTAAAAAGTTCATTTGCTTCTAAATGTGTTTAGATCTTGTCCCTGAGGATTTTTTCTGACAATTTCCATACCACAAACATGAGGCTTGCAGGCCTGTAATTTCCTGGAATATCCCTGCTAATCATCTTAAACAATGGGAAAACACTGGCTATTCTCCAGTTGTCCTGGACTCACCCGTGGCCAAAGAAGGCACAAAGATGCCTTCAATGCTCCTGCATTTTGTTCTCTTGCCTCCCTCAATATTCTGGGATACATCCTATCAGGACCCAGGGACTTATCCACCTTAACACTTTAAAGACTCTTAACACCCCTTCCTTTTTAATAGCATTTGGCTTAGAAATTCGACACTCCCTTCCCTGAGATCATCCTCCACCAATTCCTTCTCTTTGGTGAATACTAACACTAAGTATTCATTTAGGGCCTCACCTACCTCTTCTGGCTCCGTGCTTTGTCCTTGAGAGGGCCAACCCTTTCCCTGGCTACCCGCTTGCTTTTTATACTGTCAGATGTACTGAGCTTCTCCAACATTTTCTTTTGTAATTAAGACCTCCAGCATCTGCAGTACCATACTTACATTGTGCTGCCACCTACAATGATTTTTTGCACATATACACCACGTCCCACCTGGTCGGCACTGGGGCCTTTGATACTTGTTATTTACATAAACAATCTAGGTGTGAATGTATAAGGCATGATTAGTAAGTTTGTGGATGATACAAAAGTAGGAGGTATCATTGATAGTGAGTAAGGCTATCAAAAATTATAGAAGGATCTTGATCAGATGGGGAAGTGGGTGAGAACTGACAATTACAATTCAATACAGATAAGTGTGAGGTGTTGCATTTTGGAAAGTCAAATCAAGGTAGGACTTATACAGTAAATGGTAAGGTCCTGAGGAGTATTGTGAAACAGCGGCACCTAGAAGTGCAAGTACGTAGATCATTAAAAACAGCATCGCAGGTAGACAGGTGAAGAAGGCACTTAATATGTTGGCCTTTATTGGTCGAGGCACTGAGTATAGGAGTTGGGACGTTATGTTATAGTTGAGGCTGCACTTGGAGTATTGTGTACAGTTTTGTTCACCCTGTCATAGGAAAGACATTGTTAATTTGGAAAGAAGACTTACGAGGATGTTGCCAGAGCTAGTACGCCTGAGTTATATGGAGAGATTGGCCAGGATAGGATATTTTATTCCTTGGAATGTGGCAGAATGAGGAGTGAATTTTTTGAGGTGTATAAAATCATGAGGGGCATAGACAGGATGAATGCATATAGTTTTTTTTCCCAGGGATGGGGAATTGAAAACTTTAGGGCATAGATTTAAAGTGAGAGGGGAGAGTTGTGAGAAGGACCTGAGGGGTAACAGAGAGTGGCGCAAGTGGCGCATATATAGAATCGGCTGCTGTAAAAAGTGGTTGAGGCAGGTATAATAGCAACGTTTAAAAAACATTTGGATAGTACACAGATGGGAAGTGTTTACAGGGATATGGTTCAAATGTGGGCAACCACAACTACTGAGTGGGCACCATGGACTGTTTGGGTCGAAGGGCCTGTTTCCATACTGTATTACTCTGTGGCTCTGCTCCTACATCTCTATTAGAATTGTACTCTTCAAATTATGGTCCCTCTGCTTTTTCTTCCTTCCAAAATCTATCACTTTTAACACGTTTCTAATCACCAATGTACGTGGATGCAGAAAGTTTATGTTTAGCGTCAATGGTCATAGGCCATAAGTCCATAAGCATTAAGAACAGGAGTAGGCTGTTCAGCCCCTCAAGCCTGCTTCATCATTCAGTAGGATAATGGCTGATACGACATTCCTCACGTCCACTTTCCTGCATTTTCTCTGTAAGCTTTGATTCTGCAATGGGTCAATAAACTATCTATCTCAGCCTTAAATATATTATCAAGGATACTGCTTCCACGGATCTTTGTGTTAAGCCACTCCAAAGATGCACAACCCTCTGAGAAGAAACTCCTCTGCAACTCAATCTTAAATTGATGCTACCTAACGAGACTATTTCCTCTGGTCCTAAAATTTCCCATGAGGGAAAACATCCTGTCAGCATTTACCATGTCAAGCCCTTTATTAATCTGGTAAGTTTCAATGAGATCACCTCTCACTGATCTAAATTCTAAACAGTTGAATCCCAGCCCATTTAAGTTTTGCTCACATTCAGTGGATCATCCTAGTGAGCCCCTTCTGAACTGTGTCCAATTAAATAATATCTTTCCTTAACTAAGGGAACCAAAACTGCCCACAACGGTCTAGATGTGGTCTCACAAGCACCGTGTACAGTTGCTGTAAGGCTTTCCTCCTCTCATACATGAACCGCTTGAAATAAGGATCAACATCCCATTAGCCTTCTTGATTACCTGCTGCTCTGGTGTGCTAGCTTTCTGTGCTTCATGCACAAGTACCCCAAAGCCCCTGGTCTTGCAAATTTCTACAGTTTTTCTCCATTTGAACAACAGATTTTTTTTGTTCTCCCTTCCAAAGCAAACAACTTCGTAAGTTTCCACATTTACTTTTTGCCCACTTAATCTAGCAGTATTTCTCTGTAGATAATAAAATGTGAGGCTGGATGAACACAGCAGGCCAAGCAGCATCTCAGGAGCACAAAAGCTGACGTTTCGGGCCTAGACCCTTCATCAGAGATCAGTATTTCTCTGTAAACTGATTGTGTCCCTCTCATCACCTGCCTTTACACCTGCTTTTGTGTCTTCTGCAAACTTGGCTATATTACATGCTCTGAGATAATGGGAACTACAGATGCTGGAGAATCCGAGATAACAAAGTGTGGAGCTGGATGAACACAGCAGGCCAAGCAGCATCTCAGGAGCACAAAAGCTGACGTTTCGGGCCTAGACCCTTCATCAGAGAGAGGGATGGGGAGAGGGAACTGGAATAAATAGGGAGAGCTGATGTTTCGGGCCTAGACCCTTCCTAAGATGCTGCTTGGCCTGCTGTGTTCATCCAGCTCCACACTCTACATTACATGCTCTTCCTTTTTTCAAGTCATTAATGTTTATTAGTAAACAGTTGCAATTTTGTACTGACCCCTGGGAACCTCACTGGTCACAGGTCACCAACCTGAAAAAGAACCCCTTATCCCCACTGATCCAACATCTTGGGCTTGCTGCAGTGCTTAAGTGAAGCTCAGCGCAAGCTGGAAGAAGAGCAATAAAATCAGAAATTATTGGAAAAGTTCAGCAGGTCTGGCAGCATCTGTGGAGAGAAATAGAGTTAACAATTTGGGTTGAGTGACCCTTCCTCAGAACTGGAAAAACAGCATCTTATTTTCCACCTGTGGACCTGACAACCTTCTGCACTCAATAGCAAGTTCAATAATTTTAGGTCTGAGCACTTTCTCCCACGTCCTTACCCCAATCCCTACAAACCAGGCCTTGTTATCATATGGGTTGATACCACTAACAACCCATTACCAGCAACTAATAATCCCCAGATGTATTATGTCCAAACATAATACATCTACTGGTTTCCCTCTATCCATTCTGGTTGAGACTTCCTCGAAAAACCAATAAATTAATCAGCCACGATTTCCATTTTATGAAGCCAGGCTGACTCTGCTTGATTAGATTATGATTTTTCAAACATTCTGCTATTACTTCCTCAATAATTGGTTCCATTACTTTTCTAACAATAGATGCTAGTTTAATTGGTCTGAAGTTATCTGCTTGTTTGCCTTCCTCCCTTTGACATTGCCCCCATGATCAGAACCCCTCTAGGAAATAATTTTCTATGATACAAAAGCTTGTTCCTCTACAGTAATTAATGCTTATGTTCTATGGGTCAATGTTCCTCTCCTACTATCTTACACAGGCCAACAAAATGAGTGTGCTTTACTTCCCAGCTATTCTCACCAACATGATAATGTTTGTTTTATCAGGAATTCACCCTTCTGCCCATCTGACAATGCTATGTTCCAACTTAAAGTCACAACACTGAGAAATGAAAATACCTTTTGTCAGCAAACTGAAACCTGATCTGAGGAAACAAAAATTTCAGCGCCAATTTCCATTCAGTTAAATAATAATAAAGGTCTTTCTATTAATATTCATATCGGACTATTTCTTTTGTTGCCAAAGGGTTATAGAAACAGTGTAAATACAGTAAAATTATGGATTTAGAAGGGAATTTAAGAACAGGTGTGGATTGGAAAATTTCAACTGTCTAGGATCAACGGCTTCTGAAAAAGTGATTTTCAGATTATCAGACTGCATATTGTGAAAAGTCTTCCTGATTTCTCCTGAATTGCCTGACTCTAATTTTCAAGGAAATGCTCTCTTGTTCAACTACACCCACTGGGAAAATAGGTTCTGTACTGAATCACTTATTCATTTTGAACTGGGTTATTAGATGACCTCTCACCTCTTAAAGCTCACATTTATCCAACCTATCCTCACAATTTAATCCTTTTAACTTTGACATAATTCTGGTAACTCTGTTGCTTGCCTCTGAAACTAAAAATGCTTCCTGAGTTGCAGTGCCCATGCATGAACACAGTGCTCTCGTTGAGATCTGATCAAGATATCCATGGCTGAAAGCTAACTGCCAATTTTACAAGCCAATCCTTTGAGATGAAGGCCAATCACTATTTCTTTATATTCTTGGTTAGTATTGTAGTTGTGGACTAGGTTTGTTTACAGGAATGTCTAAATCTCTTTGCTATTAATGTTCCCATACTGCACCATAAAGTAATTATTCAAATTGTCTTTCTCAGATCCAAAGTAGATGAGTTCACATTTCTCAGAATGAACTCCATCTGCCATAGTTTTGTCCACTTAATTTGCTCATGGACTGTTTTAAGTTGTTGTTTCAATCTTTCAATTTTGAACCACCTAGTTTAGTGTCAACTGAACATTTGGGTTCACAACTACATTCTTTCATCCTAATCATTCATATACATGGTTAAAAAAAGGTCCCAGGACAAATCCCTAGGAAACATCATTTGCCCATCCAATCAATTGTCGGAAAAGGTCTTTATCTTTAGCCTGTTGCTCCTTCATCTCAACTGGTCATCAGTCCATGTCACACTGCAACTTCCAACTCCATATGCTCTCATCATTACCTTGGACCTGTGGTGCAGAACCTTATCAAATATCTTCCAGAAGTCCTTATTGACATCTTTCACAGACATTCCCTTAAACAACATGCTACTGATCTCCTCATAACCTCAACTAAATTTGTCAAAAGCAGCCTAACAAGCCATTTCTGAAGAAGGGTCTAGGCCCGAAACGTCAGCTTTCCTGCTCCTGTGATGCTGCTTGGCCTGCTGTGTTCATCCAGCTCTACACTTTGTTATCACAAGCCCATATTGTTTCTCTATGATCAGTTGAAAACCCTCTCAAGTGCTCAGTCGTTCTGTCCAGTAACCTGACAACAAACTAAGATGCCTGAAGTTACTAGTTTCACCGTCCCTTCCTTTTTAAGTCATCAAGTACCATTTTCCAACTTAAAACACAATTTCTAGATCTAAAATACTTCGGAAAATTACAACAGACACATTTACATCGCCATATACAAGTTCGCTGATGACATCACCATAAGTGGGCCAATATCAACAATGAGTCAAAATACAGAAGAGAGATGGAGGGCTTGGTGACATTATGCAATGTGAATGACCTCTCTCTCAATGTCAGCCAGACTAAAGAACTGAACATTGACCTTAGAAAGAAAGGAGAAGAACACACCCCCATCTACATCAACAAACTGAGGTTGAGAGGGTGGAGAGCATCAAGTTCCTCGGAGTGATGATAACCAATGACCTCTGCTAGACTTCCCACGTCGATGCAGTGGTCAAGAAGGCACAACAATGCTTCTTCCTCAGGTGGCTCAGGAAATTTGGAATGTTCATAAGGTCCCTCACCAATTTCTACAGATGCACCATTGAAAGCACATTGTCTGGGTGCTTAATGGCCTGGTATGGCAACTGCTCTGCCCAAGACAGTAAGAAACTACAGAAGGTGGTGTGCACAGCCCAGACCATCATGGAAGCCAACCTTCCACCCATGGACTCTATTTACAGGGCTCACTGCTGTGGGAAAGCGACCAACATCAAAGACCCATTGCACCCTGGTAATGTTCTCCTACAAACTCTTCGATCAGGCAGAAGATACAGAAGCCTGAACCCATGCACTAGCAGGTTCAGAAACAGCTTCATCCTGGCCATTATTAGACTGATAAATGGGATCTTGCTCATGTTGATCTCGCCTAGCGCACACTGTGTGCAATGTAACTTGTATACAGCAGAATATAGATAGACTGGAGAGGTGGGCAGATAAATGGCAGATGGAGTTCAATCCGGGCAAATGCAAGGTGATGCATTTTGGAAGATCAAATTCAAAGGCGAACTATACAGTAAATGGAAAAGTCCTAGGGAAAATTGATGAACAGAGAGATCTGGGTGTTCAGGTCCATTGTTCCCTGAAGGTGACAACGCAGGTCAATAGGGTGGTCAAGAAGGCATATGGCATGCTTTCCTTCATTGGGCGGGGTATTGAGTACAAGAGTTGGCAAGTCATGTTGCAGTTGTATAGGACTTTGGTTCGGCCACATTTGGAGTACTGTGTACAGTTCTGGTCGCCACATTACCAAAAGGATGTGGATGCTTTGGAGAGGGTGCACAGGAGGTTCACGTGGATGTTGCCTGGTATGGAGGGTGCTAGCTATGAAGAGAGGTTGAGTAGATTAGGATTATTTTCATTAGAAAGACTGAGATTGAGGGGGGACCTGATTGAGGTCTACAAAATCATGAGGGGTATAGACAGGGTGGACAGCAAAAAGCTTTTTCCCAATTACTAAGGGTCATGAGTTCAAAGTGAGAGGAGGAAAGTTTAAGGGAGATATGCGTGGAAAGTTCTTTACACAGAGGGTGGTGGGTGCCTGGAACGCTTTGCCAGCGGAGGTGGTAGATGCAGACATGTTAGCGTCTTTTAAGATATATTTGGACAAGTAGATGGATGGGCAGGGAGCAAATGGACACAGACCGTTAGAAAATAGATGACAGGTCAGACAGAGGATCTTGATCGGCGCAGGCTTGGAGGGCCGAAGGACCTGTTCCTGTGCTGTAGGTTTCTTTGTTCTTTGTATGCCACTGTGTAAATTTTTCTGATCTGTACAACCTTGCTTACTATGATCTGCCTGTACTGCTCGTAAACAACATTTTTTACTGTACTTCGATACATGACAACAAATTAATCACATGATCTTTGTCATGCTTATTTTAACATAAAGTGAAAATCCTAGAAATACTCAGAACATTTGGTAACATCTGTGGAGACAGAAACAAGATTTCAAGTTTGATGAATTTGAAACGTTAGTTAAATAATTTCTCTTTCCACGGGCTGCCTAACCAGCCAAGTATTTCCAGCATTTTTTGTAGTTATTTCAAGTTTAAAACCTCTGCTGTATGTTGGCATGCATTCTCATCGTCTGGGTGGAAACTAACAGGTCTTGAAGATTCATCTATTTTAAAACTATTAGCATTTATAATTTTTATTAAATCCATCAGGTTGAGCAGAGCCATATTTTAACACTTCTTTGGTACATTTTTGGAAACCTTTGCTTTTGGCTTTGATATTGAGCCATTTCAAATGTTTTTGTTTCCAGAAGTACTTTTTGTGCCACTTGGGATTTTAATTCACTGATATTAAAAGCATAAACTTACAAGGACAGCAAATTAATTTTATAAAGCTAGATCATAAAAAACTTACAATATCTGGAAACAATGAATATTGTTTTCTGTTTTAATAATAAAATGTTAAAAGTTAAATTTAAACATGAAAGGCTAATGCAAATGAAGGTAGGAGAAGGTGATGTTGAGATGGAATCGGGTAATTGATACTTCAAAAATGTCCACCAACAGCACAGTCTGATTATTAATTTGGTACAGAGTGGTAGCAGATGGTTAGTTGTGATATAGGTTGGTCTCTTTCTGGCAGATTATTGGGAAATTATTTATTGATCTGATATATCTTTATAGGTAAAATAAAACAAAGAACTGGAGATCTGAAACAAAAACAGAAGCTACTGGCAAAACTTAGTAGGTCGTGCAGCATCTTTGGGGAAGAAAGCAGTGTTAACATTTCAAGTCCAATAGCTCTTCACCAGTTCTGATAAAAGCTAACAGTATGTTCAGGTTTACAAGTGAAGGGATGTCCTGACCAAAGAATATAGTTTCATTGCACTAAATTCAATTTGGTCACCCAGGCAAAAGTAAGAAATTAAAGTACTACTAAAAGTGCAAAGATGAACCTGCCTGATTCCTAGAGGTAGATATGCTAAGCTCTGAGGAAATAAATGGACTTTCAGTTAGGATAGTGGAAGTAAATGCTCTGAAATAATTCACAAGCAATTGAATTCTGCAATGGGAGCAACTTGGTCTTTTTAGATAGACAAATCATAAAGAACTGAGTAGTCTTCCTTGTCCACAAAAATCATATGAAGATACTTAGAAACTGAACAACTTTTGAAACATTCGAAGTTGTTGTAAACAAGGAGAATAATTGAACAGGGTTTGAGGGTCACTGCAGCAGAAAACAAATCAAACTACTTTGAAAAAATAAGTTAGGACTAAATAAAATGATGGCATATTGAATACTTGAATTTAACAGCGCTTTTTGTTTCGTTCAATGAATCCTACATCACTAGAGAGAAATGTTATTTTAATTAGCATGTTGCAAACAAACCTGTCAGGCAGTCAAGAAGAAAATCACTGTTGTGACAAACATTTTACATTTCTCCTTGAAATTACAACTTTATAGACATGAAATAGTTGATATCTTCTGGCCTATTTCGTCAAATGAAGCTTGCATGCAAATCATGACCTTTACTCATACTTCTTGGAACTCGATCTGAAACAATGTCAAAATTTTTGATGACACTAAATAATTGAATTCACTGATTGACTTACTGGAATGTGTACGCAGGTGACCTGACAGAGCATCTCTGCGTCGACAGGCGTAATTGCAAAGGTGACATTTGAAGGGCTTCTCGCCAGTATGAAGTTTTATATGGCGTAGAAGATTGCCCTTCTGAGTAAAGGATGCTCCACACTGATTACAATGGAATGGACGCTCACCTGCAAAAGCAAGAGATTGAAGTTACTGTTAACAATTTAAGAAGTTCACCCAGGTCATACACAAAAACATTCATGTAATGTTGGTGAGGAGGCTTGGTATGGTGAGGAAGAGATTGTTCTAGAGTGTAACACAAGATCACAGTACACCTTTGTGCTAAAGTCTTTCATGAAAAACAAAGACAACTCACAGATGTTGCTGGCCAGCTACTAAAGGTAGTTTCAGCAGTTGCTACTGCTGGAAGCACATTTTCTGAGTTCCCACCTGTCCACGTTAACACACAATGAACATGTGCCTGAGCTCTTGACACACAGGTGGCATGTGAATTCCAAACATGAATCCTTGTAAATAAGTTTAAAGCTATGATCAGGAACATACATTTAGCACTGATCAAATTGAACTATAATAATGTACAAATGAGGGGTAGGCCATTCTGACCATCAAATCTGTTCCACCATTCAGTATTCTCACAGCTGATCTGCTGCGTTCCAAATTCCACATTCCCTCTACCCCCCGACATCCTTCAAGTACCCCAGCTAACAAGAATCTATTTCACTCTGCTTTAAAAATACTCAATAATCCTTCCTCCAGCACTGCTTGAGAGAGGAAGTTCCAAAACCTCTCAAGCCGCTGAGAAAACATTTCCACCCATTTCTATATTGAAGGGTAACCCCTAATTTTAAGGTATTGCTCCCTGTACATGATGTCACCAACATGAGGAAATGTCCCTTCCACATCCACTTTCTTAAGACCATCCAAGATGTAACAAAGGCCAATCAAATCAACCCTCACACTTCTAGATTCCAGTGGAACAAGTCCAGCCTATTGAATCTTTCCCAATATGACAATCCACTCATTCCAAGTAGCAATCCAGTGAACCTCCTCAGAACAACATCCAATTAATTACAACCTTCTTAAAACAGAGACCAAAAATGTGCACAGATGTGACATTACCAATGTGGTGTATAACTGAAGAAAATGAATTTCAATCAATAAATGTAGCCTCCAGCTAGTTCTTTATGCCAACTGCCTCTATCCATTCCGGATATGAATGTATGTCTCATGAGGGTCACATTAATGGTGACTAACAGACATCATTTCAATAAGCTCTGGATTTTTACACTTTAATGGTGTTTTAAAGTGAGATCCAATTTATTGGAAGTGAGAAAAGAAAACAGTAGCTTCAATCTTTTCAGCGCTCTTGGAAAGTCTTTATAATTCCAGGGACAAAATTTGAGCATTATCCTAAAAATAAGTAATTGCGCCTTATAGAAGCATTTTGCTTCACAAACTGCAAACAGCCTTGTTAAGTGTGACTACTTTTCATTACTTACAGCTAGATGGCAGAATTCCGAATGTCTGCAATAAAAATTTTTGTGATTAGGTTACATCGGAGCCTGGGTTTACCTTTAAGTCAACTCACAAAGTGCCAAAAATTATATTTAACAGTACAAAGAATTTTAAACAGCATCTTCTTTCAGATGGGTCAGTTGTGATGTTCCGAGAAGATACTGGGGGAAAGTGATTACGATCAGGTTACAAATAAATCTCACAAAAGCTTTACACATTCTGACAGAACTTCCAGAACTTTTTCAGCCTAAAAACGAACACAAGGCGTTGTTGGAAATTACAGATCAATTCATTCAGGAAGAAAAGCACTGCCTGAGACTATGCCTGATGGAGAGAGATTTAGTTTAGGCAATCAAAAAGAAACTGGGTTATTAGAGTCATAAAGAGCTACAACACATAAAAAAAGCCCTTCAGCCTTTACTTCCTTGCTGGGCAAATACAACCATTAATCCCATTTTCCAATACTTGGCCCAGAGCCACATATGGCAACTGTACATCTAAATACTTCTTCAATATTGTGAGAGTTTCAATCTTACAAGCAATGAGTTCTAGATTTCACCACCCTCTGGGTGAAAATGCTTTTCCTCACATTTCCTCTAAACCTTCTGTCCCTTACCTTAAATCAATGTCGCTGGTCACTGATCCCTCCATCAATGGGAAAAGTTTCTTCCTGCTTACTGTATCTATGCACATCATTATTTTATATGTCTCAATTATGTTCCCTTTTAATTTCCTCTACTCTAAGGATAACATCCCCAGTCTGTCCAAACCTTTTTCATAACTAAAGCTCTCCAGCCCAGATGATATCCTGGTAAGTCTCCTCTGTACCCTGTCCAGTGCTATCAAACCTCTCCAAAAATGTCAATTCCAGAAGTGCACACAATACCCTAGCTGTGGCTTAACCAATGTTTTATACAGTTCAACCATAGTGTTCCTGTTCTTTAACTCTGTGCCTTGGCTAATAAAGGCAAGTATCCCATATACCATCACAACCACTTTATCTTTACCTTAAGGGACATGTTTACATGCACACCAAAGTTCCTCTGATCATCAGTGCTTTCCAGGGTCCTAATGCTCACCAAGTATTCCTTTGCCTTGTTTGTCTTGCCCCAGTGCACCACCTCACATTTATCCAGATTGAATTCCATTTGCCACTGCTCAGCCCGTCTGACCACTCCACGTATATCCACTTGTAGCCTAAGGCTATCTTCTCACATCCACCATCACACAGATTTTGGTAGGGAATGGTATTAGATGTACTACTCTTTTGGAGGGCCAGTACAGACATCACAGATCAAATTGCCTCCTTCTATGTTGTAGCTATTCTGTTTAATCCTATGGTCAGCCATATTTTAAAAGGATAAAAGCAACAGATTCCATTTCCTTAAGAGCCCACACCTAAAAAGCTGAAATGTCGGTTTTTTTTTTACAATATTTCAATCTGTTGCTTTCTTTGCTAAGCTTCATTTAATATTATTATAGAATTTCATTGACAATTTTTGGAATTATTATCAAATACTGAGTAGATTCAGTGTTACCTAAGCTTCAGTTTAGGCCCTCCTGTAAATGTTAACTGGATTGTTAGGAAACTGGATGATTTGCACTTTTACACAGTTAGAAATGAACAAATCTTCCAGTCTGTATAAATGTAAGGGGAAAATAAAGTGCACATTTTGTTGCAACACAGTCTCACTGGACACTCATATGGCATCACTAAGCATATCTCCTATTGGCCAATTGTGCACATGGTACGCGCAACAAACACTGGCCAGTCAATAATCACCTGATTATTTACCAATTGTGAAAAGGGCTCCAATAAAAAAATACATATTCCATTGGTGGATTGTTCAAACATTGTCTTTTAATAAGAATCTGACTTGAAACGGTACTTCTAAGAGTGTGTGTTCCACCAGCCACTGTGCAGTGACAGAGTCAGGAAGTTTAGCTTTGATTAAAAATTGATATTTCACTTTAAATGGTAAAGTTGTACTAGCCCTACTGGACCATAGGGCTGCTGTCTCATTTGACAAACACAAATGGTGGCAGTTTAACCTGAGGATCACCAATTCTCAGAGAGGTTGACAAGAAGAATCCTCCATGGTAACCTCAGCCACTGCAGAAATTGAACTCAAACTTTTGGCATCACACTGCATCACAAACTGAGCTAACCAATCCTGCCAAAGAGAGCTCGGACAATGGGATATTATACAGACAGTGCCTATGGAGAATCAAGGCTCAAACTCTCTCTCATCTCACCCTCAGCATTTAAGCACTCATGAAAAATATTATGGGTTAAAAAGCCCTGCATTCAAGAGATAAAACAATTATTTATTAACTAAAATAGCACTGAAGTGTGATATTTGTTTAAATGTTGTGCATTTAAATTGGTTCCACTGTAAAATGCATGGATTATTGTCTTGTACTGTAAATTTAGTAACACCAATTACCAGTGTGGCTTCGCTTGTGTACCATGAGGACATTTGGCCCAACACATGACAGTCCACAGATATCACATGTCAGTTTTCCATTAGATGCTCTAATACCATCGGCTGAAGTTGTTCGATTGTTGAAATGATCCCCTTCATAGTTTTCATTTTCCAACAGGCTGCTGTTGGTTCCTCCAAACTCTTCAACATGACACCCTTCCTCTCTTAGAGCAAGAGCTTGTTCACTTTCATCATAATCAGGTTTCACTGCATCTGCTGTACAATATACAAAATAACTGTTAGTTCAATCTTCCAGTGGACAAAATTTTGTTTCAAAATTTACGTAATCCTTTTTAAAAATATTAATTACTCAACAAAAAAGTTAAAACTGTTGTAAAATAATTATTACTCCATTTACTTAAGACAAAATATAACTGAAGGTGTTGAGGAAAAATACAGATATGCAGAAAAACTGTGTGAAGATGAAGGATGCAATTAACAACAAGAAAAGTCAAGCTTGTAACAAGGAAAATATTTATAAGGTATCATATTCATTTTGCTGTGTGCCTCAGAAACCTGGACAATAAATAAACAGCTGAGAAGAAAAATAAGAGGCATTTGAAATATGGATGCTAAGATATAAATTTAAAATTCTAGATACAGACCATAAGACAAACAAACAGCCACTTGAAACTGCAAGATTAAAAAGAAAATTCAGAAAAGAAAATGTCAGTGCTTGGGCCATTTGATCAGAGCTACAGAGATCTCTGCTCTCAGCGGCAAAGTGGAAGTCAGGAGAAAGGTGGGTCAACTAAGATATAGTTAGATGACGGGGAACACAAAGTGGTGCAGATGAGCTACAGTGGATGTGCAGGACAAATAACAGATCCCCTGGTAGGAGAGTAATCTTTAGATATTATAATAGAATTTATTTCACCTGTGATCTGAGCCAGTGTGATTTTCCAATGTGCATACCCAGCAGGCAAAAGGTACACTGGAAAACTGTAAGCAGTAAGTTAGCATTTTGAATGTTCATCTTCTATTCAATTAAGCAAAGAGCCCTGAAGAAGATTTACTATTGCAATGAATTTAGACTCTGGTCTTTCACTTTTTGGTTGTGAGTTCCAAATATGCTGAGATGTTTGGATTAAAGTTTCCACCATCTAATAACCTGAACAGGACTAATTTCATATCACAATCTCAATCCAATTTCCATTGTATGAACCCTTTCACAAGGACATCAGAAAGCAAACATGACTCATCTCAATCCCAACTGGTTATAAACTGAATGTAGCCAAGTGACGTATAAAAGGATAGGCTGGCCAACACAATAATGCAGTACATATTTAGAGGCACACAGTCCACGGACAAAAGAGGGCAATGCTCAACTTCTCACATGGATTTACTCATTTCAGTTGTGTTGCTGTGGGAATTGTCTTGAATGAAGACTGAGGTGAAACTACATTAGTCAATTCCTATCAGTGATAATGGGAACTGCAGATGCTGGAGAATCCAAGATAACAAGTGTGGAGCTGGATGAACACAGCAGGCCAAGAAGCATCTCAGGAGCACAAAAGCTGACGTTTCGGGCCTAGACCCTTCATCAGAGAGAGGGATGGGGAGAGGGAACTGGAATAAATATGGAGAGAGGGGGAGGCGGACCAAAGATGGAGAGAAGATAGGCAGAGAGGAGAGCATAGGTGAGGAGGTAAGGAGGGAATAGGTCAGTCCAGGGAAGATGGACAGGTCAAGGAGGCAGGATAAGGTGGTAGGTAGGAAATGGAGGTGCGGCTTGAAGTGGGAGGAAGGGATGGGTGAGAGGAAGAACAGGTTAGGGAAGCAGAGACAGGCTGGGCTGGTTTTGGGATGCAGTGGGGGGAGAGGACGAGCTGGGCTGGTTTTGTGATGCAGGGGGGAAGGGGAGATTTTGAAGCTTGTGAAGTCCACATTGATGCCATTGGGCTGCAGGGTTCCCAAGCAGAATATGAGTTGCTGTTCTTGCAACCTTTGGGTGGCATCATTGTGGCACTGCAGGAGGCCCATGATGGACATGTCGTGTGAGGAATGGGAGGGGGAGTTAAAATGGTTCGCGACTGGGAGGTGCAATTGTTTGTTGCGAACCGAGCGGAGGTGTTCTGCAAAGCGGGCCACAACTTTCCCCCCGCTGTGGTCAAGAACACCCTTGACCGCATCTCCCGCATTTCCCGCAACATATCCCTCACTCCTGCCCCCACCACAACCGCCCAAAGAGGATCCCTCTTGTTCTCACATACCACCCCACCAACCTCCGTATACAACGCATCATCGTCCGACACTTCCGCCATATACAATCTGACCCCACCACCCAAGACATTTTTCCATCCCCACCCTTGTCTGCCTTCTGGAGAGACCACTCTCTCCGTGACTCCCTTGTCCGCTCCATACACCCCTACAACCCCACCACACCTGGCACCTTCCCCTGCAACCGCAGGAAGTGCTACACTTGCCCCCACACCTCCTCTCTCACCCCTATTCCAGGCCCCAAGATGACTTTCCATATTAAGCAGATGTTCACCTGCACATCTGCCAATGTAGTATATTGTATCCACTCTAGCCGGTGTGGCTTCCTCTACATTGGGGAAACCAAGCGGAGGCTTGGGGACCGCTTTGCAGAACACCTCCACTCTGTTCGCAATAAACAACTGCACCTCTCAGTCGCGAACCATTTTAACTCCTCCTCCCGTTCCTCAGACGACATGTCCATCATGGGCCTCCTGCAGTGCCACAATGATACCACCCGAAGGTTGCAAGAACAGCAACTCATATTCCGCTTGGGAACCCTGCAGCCCAATGGTATCAATGTGGACTTCACAAGCTTCAAAATCTCCCCTCCCCGCACTGCATCCCAAAACCAGCCCAGCCTGTCTCCACTTCCCTAACCTGTTCTTCCTCTCACTCATCCCTTCCTCCCACCTCAAGCCGCACCCCCATTTCCTGCCTACCACCTCATCCCGCCTCCTTGACCTGTCCGTCTTCCCTGGACTAACCTATCCCCTCCCTATCTCCTCACCTATACTCTCCTCTCCACCTATCTTCTTTTCTCTCCATCTTCGGTCCGCCTCCCCCTCTCTCCCTATTTATTCCAGTTCCCTCTCCCCATCCCCCTCTCTGATGAAGGGTCTAGGCCTGAAACATCAGCTTTTGTGCTCCTGAGATGCTGCTTGGCCTGCTGTGTTCCTCCAGCTCCACACTTTGTTATCTTAGTCAATTCCTAGTTGCTCTGTAACGAGTCTCGGCCCTTTCCTGGCATAATGTCAGTGCAAACCTGGGAGCAAGCAGTCCTCCAACAACTTGTTCTGTTTGTCACAATGAATGTATGACCAAGGAATATCAAGAACATGGTCATGATATCTGAGGAAATTAATAGACTGACAGGAAAAATTATCCACTGTATAATTAAGTTACTTGTAGAAGAAAAGTCCCAAAAATGTTCTAGGTTTTCCTTGATTGAGTTTGTAAAAATTAATCATAACTCCTACTTCTGATTTGTCTCCCCTTTGCCAGAATTGCAAAGATGAACATTCAGTGTTGACAGGTTAGAAATTGGCTGCAATTCCTCCTCCCTTACTCTCGCTCAAAACAACTCTGGTCCAAAATTTCCTGCTACTTAACGTAAAGGCCTGTGCATCCCTAAAGGCCAGTTTGGTAAGGTGACAGGGAATGTGCAGCACTTCTGGAATGTGCTGAGGAACACACAGTAGCATAGGGCAGAATATTGGCAGCAAAAAGGCCTAAGATAAAAATAAGGCATTAGAAAACAAAACTGCAAAGGAACAGGCTACAATATCAACATTATATTAATCAAACCAGACTTGGAACTTTAAATCTGTTTTTATCTCTCTCTCCACATATGCTGCCACACCTGCTGAATATCTCAGCACTTTCTGTTTTTATTTCAAATTTCCAGCATCTGTAGTATTTTGTTTTTATTTTAGGGTATTACAAAATGCTAGCAGATCTCTCTAGATTTAGTTCATGGAAAATTAAAATAAACATCGCGTACTCTTCAGAATGTCTCTGTTTCTGATCCATTCTAATTCTTCTTCGCTGTGACTTTGACTCTCCAGACAGTCAACAATAACTTGCATTTATGTAGAGCTTTTAATATAGCAAATATCCCTGAACATTTCAAATACTGCATTAGGTAAGGAGATGTCAGGGCAGATGACCAACAGCTTGACCTAAAAGGTTTGTTTTAAGAAGCTTCTTTAAGGAAGTAAGAGAAGAAAAAATGAGAAGTTGAGGGAGGAAATTCTAGAGTTTAGGGCCCAGATAACTGAGGGGAGAACTGGAACAATTCAAAACTTTTTTAAACCCTTTTTTTCTAATCAACCTATTCAGAGATGCTCCATGGAATCCCTACAGTGTGGAAACAGGCCATTTGGCCCAACAAGTCCAATCAACCCTTCAAAGACCATCCCACCCAGACCCATCCACATCCCCTATTCCTGTAACCCTGCATTTCCTGTAGCTAACACACCTAACCTACACATCCCCGGACACGGTGGGCAATTTAACACGACCAATCCACCTAACCTGCACATGTTTGGACTGTGGGAGGAAATCTGAGCACCTGGTGGAAACACACACAGACACGGGGAGAATGTGCAAACTCCACACAGACAGTCGCCCGAGGGTGGAATTGAACCCGGATCCGTGGCGCTATAAGGCAGCAGTACTAACCAGTGAATCACCGTGCCACACTATAAAGCACTGTACCGAAATATGCTGTGAGCAAGATTCAAACCTGCATGGGAAGACCCCACTGGATTTCGAGTCCAAAGTGTTAACCCCATCAGAGCTACTATTATTATACAGCTCTGCAGCAGGTGAAACTTGAACCCAGGTCTCCCAATCCAGGGGTTGGGACACTGTCACTGTGCCACAAGACGGCCCTTGGAACAATTCAGAGATCAGAGGTAGTCAGGTGAAGCTAGTTAATTAGGTAACAGGTTTAGTACAGTTTCAGAAGCATTTGGATTAGGGGTCATGAAGAGAGACCTTGTTCAATGCCGCTTTGTTGCATGAGAACATACGTGGAGTTTGATAAGAGAGGAAGGAGATGGTCAGTCTCTCCTTTTCCCAGATTGGACATTAAGATAAATGCTATAATTGTAACAGTATTAATTAAAGATAATGCGACTCTTTAAGATAGAAGTAAGATCTTAAGGAATTTGGGGCATAAAGGGAAAGAACAACTTTAAGGAACCTCTACCGAACAGAGCACCAGAAGTCAGAGGCAGAGATAGAGAGAGTGCGAGAGAGAGAGGGAGACAGGCAGACAGACACAGTCTCTGGCAAAGAATGACTGAGCGAACAGTGGGAACACTTTCAAAGGTGCAGCCCAGCATTACCTTCACTCAACCCAGAGACAGAGTTCCTGAGGTGACATCAGGACTCAAAAGTAACACAGTGGAAGGTGCTGATTGGGTCAGGATAGACAGTGAGTATTTGCACTACTTTTATCACTTATAGTTTGTAAAGTTTTATTTTGTGGTTTGTAGTTTGTAAGGACTATATTCTGTTTTGATGAGGTCAAGGGAAAAGGGGCTCTAAAGTACTCGATATTATTTGATTTTAAGAGCCCTCTAAAGGTTTAATACAAAGAGGTAAGTCACAGCAGGACAGCTCAAAAGCCATGGTCTGCTCTTCCTGCACCGTGCGGGAAGCAAATGACCAGCACTTGTACAGTAAGTGCCTCGAGCTACCGCTCCTGGAGCCTGGGTTTTAGAGGTAGAACAGTGGCTGTGGACACTGGAGAGCACTTGCAAAACTGAGAATACTACTACGGATAGCACATATACAGAGTTTCTGGATGTGAGTTTGCTCGCTGAGCTGGAAGGTTAGTTTTCAGACGTTTCGTCACCATTCTAGGTAACATCATCAGTGAGCCTCCGACGAAGCGCTGGTGTTATGTCCCGCTTTCTATTTATCTGGTTAGATAACTAGTTAGATAACAGGTTAGATTCTAACCAGATAAATAGAAAGCGAGACATAACACCAGCGCTTCGTCGGAGGCTCACTGATGATGTTACCTAGAATGGTGACGAAACGTCTGAAAACTAACCTTCCAGCTCAGCGAGCAAACTCACATCCAGAACCTCAACCTGAGCTACAAATCTTCTCAAAACTCGATATACAGAGATGGTCATGCCTCAGGCTAAGGCTCCACAAAATAGCCATTGGACAGAGTAAAAAGACTAGGCAGGCAGTACAGGAAACCCCTGCAGATATGCCCCAGCAAAACAGATAAACCTCTTCAGACATTGTTGATGCGAGTGGATTCTCAGGGAAAACCAGTTAACAGTCAAATTTGTTGCATCGCCATTGGTTCTGCTGCATAGGAGTAAAAAGTATAGGAATGCATTGGTTATCAGGAATTCAACTGTAAGGGGAATCGATACGCATTTCTGTAGTCCAGGATGGTATGTTGCCTCCTGTGCTAAAGTCAAGAATGTTTCAGGGGATCTACATGATATTCTAGAGGGGGGAAATGATGAACAGCCAGTCAGTAGCAATAACGTATGTAGAAAAGAGGGATGAAGTTCTAAAAGTAGAATATAGGGAGTTAGGAAGTAAATTAAAAATTAGTATCTCAAAGCTAGTGATCTCAGAATTATTACCAGAGTCGTGTTCTAGTCAGAGCAGAAATTGAGTGATATATCAGATGGGTGTGTGGCTGAAGAGATGGTATGGAGGAGGGTGAGTGTTCAGATTCCCCTGAGGCATTGGGACCGGTTCTAAGGGAGGTGGGGCCAGTACAAACTAGGCGAGTTACACCTGGGCAGAGGACTGATGTCCTAGGGTAAGTATTTGCTATTGTAATAGAGGCGGGTTTAGACTAGAACAGCAATGGCACAGAAGCCTTAACAGGGTGACAATGGAAAGAGATAACGGAAAGCAATAAAAGAAAGAACAGTAAAATGCAGCAACAGTAGACAGGATAATCAGGGGCAAGGGGCATAGGACCACAGTAAAAAGAAATGTTGGGACGATTAAAAATGGCAAAAAGTCAAACCTAAAGGCTTTGCATCTTAATACACGAAGCATTCGGAATACGGCAGAAAAACTGACGGCACAAATCAAAGTAAATGGATAGGATCTCATAGCCATTATGGACACATGGTTACAAGGAGACCAGAACTGGGAGCTTAATAATTCAGAGATACGTGAGCTTTTGGAAAGATGGAAAGGAAGGAAAATTTGCTGGGTAGCACTGTCAATAAGAGATCAAATTGGGACAGTTGTGAAAGCTGATCGAGGCTCAGATGATGTACAGTCCATTTAGGTGGATGTAAATAGCAAGGGAAAGCATCGGATTATATAGCATATAGACTCCAAAACAGTAGCCACACTGCAGGAAAAGCTATAAATCAACAAATAATCAACGCCTGTAAAAAGAATAGAGCAATAATTATGTATCAGAAATAATGGGAACTGCAGATGCTGGAGAATCCAAGATAACGAAGTGTGAAGCTGGATGAACACAGCAGACCAAGCAGCATCTCAGGAGCACAAAAGCTGACGTTTCGGGCCTAGACCCTTCATCAGAGAGGGGGATGGGGAGAGGGAACTGGAATAAATAGCAAGAGAGGGGGAGGCGGACTGAAGATGGAGAGAAAAGAAGATAGGTGGTGAGGAGAGTATAGGTGGGGAGGTAGGGAGGGGATAGGTCAGTCCAAGGAAGACGGACAGGTCAAGGAGGCGGGATGAGGTGGTAGGCAGGAAATGGAGGTGCGGCTTGAGGTGGGAGGAAGAACAGGTTAGGGAGGCGGGGACGGGCTGGGCTGGTTTTGGGATGCAGTGGGGGGAGGGTACGAGCTCGGCTGGTTTTGGGATGTAGTGGGGGAATGGGAGATTTCGAAGCTTATGAAGTCCACATTGATACCATTGGGCTGCAGGGTTCCCAAGCGGAATATGAGTTGCTGTTCTTGCAACCTTCGGGTGGCATCATTGTGGCACTGCAGGAGGCCCATGATGGACATGTCGTCTGAGGAATGGGAGGGGGAGTTAAAATGGTTTGCGACTGGGAGGTGCAGTTGTTTATTGCGAACCGAGCGAAGGTGTTCTGCAAAGCGGTCCCCAAGCCTCCACTTGCTTTCCCCATGTAGAGGAAGCCACACCCTACTGCAGTGGACACAGTATACCACATTGGCAGATGTGCAGGTGAACATCTGCTTAATGTGGAATGTCATCTTGGGGCCTGTGATGGGGGTGAGAGAGGAGGTGTGGGGGCAAGTGTAGCACTTCCTGTGGTTGCAGGGGAAGGTGCCGGGTGTGGTGGGGTTGGAGGGGAGTTCACCCCAACTTCCACCCCAACCTCAAGTTCACCTGGGCCATCTCCAACACATCCCTCACTTTCCTGGACCTCTCAGTCTCCATCTCAGGTAACCAGCTCGAAACCGATGTCCATTTCAAGCCCACCGACTCCCACAGCTACCTAGAATACACCTCCTCCCACCAACCCTCCTGCAAAAATTCCATCCCCTATTCCCAATTCCTTCGCCGCATCTGTTCCTAGGATGAGGCATTTCACTCCCGCACATCCCAGATGTCCACGTTCTTCAAGGAGCGCAACTTTCCCCCCGCAGTGGTCGAGAACGCCCTTGACCACGTCTCCCGCATTTCCCGCAACCAATCCCTCACACCTCACCCCCGCCACAACCGCCCCAAGAGGATCCCCCTCGTTCTTACATACCACCCCACCAACCTCCGGATACAACGCATCATCCTCTGACACTTCTGACATCTACAATCCGACCCCACCACCCAAGACATTTTTCCATCTTCGGTCCGCCTCCCCCTCTCTCCCTATTTATTCCAGAATCCTCTCCCCATCCCCCTCTCTGATGAAGGGTCTAGGCCCGAAACGTCAGCTTTTGTGCTCCTGAGATGCTGCTTGGCCTGCTCTGTTCATCCAGCTCCACACTTTGTTATCTTAGAGAAATAATTATGGTTGAATTTAATCTTCATGTTGTAGGTCAATTAAGTTGGAAAGTGTACCAATGACAGCACATTCATGGAGTGTATTAGGGATAGCTTCCTAAAGCAAAATGTTATGGACCTAACTCGGATGATAATGGGTACACACAGATTTTATAAATGACCTCAGAGTAAAAGATCCCCCAAGAAATACTGATCATAACATGCCAAACTTTACCATTCAGTTTGAGAGTCAGAAAATTGGGTCAGAAATAACTGTGTTTAACTTAAATGAAAGGCATGACAATGAAACAAGGAGAGATTTAACTCAAGCGAACTGGGCAGAAAGAATACCTGGGAAGATAGTAAACAAGCAGGCAGGCATTAAGCAGATAATACATGACTGTCAGCAAAAAATATAACCCAGTAAGTTGGTAAGATTAGAAAGAGAGATATATAACAACTCACAGGAGTTTACAAGAATGAGAGATGACTTCATTGAAACATATGACTAGAAAAGTTGCTGAGGGTCGAGCTGTGGATGTGGTGTATATGGACTTCAGTAAGGCATTTGATAAGGTTCCCCATGGTAGGCTCATTCAGAAGGTCAGAAGGAATGGGATACAGGGGAACTTAGCTGCTTGGATACAGAATTGGCTGGCCAACAGAAGACAGCGAGTGGTAGTAGAAGGAAAATATTCTGCCTGGAAGTCAGTGGTGAGTGGAGTTCCACAGGGCTCTGTCCTTGGGCCTCTACTGTTTGTAATTTTTATTAATGACTTGGATGAGGGGATTGAAGGATGGGTCAGCAAGTTTGCAGACGACACAAAGGTCGGAAGTGTCGTTGACAGTGTAGAGGGCTGTTGTAGGCTGCAGCGGGACATTGACGGGATGCAGAGACGGGCTGAGAGGTGGCAGATGGAGTTCAACCTGGATAAATGCGAGGTGATGCATTTTGGAAGGTCGAATTTGAAAGCTGAGAACAGGATTAAGGATAGGATTCTTGGCACCGTGGAGGAACAGAGGGATCTTGGTGTGCAGATACATAGATCCCTTAAAATGGCCACCCAAGTGGACAAGGTTGTTAAGAAAGCATATGGTGTTTTGGCTTTCATTAACAGGGGGATTGAGTTTAAGAGTCGTGAGATCTTGTTGCAGCTCTATAAAACTTTGGTTAGACCGCACTTGGAATACTGCGTCCAGTTCTGGGCGCCCTATTATAGGAAAGATGTGGATGCTTTGGAGAGGGTTCAGAGGAGGTTTACCAGGATGCTGCCTGGACTGGAGGGCTTATCTTATGAAGAGAGGTTGACTGAGCTCGGTCTCTTTTCATTGGAGAAAAGGAGGAGGAGAGGTGACCTAATTGAGGTATACAAGATAATGAGAGGCATAGATAGAGTTGATAGCCAGAGACTATTTCCCAGGGCAGAAATGGCTAGCACGAGGGGTCATAGTTTCAAGCTGGTTGGTGGAAAGTATAGAGGGGATGTCAAAGGCAGGTTCTTTACGCAGAGAGTTGTGAGAGCATGGAATGCGTTGCCAGCAGCAGTTGTGGAAGCAAGGTCATTGGGGTCATTTAAGAGACTGCTGGACATGTATATGGTCACAGAAATTTGAGGGTGCATACATGAGGATCAATGGTCGGCACAACATTGTGGGCTGAAGGGCCTGTTCTGTGCTGTACTGTTCTATGTTCTATGTTCTAATATGGGATTCTTAAAGGGTTTGACAGGATAAATGCTGATAGATATATAACCAAGGAAGTTATGGAGAATATAAAGCTGAAAGCAAAATCATATAAAGAGGCAATTCAGTGACAGGCCCAATAACGGATAATTTCAGAATCCAGTAAAGAACGACTAAAAAGATAATAAAGTTGGAGAAAATAAACTACGAGGTTAAACTAGCTAGGAATATAAAAACTGACTATAAGAGCTTCTTTAAATATATGAAATGGAAGATAAACCATCAAAGTGAACAAGAATCTGGGAGATAGTTATGTGGAACAAGGAAATGGCAGAGGAGATAACAGGTATCTTGTATCTATCTTTACCAGAAGATACTTTTACCATCCCATTAATACTAAAGAATATGGGGGGATTTTGTACTATTGTCAAATTTGTAGACGACACATAAATAGGTGGAAAAGCCAGTTGTGAAAAGCATACAGATATTAAGTAAGAGGGCAAAAAGTTAGCCATGGGCTATGATGTGGGAAATTGTGAAATTGTTCATTTTGGAAGGGACAACAAAGAAACAGGGTCTTATTTAAATAGAGAAAAATTGCATAAAGCTGCAATGCCAAAGACTTGGGGATATTTGTGCATGAAACACAGAAAGCTAGCACACAGGTACAGTAGGTAATCAGGAAGGTAAATGGAATGTTGGGACATATTTCAAGGGGGTTGGAGCATAGGAATTGGGAACTCTTACAGCAACTGTACAAGTCGCTGATGAGACCACATCTGCAGTACTGTGAGCTGTTTTGATCCCCCTATTTAAGGAAGGAGGTCATTTTTTTGGAGGCAGTTCAAAGTAGGTTCACTAGGATGATCTGTCATATGGAGGGATGGTTTTTTCAGCAACGGCTGAATAGGTTGGGACTCTACTCACAGGAGTTTACAAGAATGAGAGGTGAACACACTGAAACATATGGGATTCTTAAGGAGCTTGACAGGATAAAAGCTGAGGAGATGTTTCCTTTCATGGGAGAATCTAGGACAGAGAGCAGTCTCAGAATAAAGAGGTACCAATATAAGACTGAGATGAGGTGAATTTTCTTCTCTGAAGGTCACTGTCTTTTGAACTTCCTGCTATGGCTGAGGGGACAGTGTTTTTGTGTATATTTAAAGCTGAGATAGATAGATTCTTGATCAGTTGGGGAATCAAGGTTTATAGGGAAAATGCAAGAAAGTTGGGCTGTGCAAACATCAAATCAACAATGGTCTTGTTTAATGATGGAGCAGGCATGAGAGGCTGAATGGCCTGCTCCTGTTCCTATTTCTCATATTCTTATGGATGTACAGCTGGAGAACTTTTAAGAAGGGGACATGCCCATTGACGAATCTGTCAAGAAGGGTTGTTAAAAACTAAGGCACTTTCTCACTGTGAGTGATTACTGAAGAGGATTTGATCTGAATTAGGATGCAGGCGGGCAACAAAGCTTTGATTGACCATGACTTTCTGGAGGGGTGGTAGATTTGTCAGCCAGCAAAGTATAGAAGTTATTGTTTATATAATAAATGATTGGATGAGAGTTTCAACAGCTGAGGGACAGCACGGAGGCACAGTGGTTCACACTGCTGCCTCACAGCACCAGGTACCCAGGTCTAATTCTGATTCTCCCCTGTCTGCGTAGGGTTTGTTCCACTGTCCAAAGATGTGCAGGTTAGGTGGATTGGCTGTGCTAAATTGCTAATAAGTGTCCAGTGAAGTGTAGGCTAGGTGGATTAGCCATGGGAAATACAGGGTGGGACTGGGTGGGATACTGTTTGGAGGGTCGGTGGGCAATGACCTGCTTCAACACTGTAGGCATTCTATGAACAGTTGAGTAAATGCAGGGATAGAATCAGATGATGCTATGAAAGTGGAAATAAACATTTTAAAGGTGGCATGTTAGAATCTCACTGAAGAGTCAAATATGACAACAAGCCTACAAACAGTCTAGTTCATCCTCAGTTATCAGGGATGGATTGAATTGATGACTAAGGAATGAATCAGGGATTGAAGACAATGGCTTTGGGTCTTCAAATAATTTAACAGAAAAAAAATCTGTTCGTTAATGTCAAAGAGTTTGAGCTTGGATATAGCGAAGGAGTGAAAGAAATGGTAATGAGTGCGTTGCCAACATATTTATAGAACTGAGGTCATGCTTCTTGATATTAAATGTGGAAGCAAAAGTAGGCCATTCAGCTCACTGAGTCTGTTATACTATTCAATGAGATCACAGCTGATTTGATAATCTGCAACACCATTATTCTGTCTACGCACCCCCCCCTTGTCTTATCAAGCTTCTACCCACTTCTGCAGTATAGAATTCTACAGATTAACTACCCTCTGACAGAAGAAATTCTTCCACATCTCTGTGTTAAAAGGGTGGTCCCTTAACTTGAAATTACTCCCTCTGGTCCTAGACTCTCACACTCACACGAAGGGAGATGATGTCAGTGAGGGGGACACTGACTGATCCTCAGAAGACACTAGAGATAACAGCGCATGATCAGAAGGTTCTAATGGAAAGTGAATTCAGACGGAGTGAAATCAGGGGTGTGAGATCAGAAACCTGCTAATTCATTACCTTCCTGCAAATTCTCATCAGGAAAGCTGGGTTGCATTTATTCCAGTCATTACAAGATAAGAGATGAATTCAATAGATCTAATGAGAATATTTTAACATTTATTCAGAAATATGGGCATCACTGGCAAAGCGAGCATTTATTATTCTTCCCCACTTTCACTAAGGAGGTGGTGGTGATCCAATTTGTTTTATTTCTTGAAGTTGTTTGATTAGCAGTTAATAATCAACAAAAATAGGAAATATTCATTTACGCTGTGTTGACTATGAAAACTGTCAATGCTGAGGAACGAAACAATCTTTCATTTTGGTACTTATGTTTGTTTCTGCAAATGCTTGAAGCCATCTTCCCCACATTGATAGGCCTACTTTATAATATCTAAACAGTATGCTTTATAGCTAAATTAATATTGATTAGAAACCACATTGCATAGTTAAGTTTTGGGGACACGAATCCAGGCTCATGTCATTTAACATGTTTACAGTGAGCAAGTAGCCTGCACCAGAGCCAAGTTCACATCCAAAGCAGACAGGAGTGTATGGATAAGCTGTGCGTGTAACACCTTATTATTTGACTTTGCATGTCAAAATAATGTGGTAAAAATTCATTTTTTAAAGGTGAGTCTGAAATATGCAAAAGATGTTCTTTGACTGCTAAACTTTTTTTTGAGAACTACTAAGTGTAATTTTAAGTTGAAGGTACCATGTTAAAATGGCTGTGTAAGTTAACAAGCTCAACACAAAACAAAGAAGTTTGGACTATCTTCCTGGTTCCATGTAATTTGCAGGACCCGACACTGGGGATGGGGGTGGTGAGGGTTCTGAAGCTTTACCAACCAATTGAGGAAAACATAGAAGAGGGTGGCTATCAAGACGTGAAACACCAACAGTCATCCCTGTTTGCTAGCATCATCTTAGCTTTCTGTCATTTCCTTGAGATGGGATCAGAAAGGATTCCCTGCCCTTAAGCTGCAGAAACCAATTGCCAGACCCCGGTTGGAAATTTTCAGTCCCCTTGTGGATCCACAAGTCACTGGGCCTAACCCATCTGCCTGGAAGTGACCTCCCGAAGGCAGACCATACTGGAGCAGGGGCAGATCTCCATGCAGGCTTTGAAGTCCTTCAGCTTATCAATGAGGGCCTGACCACTGAAACTAAATTTTAGTTTAAAACTTTTTAAAGTAGAAGGGGTTGAACTGCAGATTGCACTTCTGAGGTCAATGAGCCTCCCACTGTCTCTCTAATTTCAAAAGCCTGGACACCATCCTCAATGAGACAGAGAGCTTGCCCTATGGCTAATAATTGATCAATTGAAGGAAAATCATTGACAGGAATTTCTTCCTACACATTGGAAAGTTGGTACTCCCATGTGACTCCAACATTAGAAATCTTAAACAAAACGCTGCCCTAGGAGTCTCTCAGGGAGGATAGATGCAGCATATGGACATAGGCCCAGCTTATTCATAACTGAAAATACAAAAGCCAAACTAAAACATGTTAGAAATAATTTCAAGTCTGTGAAACTGGGCTTGGTCCACTGATCTCCTGCTGACTTGGAAGGCAGGAAATACTAAATTTGAATAGCATTACAATGTTATGGGCAGATGCACTGCCAACAAGTAAAGGCTTTGAATCTAAGAAAAAAATTGCAATGATATAACATCATTCAAAACACTCAAGATGTTCCAAGCACTTTATTGTCAACGAGGTATTTTGGAACTTAGCACTTCTGTGCTAGAAAAAAACAGACAGCAATTTCCTTGTAGCAAGCTCACTCAAACAGCAATGACCAGATAATCTGTTCAGCCACACCAGTTAAAGTATAAATAAAAGCCAGCACCCTGGGAAAATCTCCACGTTCTTTTTCAAAGCAGTGCCAGGAGATCTTTTACGCCCACTTGAGAGGGTAGCCACAGACTCAGTTTGACATTTCATCTGTTTTTTTTCTGATGGTGCAGCACATGCACAGCACTTGCACTAGAGAGTGCTTTGAAGGAACAAATGTGTTTTTGTCCTACATCACATCCTCAGGATGTCAAAAAGCAATTCAGAAGGAATGAACATGGTTTGAAACAAGCAAAGCAACCAACTTACACTATTATTTAATTTGTGCACTGGAGGTGTATGCAAATGGAAACTGTACTCATATGATGGCAAATTGCAGTTGTTGCAAAACATTTTAACATTTCAAATGTGATGTCTCTAAATGATCAGAAGCACTGTGAAGTGAAATGTGCTGTGTGAGGACAATCTTTGTTCTCCTGAAAAATCAAACTTTACTTGTTGCGTGACCTTCACACTTCAATAAGAAGTAGTTTGCTAAAGGATGCACCTGCCTTTCGGTCTCCTCAGCTGTGCTGCCATCCCGCCAGGTCTGGCTGATCAAGTGTAGGCGTAAAAAGTACAAAGGCAGCATCAACATATAAAGCTGAGCAGGCTGAACTCAAAATTGCCCTTTCTCTCAATACCAGAGAGTAAAGAAAAGAAGCTGCTGTTTTCTGATGCATGGTCAATGTCACAGGCACTCTCACATACACCCGACACACTTTATATTCTTATCAGTAAGCACTACTGCGAGCATTTTATGTCATGTTCATTGACAGTGAAAACATATAAACTGGATCATCACTACATTCCTGCCTGTTGAAGTAATTTACACTTTTTAAAAGTTTCTCATTGCCTGTTGAACAGGTGAACTAAAGCTTTGTCACTGCTGTCAACCAGCCACTAGAGGAGGACAAAAGTCAGCCTGCTCCTCCATTTCTCCTCTTGATTTTGGGAGGACTCCCCGCTACTCATTGCATCTTAAGGATGCCCGTGGTTTGTTTGATGCTAAATTAAAATGTGAACAAACGACATTACTGATATACTAATGTACCGTAATGTCAGGATTCTCAATGTGGCTCCTGGTTAAACCTAATTTTCAATTACAGCAAGTAATTAGAAATATGTTATTGTTTATTGTGAAGGGAATTAAATACAAAATTAAAGAGGTTATCTTTCAAGTATACAGAGCAGAGGCGAGACTATGTATGGAATATTTGCCTCTCTATTTAAGGAAGGAGGTAAATGGGTTGTGAACAACTCAAAGGCAGTTTACTGAACAAATATGTGGAATGGGGGAGTTGTAATATGTGGAAAAGTGTGACAAATTTGGATTGTATTTGCTGGATTTTAAAAGGGTAAGAGGTAACTTGATTTAATGATAAATTCCTGACAGGTCATGACAGGGTACATGTGGAAAGGATGCTTCCCCTTGTGGGAGAATCTAGAATGAGGAGTCACCAATTAAAAATAAAGGGTTACCCATTTAAGACAAAGATAAGGAGGATTTTTTTTAGACTGTCATGCGTTTTTGGAATTCTCTTTCTCAAAAGACATTAGAAGCAGAGTCATGAATATTTTTAAAGCAGAGGGGAATAGATTTTGAAAAACAAGAAGTGAATGGTTATCAGAAGCAGGCTGGTATTTGAAGTAATCCGATTAGCCAAGATCTTAATGAATGATAGGCAAGCTTGGTGGGCCAGGTAGCCTACACCTGTTCCCAACCTGTATGTTCTTTGATTACAATCAGCCAGGAAACAGCTAATTACCGTGGGTGAGGGAAGGGGTAGTTACAATGGGTGAGGGATGCAGTGTTTACAGGTTGTGAGCATGGCGTTCATTACCATGGATGAGGGAGAGGGTGATTTGTGTGCATAAGGAAGTGATGATTTACAGTGGGAATGGGAAGGGGTTATTACTGTGGGTGAGGGAGGGGTTGTTAACAGTGGGTACGGGATTATTAGTCCAGTAAGCAGCAATAGTAGTCCATAACAAAACCAACACATATGGTCCTTGTTATATACATTCAGAGACATTGGGCTAAATCTTAGATTTATTGACTAAGTGTGAGTTGCATCAAGTTTCTGGAGAGATTCTGACTGCGAGGTCCAGCAAGATTTTTCACTGTATTTTACCAAACATGCCTCATTGACCACCTACCCTATCCTTATAGTGCCCTTCATTTCAGATTCTATCCCCATTTTACTGCAAGCCATTCCCAAAATAACTCACCACTCAAAACTGCATCCCTTGTGCCTGCAACATATTTGAGTGGTTGCTACACACCTGGAAAAATATTGGCATTCCAGTGATGCCCCTCACCATGAGCATAATGTCACAGCAACCCTGAAACCACACTGTCCACAGCACGTTTTGGCTGACACTCTCTCACACTTAGACATTCTCTCATTGCATTTTCTCACCCTTGTCAATGTTTCACCGTCACGCCACACAGTTTCCCTGTCCTTAGCCTCATCCAGTGTAAACACTTCTCTATGTTGCCATGATTCTGTCCCCAGAGCTTAGTCATCATCCACTTCAGTCAGGAACCTTGCATAAAGGCAAGCTGTTGGACAATTCTAAACATGAATATTTATTCACAGACAGCAAGAAAGAACACCATGAGAACACCATGACCCTGATGAAGGGTCTAGGCCCGAAACGTCAGCTTTTGTGCTCCTGAGATGCTGCTTGGCCTGCTGTGTTCATCCAGCCTCACATTTTATTACCATGAGATTATAGAAAGGTTGCAGTTTTCTCCCACAATGTGAACCAAATGCTGGCATCATGACCTTTACAAACCACAATGGTATTCTACACCCAGCTTACACCTAATAGATGTGGGTGACCATGAGGTCCTGTTGACCTTGTAACGCCTGTTGCAGCTGAGTTCAGTCATCCTATAGTGTTGTCATCTTTGTTGTCCCTTTCTCCTCAAAAGACTGCTAGTGTTCCCCTAGTCCTCAGCATCCATTACATTCTTTTGTTGCCCACTCCAACTGTGCAGAGCACATCACACCAGGTTGATACAGCATGTTCTGTACAGACTGTACTGCAGGGGCCCCAGCCTGGTCCAAGCAAGGGATCCCTATCTTCAGCAGTTCCATCGCCTGCTCCACATTGCTCTCATTGCAGCACACGGACAAACTTGCAGAAAATGCTGCATTGGCTGGAGAGATAAACACGTTATTGAAAAAAAGGATAGCCTGCTGCACTCTGACCATTTTCCCCTCCCAGACTCACATCAAACATTCCACTCTTCATCACAATTATTAGAGACCATTGTCATACTCACATGACACATAATGCAGCAATGTTTCCCTCATCCCATAGCACACTTGCAAGTTCAATACCAATGGCATGCATGAGACCTGCATTTGATCCATGAGCATGTTTACTGTTTGCACTGCGTATGTGAGAACAAATATATCCAAACAAAATGTAGCTGGATTTTGCAAATGTATGCTTCAGTATTAGACCCTTCAATGTGCTAACATCTAGCAAGTGTGGATCCTATCAAACCGACATGGACTCTGTCCACCCTGACATTGTCCTAGCTGTTTTCCAGTTGTGTTTCACATCCAGAGAATGTTAAGTGTGAGCAGGAAATGCAACTTACATAGAACATAGAAAAGTACAGCACAGTGCAGGCCCTTCGGCCCATGATGTTGTGCTGTGGATTAATCCTAATCCAAACATAAAATAAACTAACCTACATTCCCCTCAATTCACTGCTGTCCATGTGCATGTTCAGCAGTCGCTTAAATGTCACTAATGACTGCTTCCACAACTACCGCTGGCAAAGTATTCCATGCGCTCACAACTCTCTGGGTGAAGAACCTCCCTCTGACGTCTCCTCTATACCTTTCTCCTAACACCTTAAAACTATGACCCCTCGTGGCAGTCAATCCTGCCCTGGGGAAAAGTCTCTGGCTATCGGCTCTATCCATGCCTCTCATTACCTTGTACACCTTGATCAGGTCAACTCTCTTCCTGCTTCTCTCCAGTGAGAAAAGTCCGAGCTCAGTCAACCTCTCCTCGTAAGACAAGCTCTCCAGTCCAGGCACATCCTGGTAAACCTCCTTTGCACCCTCTCCAAAGCCTCCACATCTTTCCTATAATAGGGCGACCAGAACTGGACACAATATTCCAAGTGTGGTCTCACCAGGGTTTTGTACAGCTGTAGCAAAACCTCGCGGCTCTTAAACCCGATCCCCCTGTTAATGAAAGCCAAAACACCATATGCTTTCTTAACAACCTTATCCAGTTGGGTGGCAACTTTGAGGGAGCTATGCACTTGAACACCAAGATCCCGCTGTTCCTCCACACTGCCGAGAACCCTGTCTTTAATCCTATATTCAGCATTTAAGTTCAACCTTCCAAAATACATCACTTTGCACTTATCCAGGTTGAACTCCATCTGCCACTTCTCAGCCCAGCTCTGCATACTGTCAATGTCTTGCTGAAGCCTGCAATAGCCCTCGATACTATCAACGGCACCTCCAACCTTTGTGTCATCAGCAAACATACTAACCCACCCCTCAACCTCCTCATCCAAGTCATTTATAAAAACTACAAAGAGCAGAGGCCCAAGAACAGAGCCCTGTGGGACACCACTCAGCACTGACCTCCAGGCAAAATACTTACCATCTACAACCACTCTCTGTCTCCTGTCAGCCAAACAATTCTGAATCCAGACAGCCAAATCACCCTGTATCCCGTACCTCCTGACTTTATGAGTAAGCCTGCCGTGGGGAACCTTATCAATGCCTTGCCGAAGTCCATGTACACCACATCCACTGCTCGACCCTCGTCAACCTGTCTCGTGACCTCCTCAAAGAACTCAATAAGATTTGTGAGGCATGACCTGCCCCTCACAAAGCCATCTGACTCCCTTTAATCACGCTATGCTTTTCCAAATAGTCATAAATCCTATCCCTCAGAATTCTTTCCAAAACCTTGCTGACCACAGATGTAAGACTGACTGGTCTGTAATTTCCAGGGATTTCCCTATTCCCTTTCTTGAAAAGAGGAACAACATTTGCCTCCCTCCAATCTTCCGGTACGACTCACTTAAAGTGAACAACATCAATACCAGCTCACTACGTTCCACCCCCAAAGCCTCTTTATCTCTTTCTACCCCACACTACCATGTCAGTCCATTTCCTCCATTCCTAGCTTTGTGAAGGCCGAGCACATTGGAATTCACCTATAACTGTCCTCCATGTCCCTAAGCCCAACATTACATCTAAATGATGTCCACCCTGCTCCCTCTATGATCCCCTGTGGAAGCCACAGCTGTAGTCACTGCCAATAACCCCCTCCCCACCCTCACAGCCTATAATACCTTTCAATTCTCTATACAGCTGCCACACACCTTGAGTTTCACCCCACCATGATCCTTCTTTCCACCTCCAAAAATGCCTCTGCTCACTTACTCCAAGCCATGACTCTCCCATCCCTGTTATCAGTGACGGCCTCTGCTGCTGCTACAGGACACCCTGCACCCTCCCGAATGATCGATGGTCAGGCACAGAGGACTCGGTCAGACCTTGACCGAATTCACGTGTAGCACCCAGGTATGACTGACCAGAGTCCTGACTGTTGTATTTTTAGCTCCCTGCTTGATGGCATGTGACTTCCCTGAATCCTAGTGCTGGCCCTTCAGAACTAACTGACGCCCACTACCCAGACAGCAGTTGGGCAAATTCCATGATCATGAGTGTCCCAAGCTGATGACTGGTCATGGTGAAGCCCTCAGACTTTGACTGTTACTGATGATACTGGGACCCCTTGACCAATAACAGCCCTACCTCACTGGACTGAGAACTAGCCTGTACCCAGATTCTGACATGGTCATTTGGCTATATGTGTGCTGAGCAGGCAGTTGGCAAATGCTACTGCAGGTACTAGACTGACAACTCAATGTGCTATTAGAAAGATGTGCCATATTCCGGACAGATGACTACTGACAAGCAGACTGTATGTGTTAAAAAAGCATGTCAACACAGAATAACTGATGGCCCTTGGCTCTGGAGGCAGAATCAAAGTGCTCATAGGTATGGCATGTCATGGTGTGGATGCTGCGAGCAAGCAGGTAGACACTAGTCAGTGAGCACTAAGCTAGCAAGTGAGCGGACATAAAATGCAGATTGGTCCAACTGTGAGCTGGGTGCTGTTGCTGTATGCAAAGTGTCCCTCCAGTCTTTCAATGCTGGTTGTCAGGGTGCCCTGCAATGCAAGGTTGTGCTTTCTAAGTATCCTGCAACAGACTGGAGAGGTGTCATGGTAGTCATGAGGCATTGGCAAATGCAGAATGTCAATATCCATGGATGAGGGGTGCATGGTGACAGTGCCCATAGATTTGGCCTGAGATGCTGTTTGGTGCCAAGCAACATGGAGGTCCGTGGCGGCCAGCAGTGAGCTGAAGTCGCCGGATGTCCGTTCTCATTTCCATGTTGAGAACTGTCAATGTCCAGTTTCTTTAGCATATTTGGTAAGATAAGAAGATGAATATTAATTAAGTGAGACAGCTTTAACAAGCCCCAACTCCCCTTAATTGGCAACCTGTCACTGCCTAGTGATAAATTTACTGCATGGCTCTGTAAAACCAAAAATGCTGCAGCAAGATGTTCCCTATGTCTAGATAGGCCTCTCCTGGATCTCTTGGATGATTCTGCAACAAATCTGACCATAATCCACATTGCTCAGACCTCTGTAAGATACCGCCCTTACACGAACCAGAAAGTGAAAGAACTCAATAATTGCGATAACAGAGACTTGGCTGAAAGATGGACAGGACTGGCAGCTGAATGTCCTAGGATTTAGATGTTTCGGAAAGAGATGTAAAAAGTGTGGGTGAGTTGCATCACTGGTAAAGTAGTATCTGACAGCTATACAGAGGAAGGACACATCCTCAATTCGGTTATGTTTAGTTCAGTGATGGAAAGGGATAGGAACATGCCACAGGGCAAGAGTTGTAGATGGGGGAAGGGCAATTATAATGCAATTAGGGAAGACTTAGGAGGCATAGAATGGGTTAGCAAAATGCAGGAGATGGGGACAATCAAAATGTGGAGCTGGTTCAAGGAACAGATATTGCGTGTCCTTCATGGTTATGTCTCTGTCAGGCAGGGAGGAAGCGATAAGGTAAGAGAATCGTGATTTATTAAAGAAATTGTATGTCTTATTAAGCAGAAGAGGGAGGCTTATGTGACAATGAGATGAGATGGTTCAGATGAGGCGATGGGGAGTTACAAATTAGCGAGGAAGGATTTAAAGAGAGAGTTAAGAAGAGCAAGGAGGGGACATGAGTAGACATTAGTAGGTAGAATAAAGGAGAACCCTGAAGCTTTCTGTAGGTATGTGAGGAATAAGAGGATGATTAGGGTAGGAATAGGGCCAGTCAAAGGCAGAAGTGGGAAGTTGTGTGTGGGCCCTGCGGAGATGGAGAGGTGCTAAATGATTATTTCTCATCAGTTTTCATTGAGGAACAGGAGAATATTGTAGAGGAGACGACTGACCTACGGGTTACTAGAATTGAAAGGATTAAGATTAGTAAGGAGGAGGTGTTATCAATTCTAGTAGGTGTGAAGGTAGGTGGGATTTTTCTGAGGATTCTCTGAGAAGCTAGGGAGGAGGTGGCGTGGCCTTTGGCCTTGATCTTTGAGTCGTCATTGTCTACAGGTTTAGTACCAGAGGACTGGAGGATTGCAAATGTTGTGCCCTTGTTCAAGAAGGCCAGTAGGGATGACCCAGGTAATTACAGACCTGTGAGCCTTAAGTCTGTTGTTGAAAAAGTTTTGGAAAGGATTATAAGAGACAGGATTTAAAGTCTTCTAACAAGGAACAATGTGATTGGAGATAGTCAGCATGGATTCGTCACAGGCAGGTTGTGTCTCACAAACCTCACTGTGTTTTTTGAGAAGGGGACCAAGCATGTGGATGAAGGTAGGGCTGTTGACGTGGTGTACGTGGACTTCAGTAAAGCTTTTGATAAGGCCCCACATGGTAGGCCATTGGAGAAAATACAGAGGCATGGGATTGAGGGAGATTTAGCAGTTTGGATTAGAAACTGGCTTTCTGTAAGAAGGCACCGAGTGGTGTTTGATGGAAAATATTCAGCCTGGAGTCCGGTTACTAGTGGTGTGCCACAAGGATCTGTTTTGGGACCACTGCTGTTTGTCATTTTTATAAATGACTTGCACGCAGGCATAGGTGGATGGGTTAGTAAGTTTGCAGATGACAGTAAATTCGGTGGAGTGGTGGACAGTGTGGAAGAATGTTGCAGGTTGCAGGGAGACTTGGATAAACTGCAGAATTGGGCTGAAAGGTGGCAAATGTAGTTCAATGCAGATAAATGTGAGGTGATTAACTTTGGGAAGAATAATAGGAAGGCAGAATACTGGGTCAATGGAAACAGTCCTGGTAGTATGGATGTGCAGAGGGATCTTGGTGTCCATGTATATAGATCCCTGAAAGTTGCCACCCAGGTTGATAGTGCTGTTAAAATAGGCTTACGGTGTGTTAGGTTTTATTGGTAGAGGGATTGAGTTCCAGAGCCGTGGTGTCATGCTGCAACTGTACAAAATGCTAGTGCGGCCGCCTTTGGAATATTGCGTGCAGTTCTGGTCACCCCATTACAGGAAGGATGTGGAAGTATTGGAAAAGGTGCAGAGGAGATTTACCAGGATGTTGCCTGGTCTGGAGTGCACGCCCTATGAAGAAAGGCTGAGGGACTTGGGTCTGTTCTCATTGGAGAGAAGGAGGTTAAGAGGGGATTTAATAGAGACGTACAAGATGATCAGAGGATTAGATAGGGTGTACAGTGAGAGTCTTCTTCTGAGGATGATGACTTCAGCTTGTACAAGAGGGCATAGCTACAAATTAAGGGGTGATAGATTTAAGACAGAGGTCAGAGGCAGGTTCTTTACTCAGACAGTGTGAAGGGCATGGAACGCCCTGCCTGCCAATGTAGTGAACTCAGCCACATTAGGGGTATTTAAACAGTCCTTGGATAAGCATATGGATGATGATGGGATAGTGTAGGGGGAGGGGCTTAGATTAGTTCACAGGTCGGTGCAACATCGAGGGCCAAAGGGCCTGTTCTGTGCTGTGTTGTTCTATGTTCTATCAGAGGACTTGTGCAGTGAGACAGAATGAGTACAAGTCAGGAATAGGAAAGGTGAAATCACATTGCTGGGGGTTTGCTACAGGCTTCCCAACAGCCAGTGGAAGATGGAGGACAGAATCTACTGACAGGTTATAGAAAGATATAAAAGCAGCAGCGTTGTTGTCGTGGGTGATTTGAAATAGCCCTGAATTGACTGGGACTCACTACGTGCTAGGAGCTTGGATGCAGTAGAATTTGTAAGGACCATTCAGGAGGGTTTCTTAACACAATGTAATCAGTACAACGAGGGAAGGAGTTATACTGGACCTGGTTTTGGGATATGAGCCTCCCCAGGCGAGTAAAGTTTCGGTGGGGAAGCATTTCAGTTGTGCCATAACACCACGAGTTTGAAGATACTCATGGGTAGGGATAATAGCTGTCCTCAGGTGAAGGTGTTAAATTGGGGGAAGGCAAACCACAACAATATTAGGCAGGAACTGGAGGGTGTTGATTGGAGGTGGCTGTTTGAGGGTAAATCTACATCGGACATGTGGGAGTATTTCAAGCCGCAGTTGATAAAGAGTTCCGCAGCACACATTCCTGCAAGAATGAAGGGTAGGTATGGGCAAGTTACATCAGCCTTGGAAGACCAGGGATGTTATGACCTTGGTCAAAAAGGAAAGGGAAGCATACATAAGGTCTAGGAGGATGAGATCTGACAAAGCCCTTGAAGTATATAAGGAAAGTAGGAGAGAACTTAAACAAGGAATTAGAAATGCTGAAAGGGGTCATGAAAAGTTGTGAGCAAACAGGATTAAGGCGAATCCCAAGGCTTTTTGACACAAAAACGAAAAGCAAACGGGCAGCCAGGGAAAGGGTTGGCCCACTCAAGGACAAAGGAGGGAATCTATGTTTGGGGCCGGAGAGGTAGGTAGGTCTTAAATGAATATTTTGTATCAGTATTCACCAATGAAAAGAAATTGGTGGAGGACAATCTGAGGGAAGGGAGCGTCAAATTTCTAAGCCAAGTTATTATTGAAAAGGAAGCGGTGTTGTGCTTCTTTAAAACAGTAAGATAGACAAATACCTGGTCCTAAAGGGATCTAACCCAAAATATTGACGGAGGCAACAGAACAAATTGCTGGATCATTTACAGACAACTTTGGCCACAGGAGAGGTACCAGAGGACTGGAGAATAGCTAATGTTGTCTCACTGTTTTAAAAGGGTAACAGGGATAATCCAGGAAATTACAGGCCTGCGAGTCTCGCATTGGTATTAGGGAAATTATTGCAGAAGATTCTCAGGGCCAAGATTTACTCACATTTAGATGTAAATGGACTGGTCAGTGATAAACAGCATGGTTTTTTGCAGGGGAGGTCGGGCCACACTAATCTGAGGGAAAAATGGTTGATGTTGTCTATGTAGACTTCAGTAAAGCCTTTGACAAGGTCCCTCCTGGCAGACTAGTACAAAAGATGATGCCACATGGTATCAGGGTGAGCTGACAAGATGGATGCAAAATTGGTTTAGTCATAGGAGACAGAGGGTAGCACTGGAAGAATACTTTTCGGAATGGAGAGCTGTGACTCGTGGTGTTCCACAGGGATCAGTGCTCGGACCTCTGCTGTTCGTGATTTACATAAATGATTTGTAGGAAAACGTACTTGGTCTAATTAGTAAGTTTGTGAATGATACAAAGATTGGTGGAGTTGCAGAAAGTGAGGACTGTCAGAGGTTACAACAGGATACAGGTCAATTAGAGGCATGGGCAGAAAAATGGCAGATGGAGTTTAATTTGGGAAAATGTGATGTGATGCATTTTGGAAGGCCAAGTACAGGTGGAAATTATATAATGAATGGCAGAACCCTGAGGAGTATTGATGTGCAGCGAGATTTCGATGTGCAGGTCCACAGATCACTGAAGGTAGCAGCACAGGTAGATAAGGTAGTAAAAAACGCCAATGGCATGCTTGCCTTCATTGGAAGGGGTACTGAGATTGAGAACAGGCAAGTTATCCTGCTGCTTTGTAGGATTTTAGTTAGGTCACATTTGAAATATTACACACATTTCTGGTCACCACATTGCCAGAAGGATGTGGATGCTTTGGAGAGGGTACAGAAAATGTTTACCAGAGTGTTGCCTAGTTTGGGGGATTTTAGCTGTGAAGGAAGGTTGGATAGACTGGGTTTGTTTTCACTGGAATGCAGGAGGTTGAGGGGATACCTCATAGAAGTTTATAAGATTGTGAACGGGATGGATAGAGTGGAAAGTATGAAATATTTTTCCCAGGGTGGAGGGGTCAATTACTCAAGGACACAGGTTTAAAATGCCCGGGGAGAAGTTGAAAAGGGTGGTCAATGCCTGGAATGTGCTACCAGAGGAGGTGGTGGAAGCAGACACATTAGCAGTATTCAAGAAACACCTGGATGAATACATAAATAGGAAGGGAATAGGGGCATATGGATCCTGTAAGTGAAGACAGTTTTAATATGGAAGGGCAAAATATCAGCACAGGCTTGGAGGGCCAAAGGGCATGTTCTTGTGCTGCACTGTTCTTTGTTTGAAGGATAAGGCAGAGATTAGATGCTTTAATTGAAACGTTTTTCAAAAGCTGTGCTAAGGCATGGAGAGGGCAGCAAGGTAAGAAGACTTTGATAGTATTCCAGGTGACAGAAGCTAGTTGTGGCCAGATCATACATGTGATGCTGCAAAACATCTGGTGATTCACACACAGCCTAGGATGAGATTCATAGAATCCCTACTGTGCGGAAACAGGCCCTTCAGCCCAATAAGTCCACATCAAACATCTGAAGAACATTCTAACCAAACCCATCCCCCAGTTGTTTCCCTTGTAACCCACTTAATCAACACATACTTGAACACTGCAGGCAATTTAGCATGGCCAATCCATCTGACCTGCACATTTTGGAGGTTAGCTGATATTCACACCTTAGCAGAGTATTCAAGAGAAGTTTGAAAGGCAGAGATCATGAGAGCAAAAAAACCTTTAGCTGGGGGATGTAAGTAGTATGTTGATTACTGAAATTGTTCTGATGTTCAGTAAAGCTTTAATGAGTGATTTTTTTTTACAGTAATAGGCCTGTTAAATTACTTTGCATAATAAAGGTTGCCAAAAAAGGATTATTCATTTCATTTTACACACATTTACCTCCGACACAAATATGTAACAAGAACCTTACTTTTCAGATTTCTCAGAGTGAAATTCTTAGAAGGGCAGTAAAACTGATACAGTAGATTTTCCATGGGCCTCCCACCTAACCATAGATGTAACTTTCAAGCACTCTGATTGCAATAGAAATCCTACGAAAGCCGGAAACTGCTTACATGGGGTTAAACTTTACTCTGATTTATTTTAAGCAATAGTAAATTGAGCCTTGTGGAAAAAGTAAAGATGCTACAGTGCTTTGTGGAGGTCATGACACAGTGACTGATTTACAAAGTTGCATGCATCTCTTCATGACACCAGGTAGGACAGAATTCTGTGACAATATCTCTGCCAACTTTAAACTTCTAAACAGAAACTGGTCCATGCCATATTGGCCACCCAACACCTTCAAAGGGACATACATGTCAGCACCATGATTCTCAACCTACTACTTTAGAAATAAAGCAGGATATGGGTTTTTTGCAGCGATTGTCTAAAAGACAAAATCCTTACTACTGAAGAACCAATGATAGAAGCACACCATACATCAATAAAAACCAGCAAATAGATCTTTCTGAAGAAGGGTCTAGGCCCGAAACCTCAGCTTTCCTGCACCTCTGATGCTGCTTGGCCTGCTGTGTTCATCCAGCTCTACACCTTGTTATCTCAAATAGGTAATCTGTTGTCTTTTATCTGAACAGGGCTGAAATAAAAATCTGAAGAAGTTACATTACAGTTAAGCTTAGCTCCCACCTAGACACCATGTTCAGTTTTGTATGTATTACTTCAGGAAAAATACATAGGCCTTGGTATGGGTGGCAGCACCGATTCACCAGAATGATATTGAGGCCACAAGTGTTAAATTATGAGGGCTGGTTGCAAGATTAGACATCTAATCCCTTGAGTAATGAAGTGTAAGGGATAATGTAATGGCAGTATTTAAGATGATGAAAGGATATGAGATGGTACATGGAGTGAAACTGGATAGATAGACAGTAGTTTAGTGAGGACAGTTTAGATCAAGGATGTAATTTTAAAGCTATAGCCAGCTTGTTCAATGATGATGTCAAGGAACACTTAGGTACATAAGGGGAGGTGAAAGTCTGAAAATCATTGCCCCAAAAAAACTATTAAGGATTGGAGGGTTGGTGTCAAATGGAAATTTCAAAGCTGAAATTGATAGATTTTTGTTACATGTAGGTATTGGGATCAGAGTACCAAAGCAGACAAAAATGGCTCGTGCAGACCATCCACGGTGTAGGTGAATGGTAAAATATGCTCAAGGCTCTGAATGTTTCTCCTTTCTTATATACACAAACTGATAAATACATAAGGTGCAAGTGGAGGTAAAACAAACTTGACTTAATATGATACTTGTTAATGAGACTTTAGAAAACAGAGCCTGCAGGGTAGTCAATCCTCCATTTCATTCTCCTAGCAGAAGCAAGAGACAGGTAGAGACAAGGAAAAACATACCAGAAGATGTGAAAGAAACAGTTCATCAATGATATTCTTCACGTTCTGCAGCATCCACTTTCTGCGTGGTCTATCACAGGGCACACTTCCTCTCTAACTCTACATTAAACTGCATTCTAACAGAGGCCTGGTCATGAATTTAACTAACGATAATAATGCATCAGCCTATCCTCTCTTGTGATTGGTGTGTCATATAACAGTGCTTTAGTTAACATATCACCAAAGCATGCTTGTTTTTCCTCTTCTTCTAAAGCCAGTAAATCTGGGCAGCAACTATTGGTAAACCACTAGAGCTTGGAAAACAAACCCATTTTAGCACAACCCAAGCCTCTCTGCAATCAATACTTACAGATTCAAATTTCCAGGATCATCACTGAATGCTAATAGAAATGGGAATTACGCCCACTGTTTACTCATACTCTCTTTTGTACTGTAAAAGTGTAACTGGAATATATTTCACACAACTAGTTTGAGTCAGCTCAACAAATTCAGCAAAGCCAGACCTGATACTTCTTCCTGATGAGTATGGCTCACAAGATCAGAAATGCATCTGCTCTAAGCATCAGAACAAATAAGACATACTATAACTCTTTGACTCCATATTCAAGACTAGGCTAGTGGCAGGTACTTCCACTGGGAAATCATGCTGCTTGTACAGTACTCATAGTCATTCCCCATGGTTGGAACCTGCAGACTTGGAGATATCTGTTTCCCAAAGTGCTCAAAAGACTAAATTCTGTGGTCAAAAGTGGGGAGTGAAATGTTTTGTTTTCTGAATGATCTTAGTCCTAGTTCTTAGTTAACCAGTTATCAACTCCACTGCACTAATTCTGAATAATGTGCATTAAATATGCAATGTAAAAATTTTCATCAATCGCTTTTCCTAATATTATTTTATGTTTTAAATTATACTGGGTCCTTTTTGAACTGGTCCTGTTTAAGAGGATGGGTGCACCCACATACAAGTCCACATGGCAGCTCTTTCTTCGCTCCCCTGGTAAGAGTCTTAAGTGTGTTCAGTGTCTTTATATTCCAATGTGGGGAAAACCGCAGGGGAAATTCCACAGCAGACCAAAGTCCACTCTATCACTTCATCCTATTGTCCTTTGTTCCTGATTCAGTGAGGACACCTTCTGAGCAGTAGCTTAGCATATTTCATACCGAAAAAGAACAAATGTTAAACTTTCATAATGTCTCAGGATCACGAATTTTCCTATTTTAAACAAAAAGGATAAAACAGGGTGGAAAACAGCAACATCACAGTCAGGAAAACTGACAAAAAGGCTGACATGTTCAGCTCAACTATCATTTGTTAACACCTACAGAAAATCCCCAGCTATTGAGTTAATGCTGCAGAGCTGTGATGCTGTGAGATAAGTCTCACTCCCATGAGACAGGGTTTATCTGGGCTTCAGAGATGTAACATGCTGATAAAGACTTCCTCTCAGAGCCGATATGAGCAAGACTGCAGCAGCACTGTCAAGGCCTCAATGTATGTGCAGTTGAGCGAGCATGGTGTGCAGACCTCTTTAACTCTCCAGTCTCACTCCACAGCAATAAATAGAAATCCTTTCCAATTGTATACTGAGCACTACTCGACATCCATGAACCACACATGCTTTGCTGTGAAGCCTAAAACCCACAAGCACTCATTCAACTAAACAGACAGCTGTCTGGTAAGACTCAGTTGAACTACTGTGTTAAAATGCTGCAGTCTCCATTGACTCAGTTATAGTTTATTTATCAAGGATGTGTTTCCTGTAAACTGTACAGTAAGGCACATGTAATAAAGTACGGACTGCCTAGCCCTCAAAGGGTGGAGATAACAGATCCTGTACAACTTTCAAAAGGGAAATGGATCTATATTAGAGAAGCAAAAACTGCTAGTCAACAAAGAGCAGTTGGGTGGGATTGTTCTTTCAATAAGTCAGCATAGGTACCACAGCCTGGATGACCTTCTTCAAGAAAAAGCTGTGACATATTTTCTGATGATTCTATGAATGGCTTCCTTCTGTGCTGAATGGTTCTGTGATATCTTCAAAAACTGCAATATAACTACAATTAAGTTCTGATTCTATTGGCCTGGACAAGCTTGTCAGCTTTATTAAAGAATTTGAAAAGCAATCTCCAATAAGCTCCAGTCCCAATATCTCATCGTGGTAGGCAGATGAAATGTTGTAAAGACAGACAGAAGACAACACCACCTCCTGAAGCTTTAACTGAAGGGAAGAGATTGCATGGTGATATCACTTGTAATCTAGAACCTCAGGCTAATGTTTTGGGGACAGAGGTATGAATTCCACCACAGCAGATGATGAAATGTGAATTCAATTAAAAAACACCAGAGTAATTAATAGCTTAAAGAAAGATGTAAGTCACTGTCAATTACTACAAAAGCCCATCTGGTTCACTAAGGTCCTTTAGGAAAGGAAATATGCAATCTTTTCAAAGAACAAAGAACAATACAGCACAGGAACAGGCCCTTATGCCCTCCAAACTTGCGCTGTCACATTTTGCCCTTCCATACTAAAACTGCCTTTATTTACAGATCCGTATCCCTCTATTTCCTTCCTATTCATGTATTCATCCAGGTGCTTTTCGAATGCTGCTATTATGTGTGCTCCCACCAACTCCTCTGGCAATGTGTTCTAGGTACTCACCACCCTCTGTATGAAAAATGTGCCTCAAACATCTCTTTCAAACTCTTCCCCCTTACACTTTGAACCTGTGTTCCCAAGTAATTGATCCTTCCACGCTGGGAAAAAGCCTCATACTTTCCACTCTATTCATGCCATTCATACCAGGTCTGGCCTACGTGTGTCTCCAGACCCACAGAAATGCAGATGGCTCGTAAAAGTCCTTTTAAGGATGGGCAATAAATATTGGCCAGTCAGTGATGCCCTCACTCCATGAATAGGTAATAAACAAATTCCAACACTGGGAAGATTTAGCCACTGGCAAATCAAAATGGCAACATATCTACCAAGTAGGTTCAAATATAATGAAGGCACTAAGATTACAAAGTCTGTCTGCCAAGCAGCTGGTACACAGGTAAACCACCTAGCTTTCAGTGTGTTTTGTGGATTTGGGGAAGGCTCTTGTGGATCGTCAACAAGTGAGACCCATCTGGCAATTTCACGTTGGCTCTATGAAACTGTGAGGGCAATGACTAGACTGAATAGTAGTCCCAGAAATACACAGTGCTTCCAGAAAGGAGATGACTTGCCAGTCAGGCTACTCCAGACGAAATGCCACAGAGAGATCAAATGAGACGTTGAGAATGGGGAAAACACAGCTTCTATTACATTTCAGCCTCTAAGACTCAAGATTCTGAGTAAAGTTATGGAGAACTCCTGCCCTAGGCTTTGAATCCAATAAACAGTGCAAAACGTGGTAAGGCACTTAGAGAGGGTAGCTCTCCAGATAAGGCAGCTGACGAGATCAGAATTAACTATAAATAATGAACAAAATTTGATAAATTTTCAATTTTATGCAATAAAAAGCTCTATGTCCAGTGATGAATAGTAAATTACATCATAAAGCCCATCACCCAGTACAGTTCTCTACTCTCACTATTTAGTACAAAATACATATCCACAACGTAAGAGGGCATTTTACTTAGCACGCAGAAACTATCAGGAGTGGGAAGCGTGTGCTATTAGCTTAACAATCTTTATCACAGAAGTACGGCATCCAATCGCTTTCTCACTCATCCTTTCTCTCCAGAATTCAAATTTCTCATTTCACTTGTAATATATTTTACTGATAAGATACTTCACAACTCTAACACTTCCGTCTGATGTCCCTTCTCATTCAATACAATTTAATATGCTCCCATTATTGAACAGTAGATGCAGGCACAGTTACAACATTTAACAGGTATTTGGACAGGTTCATGGATAGGAAAGATTTAGAAGTACATGGGATAAATGCAGACACATGGGGCTAGTTCAGTTTGGGAAACTTGGTTGGCATGGATGTGTTGTTCCAAAGGATCTGATTCTGTGCTGCATGACTGTGTTCCGAGGAAGGGTCACCGGACCCAAAACGCTAACTACTTACTCCTCCACAGATGCTGCCAGTCCTGCTGAGCTTTTCCAGCAACTTTGTTTTTGTTCCTGTATGACTGGTATTGACTAACATCTCAACAGAATATTGATTAGAGATTGTTCTGGCGTTGAGGCGTCAAAGAGCTGGTGGAATGGATTTTACATCCTCCTTAGTTTTGTATTGATCCCAGCCAGGTCTCAGGATCTGGCACATGTAAGGCACAGCTGAGGTCCTCATTCAGGTGGGAGGAATTTGTATGATGTTAATCATACTTCTGAGTGAAGATTTTGAACAGATTTCTCAACTTCTCTTCAAAAGACCATTTAAAGTTGAACATTTGTTCCATTTCCCAAGCCTGTGTTAGTGCCAATGGACATGAGGGAAACTGTAATGGCCAATGTTAGTAAAATGCAAACACACCACACCCCTATTTGGATGGATGTATTATATACCAAATACCACTACCAATGGAAAAGCTGGAGGTCTGAGGAAGTGCCTCGTCAAGATTACAGTTATCATTTGCTTGCTGTTTGCAATCTGTTGTTTTCCAGTACAGAATTACTTGAAAATATTTTACACATTCCAAAATTTATTTGCTGTTTCTTTCTGAAACAAAATCAAGAATGTCATGGTTGTAGTAAAATAAAGATTAGGAAATGCACAAGGGATTTAAAAAAGAGAGAACGAAAAAGCAAAAGTTTTGTTTTGAAGTTGTCAACTTGAATTTTCTTTGGATGGAGTGAACCTTCACACTTAAAAAATTAACTGTACATCCAAAGCAATCGCTAATATATCATATCATTAAAAGCTGACTTGTATCAGAATTTATGAGGCCTAACATCTTCAGTAATTTCAAAAAGGAACAAATCTCATTGTCTTCCTACCCCAAAAATCCACCATTAGTGGGCAAGTTAAGGTCTTGGCAGTCATTTAAATTTTCAGCTAATTGGTATGAACTGTAAGTATGTAGCCTGCAAAGGATCATAGAACATAGAACATTACAGCACAGTACAGGCCCTTCTGCCCTCGATGTTGTGCCGACCTGTCATACTGATCTGAAGCCAATCTAACCTACACTATTCCATGCACGTCCATATGTTTGTCCAGTGATGACTTAAATGTACTTAAAGTTGGCGAATCTACTACCATTGCAGGCAAAGCGTTCCATTCCCTTACTACTCTCTGAGTAAAGGAACTACCTCTGACATCTGTCCTATATCTTTCACCCCTCAATTTAAAGCTATGCCCCCTCGTGCTCGCTGTCACCATCCTAGGAAAAAGGCTCTCCCTATCCACCCTATCTAACCCTCTGATTACTTTATATGTTTCAATTAAGTCACCTCTCAACCTTCTCTCGAATGAAAACAGCCTCTAGTCCCTCAACCTTTCCTCATAAGACCTTCCCTCCATACCAGGCAACATCCTAGTAAATCTCCTCTGCACCCTTTCCAAAGCTTCCACATCCTTCTTATAATGCCGTGACCAGAACTGTACGCAATACCCCAAATGCGGCCGCACCAGAGTTTTGTACAGCTGCAGCATAACCTCTTGGTTCTGGAACTCGATCCCTCTATTAATAAAAGCTAAAACGTTGTATGTCTTCTTAACAGCCCTGCCAACCTGGGTGGCAACTTTCAAGGATCTGTGTACATGGGCACTGAGCTCTCTCTGCTCATCTACACTACTAAGAATCTTACCATTAGCCCTGTACTTTGCCTTCTGGTTACTCCTACCAAAGTCCATCACCTCACACTCGTCCGCATTAAACTCCATTTACCACCACTCAGCCCAGCTCTGCAGCTTATCTATGTCTCTCTGCAACCTACAGCATCCTTTGTCACTATCCACAACTCCACCGACCTTAGTGTTGTCTGCAAATTTACTAACACATCCTTCTACGCCCTCATCCAGATCATTTATAAAAACGACAGACAGCAGTGGACCCAACACCGACCCTTGCGGTACACCACTAGTAACTGGTCTCCAGGGTGAACATTTCCCATCAACTACCACCCTCTGTCTTCTTTCAGCAAGCCAATTTCCGATCCAAACTGCTATATCTCCCACAATTCCACTCCTCCGCATTTTGTACAATAACCTACTGTGGGGAACCTTATCAAATGCCTTGCTGAAATCCATATACACCACATCAACTGGTTTAAAACTACTAAGATAGACACAAATGCAGTTAAACATGGAAATTCATAAGTTGCTTCCATAGTCACCATGATCCGGTGAGAGTTTAAAAGAGATGTTTGAGGCACATTTTTCATACAGAGGGTGGTGAGTGCCTAGAACACATTGCCAGAGGAGTTGCTGGGAGCACACATAATAGCAGCATTCGAAAAGCACCTGGATGAATACATGAATAGGAAGGAAATAGAGGGATACGGATCTGTAAATAAAGGCAGTTTTACCCTGTAAAAATGACAAACACTGGTAACCACCTTATTATTGTAGATAACATTGAGCCAGTGTAATATATTTGGTGGACAATACATGTTTGTGATGCTGATACATCATACACATGTTTGCATTCACTCGTGAAGTGTAGGCACTGGTTAAGAGCCCAATCTCAAACTGATAGAAATCAGAGATAGTAGGAACTGCCGATGCTGGAGGATCTGAGATAACATGGTGTGAAGTTGGATGAACACAGCAGGCCAAAATGCATCAGAGGAGCAAGAAAGTTGATGTTTCAGGTCGAGGCCCTTCTTCAAAAAATGATAGAAATCAGTCCTGTTTTTGCCTATCCTCTGTATGGTGACATGCTCTGGTAATTTGTGGCAATTTCACTTATGCAACTTCCTTTTTGTTTTAAACAAGAAGTGGTGTCAAAATTTGCTTATTGAATTGGAAATATTGGGAAATAAGACAAAGAAAATAAATAAAGTCACTAGAAAACATCAGTACAGTAACCTTTTGTAGGAAGCATGGAGTGGAGAAAGAAAGCATCTTAAATTTGGTTTCACCATGCTGAAAATTGTACTGGATGCATTAGTTAAGATTCCCTTTGTGGACTGGTGAAATCAGAGGGCACTTTTTTTGAAAATTAAAGTAGTCAACTGCATTTGAAACCCAATAGTTCAGCCTTGTTAGCCAGACTTAAAAAGCATGGATACATGTCCCAGGTACTAGTTTAACTTGATTGGTGTAGCTTTATTAAACCAGTTAGTTTTGATTTACTTATCAGCAAACATCAGAGTGGAGAAATGCAGTTTACTTTCTTCTTGACACCTGTTAAATGAAACTGGACTGAAAACTATCCTTTACCAGTAGTTAAAATACAAAATTATCATTAATGGCCAAAAGGAAGGATGCCTTATAACTGTTTTCTGCTTTTTGACTCTTTAAACATTTTATATCGAAATATATCCCAGAAGACGCAGAAGACACTGCTTCTTCACTTTTCACTCAGCAGAAGGTAAGGATCAAAGCCACAACTGAGTCAACCAGCAGATTTTCACAAGACTAGACTCTTAGTCCAGTCGTGTTAAGGGAGGATGATCCAAGATTAACTGGTAAGATATTGGCTTAATCATAAACTTGTAGGTAAACATTGATGCAGCATGTGGGGCTGGGTGCTCTACGAATTATAAATCTCTGTTCTATTTGAAATGGCCTTGAGAGGAATCACTTACACAGTGTCAGTCTACTATTGGTGTCGTACAGAAGCAACACTTCTGATCTTGAACATTTCATCTCAACTTACTGAAACGGAGATAAGTGCAATTCAGGTCTTCCTGTGATTCGAAGCATGTTTTAAAACTTGAAAATGTTCAGAAAAGATTTACAAGGATGTTGTCCGGGTTGGAAGGTTTGAGCTACAGAGAGAGGCTGAGTAGGCTGGGGCTGTTTTTCCCAGAGTGTTGGAGGCTGAGTTTTATAAAATCATAGAACACAGAACAACACAGCACAGAACAGGCCCTTTGGCCCTCGATGGTGCGCCAGCTTGTGAACTAATCTAAGCCCCTCCCCCACACTATCCCATCATCATCCATATGCTTATCCAAGGACTGTTTAAATACCCCTAATGTGGCTGAGTTCTCTACATTGGCAAGCAGGGCGTTCCACGCCCTTAACACTGTCTGAGTAAAGAACCTGCCTCTGACCTCTGTCTTAAATCTATCACCCCTTAATTTGTAGCTATGCGCTCTTGTACAAGCTGACGACATCATCCTCGGAAAAAGACTCTCACTGTCCACCCTACCTAATCTTCTGATCATCTTGTACGTCTTTATTAAATCCCCTCTTAACCTCCTTCTCTCCAATGAGAACAGACCCAAGTCCCTCAGCCTTTCTTCATAGGGCCTGCACTCCAGACCAGGCAACATCCTGGTAAATCTCCTCTGCACCTTTTCCAACACTTCCACATCCTTCCTGTAATGGGGTGACCAGAACTGCCCGCAATATTCCAAAGGCGGCCGCACTAGCATTTTGTACAGTTGCAGCATGACACCACGGCTCTGGAACTCAATCCCTCTACCAATAAAACCTAACACACCGTAAGCCTATTTTAACAGCACTATCAACCTGGGTGGCAACTTTCAGGGATCTATATACATGGACACCAAGATCCCTCTGCACATCCATACTACCAGGACTGTTTCCATTGACCCAGTATTCTGCCTTCCTATTATTCTTCCCAAAGTTAATCACCTCACATTTATCTGCATTGAACTACATTTGCCACCTTTCAGCCCAATTCTGCAGTTTATCCAAGTCTCCCTGCAACCTGCAACATTCTTCCACACTGTCCACCACTCCACCGACTTTACTGTCATCTGCAAACTTACTAACCCATCCACCTGTGCCTGCGTGCAAGTCATTTATAAAAAATGACAAACAGCAGTGGTCCCAAAATAGATCCTTGTGGCACACCACTAGTAACTGGACTCCAGGCTGAATATTTTCCATCAAACACCACTTGGTGCCTTCTTACAGAAAGCCAGTTTCTAATCCAAACTGCTAAATCTCCCTCAATCCCATGCCTCTGTATTTTCTCCAATAGTCTACCATGTGGGACCTTATCAAAGGCTTTACTGAAGTCCACATATACCACGTCAACAGCCCTACCTTCATCCACGTGCTTGGTCACCTTGAGGGGGATGAATAGGGTAAACAGGCAAGGTCTTTTCCTCTGGGGTGGGCAAGTCCAAAACTGAAGGGCATAGATTTAAGGTGACAGGGGAAAGATTTAAAAGGGACCTAAAAGGCAACATTTTCATGCAGACGGTGGTGCATGTATGGAATGAGCTGCCAGAGGAAGTGGTGGAGGCTGCTACAATTACAACATTTAAAACGTATCTGGATGGATATATGAATAGGAAGGATTTAGAGGGATATGGGCCAAATGCTGACAAATGAGACGAGCTTAATTTAAGTTATCTGGTCGGCATGGACAAATTGGGCCAAAGGGTCTGTTTTCATGCTGTACATCTCTATGAATCTATGATAATATCACACATGCAAGTTATTTATCACAGTACAAAAGCTATTTGTATCCTTTAGGTTATCACACAGTTTAGCTGCAACATGCTCCCTGCCCAATCTATCCTATCTTCACGGAGCTAGGACAATACATTGGTTTAGCACACAGTAATCTCAACAATCAGAGACTCAAGTGCAAGTACAGAAATTCGGCAATCAAGATGTTTTTCACTATCACACCATTTTCTGTATTTTCGTATTTATTACAGTCTGCAAATTTGACTTTCTATTTCACATATAAACGTAGACTAGATTATACATTAACATTTCCAAGGCTGACACATTTTTAAGAGTGGATGCAAAAGTGCCAGGATAGAAGCCAGGTTATGTATGAACTGTCTATAATAATTCACCAGTCTAAGGAAAGACCTAAGCTCCAGTACTGACATGAGAACTGGGACATCTTTGATCGCTGTCACTTTACCTTCGAATTGGTGTAACCCGGTCTTATCGACATTGTAGCCCACATCTTTCTCCTCAATGCATGTGCCTGCCTGGGACAAACTGTCTAAGGACTATGCCCAAGTTCTCCTACTGGCCCTTGTAAAATGTTCTCCATTGTCTGCTGAAAATAGATCTAGTGGGATTCTTTTGCTGCTGGTAGGCAGACTTGAGACAGCAGAAAAGTTCCACTACACATAAAATGGGGAATGCATTAGCTTACTGCCCTGGATCATGAAGAATTTTTTAACTGTTTGGCTGAGGCTTGGCTTTGTTTTAGGATTTTGCTGTGGGCTGACCCAGAATCCCCCTGTTCAGAGTACATCCTGAGAGAGACTACGCAATTTTCTTCTCTCAAGTGATGTTCCCCAAGCTCAGGTGGCCTGGCGAGGGTGTCCACTTCCATTGGAATATCCTGCAACTCGTGTGCTCCACTTGCTGCATTTTCCAATTATGAAGCCAGTTGTAGTGTTTGTTTGAAGTCTAGTTGGCCTTCAGCTAGTAGGCACTTGTGTATGGTTACATTGTTAATCCCACAGACCAATCGGTCTCTCAGCATCTCATTAAGGGTTAAACCAAAGTCACATGCCTCTGCCAGTTGTCTTAACCTAGTTGTCAACTGCTGAGTAAAAATGATAGCATCTCAGAATTAGGGGAGGCCGGGTCGTAATATTCTTCAGCTAAATCAATCAACTCTTGAAAGGTTTTAGTACGTGGTGCCTCAGGAAAAGTAAGGTTCCTAATAACCGAAAAAGCTGCAGGTCCATAAACTGTCAGAAGAATTACTCGTTGCATTTCATATATTCGCAACGGCATTTGCCCAGAAAAAGTAAGACCTTCTTTCCACAAACTGGGCCCAGTCTTCAATAGCTGGATCAAACAAGTCCATCTTTCCCAACAACAGTGTGATGCAAGCAATGCTTATCCCAAATCAAAGATGGCTGTTGTGAGCAAATTTGTTCAGGGCGTGCTTTACTCCCATCACCACTGAAATAACTCCACAGAGGCCGGTATCTGCTTACCAAGTCAACCTATATTTACATGTGGAAAGTCCTTGACACTGATCCAACTCCCTTAGAGCCAGCTTTTAGAATGAATGAATGTCTGGCACTCCTACTTATATCTGTCAGTCAGGGCACCCAGATTGGACCAGATGAACTGCCCCAATCAGGGAACTCATTTTCTATGAGATCCACCTGGCTGACCTTGTTATAATCCCTAAAAAAGTGTTGGCAGGGTGAACAACAAAACACTTAGTGTATTTGGATTACATTCTTTGTCTACCAGTTCAATTGCCTTCACTCAATAACTGTTGTCTTAAAATAATCACAGAGAAATTTGATTTGATTAAATTAAGTACTTATCTGCTGAAACCACCAACAGAAATTTCTGGGCTCTCAAATCGTTTTGCTTTGGGAAGACGAAGCACGTGACCTCTGTGCACCAATAATGAACAGCCTGGCTATGTGCAAACTCGATCTGCACTGCATACTAATCTTTCTGATTTTATTTTCGGCAGCACTTCACAAATTGCAACCTCTCCACCATAATGTTCTACACATCCAAGGACTGTAGATTTTTTAAATCAAAGGATCCTAAATCTTTGTTCAAGTACGCCCTTCTGCCTATCATTCTGTACTACTTTCTCACTTAAACTAACCATTCTGTAGAAACAGTGGGCTTACACAAGCGCTGCCAATTTCTGAGGATCCACACATTCAGAAAAGCATCCTTAAAGTATTTTGCGTTCATAAAATGATCCAACACATTGATAGTCATCAGATTCAATTTGCTTATCTTGCATGCTAAAGTTTTCAACATTGAGTATTTTAAAATTGGAAGATATATGTACGATATTAAATAAACTAACCTGCAAACATTTTAAGCCCTAACCCTATCAAGTCCAATTCCCTTTTATAATTTTGTCACATTTTTTGTAAATATTTTCCATTTTGAATTCCTAAAGGACTACGTATTTGAAACATAAACTGGAAAATGGAAGTTTGGATCATTTGTTAAAGGATGAACTAGGCTATTTTTACAACTTGAAGAAAAATATGTAAGTTATTTTGCTAAGGATGGATTTAATACTTTAGTGAGACACAGATCACAGGCCAAGTTTCAGAGGACTGCCAGTGTGGTACCGTTATTCAAGAAGACGGCAGTGGCAAAAATCAGGAAACTACAGGCCAGTCAGTCTAACCTCAGTGGTGGGGAAACAAATGGGAGCCATTCTGAAGGACAGAATTTAACTGCACTTGGATAGGTAGGGATTAAACAAGAAGTCAGCATGGTTTTGCTAACAGCAATTCATGTCTTGACCAACTTGACTGAATTTTTCGAAGCAGTCACCAGGTGTGCAGATGAGGACAATACATTTGATGTAGTTTGCTTTCATTTCAGTAAGGCTTTTGATTAGGTGCCGCATGGGAAACTAATAGCAAAGGTAAGAGGCCTTGGGATCCAAAGAAATTTGGCTAATTCGATCCATGAATGGCTGAGTGGCAAGGAGCATCAAGGGTGTTTTTTCTTAATGACTGGAAGCCTGCATTCAGTGGGGTTCTGCAGGGATCAGAGCTGGGGCCCTTGCTTTTGTGGCATAAATAAATGATTTAGACTTGAATGCAGGAGGGTTGTTCAATAGTTTGGGACTCATCCAAAGATCAGTCCAGTAGTAAATAATGAGAAGTATGGCTTTAGCCTTAGCCGGGGTCAAAATCCTGGAATACCCTCCGTAAAAGCATCTGGATCTACCTACAGCACATGAACTATGAGGTTCAAGAAGGCAGCTTATCCCACCTTCTCAAGGGCAACTAGGGATGGGCAATAAATGCTGGCTAGCCAGTGGTGTCCACATCCCACAAATAGATTTTTAAAAATTACAGGAGGATATATATGGGGTGGTCAGATTGCATTCCATTTGTCACTGATCAACCATTCTGGACAAATGTGGAGTGATGCACTTGGGCAGGACAAATAAGACAAGGGGAATGCATGATGAATGGTAAGACCCTAAGAAACAGTGAGGATCAAAGGAACGTTTGTGTGTATGTGAACTGATCCCTTAAGGTAACAGGACATTTCAATTAAGTGGTTAAAAAGGCATATGAAATACTTGCCTTTATTAGCCGAAGCATAAGGTTTAAGAACAGGAAAGTTATGCTGGTTGGTTAGACCACAGCTAGAGTATTGTATGCAGCTCTGGAATCTAAATTAAAGGATATAACTGTATTGGAGATGGACCAGAGGGAAATTTTCAGGATACAGCATGGGCTGGATATTTTTACTTATGAAGAGAGACTGGCAGATTGGAGTTGTTTTCCTTTATAGTAGAGGAGATTGTGGGGGGGATGTGAATGAGAATGTTTTTTCCTTTGGATCACAAGGGCTCTTCCCTTTGCAATCAGTCTCCCATGCAAGAGATATTTCCTGTTTTACTTTTCTGCCAGATAGGAACGGACAATTGTTGCAGTTCACCCATCCACTCTTTGAATGTTTGGCTTTACCTTTCCACCATCATCCCAAGTAACCTTGAGGAACCTATCTCCTTCAGCAATCTATCAAAGCCAACTCATGCCTCATATAATCATAATTTCGTCTACAGAGATTCATAATAGTAGTCTCAGAGTCAATTACATCACTGTCCATCTTGACGAGGAATCTTGTCATACTATGATCGCTTAATTCCAAGGGGCCTCACTTAACTACACTGATAATTCTTTCCTTGTTGCAAAATACTTTGTATAGCGTTGCCTGTTCTCTAATTCGTTCAACATATTCATCCTGGAAATCATCTTGTATGGTAAAATTACAAACTTAGGAGTCAGACAGTCCCAGAGTCCTACAGTACATAGACAAGCCCTTCAACCCAAACTGGTCTGTGACAACCAAAATGTCCTTCCACGCTAACCCCTTTTCTCTGCATTTGGCCCATATCCTTCTAAACCTTTCCTATCCAATGAATTCATCCAAATGTCTTTTAAATGTTGTTAATGTACCCATATCAACTACTTCCACTGGCAGCTCATTCCATATGCGTACCAGTTGCCTCTCAGGTTCTCATGTATTCTTTCCCCACTTACCTTAAACTGATGCTCTCCAGTCTGCAATTCCCCAACCCCGGGAAAAGGACTGACAGCGTTCACCCTATCCATGCCTCTCATGATCTTATACACTTCTTAAGAAACCCCTCAATCTCATAAGCTCTAAAGAAAAAGTCCTAGCTTGCCCAACCTCTCCCTGTAACTCAGTCCCTTGAGTCCTGACAACATCCTTGTAAATTTCTTCTGCACTCTTTCCAGTTTAATAATATCCTTCAATAGCAAGGTGAGCAAAACTGAACATAATACTACAACTGCGGCCTCACTGATTTCCTGTACAACTGCAACATAACCTTCCCAACGTCTACATTCAATGCCCCGACTGATGAAGGCCAGTGTGTCAAAGACTTTCCTCACTGCCCTGTTTAACCGCGACTCCACTTTCAGAAGACTGTGCATCTGAGCTCCAAGGTCCCTCTGTTCGACTACACTCCTTATGGCCCTACCATTCACCATGAAATTCCTACCTTGATTTGATTTTCCAAAATGCAACACTTCACACTTATCTATATTAAACTCCATTTGCCATTTCTTAGCCTACTTCCCCAGTTGATGAAGATCTTGCTGCAATTTCTGATAACCTACTTCATTGTCCACGATACCGCCAATTTTAGTGTCATTAATGTGACCAATCTACGTGCAGATTAAAGTCATGCTAATTTCTGATGTTCCATAATTGAATGTGTCTGTAATTTCCTGTTTAATGCCATTCCCAAAATCACCCATACAGTTTAGGGTCTATATATAACACCAACTAATGTTTTTTGCCGCTTGATGTTTTCCAGCTGGACCTATACAGTTTCCACATCATTGCAGTTAGTATCCTTCCTCATCATTACATTTAATCACCAATGTAGCTCCACTGATATTCAGTTGCCATCCCTCATCAGCATGCAATCATATCTTCTTAACTCCAACTATATCATAAACCTATTTTATTAACCTACTTGCACAGTTAATTCATCTGCTTCATTGTGAATGTTCCATGCATTAAGGCACAAAGCTTTATGTTTTTTTTAGCATTATTTGTCCCATTTCAATTATTTTTCATTGTGGGCCTGTTTGATTCTGGCCCTTCAGTTCTCTGACTATCACTCTTCTTATTCCCCTTTCTGTCAATTGTTCTTGTCCTTGCTCTCCCTCCTATTTTATATTAAAGCCTCTACAGCCGCTTTAGCAATATCCCCCTACACCAACAGTCCTGGTCCTGCCCAGGCATAACCCTATTTCTACTGGTCCCATCTTTCCAGAACCAGTCTGCAGTGAAATTCAAAAGGAGGAAAAGAGAAAGAAAGGGAATTACAAAGAGTGTTAGAAGTTAAAAAAGAAGTGCAATTCCATAGGAAAGAAAGAGGAAGGGAAGAAAAAGAGAAAGACAGGGAGAAGACAGAGGCAGAATGAGAACTTCAAAATGATGCAGCTTTGGCAAGCCAAGCCAGAAGTTTGGGAAAACATGGAAGACATAGTTCTAATCAAATCCATGATTCTGTTAGGAGATATTCCACAAATACGTTTTTTTTCCCCAGCCAAGACTGCATAAAGACATAGTAAGAACTGCTGGTGCTGGAGTCAGAGATAACGGTGTGGAACTGGAGGAGCCAGCAGGCCAGGCAGCATCAGAGGAGCAGGAAAGTTGACATTTTTGGCCATGACTTGAAGAAGGGTCCTGACGCAAAACGAGCTAACATATGTGTGCTCCACACTGTGTTATATCTGCATAAAGACATGGTTCAGTTTTGCAGACTCTGTCATACTTGTCAGGTTGTAGGTAAACATTATGTGTGAAGCTGGATGAACACAGCAGGCCAAGCAGCATCTCAGGAGCACAAAAGCTGACGTTTCGGGCCTAGACCCTTCATCAGAGAGGGCTCCTGAGATGCTGCTTGGCCTGCTGTGTTCATCCAGCTTCACACTTTGTTATCTTGGATTCTCTAGCATCTGCAGTTCCCATTATCTCTGTAGGTAAACATTCATGTGTAATGAGAGTGCATGGAAGTGGAGTTCAAATGCCCATCAGCCATGATTTAAATGGCGGAGTGGACTTGATGGGCCGAATGGCCTTACTTCCACTCCTATGTCTTATGGTCTTATGGTAATTAAACCGGGGCCCTGATTCCTAAGTAAAAAGTGAAAGAACAGCAGGTGCTGTAAGTCAGAAACAAAAGCAGAAATTACTGGAAAAGCTGAGCAGGTCTGGCAGCATTTGTGAACAGAAATGAGAGTTAATGTTTTGGGTCCAGTGAACAGAAATGAGAGTTAATGTTTTGGGTCCAGTGACCATTCCTCAGAACTGATGGTAGCTAGGAAAATGTTGGTTTTTATTCAAAAGATAGGGTGGGGAAGGAGGTAATGAATAAACGACAAGTGGGGATAGAGCCCAATAAGAGAGAAGAACAGTTGAACAAACAAAGGTGGGGATAATGATCTAGTGAGGAGGGTGAAGAGTTGTTAATGGAGACTGTTAGTGGCTAACAATGTGTTATAGCAAACTATGTGATAACAAGGCCCAGTGTGAAGGGGTGGGGGCTAGGTCATAAGAGAGTTCAACCCTAAAGTTATTGAACTCTCGCTTTGCTTTTATATCCCTGATTCCTATACACTTTTTGGAGGAACCATTCAGTCACATACTAGCGGATTGTGTAACAAACACCATTACCTAAACTGAAAGCTGGAATTGAGTATTTCCTTACTGTTACGGATATGACTAATCACTTTCCAGAAGCTAATCTCTTAAGAAAAATCAAAATTAAAGTTGTAGCGGAAAACTCTCATAATTTACTCTACCAATGGAAATACAGTCTGGTCAAGGATTGATTTTTATATCAATATGTTTTCAAGATATCGTTCATAGCTGAGAGATTAAACAATCGCCTCCATACAATCCACAGACACGATGTTTGTTGGAGAGATATCAAACTCTCAAAACCAGGATCAAAACTTACTGTTACAGGTGCCCAAAGGAATGAGACAAGGGATTATAGAATCAAAGGTAGACAAACAGGAGGCTGGAAAAACACAGCAGGCCAGGCAGCATTTGCAGGAAAAGCACAGTCAACATTTTAGGTATTTTCCTAGGGTGGAGGTAGCTATTACAAGGGGGCATTGTTTTAAAGTGAGTGGAGGTAGATATAGGGGAAATATTAGAGGTAGGTTCTTTACTCAGAGGGTGGTAAGAGCGTGGAATGCATTGCTGGAGAAGGTGGTGGAGTCAGCCTCATTAGGGCCATGTAAGCGGCTATTAGATAGGTATATGGACGATAGTATAAGGTAGGGGTGGAGGTTAGATAAACCTTAGGTTTAGGGTAAAAGTTTGGCACAACATCATGGGCTGAAGGGTCTGTACTGTTCTATGTTTTATGTTTTATTACCCTTCTTCAGGACTGGATGCGGGGGTAAGGGTAGCTGCAGATAGTGAGGTTGGGGTGGGGTAGCAGAATGGTGGTGATAAGTACAACCTGGTTGGTTGATGGGAGGGATGAATCTGATTGGTGGCCAGAAGGGAGGAGGCTGGGCTGGATAGGGAGCTGGGGAATGGGTGGAAAGACTATTTGAAATTGGAGAATTAAATGTTGAGTCCCCTGGGATGTAGGGTGTCCAGGTACAGGATTAGGTAGTGTTCTTGAAATTTGCATTCTGAGTAATAGCTCCAGTCTATTTAGCCTATCCCTATAGCTCAAACCCTGGCAACATCCTCCAGTTTTTACAGAGCTCCTTAAAGTCATACTTGGTCAAATGTGGCACTGAAGTTAAGAGCAGTGACTTTCACCTTGCCTCCAGAGTTCAGCTCTTTTGACTATGTTTGAAACCAAAGCTGTAATACAGTCAGAAGTGAAGTGGATAATAAAATGTGAGGCTGGATGAACACAGCAGGCCAAGCAGCATCTCAGGAGCACAAAAGCTGACGTTTCGGGCCCAGACCCTTCATCAGGAGTGAAGTGGCCCTGACTTACCCAAATTGAACATCAGTACTCAGATTATTCCTCTGCAAGTGCTGAACAGACGGCACAGTTGACAACTATTTCCATTATTTTGCAGATATTTGTGTCATCACCTGATAATATAAGAAGACCCTCTTTGGACTGTTTTGATTAACCCATCTGCTGCAGCTTAGTAAAAAAAAATTAGTTCCAAGGGTCAGAGATAGTAGGAACTGCAGATGTGGGAGAATCTCTGAGATAACAAGGTGTAGAGCTGGATGAACACAGCAGGCCAAACAGCATCAGAGGAGCAGGAAGGCTGACATTTCTAGGCCCTTCTTCAGAAAATGAAGGGTCTAGGCCTGAAACGTTAGCATTCCTGCTCTTCTGATGCTGTGTTCATCCAGCTTTACACTTTGTTAGTTCTGAGAGTCACTTATCCAAAAACATTAACTCTGATTTTGCTCCACAGATGCTGCCAGACCTGCTCAGCTTTTCCAGAAATTTCTATTTTTGTCTAAAAAAAAGTAGCATCTGGTTGTGTAGTTTCAATACAAATCTGCATTGCTACTTCCCCACAGTTACTACTATTCAATTATGAAGGCTTGCTGAGTTGAAACAATTAGAGTAATCGTTTGACTGTTTAGTAAGGTAATTAAATGATTAGCTGTCTTTGATGTGGAACCTGAATTGCAGTCTGTTTTTTAATAATATAAGAGATGAACAATTTGAAGGAATTTAAAAGCCTTCGATGGGAACCCTGACATTATCAGCCACTGTTGGCAAATCCAAGATTGTTTGGCCTCAGTTGGGCCTGCTGTTAAAATGGAACGTGCAATCTAATGATGCGAGTGTGTTGTTTATAAAAGCCCTGTTTCTCTCAGGAAAAAAAACTTCCCCTGAGATTAACTATTTCTGTAGTCATATGGTATTAATCAAGATATTCATAATGCTGGGGGAGGCGGTGGGAGAACACAAATGGCTGGTGTCAAATTGAACACCTGTTTGTAATATACCCTGCATGAAGTCAATAAGAAAGACAATGGGGCCAAGTGTGGGACAGGCGGTCGACTGACAACCATCTGTTTAGTGCCTCTTCTGAAGATGCAGCTCCCCCACTCCCATCAACTATAATAACACCAATGTACAGAATAAACAGCCTGAAAAAGGAAAAAGTCAAGTCAATGTTTAAAGTGAAGCTCTCCAACAAATCCTTTTTTCCCTTCTTCAGACACCAACATATTTGCTGCATATCATTAGCATTTTCTATTTTTATAGTAAGACCAGGGCTGGATTATGAAGCTGCTGAAATTTTACAACTTATGAAAATTATGAATCAAAAAGAAAAAGCTATTCAAGACATGGGCTAGTATAGAGAGGCCATATGTTTATATGGATGCTGAAGTTGGAAGCAAGGCACAGAACACACAAGTTGCCAGAGTCAGCAACTCTTTCCAGCAGCCCCTTCTGAACATTCCAGCTTTGTTCTGAGCCCTGCTTTGCTGAGACAAAACTGTCTACACCCCACATGAATTAAAGGGTTTCTATATAAAAGCTGATGGATTTTTGACGACAACAATTCCAGGAGAAAAGGGAATGTACTAGCTATGATTGAAGAAAAATTCCACATTGGAAACCAAAACATCTATATGTAATCAGTGAATCTTTATTGATAGAATCTTTTCACCTGCATCTAATTTGGCCAAGTTTAACATACAATATTACCTTTTGGCATGCTCGGGGAAGATATGCATGTGTTAATTGTAAGTAGAAAATATTTGTACATTTTAACATTTTTTAAACATTTTCACTTGAGTGAGTTTTGACAATAAAAATGTTTAAATTATCTTACACAGCTCTTACAAGACTGCACCTAGTCAAGTATATACTGAATTTCACATGCTTTTACAAACTAAACTTCTGCTATAAACAGAGGATGGGAAAAGAAGAAAACTCCATCCCTCCTAACCTGGTTCCTAGAATCCAGAGCGTGGAAACAAGCCATTTGGCCCAATAAGTCCACACTGACCCTCTGAGGAGCATCCCACCCAGACCCATTCCACTACCCTATCCCTGTATCCCTACATTTCCCATGGCTAACTCTAATGGATACATGAATGCTATGGGTGATTTAACATGGCCAATCCACTTAACGTGCACATCTTTTGGACTGTGGGAGGAAACTGGAGCATCTGTTGGAGACTCAGGCAGATACGGGAAAAATGTGCAAACTCCACACAGGCATTTGCCCAACAGTGGAACTGAAACTGATGCCATGTGCTGTGAGGCAGCAGTGCTAATCACTGTACCACCATGCCACCTCCCCCATTATTAACTTGGTATAAAATGGTTATGACCTATTATTTTACACCATCTGCTCATGGAATACCATTATTTTGTTCATTCCCAATATACTTGAGTATGACTCTTTTCCAAAATTTTTGAAAATAGTTAAGCAATTTTTATTCAATAATGTATTCCATATTTTAACTCTCAATCGGTTATCTATTCAATTTCTGAGGCAGTTGAGGCCAAAAATAGAAACTGTTGGTAAAGCTCAGCAGGTCTGGCAGCATCCATGGAGAGAAATCAGTCAACATTTTGGGTCGAGTCACGCCTCCTCACAGCAGATTTTAGGTCTTCGGGCTGAAGGGGATAGTATCCCCACTTCTGGGTTAAAAGATGTGAGTGGGTTAAAAGATGTGGGTTCCAGTTCAAGATAACAAATTGAGGAGATGGATGAATACATCAGGCCCAGCAGCATGTTACGAGCACAAAAGCTGACGTTTCAGGCCTAGACCCTCATCAGAAAAGGTTCAGGTCTGATCAGGTTGATTAAAACAATCCACAATTATTAAGGAGCAATAGAGATCAGAACGGGTGGCTCAGTGGTTAGCACTACGGCCTCACAGTGCCAGGGACCCGGGTTCAATTCCACCCTCAGGTGGCTGACTGTGTGAAGTTTGCACATTCTCCCTGTGTCTGCATGGGTTTCCTCCCACAATCCAAAGGTGTGCAGGCTAGGTGGATTGCCTCCTCCCACCCACCCTCCTGCAAAAATTCTATCCCCTATTCCTCTGCTGCATCTGCTCCCAGGTTGAGACATTCCACTCCCGCACATCCCAGATGTTCATGTTCTTCAAGGACCACAACCTCCCCCCCGCAGTGGTCAAGAACGCCCTCGACTGCGTCTCCCGCATTTCCCACAACACATCACTCACACCCCGCCCCCGCCACAACCGCCCCAAGAGGATCCCCCTCATTCTCACATACCACCCCACCAACCAGACACAACGCATCATCCTCCGACACTTCGGCCATCTACAATCCAACCCCACCACCCAAGACATTTTTCCATCCCCACCCTTGTCTGCCTTCCGGAGAGACCACTCTCTCTGTGACTCCCTTGTCCGCTCCACACTCCCCTCCAACCCCACACCCGGCACCTTCCCCTGCAACCGCAGGAAGTGCTACACTTGCCCCCATACCTCCTCCCTCATCCCCATCCCAGGCCCCAAGATGACTTTCCATATTAAGCAGATGTTCACCGGCACATCTGCCAATGTGGTATACTGTATCCACTGTACCCGGTGTGGCTTCCTCTACATTGGGGAAACCAAGCGGAGGCCTGGGGACCGCCTCGCAGAACACCTCCACTCGGTTTGCAATAAACAACTGCACCTCCCAGTTGCGAACCATTTTAACTCCCCCTCCCATTCCTCAGACGGCATGTCCATCATGGGCCTCCTGCAGTGCCACAAAAATGCCACCCGAAGGTTGCAGGAACAGCAACTCATATTCCGCTTGGGAACCCTGCAGCCCAATGGTATCAATGTGGACTTCATAAGCTTCAAAATCTCCCCTCCCCCCACTGCATCCCAAAACCAGCCCAGTTCGTCCCTTCCCCCCACTGCATCCCAAAACCAGTCCAAACTGTCTCTGCTTCCCTAACCTGTTCTTCTTCTCACCCATCCCTTCCTCCCACCCCAAGCCACACCTCCATTTCCTACCTACTAACCTGAGCCCACCTCCTTGACCTGTCCGTCTTCCCTGGACTGACCTATCCCCTCCCTACCTCCCCACCTATACTCTCCTCTCCACCTATCTTCTTTTCTCTCCATCTTCGGTCCGCCTCCCCCCCTCTCCCGATTTATTCCAGTTCCCTCTCCCCATCCCCCTCTCTGATGAAGGGTCTAGGCTCCTGAGATGCTGCTTGGCCTGCTGTGTTCATCCAGCTTCACACTTTGTTATCTAGGTGGATTGCCTGTCATGTTCAGGGATATGTAGATTGGGGGGGTTATAGAGGTATGGATCTGGATGGGATGCTGCAATGGTCAGTGTGGACTTGTTGGGCTGAAGGGCCTGTTTCCCACACTGTAGGATTCTATGATATGAATAAGCGAAGAGCAATGCCTTTATAGATCTGCAAATGCAACCTTAGAATTAGAATTCCTTGCAAAACAAAATAATGTCTTATCCTAGTCTGCATATTTTAAAAGGAGTAATTATTTGAAATACCAAAATAGCTGATAAAATTGCTGCTGGTTCTTGGTCTTGTTCAGATGCAGCCACTGATGTCACTTGGCCACATCAGGCTTCAAAATACGTGCACACTCTGAGCGTGGCTCTGTCAGTACCCGAACAAACTGTGCCACCTTTATTTCATGTTAATTCGCTTTAAAGGTGAAGTTAAACGTTGGGAGCCGCCTTGGCCGTTTTCTCCTCGCGCTCCCTCGCGGGGCATGGCGGGAGGGGCTTGACCCACGCGCCCTCCACGTTCCCCTTTTGGTGTTTGTCAGTGATCAAGTTATTGGGCAATGGCATCCTCAGATCCGAGATGCAAAGCTAATTCTCCTGACTGATCAAAGTGAGCATGTTTAAACATTCACTTCTTAATAGTTGGTTAAGTGGAAATACTTCCACTACTGCTGAACGCCGCCGACGTCCTCGCCGCGCATGCGTGATATTCGTGCCGTGTACAGGTGGTGAGTGAATCATTGACGGCTGCTTCAAAAACTTACCTCTTCGAAATATTTTGTTTATTTACTTTCTTCTCCAATCTTAATAGCTTAAAATTTACCCAAGCATTTATTTTAAGCTCAATAAAAGTCTGGGGAAAATGCAGATGATTTTCTTACTCTGAATTTTTCACAACTTTCCAGAAACATAACACACATCATTTCCTAAAGTAAGACTGCTTTTATGTAAACCACTATCTGTCATAATTTCTACCATTGCTTCATATCATGAACTGAAAGCAAGGTGCAAGTGCCAATGATCCTGTATCTCTTCCAGTGATGTGTTCTCATACTAAGTATTAAAGATGAATCATTGTTGCCAGGGTACAGTGCTACATATGCGCCCAAGTACTCATCCCTCATATCAACACAGCTTTTCAAACTGGGACTCACAAAGTCATCAGACTTAAGGGGATGGACTGAAATTCTGGCACTGGCAATCTACAATACTCTTGGTACTCTTTGAACCTCCTACACACACAACTGACAGATGGAAGCCCCCTTTTTTTTGGCAATGTCTATCTTCATGACAATGCAAATACTGTCTGGCTCATCACCAGCGCTGGAGATACTGCAACTGGCCCACATATGCCCTTGTAGAGGACAGTACTGCCTCATCTATCCCAGTTCACCAGCTGTCAATAAAACGCTACTACTGTATATTTCTTAATTTAGAGCTCCTTTATCTACAGTAAGTGTTGTGAAACTTCTGTTCAGATGTTGGGCAGTGGTGTCCCTGGAATTGGTACCATTTACTTAGGAATGCCTTGCAATGTGTCAACATTTACAACGATCCTCAAAAATGTGTCACCATTCACACTGGGTCCCCAGGAGTGTGTCAATAGTTGAGCAGGGACACCCAGGAATGCATTAGTATTACACTAAGTCCCCAGGAGTGTGTAGGTATTTATACAGGGTTCTTAGGGATATATCAGCATTACACTGGGTCCCCAGGGATGTGTCAGTATTTATACTGGGTCCCCAGGGATGTGTTGCTATTTACACTACTTCCCCAGGAATGTGTCAGTATTTACAGTGAGGCCTGAGAGAAGATTTGATTTTTTTTTAAGATCCTAGGATGAAACAAAGTGACTGCAAAGATAGTGGATGCATTGAACTTTTCGAAAATGCCCCAGATTCTGGAAAGGTCCCATCAGAATGGAAAATAATGAATATGAATATTGTATTCAAGAAAGAAGGAAGACAGAAAGCAGCAAACTACAGGCCAGTTAGCCTAACATCTGTCACAGGCAAACTGATAGAATCTATTTTGAAAACCAAAAGAACTACAGATGCTGGAAATCAGAAACAAAAGCAAAAAAATACTGGAAATGCTCAGCAGGTCCGGCAGCATCTACATGTTGTGAAAGGTAAAATCACATTGAAAATCATAATGAAGGAAATGTGAATTTGTCCATTTTGGCAGGAAAAATAGCAAAAGACAGTATATAATTCAAATGGAGAAAGACTGTGAAACTCTGCTGCAAATAAGGATGTTGGTGTTCTGGTAGTAAATCATAACTGGGTAGTGTGCAAGTACATCAAGTGATTTCAAAGACCAATGGAATTTTGTTTTTTGTTTTGACAGGAGAATGGAATATAAAAATAGGATGGTTTTCCAACAGTTGTAGGGCCTTTGGTGAGACCACATCTGCAACACTGTGTCTAGTTTTGATCTCCTTAATTAAGAAAGGATGTAAATGCATAAGCAGGGGTGCATTTGACTGATTCCTGGGTTGAGGAGGTTATCTGTTGAGGAAAGTTTGCACAGGTTATTTGAATGATTTATTGCCACATATAGTGAAACATGTTCTGTTACCACACTGTGTTGCCATTTTGAGGTACCAAAGAACAAAAAAGGAAGTATTTAGATGGAGTTCATCATCATTGACCAGGGTCCTGAGCAGGGTTCCGGGATTTCTGCAAGCTCCCTCTCCAGGCCTACTTCTACTGCAGCCAGAAGTGCCCACTTCCCTATCACAGTGGATGTCCCACCACTATTCCAGGAGTCCATGCATCGGGCCTATGACAGATGTCACCACTGACACCACTACAACCTTCCCATGACATCAGGAGCCTAAAGAGAAGAAAAAGGAAAAGGAAAAAGACAGACAGGAGCAAGAGAAAATGAGTGTAGCTGGCCTGGAGTCAATGGGCTCAGCATGAGCACTACCTACCATGCTGGTGCCATTGCTCTCCTCTGGGTAAGTCAACAAAAGTTTAATAAATACATTTTCCTATAATGCTTCAAAACGCACATTCTCCAAGAAATATTAATCATGAAGTGTCAAAAACCTATTGGTGTCAGTCTTGAATATAATCATGACTAAGTATCACCAACTCTCTGTTGTCCAGTAATCCAAATAACACAAGATTAGGCTATTGTTTACTGAAATTCACAACAGTGAAAGGTGATCTTATGGAAAGGTATAAGACCTTGAGGGGGCTAGACAGGGTGGATGCTGAGAGGATATTTCGTCTTGCGGGAAAGACTAGAAAAGGAACACAGTTCAAATATAAAAGATGCTCCCATTTAAGATGAAGATGATGAAAGTTTCTCCCAGAGAGTCATAGCTCCAGGAATTCTTCTCCCCAGAGAGCAGTAGAGGTGGGGCCATTGAATATTTCTTAAAGCTGAGTCAGATAGATTCTTGATTGACAAGGGAGTCAAAGGGTATACAGGTTAATAGAAAAATGGAGTTGAGGCTACAACTGGACTAACCATAATCTTAACAAATGGTAGAGCAGGCTCAAAGGGAAGAGTGACCTATGCCTACTCCTAATTTGTGTGTTTGCTTTTGTATAAAAACAAGCACAGCAAATTTACAGGTTGAGTTGGCAATTAGACAGGCAAATGTATGTTCAAAGATAATGGGAACTGCAGAGGCTGGAGAATCCAAGATAACAAAGTGTGGAGCTGGATGAACACAGCAGGCCAAGCAGCATCTTAGGAGCACAAAAGCTGACATTTCGGGCCTAGACCCTTCATCAGAAAAGCCTTTTCTGATTGATGAAGAGTCTAGGCCCAAAACATCAACTTTTGTGCTCCTAAGATGCTGCTTGGCCTGCTGTGTTCATCCAGCTCCACATTTTGTTATCTAGGCAAATGTATGTTGGCTTGTTTTGCACGGAGTTGCGGTGTAAAGTTGAGGAGCTTTTGATACAATTGTAGAAGGTTTTGGTGACAGTACACCTAGAATACTGCACACAATATTAATCTAGCAAGTTTTGAGAAGATTTGTAGCTCAGGTTGAGGTTCTGGATGTAAGTTTGCTCACTGAGCTGGAAGGTTAGTTTTCAGACGTTTCGTCACCATTCTAGGTAACATCATCAGTGAGCCGCCGGTGAAGCGCTGGTGTTATGTCCCACTTTCTATTTATGTGTTTGACATGACCCACTATCACTAGTATCCTTACATACAGATGAGGAAGGATGCCACTTTGATTGGGACAACACATCCATCCTAGCACAAGCCAAACAGAGACATGCACAAGAATTCCTCGAAGCATGGCATTCCAACCGGAACTCCATCAACAAACACATTGATTTGGAGCCCATCTACCACCCTCTGAGAAAAAGAACAGGAAATGACATCACCAACACAGGAAATGACATCACCAACCCAAGGAAATCTAAACACATAAATAGAAAGCGGGACATAACACCAGCGCTTCACCGGAGGCTCACTGATGATGTTACCTAGAATGGTGACGAAATGTCTGAAAATGAAACTTCCAGCTCAGCGAGCAAACTTACATCCACAATATTAATCTCTGCATCCAAGGAAGAATAGGCTTGCCTTAGAGGAGGTTTAAGGGAGACTGTCCTATGACAACAAATTGAGGAGAACTGATCCATATTGTTCCTAACAACAACTTGAATTTATTTCCACATTTGACTTAACACAATGTTTCAAGACAAGACTGTAATGGAACAAAACTTGACACACAACAGAAGATTTTAGGCCACATGCCAAAAGCTTGGTTAAATATGCAAGTCTCAGAAGTCATTGCCACTTGTTGTAGAAAAAAACTGATACATTAATACCTTTTCGGGATGTCTTTACCTGGCCTGGTCTACATGTGATTCCAGACCTATAGCATTGTGGTTTGACCCTTAACTCCCCCATGAAATGGCTGAGCAGACACTCAGTTGTACCGAATTCCTAAACAATCTCAAAAAAAGAATAATACAAGAATGCCTGGCACCAACTAAGTCACTGGAAAGGCCAACAGCAAACTCAGCCCAGTCCATCCTCAAAGACCTCCTCATTGACATTTGAGAGCTCTCACGGCATCATACTCATGGAAATATACGGGACAGACAATGTCCCAGACAAGACCATTTAGCATGACTGGATCAGCAGAGGTGATGGCACAGTGGTATACTGCAGAAAGAGAGTTGCCTGGGCCCTCAACATTGACTCTGGACACCATGACATCTTATGGAATCAGTCAAACCTAGTCAAAGAAACCTCCTGCTGAATATCATACATTAATCAATTCTCCTCCATGTTGACCAGCACTGGGAGGAAGCACTCAGGGTGGCAAGGCCGGACAATGTACTCTGATAGGGGACTTCAAGAGCCACCGACACAAGTGGCTTGGCAGCACCACTGCCGATCGAGCTGGTCGAGTTCTTAATTGCTGGTAGACTGGGTTTGTGGCAGTTGGTGAGGGAACCAACTGGAGGGAAAAGCCTACTTGGTCCCAACCTCACCAATCTGACTGAACAAAGGACAAAGAAAATTACAGCACAGAAACACGTCCTTCCGCCCTCCAAGCCTGTACTGACATGTTGCCCATTACAACTAAAACCCCGTACCCTTCCAGGGACCATATGCCTCTGTTCCCATCCTATTCATGTATTTGTCAAGATGCCCTTTAAAATTCATTATCATATCTGCTTCCACTACCTCCCCCAGCAGCGAGTTCCAGGCACCCACCACCCTCTGTGTAAAAAAACTTGCTTCATTCATCACCTTTAAACCTTCCCCCTTATACCTTAAACCTATGTTCCCTAGTAACTGACTCTTCCACCCTGGGAACAAGCTTCTGACTGTCTACTCTGTTCATGCCCTTCATTATCTTGTTGACCTCAATCAGGTCGCCCCTCAACCTCCATCGTTCTAGTGAGAACAACCCAAGTTTCTCCAACCCCTCCTCACAGCTAATGATTTCCATATGAGGCAACATCCTGGTAAATCTTTTCTGTGCCCTCTCCAAAGCCACCACATCCTTCTGGTAGTGTGGTGACCAGAATTGAACACACTATTCCAAATGTGGCCTAACTAAGGTTCTATAAAGCTGCGACATTACCTGCCAATTTTTAAACTCAGTGCCCCAGCTGATGAACGCAAGCATGCCGTATGCCTTGCTGACAACTTCTCCACCTGCGTTGTCACTTTCAGTGACCTGTGTACCTGTACACCCAGATCCCTCTGCCTCTCAGTACTCTTAAGGGTTCTGCCATTTACTGTATATTTTCCATCTGGATTAGACCTTCCCAAATGCATTCCCTCACATTCTTCCAGATTAAACTCCACCTGCCATCTCTTTGCCCAAATCACCAACTGATCGATATCCTGCTGTATTCCCTGACGGTTCTCATTCGCTATCTGAAATTCCACCAACCATTATGTCATCCACAAACTTACTAATCAGACTAGTTACATTTTCCGCCAAATCATTTATTTCTATTACAAATAACAAAGGTCCCAACATTGATCCTTGAGGAACGCCATTAGGCATAGCCCTCCATTCAGAAACACATCCTTCCACTGCTACCCTCTGTCTTCTATGACCAACCAGTTTTTCACCTATCATGCAAGCTCTCCTCTGAACCCGTGTGACTTTACCTTCTGTATGAGTCTACCATGAGGGACCTTTTCAAAGGCTTTACTGAAGTCCGTGTAGACAACATTCACTGTCTTACCCTCACTGATCATCTTTGTCATTTCCTTAAAAAATTGCAGATGCATCGGTGCTTGAAATTATTGTTAAGAAATGACCACTGCATAGTCCTTGTGGATACAAAGTCCTATCTACATATTGTGCCACTTCCAGTATGCTAAGGATTTCAAACAGCTCAAGATGGGGCAGCCATGAGGCACTGTGGGCCATCACAGCAGAACTGTACTCCTGGTACAATCTGCAACCTAATGGTCTGGCATATCTCTCACTCTGCCATAATCATCCAGACAGAGGAACAACATAGGTTCAATGAAGAATGCATGAGAGCATGCACAGAGTAGCTCCAGGCATGTCTACAACTGAGGTATCAACCTGGTGAAATGGCAACACAGAACTATGTGTGTGCCAAAACATAATCAGCAAGTGGCAAATAGGGCTAAGCAATTTCACAAACAACAGATCAGATCTAAGCTCTGCAGTTCTGCCACATCCAGTCAAGAATGGGGGTGGACAATTAAGCACCTCACTGCAGGAAAAGGCTCCACAAATATCCCCATCCTCAATGACGGATAGCCCAGCATTTCAGTGCAAAAGATAAGGCTGAAGCATTTGCAACAGGGTATTAAATGGCTGAGCAGCCTAAAATAGCCAAATTAGCTACTCCTGTTGTTCCTGTTTTCTATTTTTCTGTTTTAACAGGCGTCAGTTAGAAGTGAAGAGTGGATGACCCATTTTGGCCTCCTCCAGAGGTACCAGCATCACAGACGTCAGTTTTCAGCGAAGTCGATTAACTCCACATGATATAAAAAAAGCACTGAATTCTGAAAAGGAAATCACAATTTTCCAACAATAGCACTGAAAACCTGGGCTCCAGAACATCATGTGAAGCTAAGCTGTTGTAGTACAGTTACAAAGATAATGGGAACAGCAGATGCTGGAGAATCCAAGATAGTAAAATGTGAGGCTGGATGAACACAGCAGGCCAAGTACAGTTACAACATTGGCATCCACTCAACAACATGAATTCGATGGGCCAAAATGGCCTGCTTCCACAGTGTAGTGATTCCATGAGTTCCTCATGATAATGTTCTGGCCTAACAATCTTCAGCTGCTTCATCAAAGACCTTCCCACTGAAACAGGATTAGAACTGGGGATGTTTACTGATGTTTGCACAATGTTCACCGCTATTCACTATTTCTCAGAAGCAGTCCAAATTCAGCAAGATCTGAACCATATCAAAACTTGGACTGATAGGTGACAAGTAACATTTTTGCCGCTCAAGTGCCAAGCAATGTCCATCTCCAATAAGGGAGAATTGAATTAACACTCTGTGACATTCAATGATATTACCATCACTGAACCGTCCACAATCAACATCCTGGGGGTTACCAATGACCATAAATTGAACTGGACAGGCCAAAGAATAGTAGCTACAAGAGCAGATCAAAGGCTAGTAATCCTGCAACAAGTAACTTACCATCTGACTCCTCAAAGCCTGCCCATCATCTATAAGATACAAGTGGAATGGAATTCTCCCCACTGACCTGGATGGGTGCAAGAAACATGTCACTGTCCAGACAAAGCAGCCCTTTGATTGACACTCCATTCATAAATACTCCCCTGAACATCCAATGCCCAGAGTCAGCGATGCATATTGTACAAGATCCATTGCAGAAATTCATCAAGGCTCCTTAGACCTTCTAAAAATCTCTAAATCCAAGGCTACAATCATCTAGAAGGACACGCAGCAGGTAGACAGACCACTAACAACTGCAGGTTTCCTGCCAAATCAGTCACTATCTGACTTGGAAAAGTGACTTGGGGTGGGATGGTGGCATAGTGGTTAGCACCGTGGCCTTACAGTGCCAGGGATCCAAGTTCAATTCCAGCCTTGGATAATTGTTTGTGTAAAGTTTGCACATTCTCTCAATCTTCGCACAGATCTACACTAAGTGCTGAAGCTTCCTGTTACAGTCCAGAGATGTGGAAGTCCAATTGCCCTTTAGTGTCCAGGGATGTGCAAACTAGGTGGCTTAACTATGGTAAACGTTGAGATGGGGCAGTGTCTGTCTGATGGGCCAACTAGTATCTCGTGGATAAAGTATCACTCTTCTCCTGTCTATCTCTTGCACCAAATCATGCAGAACCCTGTAGCATGCTCTGTGCATTTGGTCAGTATTCATTCACCCTGTTCAATCGCTCTTTCCCAGACACTTCCACAATCCGCTCCAATTAAAATATAACTGTCTTTAAATCACACAGGCCAACGTTGAGTGGTGCTAGTCTCTCAACATTTTGCAAAACATTCTGAAATGTAGAAACTCAGTAGCACATCTAACACTGGTTGCATGCTCATGATAATGTGCAAACACAAAGATTTCATGCTGTCTGCATATGAAGAAACAGGCAGGTTAAATCCATACTGAGAGTCTTTTTTTAAAGCCTTATTGAATTCTGTAACAAAGTTATGTTAAAAAAGTTATTCTCAAATTGAACTGCACAATTTTAATTCTAACTGTAGAAGATAATTCTCCAGAGAACATTTTAATAATATTTTTCATCAGGGCTTTTTTTTTTGATTGATTTCTTTTCCAGGATAAGTGGTAAATATTTCCACTGTGCCAGTGCCATTGTTAAAGGTGCAAGAAGAACATGCTAGTGGTTAAGGCAATAGCTTAAAGTTTGACGCAAGTTTAAACCACTCAGGCTGTTATTGGTGAGATGTGGATGGGGGTTTCCAGGAGTGTTGCTGCTAATCACATATTGTTCAACAAGTTGAAAATACTTAGGTTACTGACAGTCTGGAAGTGGCATGAGTAAGGTCAGACCACAAAACCTAACACAAAATTTGATGAATAGCAATTGCAAAAGAAATATTGCAAACGGAGCTACCTTTGGCAGCTCATCGAAAAGCATTTTTTAAAAAATTAGGTTCTGAGATACATGTAGAATGTGTTATTTTGTTTAAACTCATAAAAAGAAAACGTATATTCCCTACTGTATCAATAGAGGATTTTTCAGATTGATATGCAATACGTTCAAATCTAATTAAGAGTAACAAAAAAGTAATTATTTCCCTAACACATTTAGAAGAACATTCACAATGCTATAATTCAAATGTAACAACAACTTGCATTTATACAGCTCCTTTGATGTACCACATTCCAAGGCATTCAAAGGTATATTATCACAAGAGGATCAGGAGAGATGAACAATATCTTGGTGATACAGATTGATGTTAAGAAGCAAATTAAAGGGGGTGGGAGGTAGGAATGCAGATAGGTACAGAACACAAATTTGAGAGTTTAAGATTAAAATAGCTGATGGCGCTGTTGCCAATGGTGAGGCAATTAAAATAAGGGATGCGCACAACAGCAGAACTTCAAGAGCACAGTGAACCTAGAGTGTGGTAAGGCTGAAACAGGTTACAGTGATAGAAAGGGATGAGGCATTTTAAAATAATAATGTGACCATGCAAAAGTGACCAGCCTATTAGCTGAAGCCCAACTGGACTTCAAACAGACACAGCAACCGGCTTTATCGTTGAAAAATGCAGCAAGTGGAGCACACGAGGTGCAGGATATACTGATCAAAGTGGACACTCTCGCCAGGCCGATGGAGCTTGGGGTACACCACTGAAATAAACCCAATTACATAGTCTCACTCAGGCCATATCCTGAGCAGACAGACTCCAAGTCTGCCCACAGCAACACCCCAAAACACAGCCAAGTGTTGACCAAATGGTTAAAATTTTCTTCAGGATCTGGGCTGACAGGCTATTATAATTGCTGCCACATGTATACTTGAGACAGCGAAAGAGTCCCACTAGACCTTATTGGATTAATAGAAATTATTGGCTGGTCTCCAGGAGAGTGCACACCCTGGAAAGTCCACCTACTTCTGGTTTGAACAGTCAAATTGCTCAGTAACATCCTAATCAGAACCAATTAAAACAAACGTCTGGTTAAATGGTCACCCGGTTCAAATGGAGGTCGATACCAGCATGACCATTTCAGTGATTGCTCACCCAGTCTTTAACAAAGTTCGCTCTGGACTCCAACCCTTAAGTTTGCCTAAGGTCTCAGCTGGACTGAGAACCGATACTGGGGAACCCTAACAGATTAAGGGACAGCTTCAGTTCTGGTGTCTTATGAGAAGCCGCTGGTTCAGTTCAGCTGGTTCAGTTACCACTGGTTGTAGTAAAAGGCTCGGGCCCAAGCCTGATGGGGTGAAATTGTCTGAAAAAGAAAATGGCTGCCCAAGAGAAGTCCTAATTAAATACCCAGACGTTTTTTAAGGAAGGTCTAGGGACTAACCAAGGAGCCAAGGCCACCTTTTATATTAACCAGGAAGCAATTCCACGATTCTGCAAGACCCATCCAGTGCCATTTGCTTAACGGGTAAAAGTAGAGGCAGAAATCAGGAGGCTGGAAAGCAAAGGAATCATCAAACCAAAACAGTTTGCGGAACGGTTGTACTGATTGAGAAGCCCAACGGGATTTTAAACAAATGATAAACCGCTTTTCACAGCTGGATTAATACCCAACCCCTTGCATCAAGAAATTATATGCAAATCTGGCAGGCTGAGACTGTTCTTCACGAAGCTGGACAGGAGCCATGCGTACTTGCAATTACAGTTGCATGAGGATTCTCAGATGTATGCTACAAAGTAGTATCCATAAGGGTTTGTTCCAATGTACGAGATTGTCATTTGGGGTATTGTCAACCTGTGCAATTTTCAGTGGACGATGGAAGCATTTTACAAGGTCTATCCCAGGCTACCATTTATCTGGATGACTTGCTAATATCAGGGAAAACAAATAAGGAGTACTTAGAGAACTTGGGCATAGTCCTTCGATGTTACTCCCGGATGGGAGTACACCTTAGAAAGGAAAAATGTGTGTTCCAGGCAACGCAAGGGACTGACTTAGGCTACAGAGTCAACAAAACCGGGTTACAGCTGTTGGAACATAAAGTGAGGTCAATCAAAGCTGTACCAGCTCCCATGTCTGTACCAGATGTCAGGTCTTCCTTTGGGCTGGTGAACTATTATGGAAAGTGCATATGTGACCTGGCCTCCATCCTGGAACCTTTACACTGTCTCTTCAAAAAAGGTCAATCATGGAGATGGTCACATGGCCTAACCGTAGGTTTCAGGAAAGTGAAAAAACTGCTCTCAACCTCTATGGTTTTGGCATAGTATGATCCCAAGTGAGATCAGGTGTTGACAGGCAATATCTCCCTGGACAGCATCGGGGTAGTATTAGCTCATAGGTGGACCAACAGAGAGGAGCGCTCAATAATGTATGTATTCAGAACTCTGGACAATGCAGAGCATAGATATGGCCAAATAGACAATTATTTGGATATTTGGAGTCAGGAAGTTCCACTAATATCTTTACAGATGCAAATTCATAACGGACCACAAAACCCTGCTCGGTCTACTTAAATAGGACAAGACTGTGCTGCCCATAGCTTCAGGCCAGATTCAGTGGTGGGCTCCAATATTAAGTGCATACAATTACAAATTGGAGCACTGTCCAGGCGGTCAAGGAGCGAATTCAGATGAATAGGCCACTTCCCACAGGCATATACATCACTGGAAGAGTTCGGTGAAACAGGAAGAAACAGCTTCACTCAATACCAAACTGCCCTGGTTCCTGTTTGATTATTGGGCCACCCCTTATGCACCTACAGGAATAGTTACAGCAGAGCTAGTGATGGGGAGAAGACTCCGCACGAGGTTCAATCTAATCTTCCTGGATCTTGGGGAGGAGGGTGAAACAGCATCAGAAATGCCAGGGCCAGACACAAGACTCCACTAAGTGAGAGAGACAGTTTATGTTTGGAGATGAAGTTTGATGTAGTAACCAGGGGAATGGCCCTGCTTGGGTAAGAGGTGAGATTGATGCAATGTCAGATCAAGTGATGTATAAATGTCAGGTAGGTGCGATATTCCTGGGCCATATGAAAGCTGCAAATTCACAAACGGTGCAGGAGCAGAATGTGCCCAGCTCCTCAATTGTCTTTCCAACTGATCTGGAACCCATGCGCTTTCCCGCTCCATCCAGCTTTGAAGACACCTCAGAATCTGAGATGGACACAGTGGGTGTCACAGCCTCAATGCCTTTGCCGCCTGAAGATGAGAACGAATTTCTTCCGAAACGATCTGGGTGCAAAAGGCGAGCTACTATGTGGTATACACCGCCTCTACCAGAGGCCAAGCCAGAGGAACCTGACCCAGTGCTAAAATGCCCAGGAGGAGCTACATAAAACAATGTCGGAGCTTCATAAGTTATAACCTGAGCCTCAGAGGGGGACGGATGTGGTGATTGTAACGAGGTCAGCTAAGTGGGCATCAAAGAATAGGAGTTCCCTGATTGGGGCTGTTAATCTGGTCCAATTAGGGAGGCCTGGCTGACAGATAAGAACAGGCGTGTCAGATATCCTGTTCACTCTGAGAGCTGGTTCTGTGGGCTCTGGATTAATGTAAAGGACTCTCCACATATCAATAAAGGGGACTTGGTGACAGGATACCGGCCTCTGTGGGGTTATTATAAACACAGTTCTCACATTCAAGAACTTTTCCTTTTAATTCTGCTTGCTTCCTCCATCTAAAAGGTGTTGCTATGGATAACCACATACATTAGTTATTCTGTAGGTTACATGAAAGATTCCTTGTTCCTATCCAACCTTGAACTACTCCCGCAACCCTTTTTTGGCACATTGATAACTGCATACAAAATCAAATATACAAATGAGGAGTGGGAGCAGGCCATTTGATTCATGAAGCCTTCTCTGCTGTTTGACAAGATCTTAGCTGGTCGAGTTGTGGCTTCTACTTTCCTGTCTCCCCCAATATTCTTTGATTCCCTTGACAGTCAGGAGTCTACCTAATTCACAATGATTATTATTAATGATCCTGCCTTCACCATTTTCTGGGAAAGAAAATTCCACAGATTCTCAACACTCAGAAGAAAATTACCTCATCTCTGAATTAAATGGGAGTCACCTTGTTTTTAAACAATATTGGCTCTTTCTAGTCACTCCTATGTGGACAACATCCCTCAAAGTATCTCTTCCATCAAGTCTCACTAAGATAACTTCTTATTCTTTGAAACTCCAAGGGATTCAGGTCCAACTTTTTCCTCATCAGATAACTCCCACATCTTTGACATGAAAACAGAAATTGCTGGAAAAGCTGAGCAGACTTGGCAACATTTGTGGAGAAAAATCAAAGTTAATGTTTTGGGTCGAGTGACTCTTCCTCAGAAAGGTTTTGAGGCAAGGTCACTCAACCAAAAACATTAGCTCGGATTTCACTCCACAGATGCTGCGAAGGCTGTTGAGCTTTTGAAGAAATTTCTGTTTTTGGTTCTGTTTGATAGCATCTGCAGATCTTTCCATTTCTATTCCCTATATCTTTGACGCCATTTCCACAGAACTATAGAAAAGTTACAGTATAGGAAGAGACTAATCAGCACTATCATGTCTATGCTAGCTAAGTAAATTGGCTGCTCATTCTAATTCCACTTAGCAGTTCCCTGGTCTGTAGTCTTGCAGGTTCCAGTGCTTTAGGTGCAGATCCAGGTGCTGTTAAATAAGTTGAGCATTTTCTTCTCAACCATCAAACTGGGCCTGGAATTTCAGATTCCCATCCATCCTTCCTGAATAATGTTTTTCTCATGTGTCCTCTAATCTGTCTACCAATCACTTTAAATCTGCTCTCCAGCATCCCCTCATCCTCAGCAACTGACTTGTTCCCAAAAAGAAACTGATCCTCCCTCATCGAAGCCACTCATTATTTTGTACAACTCAGTTATGTCACTGTTCAACCTGCTCTGTCATATGGAAAACAACCTCAGCCTTTCTTTTATTTCCTCAATGCCTCAATGTTCAAAGCCTAGCAATATTCTTGTAAATCTCCTCTGTACTCTCTCTGAAGCAATTCTGCCCTTGCTGTGATAAAGTTACCAGAACTGTACACAAAAAAATCAGCTGTGGTCTAGCCAGGGTCTGGTATTGCTCCCACATTACATTCCTGCTCTTTTCAATAAATCACCCAACGAACCATCCTTATTTGTTGTGCTCCTGAGATGCTGCTTGGCTTGCTGTGTTCATCCAGCCTCACATTTTATTATCTTGGAATTCTCCAGCATCTGCAGTTCCCATTATCTCTCATCCTTATTTGTTGCCACCCTCTTACCTGTCCTGCCACCTTCAGGGATGTGTACATCCACTCCAAGGTCACTCACTTCCTCTACCCTCTCAATATCCTCCTGTTTATTGCATGTTCCCTTGGTTTGTTTTCCCTGCTCAAACGTGTAATCTCTTTGTCTGAATTGAATTCTATTTGCCACTTTTTCACCCACTTGACCAAGCCAGTGATATCATCCTGCAATTGACAGCCATCTTTTCACCATAAGTTAGATGCCAATTTTTATGTCTTCTGCAAATTTCCCAATCATGCCTCCAACATTCACGTCTAAATTATTAATATATAATACAAACAGCAAAGGAGCCAATGCTGAGCTCTATGAAATACCACTGGAAACTGCTTTCCATTCAGAAAAACATCGGTCGACCTTAATCTTTTGTTTCCTATCATTGAGCCAATTTTGAAGCCAACTCATCACATTTCCCTGTATCACATGGGCTTTAATTTTTCTGACCAGTTTGCTACATGGAACCTCATCAAATGCCTTACTATAATCAATATAGACAAGCTTCACTGCACTACTCTCATCAATCATCCCTGTTACTACCTCAAAAAAATGAATTAAATTAATAAATATGATCTTCCCTTGACAAAACCATATCTACTACCCTTGATTATCTTTGATTCCAAGTAACAGCTAATCTGACTCTTCAGTATTGATTCCAGTAATTTTGCCATCTCCATGGTCTGACTGACCATTCTATAAATATTTGGCCTATCCCTTGAACCTTTTTGAATAACGGTCTGCAGACCTTCAATCTCTGGTATTTCACCTGTATCTAGTAAGGATCCTCAGAGCCTCTGCTATTTCTTCTCTGGGTTCCATTAACAATCTTGGATATAATTCATTCAGCTCTGATGATTTATCCATCTTCAAGGAAGTCAGTGCCTCCAGTACTTCCCTTTGCATTGTGCTATTTTATCTGAAGTTTCACCCTCCTCCTCTTTATCTAGCATGTTTGCACCATAGCTCTCCCTGATAAAGTCAGATACAAATTACTCATTTCAAACCCAGTCCACATGTTCTATATCCACACACAAGTTACCATGTACATCTCTAACTGGCTCAACACTTGCCTTAGTCATTCTTTTCCTCTTAATGCACTGATGAAATACTTTGGATTTTTCTCAATTTGGCATGCTTTTTTTTGCATTCAAATTCCCCTCTTCATTTCACCCTGTACTTAATATACTCCTCTGTAATCATCTGTAACTATTTTGAAATTGTAATAAGGTCTACTTTTCTGCTTTATCTTATCCCCTATGCTTCTAGATAATGAGGGGACCTTAGATTTGACTGTACCAGCCTTTTTCTTCATGGGGACACGACTATATTGTGACCATAGAATTTGCTTATGAATGGCTCCCACAGATGGTGTAGGTGCTTTCACCTATATCTAGAAAGTGCATCAACTTTTCTTCTATTTGCCATCCTTCTTTCACCTTCATGTGATCCAGCTCTGAATCTGGTGACAGGTTACCAGCCAATATTTGCCATTATACCACCAAGTCACACAACTACCTTTACTGCATTTCCTTACACCCTATTTTCTATAAAAACTCCATTCCATTCTCTTGCATTTTCCATCATATTTGTTCTAATAATGCAAACATCTGTACAAATGCTTCCAATTTATCTTCATTTTTTTCCTTAATGGAGGACCCCATCATTCTGTTTTGACCATGTTTTTCTATTTCAAAGTTTCTGTTCTCATCACTTTGCATCCTTCCCAGAACCATCAGAGTGTTCTCCTTGACCTCATTTTCCACCACACCAGTGTCCATTTTAATGGATCATCCGCCACCATTTCCATAATCTCAGCTATGAGGTATCAACCAAACACATATTTCCTGCCTTCCCCTCTCTGTAGTCCATAGGGACCAATGACTTTGTGATGCCAGAATCCATTCCTCAAGCAACCCCACACCCTCATCTTTCCATGTCCCTTACCATTCAAGTACAGCAAGTGCAATACATACTCTTGCACCTCTGACCATTGTCCGAGATCCCAAACACACCTTCCAGGTGAAACAAATTACATTGACATCCTTCATTTTTGTATACTGAAGTTACTGCTCATTATGTAGTCTGCCTGACAATATGAATACTGTAGGCAGGTTGGGTGATTATATTGCAGAACATCTCCACTCATTCCGAAAGCATGATTTTGAGCTTTTGATCACCTGTCATTTGAATTCTCTACTTAACTCTCGGGCCAACCTCCTGTTACAGGGACAGGCATTTCTTGGCTCCCAGTTTTCATGGTCAAATCTTTCAAGAACTCTGCCCCACAAACCTTTCACGCAGTAATGCCCTGGCTGCACAGGCTCAAATACTGCCACAGCATACAGTGAAAATTAAATTCAACAAATAATCATCAAATTAAAAAAAAGTCACAATAGTGTGACCATGAAACTATAATTGATTGTCAATAAAAATAATCTTGTTCACTAAGATCCTTTACATGATGAAATCCGCTGCCTTTAGCTAGTCTGACTTGCATGTGACTCTAAACCCACAAAAGTGTGGTTGATTCTTGACTGCCCTCTGAACTTGTCTAGCAATTATTCAGTTCAGGAAGTAATTAGAGATGCACAACAAATGTTGGCTATGTCAGGGATACTCAAGTCCCATGAAAGAATAAGGAAAGCTGTTGAGCATTTACATCTCCTGATGGTTAATTTTTAGAGGGAAAAAACTGCCATTTAAGCAATAATTAGTGCTTGCTGTTTCATTTTTGTTTCTTGGCATAAATTTTAATGCTGTATTACTGATTTAACAGCTTATTATCACAGTGGAACATGTGATAGCCCACAGTGTGATTGACAGCTTTAAGTGCAAATAAAATATTTCATATGGGGTCATGAATAAAATTGCTTATTTTTATATGTGATTCAGGTGTTTACTAACTTCACCTAGGTTGTTGTGGTCTGCCAAGGGTGGACACTTGGTAAGTCAGTGTAGAGGGCATTAAGGAAAAAATGTGGAAAGCAAAGGTTGGTATGAGATGGTACAAGGCTGTGAAAGGACATTGGGTTTGGGTGGAGGGATACAGGTTGACATAGACAGCATGGGGAGCCACTGGGGCATAGGTTGGCATAAGGTAGCATGGGTTCACATGGGTGGTGCATGGGCATTTTTGCAGTGTGACCTTAACAAGTATAACAACATCCCATTTCAGCCCTTCCCACAGTGCGCTTTGGTACTGCTGACATCCCCTGTAGCTGCCACTGAACTCTTTCTGGGGACTGCAGCCATTAATAACTCCAAACCTCCATCAGAACACAAACTAAATAATCCAGGGTCTTTTCTCCTGAAGTCAATTTTTCTTATTTGTTCATCAAGTGGTGTCAATGCTGATTGGGACAGCAATTATTGTCTATCTTTAAGTGCCCTTGGAAGATGATAGTGGGATGCTTTCTGGAACTGGTGCAGTCCTTGGGACACACAGTACAGTGAGGGAGTTCAAAGCTTTCGATCCAAGGATACTGAAGAAATGGCGATATATTTTCAAGTCAGGATGGTGAGTGGCTTCGAAGGGAACTTGCAGGTGGTGGTGTTCCTATAATCTAACTGACCTCATCTTTCTCGCTGATACAGTTGATTGGTCTGTAAGGAGCTGTCAGAAGAACTTATGGTCAGTTGCTGCAGCATGCCTTTTAAATGGTAGACTGGCGGTGCTGTGTGTCAGCATTGAAGGGAGTAAATACTGAAGGAGGTGGATGGAGTAGCAATCAAGTGGACTGCTTTGTCCTGGGGGTTGTTGAGCTTTTGAGTGTTGTTAGAACTGCACTCATCCAGGCAAGTGAAGATTGTTCCATCATGCTGTTGATTTGATTAAATTAGATTAGATTCCCGACAGTGTGGAAACAGGCCCTTTGGCCCAACAAGTCCACACCGCCCCTTACAGCATCCCACTCAGACCCATCCCCCTCTAACTCACACACCCCTGAACACAATGGACAATTTAGCGGTGCCTGAATTACTTGTCATAGAATTGCCAGTTTCTGCACACTCTTGATATTATTCACAAGCTTTCCAAGTTACTTTTTGCACCTGCATACAGATCCTTTGCAATTCATGCATGAGGACAGCCTGATCCCTCTGCATCTCAGAGCTTTGGAAACTCTTCTCATTTATAGAATATGCATTTTTTAATTCTCTGTCAAATGGATAATTTCTATTTTCCCACTTGATACTCCATTTTTTAGATTTTTATCCACTCACTTCACCAATTTGTCCAATTATGTAGTCTCTTTATGTCTTCTTGTAACTTACTTTCCTGCCTATCTGTGTCATTAGCAAATTTGTCAACCATACTTCTGTCCCCTCATCAAGTTATCTGCATAAGCTGCGAATAGTTGAGACCCGAGCACAGATCCCTGTGACACATTTGTTACATACTGCCAACCTGAAAAAGACTTATTTATGCTTCTCTCTGCTTCCTGTTAGCCAGCTAATCTTCTATCCATGCCAATATGCTACACTCTACATCATGAGCTGTTACTTTCACAATATCTTTGAAGTGGCATTTTATCAAATGCTTCCTGAAAATTCAAGTTCAGTACATCTCTGGTTCTCTTCCATTCACAGCATATCTTACTTACTCAAAGAACCTTAATAGATTGGTTATAGATGATTTCCCTTTCACAAAGGCTGACACTGCCTGACTACCGTGAATGTATCCAAGTCTCTGGTATTACTTGCTTCATAATAACTTTTAACATTATGTCTCTAATAGATGTTAAACTAACTGGTCTGTACTTTCCTGCTTTTTGTCTCCCTTACTTTTGAATAAGAAGTGACATTGTTATCATCCAATGTAATGGAACTTTCCCAGAATCAAGGGAGTTTTGGAAAATTAAAACCAATGCATCAACTAATTCACTGGTGACTTGGTGCTCGGAAACGAGCCGGGGCAGGTATCAGATCTTGTGGTGGGAGAGCATTTTGGTGATAGTGACCATAACTGCCTCACATTCTACATAGCTATGGAGAAGGAGAGGATTAGGCAAAATGGGAGGATATTTAATTGGGGAAGAGGAAACTATGATGCGATTAGACATGAGTTAGGAAGCATGGACTGGGAGCAGTTGTTCCATGGTAAGGGAACTATAGACATGTGGAGACGGTTTAAGGAACAGTTGTTGGGAGTGATGAGTAAATATGTCCCTCTGAGACAGGCAAGAAGGGGTAAGATTAAGGAACCTTGGATGACGAGAGCGGTGGAGCTTCTAGTGAAAAGGAAGAAGGTAGCTCACATAAGGTGGAGGAAGCTAGGGTCAAGTTCAGCTAGAGAGGATTACATGCAGGCAAGGAAGGAGCTCAAAAATGGTCTGAGGAGAGCCAGGAGGGGGCACGAGAAAGGCTTGGCAGAAGGAATCCGGGAAAACACAAAGGCATTTTACACTTACGTGAGGAATAAGAGAATGATCAAAGAAAGAGTAGGGCCGATCAGGGATAGCATAGGGAACTTGTGTGTGGAGCCTGAGGAGGTAGGGGAAGCCCTAAATGAGTTTTTTGCTTCTGTCTTTACGAAAGAAACAAACTTTGTAGTGAATGAAACCTTTGAAGAGCAGGTGTGCATGCTGGAATGGATAGAGATAGACGAAGCTGATGTGCTGAAAATTTTGTCAAACATTAAGATTGACAAGTCGCCAGGCCCGGATCAGATTTGTCCTCGGCTGCTTTGGGAAGCGAGAAATGCAATTGCTTCGCCACTTGCGAAGATCTTTGCATCCTCGCTCGCCACTGGAGTCGTACCTGAGGACTGGAGAGAGGCAAATATAATTCCTCTCTTCAAGAAAGGAAATAGGGAAATCCCCGGCAATTATAGACCGGTAAGTCTCACGTCTGTCGTCTGCAAGGTGTTAGAAAGGATTCTGAGGGATAAGATTTATGACCATCTGGAAGAGCATGGCTTGATCAAATACAGTCAACACGGCTTTGTGAGGGGTAGGTCATGCCTTACAAACCTTATCGAGTTTTTTGAGGATGTGACTAGAAAAGTTGATGAGGGTCGAGCTGTGGATGTGGTGTATATGGACTTCAGTAAGGCATTTGATAAGGTTCCCCATGGTAGGCTCATTCAGAAGGTCAGGAGGAATGGGATACAGGGGAACTTAGCTGCTTGGATACAGAATTGGCTGGCCAACAGAAGACAGCGAGTGGTAGTAGAAGGAAAATATTCTGCCTGGAAGTCAGTGGTGAGTGGAGTTCCACAGGGCTCTGTCCTTGGGCCTCTACTGTTTGTAATTTTTATTAATGACTTGGACGAGGGAATTGAAGGATAGGTCAGCAAGTTTGCAGACGACACAAAGGTCGGAGGTGTCGTTGACAGTGTAGAGGGCTGTTGTAGGCTGCAGTGGGACATTGACAGGATGCAGAGATGGGCTGAGAGGTGGCAGATGGAGTTCAACCTGGATAAATGCGAGGTGATGCATTTTGGAAGGTCGAATTTGAAAGCTGAGTACAGGATTAAGGATAGGATTCTTGGCAGCGTGGAGGAACAGAGGGATCTTGGTGTGCAGATACATAGATCCCTTAAAATGGCCACCCAAGTGGACAGGGTTGTTAAGAAAGCATATGGTGTTTTGGCTTTCATTAACAGGGGGATTGAGTTTAAGAGTCGTGAGATCTTGTTGCAGCTCTATAAAACTTTGGTTAGGCCGCACTTGGAATACTGCGTCCAGTTCTGGGCGCCCTATTATAGGAAAGATGTGGATGCTTTGGAGAGGGTTCAGAGGAGGTTTACCAGGATGCTGCCTGGACTGGAGGGCTTATCTTATGAAGAGAGGTTGACTGAGCTCGGTCTCTTTTCATTGGAGAAAAGGAGGAGGAGAGGGGACCTAATTGAGGTATACAAGATAATGAGAGGCATAGATAGAGTTGATAGCCAGAGACTATTTCCCAGGGCAGAAATGGCTAGCACGAGGGGTCATAGTTTTAAGCTGGTTGGTGGAAAGTATAGAGGGGATGTCAGAGGCAGGTTCTTTACGCAGAGAGTTGTGAGAGCATGGAATGCGTTGCCAGCAGCAGTTGTGGAAGCAAGGTCATTGGGGTCATTTAAGAGACTGCTGGACATGTATATGGTCACAGAAATTTGAGGGTGCATACATGAGGATCAATGGTCGGCACAACATAGTGGGCTGAAGGGCCTGTTCTGTGCTGTACTGTTCTATGTTCTATATTTTAAGACCCTAGCGTACAGTCCATCAACACAAAGGCACTTGTCAGCCTCCAGCTCCAGCAACTTAACCAGGACCATTCCTCTGGAGATTGTTATTTTCCTAAGCTCTTTCTTCCATGCCATTTCCTGACATACCACTACTTCTGAATGTTGTTTTTATCTTCTACAGTGAATACTAATACAAAAGCCTCTTTGCTCATGGTTGTCTAGCAAACCTTTCTGAACTTGGTTTCTCTTTTCACAGATGGACATAGTCACAAGAAAGAGAAACGCAGAAGCTGTAAATTTCTCTCTCTCGTTCTCTTAGCGGAGCTTCTGGGAATCGGATAAAATCTCCAAATATCAGTATTTCTGGCTCCCATATAAACTCTGGAAAGCAGAGCTCTGGACTCGCATCCAGGTTCATTTCAATCCAAATAAAAGATAGATCATCATCTATGGCTGTCAGCAAATTTGATTTTATTGACCAAAATCCTGGTGGACTGTGAGAATTCATCAAACTCTATCCCTTATTTTCAGAGCCTTGGCCAACAAGGGTGTATTTTTAAAAAGTGAAAGAACCGCGGATGCTGAAAATCAGGAAAAAAAAACGTTGCTGGAAAAGCTCAGCAGGTCTGGCAGCATCTGTGGAGGAAAAAACAGAGTTAACGTTTCGGATCCGGTGGTTCCGAGGAAGGATCATCGGATCTGAAACGTTAACTTTGTTTTTCCTTCACAGACGCTGCCGGACCTGCTGAGCTTTTTCAGCAACTTTGTTTTTTTTCCTGAAAGGTGTATTTTCCCCAATATGATCTTTCTTTCAAACATCATCTCTGCAGAGTCTGTTGTCTCTAGTGTTGTGAGAGTGTGAATGTTTTGGGGAAAGAGGAATATAATTCCAGAATACAATTTAATGTCAACAGTGTTTGCCACTTTAAATGGATTATTTTGAGTTCATTAAAGAAGCTGGGGAAATCTCTTCTATTGGATTGTTGTACAAAAGGGGATCGACTGCTATTTTGGTAATTGAATCAAAAAAATGTATTAATGGTGAACAGTGGGCTTGATTGCCAGAAACATCTTCCATCACATTCATAACACTGATGCCATGAAATTTCAGCTGGTCCAGGTGCAATGTTAAGGTCCCCTATGGCACCAACTTCCCCACTGTGCTGCCATTTCTACTGATGTATCCTGTCAGGAAAACTAAGGAACAGTGCTGGTAGTGTCTTGGATATTGTAAGCTATGATTCTGTGACTTTGCCTTTGTCAGCCATCAAGTCATAGAGTCCTACAGCATGGAGACAGGCCCTTCAGCCCAAATGGGTCCATGACATTCAAAATGCCTACCAACACTAAACCCATTTCCCTGAACTTGGCCCATATCCTTCTAAACCTTTCCTATCCAATGAATTCATCCAAATGCCTTTTAAATGTTGTTAATGTACCCATTTCAACCACTTCCACTGGCAGCTCATTCCATATGCGTACCACCCTCAGTGTAAAAAAGTTGCCCCCCAGGTTCCCATGTATTCTTTCCCCTCTTACCTTAAACTGACGCTCTCTAGTCCTCAATTCCCCAAGCCTGGGAAAAAGACTGGCAGCATTCACCCTATCCATGCCTCTCATTATCTTAAACATTTCTTAAGAACCCCCCTCATTCTCCTATGCGCTAAAGAAAAAGTCCTTACTTGTCCAACCTCTCCTTATAACTCAGTCCCTCGAGTCATGGCAACGTCCTTGTAAATTTCTTCTGCACTCTTTCCAGTTTAACAACATCTTTCCTATAGCAAGGTGAGCAAAACTGAGCATAATACTCCAACTGCAGCCTCACCATACCCTGATTGATGAAGGCCAGTGTGCCAAAAACGTTCTTCACTGCCCTGTCTACCTGGGACTCCACTTTCAGAGAACCATGCACCTGAGCTCCAATGTCCCTCTGTTCCACCACACTCCTTAAGACCCTACCACTCACCATGAAATCCCCTACCTTGATTTGACTTTCCAAAATACCACACCTCACACTTATCTATATTAAACTCCATTTCCCATTTCTTGGCCCACTGCCCCAGCTGGTCAAGATCCTGCTGCAATTTCTGATAACCTTCCTCACTGTCCACAATACCACCTATTTTAGTGTTTCCACAAACTTACTAATCATGCCTTGTACATTCTCATCCAAATCATTGATATAGATAAGAAACAGCAATGGGCCAAGTACTGACCCCTGAAGCACACCACTCGTCACAGGCCTCTTGTCAGACAAGCATCCTTCCACTATTACTCGCTGCTTCCTATCGTCGGGTCAATTGTGTGTCCAATTTGCTGGCTTTCCCTGGATTCCATGCAATCTACCTTTCCAGAGCAGCCTACCACGTGGAACCTATCAAAGACCTTACTGAAATCTATGCAGAATACGTCGACCACCCCGCCCTCATCAAACTTCCTGGTCACTTCATCAAAGATCTCTAACAAATTTGTGAGGCATGATCTCCCATAGACGAAGCCATGCTGACTACTCCTAATCAAACCCAGTCTTTATAAACACATGTCTATTTTACACCTCAGAATCTTCTCATGTACCTTACCTACCACAGATGTTAAGCTTACTGGTCTATAATTCCCAGGATTTTCTTTGCCGCCCTTCTTGAATAAGGGCACAATATTTGCTACCGTCCAGTTTTCCAGGACGTCACCCATGGCTAGCAAGAATGCAAATATATCAGCCAGGACCCCTGCAATTTCTTCTCTAGCCTCTTGCAGTCCGTGACACAGCTCTCCCAATTTTGGCATAAGTCAAATGATAGTATGGAGGACTTTACAGGGTTGACGGCGTTGTCTTTGCTGATGTTGCTTCCGATGCTTTGGCTGATGATGAATGGTAGATCCAATTTAATTCCTTTCTTTTGACTTTGTAGCAGTTTGATACAACTGAGTAGTTTGCTAGGCTTTTGCAGCCACTTGATTGTGGGGTTGCACTGCTTTCTGCTATCTTACACTAGTATAATGTAAAGAAACTCACTGATAATCTAGCTGAGACCAAATACTTGTTGTAAACCCAGAAGTTGGAACTAGAAGCATTTAGGACTAGTTTCCAATTAACACATGGTTTAGAGGATTTACAGCAGAGAAACTGGCCATTCAGCCCTAATGATTATACCGTGCTAATATTACACATCAGCTTTCTCCACTTTCAAGTGATTGACAGAAGAACCAGAGATAAGACGAGAATTTTTTAAAAAAGTAGCAAGGTGTATAACAACCACGTTCCGTGCTGTGCAATTCAATATGTCAAACTTCCTGATAGGACAGTGAGTTTCACATCCTCACCATAAGAGATTTGTCATATTAAATCCCCTGTTGGATTTCTATTTAAGATCTCTAACTTTGTACCATTTGCCAATCAAAAAACATACTTTCTATATGAACTCCACAAAACTCTTAATAACCCCTATAAGGTCACTCGTCACCATTCCCTATTCTAAAGGAGGCCCTAGCTAGTTTTTCCTGATAATTGTAACCCCTTAGTTCCTGTATCATACTCATAATTTTTTTTGTAAAACAGACAGAAGAGAAAGTGTATCCTATCGTCCTTTTTCCTAATTAATCTTCATTCTTTTTAACCAAAGGTTTTGTCATCCAGTCACTACTTCCAGGATATCCTTGTTCTGTCTTTTGTTTGTTCCAACAGTGGTCATGTCCTTGAGTGAATATTGTTTTTTCATCTTAGGTTTTTGTTGATGATTCTTCTGTCTCATAACTCCCCAGCCCAGATCAGCTGCGTTTTACCAATATTCTTTTTTCCTAATCTAACCTCTTAAACTGAAACAAAAGAAAGTTACCAGTTTCGTATAGGCAGGTTTGGCAGCATTGACTGGCAGCAATAGTGGAAAAACCATAGTCCAGGTAATCATTTTCTTTATTCATGCATAGGAAGTGGGCATTACTTAGGAAATAGGAAGACAATCCTCTCTGATGAAGGGTCTAGGCCCGAAACGTCAGCTTTTGTGCTCCTGAGATGCTGCTCGGCCTGCTGTGTTCATCCAGCTTCACACTTTGTTATCTTGGATTCTCCAGCATCTGCAGTTCCCATTATCACAGAAGACAAAGTGTGCCAGTTCAAAGTGTGATCTAACCAAGGCTTAATATAAGTTTAGACTAACTTCTCTGCTTTTGAAAAAGATGTTAACTTTTTAAAACAAAACATAAGGGTGAATGGGCATTCCTGTAGTGCCACTCACTAATCAAGTAACTTATTTTAACCTGGTTCAACAGAGAGTAGCAGGTCTTATGGCAGGTAGTGACACTGCCTCGAAGACAGATGTCTCAGGTTCATTTCCTAATCCTGGAACTGATGGCCAAAAAACTTGCAAAAAAATGAATAAACAACAGGTGCATGAGAAACTCAGCAGGTCTAGCAGCATCTGTGGAAAGTGAAACAGAGTTAACATTTCAAGAGCGATGTAATTTTCTTTAGAACTGAATTTCTCCAACACTTTCTGTTTTTATTTCAAATCTCCAGCATTGCTAGTTTTTTAAATGATTAACTTGATTTATAACACGTAACTCCTTCCAATATGTGGCAATAGGCGTTAATAGCAGGGAAGATTCCTGGCCAGTCATGTTTAATTCAGAATGGCACGCTCAAGCTTTTGGCTCTGGCTTCAAACTAGTCACTTTCTTCCAGGGGAAACAACATGTGGAAGTAGATGTAAGCATGCAATTTGTCTGCCTCATGTGTCTCCAGATACAACGAGTCTTCCAAATCTAATTCAACACTGACAGACCTGGCCAGCCCACATATGATGGAGGCTTCATTTGAACAACATGTAGAACTGCCCGAATTGCTGAAAACAAGCACATTATGTTACTTCTAAGTCCAATTGCTCAGAAGTACATCAATTTTGAGGCCCTTTGCCACAGATCAATACACCTAATCCGACAACGTAAACTACCTTATTCTAGTCAGGATGAGTTTTGCAAATTTCACAAGGACTATTAGTGGGAGTACCAAAAAAACTAAGGATCTCTACATACACATTGTGAATGACATGCACCCCACAAACTGAATGGCTTTTAAACAGTAAATCAGTATTAATGAATGGCAATTCTTGAGAGTGGCAATCATACGTTAAAATAATCTGAAAGTAGTTGGTTCTTTTGTTTGATTTATGTTCTTACCAACAATGGCATCAGTGTTGAGTTGTTCTTGATCACACAGCTCCTGAACAGGATCGGAGACGTCACTCTTACTTGGGAGATCAGAAACTTCTCTTATAATGGGGACTGTCTCAACATCTAGACAATATAATAAAAAGCCTGGTGTACATTACTGCCAAATGTGTAAATATAAACATCAAAATCGCTGAAACAGTTTTAAGCTTATGGAACTAGCTTTTGCACAAAAGTGGTAGTGTCAGATGAAAGTTCTGTACCTTAAATAGATTTTATTTTGCTTAAAAAGCTTTCTAGACTCAATAATAAATTAACAATTTCAGATCATATCTTTTGTATGCCTTTATTCAGTAGACGGCTATTGATAATGATGCTGCTTTTCCCATTTCCACTTCCTCGAAGTCCACCTTACTTAGCTTTGCTAATATCATTACCACCATCTTTTCCTTTGCTGTTATTGTTATTATTTAAACTCTTCAGGCAGACTTTCCCTTTTGTTTATCTAGAGTGTCTTCCCTCCCTCTTTTCTTGCATAAACCCTGATACAAACATTTCTGACGAAGGGACACCAACCTCAAACGTTAACTAGTTATCTCTCCACAGATGATGCCTGCCTTGCTGAGTATTTACAGCATTTTCTATGTTGTTTCAGGTTTCCAAAGAAAGTGGGACATAATACCAGCACTTCACCGGAGGCTCACTGATGATGTTACCTAGAATGGTGACGAAACGTCTGAAAACGAACCTTCCAGCTCAGGGAGCAAACTCACATCCAGGTTTCCAGTATCTGTACTATCTCCCTTTACCCCTTTACCATTTAAAAAAAATTTTTCTGACATTATAACATTCTCCTTCTAGTGACACCAGAGAGGCTGCAGAGAAAAGTTACCAAGATGTTGCCTGACAGGCTGAATAGACTTGGGTTGTTTTCTTTAGAGCAGAGAAAGCTGAGGGGACACCTGATAGAGGAGTATAAGATTGTGAGAGTCATGGACAAGGTGGATGGAAAGCAGCTGCTTCCCTTACTTAAAGGGTCAGTAACAAGGAGACATAATTGTCGGGAGAAGGGAAGGAGATTTAGAGGGAACATGAAGAAGATGTTTTCACCCAGAGGACGGTGGAGTCTGTAATGCATTGCCTGGAGGTGTGGTTGAGGTGGGAAACCTCAGAACCTTTAAAACATACATGGATGCGTACTTGAAATGTTATAAGGTTAGGGGCCAAGTACTGGAAAGAGAGATTTGTGTAGATAGTTTGGCATAGAGTCAATAGATCAAAGAATTTCTTCGGTGCTGTGTGATTCTATGACTTTCAGGTAGATTCAAATCATCTCCAAAACAGGATGATAGTGAGTTAGGATTGTGTCAGGTTTTGAGGTTCCAAATGTAAGTACATCCTTGTTCTAAAACATTTTGGGCCTTTGGGTGGTGACACCTGTTGGGAGTGCCCTAAAAGGATATTATTTTCAAGAATGACATGCTAATAATTCAAATAAGGGCAGCATTACCTTCTGGTTGAGACTTGTCTTGGATCTCTTCTGTTCCCATGTCAGACATTTTCTGGAAGAGAAAGTTTTAAAATTTAACAGACAAAATCCACTCAATATTTTCTGAGTACACCACTAACTACAATCAAAGGTAAGTCGTGCTGTCATTAATGGACTAAAATTTTCATACGCTAGTAATATTAACAAATCTAGCCTCTTTAGACAATTCTTATATAAATTAAAACCATAAATGACATTTTTGCATTATATATATTATATAAATTAATGTATTACATATATTCAACTGATCATTTTCTGTGGCTTTTATAGTTATGATTCCACAGCCAGACAATTTGTAATATATAAAGTTATTTATTCCCTTAGTCAGAAAGCTTTGACATGGGGAAGAATTGTTCTGGTTTTGTTTACAAATCTACTAAAATTATTCATGGAAACTTATTAATTCGCTGTCATTGGTTAGTTATTATCTGATCATGTATTTTACACTTTAAACTGCTGGTTAGGGGAAGAATGGGAGAAGATATTTAATGACAATCAGCTCTGGGCACCACTGGAATTGGACTTCACAAAATCACCATTACCAGTCCATCCAATTAGCAATTTGCAAGTAAAATAATCAGGAAAAGCCTAAAATATTTCAGAGAATGCAGATACTTGCCCTTGCAAACACAAAGACGCCAACTCAGCAGATGAGCCTTGCCAAATATTGAAATCACTTAGTTTTATCTCTATTTCTACTCTTGTACATGACACAGTCTGACTCAACATGACTGTGGCAGCTACCTCCAATATCACAGTCTTTACAGTAATCTTTCAGAATATCAGTTCCAGTACAGTAAACAGAAACAATTATTCACAGTTCATTTCAACATCACAGGACCTTGTAAATACTGTACAGACACACTCATAACTGTAATTCTCAGAATGCTCCATAAGGTGGTATCACTGGGACTCATTGACAGTATCACAGAATAGAAACACACCGGGTCTTTTAACCCATTCTATATAATGCGTTCAATAGGAACCTACAAGGTACACATTGCATTTCTGCATTTTCTTTTTCAGTCGAAAGATTTGCCATCACTGCCTTATCCAGAATTCCACTCCTTTTGTCGATCACTCAGTCTGCATTAGAACTGCCTGATCGTCTTTCCATGTTTGCCAAAAAAGTACAAATAGTGGTCATCAGTATTTGATGAGAATAAAGTTAAAGGTTGTTGAATGAGTTTTGCTGTGAAAGCAGAACAGCTGACTTGAGCTGTGACGTAATGGAATTTCTTACTGTCACTAACATCTTAAATCCAGTACTTATAAGAATATTAATACTTTTACGCTCATTTACATTGTCAACAGACAGATAGGTCTCCTGCTCTCTATTACAGAGTTGGGGAACTCCTTGAGTTTAGCAGGATTCAAGTCCCATATTTTCCTGGGTATCACAAGTTGTTGAATGTACAAATTCAGAACATGATAGGAAAAATGGTAGAGAGAGCAGAAAATGAAATGTCTCTTCATTCATTCTTTAATCAGAAGAGTGCACGCTGATGAATTCTAAATTCAATAGTGGGTGCAAGTTGACTCCTGATAATACAAAGTTGTCTTTGATAGCTGGACAGACTTATACTTGCATAATGCTTTACATGAGCACCGACTTCTCAAAATTTTTCAGTTAATGAAACACCTTTTAAGAGCTGTCACAGCTGTAATGAGTAAGTGCAACAGCCAATATGCAAATTCCTACAACTAGCATCATGATAATGACCAAATATTCTGCTTTCTTTGTGTTAATGAAGTGATAAATATTGATCACAACACCAGGGCTAACTCTTCAGCTATTCTGCTGAACAGTGCCATGAATATCTCATGCTAACCCAAAGACAGATGGGACCTCAATTTAATGTCGCATCTGAAAAACAGCACCTCTGACAGTGCAGTGCCCCTCGAACTAACACCTCAAACAGTGCAGGGCTCCCTCAGTACTGACACTCCAGCATTGCAGTGTTCAGTCTGTACTGACCCTCCAACAGTGGAACGCTCCCTCATCACTGACCCTCTGACAACGCAGTGTTTCATCTTTTGAAGAAGGGCAAAAGAGGCAAACCAGGGAATTACACACTAGTCAGCTTAACATCTGTGGTGGAGAAATTGTTAGCCTTTCATCAAAGGTGGGGTAACTGAACACCTTAAAAATGTTCAGTTAATCAGGAAAAGCTAGAATGGATCCATAACAGGTTTCATGGTTCACAGCTGACAAATCTCACTGATATTTAGGGAAATGGAGCTGGAGCTGGATGAACTACGGATCATTCGGGAGGCAGAGGGGGTAATTGAGAGGAGTTATCGGGAGTTGGTCACTCCTAAGGCTCAGGACGAGGACAGATGGGTTACAGTTAGGGGGAGGAAAGGGGACAGACAGACAGTGCAGAGATCCCCTGTGGGCATTCCCCTCAGCAATAAGTATACCGTTTTGGATACTGCTGGGGGGGGATGACCTACCAGAGGAAAGCCATAGTAGTCAGTTCTCTGGCACTGAGCCTGACACTGTGGCAAAGAAGGGAAGGGGGCAGAATAGAAAAGTACTTGTGGTAGGGGACTCGATAGTTCGGGGAATCGACAGGAGATTTTGTGGGCAAGATCGGGATTCCCGGAAGGTATGTTGCCTCCCTGGTGCCAGGGTCCGGGACGTCTCCGATCGGGTGTATGAAGTTCTAAAAGGGGAGGGCGAACAGCCAGAAATCGTGTTACATATTGGCACAAATGATATAGCCAGAAATAGGTTTGAGGATATAAAAAGTGATTTCAGGGAGTTAGGATGGAAGCTGCAGAGCAGGACGAACAGAGTAGTGTTCTCTGGTTTACTACCGGTGCCACGAGATAGTGAGGTGAGGAACAGGGAGCGGGCGCAGCTGAACACGTGGCTACGCAGCTGGTGTAGGAGGGAGGGCTTCAGATATGTTGATAATTGGGATGCCTTCTGGGGAAGGTGGGACCTGTACAAGAAGGACGGGTTGCATCTGAACTGGAAGGGGACCAATGTCCTGGGTGGAAGGTTTGCTCGAGTAGTTCGAGAGGGTTTAAACTAGTATGGCAGGGGGGTGGGAACCTGAGCTGTATACCAGAGGTGAGCGTTGATGCAGGTGAGGCAGTAGCAAGAGGTAGACCAGCTAGTGGGAAGGATTTTCCTGGGAAGGAACCAAGGGATCGGTTAAAGTGTGTTTGCTTTAATGCAAGGAGTATCAGGAATAAAAGTGATGAACTTAGAGCATGGATCAGTACCTGGTGCTATGATGTTGTGGCCATAACAGAGACATGGGTTTCTCAGGGGCAGGAATGGTTGCTGGATGTTCCAGGGTTTAGAACATTTAAAAAGAATAGGGAGGGGGGAAAAAGAGGAGGGGGTGTAGCACTACTAATCAGAGAGGGTATCACAGCTACAGAAGCTTCCTTTGTCGAGGAAGATCTGCCGACTGAGTCAGTATGGGTGGAAATTAGGAACAGCAAGGGAGTAGTCACCTCGTTAGGGGTTTACTACAGGCCCCCCAATAGCAGCAGGGAGATTGAAGAAAGCATAGGTCGACTGATTTTGGAAAAGTGCGCACGCAGTAGGGTTGTTGTAATGGGTGACTTTAACTTTCCTAATATTGATTGGAACCTCCTTAGAGCAGAAGATTTGAATGGAGCTGTTTTTGTAAGGTGTGTTCAGGAGGGTTTCCTAACGCAGTACGTTGACAGGCCGACGAGGGGAGAGGCCATTCTAGACTTGGTGCTCGGAAACGAGCCAGGGCAGGTATCAGATCTTGTGGTGGGAGAGCATTTTGGTGATAGTGACCATAACTGCCTCACATTCTACATAGCTATGGAGAAGGAGAGGATTAGGCAGAATGGGAGGATATTTAATTGGGGAAGAGGAAACTATGATGCGATTAGACATGAGTTAGGAAGCATGGACTGGGAGCAGTTGTTCCATGGTAAGGGAACTATCGACATGTGGAGACGGTTTAAGGAACAGTTGTTGGGAGTGATGAGTAAATATGTCCCTCTGAGACAGGCAAGAAGGGGTAAGATTAGGGAACCTTGGATGACGAGAGCGGTGGAGCTTCTAGTGAAAAGGAAGAAGGTAGCTTACATAAGGTGGAGGAAGCTAGGGTCAAGTTCAGCTAGAGAGGATTACATGCAGGCAAGGAAGGAGCTCAAAAATGGTCTGAGGAGAGCCAGGAGGGGGCACGAGAAAGGCTTGGCAGAAGGAATCCGGGAAAACACAAAGGCATTTTACACTTACGTGAGGAATAAGAGAATGGTCAAAGAAAGAGTAGGGCCGATCAGGGATAGCATAGGGAACTTGTGTGTGGAGCCTGAGGAGGTAGGGGAAGCCCTAAATGAGTTTTTTGCTTCTGTCTTTACGAAAGAAACGAACTTTGTAGTGAATGAAACCTTTGAAGAGCAGGTATACATGCTGGAATGGATAGAGATAGACGAAGCTGACGTGCTGAAAATTTTGTCAAACATTAAGATTGACAAGTCGCCAGGCCCGGATCAGATTTGTCCTCGGCTGCTTTGGGAAGCGAGAAATGCAATTGCTTCACCACTTGCGAAGATCTTTGCATCCTCGCTCGCCACTGGAGTCGTACCTGAGGACTGGAGAGAGGCAAATGTAATTCCTCTCTTCAAGAAAGGAAATAGGGAAATCCCCGGCAATTATAGACCGGTAAGTCTCACGTCTGTCGTCTGCAAGGTGTTAGAAAGGATTCTGAGGGATAAGATTTATGACCATCTGGAAGAGCATGGCTTGATCAAATACAGTCAACACGGCTTTGTGAGGGGTAGGTCATGCCTTACAAACCTTATCGAGTTTTTTGAGGATGTGACTAGAAAAGTTGATGAGGGTCGAGCTGTGGATGTGGTGTATATGGACTTCAGTAAGGCATTTGATAAGGTTCCCCATGGTAGGCTCATTCAGAAGGTCAGGAGGAATGGGATACAGGGGAACTTAGCTGCTTGGATACAGAATTGGCTGGCCAACAGAAGACAGCGAGTGGTAGTAGAAGGAAAATATTCTGCCTGGAAGTCAGTGGTGAGTGGAGTTCCACAGGGCTCTGTCCTTGGGCCTCTACTGTTTGTAATTTTTATTAATGACTTGGACGAGGGGATTGAAGGATGGGTCAGCAAGTTTGCAGACGACACAAAGGTCGGAGGTGTCGTTGACAGTGTAGAGGGCTGTTGTAGGCTGCAGCGGGACATTGACAGGATGCAGAGATGGGCTGAGAGGTGGCAGATGGAGTTCAACCTGGATAAATGCGAGGTGATGCATTTTGGAAGGTCGAATTTGAAAGCTGAGTACAGGATTAAGGATAGGATTCTTGGCAGCGTGGAGGAACAGAGGGATCTTGGTGTGCAGATACATAGATCCCTTAAAATGGCCACCCAAGTGGACAGGGTTGTTAAGAAAGCATATGGTGTTTTGGCTTTCATTAACAGGGGGATTGAGTTTAAGAGTCGTGAGATCTTGTTGCAGCTCTATAAAACTTTGGTTAGACCGCACTTGGAATACTGCGTCCAGTTCTGGGCGCCCTATTATAGGAAAGATGTGGATGCTTTGGAGAGGGTTCAGAGGAGGTTTACCAGGATGCTGCCTGGACTGGAGGGCTTATCTTATGAAGAGAGGTTGACTGAGCTCGGTCTCTTTTCATTGGAGAAAAGGAGGAGGAGAGGGGACCTAATTGAGGTATACAAGATAATGAGAGGCATAGATAGAGTTGATAGCCAGAGACTATTTCCCAGGGCAGAAATGGCTAGCACGAGGGGTCATAGTTTTAAGCTGGTTGGTGGAAAGTATAGAGGGGATGTCAGAGGCAGGTTCTTTACGCAGAGAGTTGTGAGAGCATGGAATGCGTTGCCAGCAGCAGTTGTGGAAGCAAGGTCATTGGGGTCATTTAAGAGACTGCTGGACATGTATATGGTCACAGAAATTTGAGGGTGCATACATGAGGATCAATGGTCGGCACAACATTGTGGGCTGAAGGGCCTGTTCTGTGCTGTACTGTTCTATGTTCTATGTTCTCTATGTTCTATTTCTGAAGAGATGACTAAAATAGTGGAAAGGGGGATGTCGATGGATGTTGTTGTACGGACTTCCAGAAGGCATGTGATAAAGTAAATAAAAACTGTTAAGTGAGGCAGAAGTCCACGGTATTCAGAGTGAATTACTGACATGTTTGGGAAAATCAGAAATTGCCAGAAAAACCCATCAGGTCGGGCAGCATCTTTAAGAAGGTTCACTGGAACCCAAAACGTGAACTCTGCTCTCTCTTCACAGATGCTGCCTGACCTGCTGAGTTTTTGCAGCAATTTCTGATTTTATTTCTGATTTCCAGCATCCGCAGTTCTTTGGCAATTTTTTGGCTGGCAAAGTGGTTGAGTGGTGGGTGACAGAGGTTAAGGATAATGGGTAGGCACTCAAATTGGCAGGATGTGACCAGTGGTGTCACACAAGAATCTGTATTAGAACCTTAAGTATTCACATTATTTATTAATGACTTGGATAATGGCATAGAAAGTCATATATCCAAATCTGCTGATGACACAAAGTTACGCAGTACTGTAGACAGTATAAACAATAGCATAAAATTACAAAGGTAAATTGATAGACGAAGTGAATGGGCAAAACTGTGGCAGATGTAGTTCAATATAGGCAAGTGTTAGGTTGTCTATTTTGGACTGAAAAAGGGTGGTTCAGGGTACTTTCTATATGGTATGAAGTTAAAAATAATGAGTGTCCAATGAAATATTGGGGTTCAGTTGCAGGTGCAGAAAATAGTCAAGCAAGTTAATGGAAGCTGGCCTTTATTTCTAGAGAACTGGAGTACAAGGATACAGACGTTATGCTGCAGTTATACAAAACACTGGTTAGACTTCATTTGTTGTCATGTGAGCAGATCTGGGAACCACACCTTAAGAAGGATAGATTGGTTTTAGAGTGGGTACAATGTATGCTTACAAGAATGATACCTGGACTTCAGAGTTATGAGGATAAACTACATAAACTCAAATTTACAAGATTATGAGGTGATCTGATCGAAGTCTTCAAGATATGAAAATACAGGGAAGACAAAAACAAGACCATTTCAACTGGTTGGGAATTCCAAAATTAAGAGATATAGTCTGAGAATTAGGGCCAGACCATTCAGGAGAGATGTTAGTAAAGAGGTCTGTAGATGTTTGAAACTTTATTCCACAATGGCAGTGGATGCTGGATAAGCTATTAATTTTAAATCTGAGAGATAAATATTTAATAAGCAAAAGTAATAAGGGATATGGGCCAAAGGCAGATATATCAAGTTACGCCACAGATCAGCCATGATCTCACAGGTGTTAGAAGGGCTATAAGGGGCTGGATGGCCTACCCCTGTTTTTATAGTCCTACTGTCTCTCCACCAGCACAGCACTGCCTCTGTACTGACCTTCCAACATTACCTCAGTAATACAGTGTGGTGTTAGCATTAATTTTTAGCATTAATAGGGCAGCACGGTGGTTCAGTGGTTAGCACTGCAGCCTCACAGCGCTAGGGGCCCGGGTTCGATTCCAGCATCAGGTGACTGTCTGTGTGGAGTTTGCACATTCTCCCCGTGTCTGCGTGGGTTTCCTCCAGGTGATCTGGTTTCCTCCCACAGTCCAAAGATGTGCAGGCTAGGCGGATTAGCCGTGCTAAATTGCCCGTGGTGTTCAGGGGCGTGTGGGTTATAGGGTGATGAGGATGTGTTTGGTTGGGATGCTTCAAAAAGGGCAGTGTGGACTTGTTGGGCCGAAGGACCTGTTTCCACACTGTAGGGAATCTAATTTGCATGCTGAAATTCTGGAGTAAGGCTGGAACTTTGTGATTCAGAAGTGAGAGTGTAATGCACAGAGCCACGCCTGATATTTGGTGATTAATAAAATATAATCCAACAATTTGAATCAAGCAACCCCAAAAACCTATTAAAGCATGAATTTACAGCCAATGTGATTCCAAGTATAAAGTAATTAAATTTAAACAACATTGAATGAAGCAGCTTAAAACATCAGGCAGCAGTTTGGGCTTGTAAATACAACCACTAACGTTCACAGCTTCTGTGTCTCTTTAGTTCAACTTCTGCATTCACTCCAAATCAGTAACTGCAATTAGCTCAATCTCCGACTAAAATCACCAGCATTCAGCGCTCAAATAGCAGTATTTTCAGAAAATCAACAGAATTGACAACGTAAAAGTTAAAGTTTCCTTAGAGTTCTTAGTTATGTTAAAAATGGACTTGATTAAACATCACATCTTCAAATGGGGCACTGAGAGATAATGCTCTTTAAAATGAGTCTGGGCGAGCTGCTTTCCATCCAATATTACAAACGAAGCTTTACAATTGGCTACCATGATCCTTGAACTGGGATGAGTGAAACCATTTGAAATTCTCCATTTGACACCAACAGTACTAAATTTTGTTTTTTTTTAATCTCCAGATATAAGATACACTGCACTAGAGGCATGACAGCAAAAGTCACTAGATTAGTCCCTGGAATGAAAATACTGTCCTATGTTTAGAAGCTGAGCAAATTCTGCCTAAATTTTCTGGGAGTTAGAAGAATGAGGTGAACTTTTTGAAACGTACAAGATTCTGAAGGAACATGACAGGTTAGACTTATTCCAACAGGGGAATGTAGAACAGTTTCAGGATAAGGGGCAATCATTTAGGACTGAGAGCAGGTGAAAAGTTTTCACTGAAAGGGTTATAAATCTTTAGAATTCTCTATCCCACAGAGAGATGAATGTGCCATCATTGCATGTAATTGAGGCTGAGGTGGATTTTTGGTGTCTCAAGGACTTAAAGGATATAAAGAGTCAGCTGGAGGGTTATAGCTAATTCCACTTCTTTATTCACTTTTGGAGTGTGTGTGCCCATATTTGTGCAAGATGCGTGCATATTTTATGAAGTGCCCAAGCATATAAAAATATATAAACGTGGGCTGCAAAAGACAACTTGTTCCATCAAAGCATATTCGATATTCGATATGCCAGGAACTTCTTGAATAGACATTTTCTATCTTCAGCAAACATGCAAACCATGTGTCAGGGACAAACGTGTGGGGGCTTTTTATATGTGTGAGAGGAGATGTGGTTAAATGTGTGCAAGTGAGTGTGTGAGAAATGTGCACATGTGTGGATTGTGGATGCATAGAGCACCTTTGGAGAAATGTGAATGTGTATATGTGAGAGAATATGGCCATGCAGTGTGTGTGTGGTGGCGGTTATTTGTAAAACATGAGTTTGTATGAGGATTGGAGTATATCTGGGAGAAGTGTGTCTGAGAGCGTAGGGAGGTTGGTGAGTGTATGGACAGTATCTGTTGATCATTGGAGTTTTATATATGCAGGGTGGAGTGTATATGTTGTAGATTTGGAGTGTCTGTATTGGGGTAAGAGGTGTAGTATGTGTGGAGGTGGTGAAGGGTGTGTGAATGTAAGGGTGTATATAGGGTGAGGACTGTGTACATGATGTGTGTTTATGTGTGCAGTTGGGTGTGGTATTTATGTGGTGCATGTGGGGGTGGCTGAATTTGGGTAAAGACAGAATTAGATGAAGGTATGATATGCCCCCTAATCAAATAGCATTATAACTCTTCTGGAAGGTTTATGTTGATGTTGACCCATAGCACAACTCCTGCTTGCAATTTTAGGGGATTAAGCATCAATAATAAGGAGAGAAAGTCAAATCTTCCTCTGTAAAAGCTGTTCTGTTAGGAAGGCAGCCAGATGGCCTATCTCCTCCTTTAACCACTTGTGTTATTTTCCTTTGTGGGTTTTAAAACCCCTGAGAATACAGAAATGTCATTCCTGTAACACTCTCTGTATAAGGCAACAACTGAAATGTTCTTCTGTTTTTCGTTTTGATGCAAACATGAAACTGCTGGTCTCAAAGAGTTAAACCCACGATTGCTGCTCCGTCTGCTCCTAACTTATTCTATTGTTCATTTCTGAAAACAGTTTCTGGTTAAATTTATAAAAGTTTAGCAAAATCAAACAACCAAAATTCTAACCTGAAAAACAGTTCCCATGGCCCTTTGCTCTTCAGCAATAGTTCCTATATAAAATTAGCTTTTAAAACAAGATTCTATTGAAGGAGCTGCACTCCCCTCACCCCCTGAAATTGTACACAAGGATTACGTTAAATGTAAGTTTTTCCAGGATATTATGTGTCGCAGGCGTTCCTTCAGTAAGTGCTAGAGTTTATGCTATTATTTGAATGGAATACCATCAAAGTAAAAGTTCCCCAGAATAATCTTGCAAAGCAGACAGTGAATCTAATGATGACATGTTTAGAGTCTAATTGTAGTCAGTCAGGGGCCTCAACCTACCCCCAGTGAACATAACTGTTAACTGCCTTAGACATAATAGTACCTATAGTACAGGGGAAAAGCCAGCTGATGACAAAGTTTCTTGTTGAGGCTTGAGCAAAGCTAAAATAAACTGTTTCCTTTCTGTCTGAGGTACTGTCTTGTCCCTTTGCAAATCTTCATCTATATCGGCCTCAATTAGGAAGCATGGGCAGAGTGGACATTCCCAAGGAGATGCTGCTAACTACCTTGATCCATTAACCATTAAAAGGTCTGGGATAATAAAAACCAAAAACACTGTAATCACTTCACCTAACTAGTCACTGTGCATCCTTACAGGCAGGCGTGAAAATGGGCCAGTAGGCTGGCTGTTTGCTAACACAGAGTACAATGTCAAAAGTCTTCGTTGTACCAACAGTAATGATAGGATCCATAAACATTCAATGGAAAGCCAGGCTCTGACCAGATATTCCACAAACATGCAATGCAAAGGGAACATGTCTGTTGTTAACAATTTCAACAAAACTTTGAACATTACAACTTGTAATGTTGTGTGTCATTTACTAAGTGTTACCATTATGTCCAAACTTTATCAGAATTATGTGTGTCTAGTATGAAAATTATATGTTAATGGAGAGGATTTACACTTCCATAACATTAGATCACGTTTATGGAAGTAGCTCACTCTGCCACAGTAGTATACAGGAAAACATCAAATTTTAATATGGAAAAGCAGCAAACCACCTTCTGAGATAATGGGAACTGCAGATGCTGGAGAATTCCAAGATAATAAACTGTGAGGCTGGATGAACACAGCAGGCCAAGCAGCATCTCAGGAGCACAAAAGCTGACGTTTCGGGCCGAGACCCTTCATCAGAGAGGGGGATGGGGAGAGCGAACTGGAATAAATAGGGAGAGAGGGGGAGGCGGACCGAAGATGGAGAGTAAAGAAGATAGGTGGAGAGAGTGTAGGTGGGGAGGTAGGGAGGGGATAGGTCAGTCCAGGGAAGACGGACAGGTCAAGGAGGTGGGATGAGGTTAGTAGGTAGTTGGGGGTGCGGCTTGGGGTGGGAGGAAGGGATGGGTGAGAGGAAGAACCGGTTAGGAGGCAGAGACAGGTTGGACTGGTTTTGGGATGCAGTGGGTGGGGGGGAAGAGCTGGGCTGGTTGTGTGGTGCAGTGGGGGGAGGGGATGAACTGGGCTGGTTTAGGGATGCAGTAGGGGAAGGGGAGATTTTGAAACTGGTGAAGTCCACATTGATACCATATGGCTGCAGGGTTCCCAACACATCCCTCACACCCCGCCCCCGCCACAACCGCCCCAAGAGGATCCCCCTCGTTCTCACACACCACCCTACCAACCTCCGGATACAACGCATTATCCTCCGACACTTCCGCCATTTACAATCCGACCCCACCACCCAAGACATTTTTCCATCCCCTCCCCTGTCAGCTTTCCGGAGAGACCACTCTCTCCGTGACTCCCTTGTTCGCTCCACACTGCCCTCCAACCCCACCACACCCGGCACCTTCCCCTGCAACCGCAGGAAATGCTACACTTGTCCCCACACCTCCTCCCTCACCCCTATCCCAGGCCCCAAGATGACATTCCACATTAAGCAGAGGTTCACCTGCACATCTGCCAATGTGGTATACTGCATCCACTGTACCCGGTGCGGCTTCCTCTACATTGGGGAAACCAAGCGGAGGCTTGGGGACCACTTTGCAGAACACCTCCGCTCAGTTCGCAACAAACAACTGAACCTCCCAGTCGCAAACCATTTCCACTCCCCCTCCCATTCTCTAGATGACATGTCCATCATGGGCCTCCTGCAGTGCCACAATGATGCCACCCGAAGGTTGCAGGAACAGCAACTCATATTCCGCCTGGGAACCCTGCAGCCATATGGTATCATTGTGGACTTCACCAGTTTCAAAATCTCCCCTTCCCCTACTGCATTCCTAAACCAGCCCAGTTCATCCCCTCCCCCCACTGCACCACACAACCAGCCCAGCCCTTCCCCCCCACCCACTGCATCCCAAAACCAGTCCAACCTGTCTCTGCCTCCTAACCGGTTCTTCCTCTCACCCATCCCTTCCTCCCACCCCAAGCCGCATCCCCAGCTACCTACTAACCTCATCCCACCTCCTTGACCTGTCCGTCTTCCCTGGACTGACCTATCCCCTCCCTACCTCCCCACCTACACTCTCTCCACCTATCTTCTTTACTCTCCATCTTCGGTCCGCCTCCCCCTCTCTCCCTATTTATTCCAGTTCCCTCTCCCCATCCCCCTCTCTGATGAAGGGTCTAGGCCCGAAACGTCAGCTTTTGTGCTCCTGAGATGCTGCTTGGCCTGCTGTGTTCATCCAGCCTCACAGTTTATTATCTTGAAACCACCTTCTGAGCTTGCTTCGTGTTCTGTTATACTCACGTATTACTTGAAATGAAAATAAACACCTGCACAATATGTAAGTGAAAATACAATAATCTCTGTTAATAATCAAGCAATTCCTGCAAAGATTAAGCTTTAAAATTTTGATGAGCCTTCCACAGGCTACCTCCACCACTAGCTCTGAAAAGGAGGGTGGACGGCTCATTGAACTTTTCATAGAGACATAGGAAATAAGTGCAGGAATAGGCCATGTGGCCCTTTAATCTTGCATCACTCAACCAGCCAGAAATGACAATTAAGTCATGAGTGAGTTCTTTTCAATGAAACAACTGGAAAAGTTTCACAGGTAAATAAACAGTGTTGTTTTATGGAAAAGCATTATATATAAAACACCAATTATTCTGGCAGTAATCTGAAGTGATTGGTTTAATAGAACAGGTCCATCCATAACGCTTGACTTCATATACCTCAGGATAGCATGAAAAATTTTATGTGTTGCAGAATAATAGAGCCAAAATATTACAGCGATCATTGAAGATAATAATCAGGAACAAAAAATGGTCAAAAGGTTAATAGGGTATTATCTTTTCACATTAGAGGGCTAGGATATAACATTTGAGGAAGTCTTGCTTCAGCAGTAAGAAATCCTGGTGTGACCATGTCTAGAGCACTGTGAGCAACACACTGAGGAACAAAGTTGTTGAGAGTTCTCCGATATGCGTGAGTGTTAACTACATAAACTGGGTTGTACTCGATGGAATAGCAAGGAATTAAGAGGTGACTTCAGTTGTAGGATTTTGAAAGGAAATGATAGAATAGATAGAGCAACTATTTCCATGGGTGAGGCAGTCTGGGATCAGTGTGATACTTAAAACAGAATGGAAATCGTGTGGCAGACGACGATGGAGTTTGTGCAGGTTTCTCAGCTACTTGAAGAACATTGCTTGGACAAGTGGAAATAACCTTTAAATTTGAGCCAGGCCATTCAGGAGTGTCAGAGATAATGGGAACTGCAGATGCTGGAGATTCCAAGATAATAAAATGTGAGGCTGGATGAACACAGCAGGCCAAGCAGCATCTCAGGAGCACAAAAGCTGACGTTTCGGGCCTGGACCCTTCATCAGAGAGGGGGATGGGGGGAGGGAACTGGAATAAATAGGGAGAGAGGGGGAGGCGGACCGAAGATGGAGAGTAAAGAAGATAGGTGGAGAGGGTGTAGGTGGGGAGGTAGGGAGGGGATAGGTCAGTCCAGGGAAGACGGACAGGTCAAGGAGGTGGGATGAGGTTAGTAGGTAGCTGGGGGTGCGGCTTGGGGTGGGAGGAAGGGATGGGTGAGAGGAAGAACCGGTTAGGGAGGCAGAGACAGGTTGGACTGGTTTTGGGATGCAGTGGGTGGGGGGGAAGGGCTGGGCTGGTTGTGTGGTGCAGTGGGGGGAGGGGATGAACTGGGCTGGTTTAGGGATGCAGTGGGGGAAGGGGAGATTTTGAAACTGGTGAAGTCCACATTGATACCATATGGCTGCAGGGTTCCCAGGCGGAATATGAGTTGCTGTTCCTGCAACCTTCGGGTGGCATCATTGTGGCAGTGCAGGAGGCCCATGATGGACATGTCATCAAGAGAATGGGAGGGGGAGTGGAAATGGTTTGCGACTGGGAGGTGCAGTTGTTTGTTGCGAACTGAGCGGAGGTGTTCTGCAAAGCGGTCCCCAAGCCTCCGCTTGGTTTCCCCAATGTAGAGAAAGCCGCACCGGGTACAGTGGATGCAGTATATCACATTGGCAGATGTGCAGGTGAACCTCTGCTTAATGTGGAATGTCATCTTGGGGCCTGGGATGGGGGTGAGGGAGGAGGTGTGGGGACAAGTGTAGCATTTCCTGCGGTTGCAGGGGAAGGTGCCGGGTGTGGTGGGGTTGGAGGGCAGTGTGGAGCGAACAAGGGAGTCACGGAGAGAGTGGTCTCTCCGGAAAGCAGACAGGGGTGGGGATGGAAAAATGTCTTGGGTGGTGGGGTCGGATTGTAAGTGGCGGAAGTGTCGGAGGATAATTCAGGAGTGTGATGTGTTGAAAAGGAGATACAAGTGTGGAACTCTTTCGCACAAAAAGCAGCACGAACTTAAGATACATAGTTTGAATGAACAATCAATCTATTGGTCAGCTATAAAACTGGCTTTGCAGGTTGTCCAGCTATTACAGAACCTCACACAATTTTCATTTCCACTGTTTTATGCATAATCTTCACCTCTTTGAAGATATTTTGCAGAATAATGTGAGGCTTCATACATCTAATCAGCATACACTTACAACAGAGGGACAATTAAAGACTAAGCAAAGTCAGAATTTGGAAGTCAGTGTTTGGATTGTGAGGAACAAGGTTTCCTTATGGAAGAGGCAGTTGTGGGATTAAAAAAAAAGTGAGATAAAGTTTTCTGCCGAACATTCACAAAAACTGTGCTTCAGGAATTATTTTGTTTTGTTTCAAATAGAAAAATTTAGAGAAATGTCAATAGATACTGTTCAATATTTTCCAATAATTTCCCTGCCGTATAAACACATGGGTGTTCACTGAATCCCGAGTGTGGAAGCAGGCCATTTGACCCATCGAGGTGTTATTTAGGGACTCTAATCTGAAGTCATCAGAAATAATATTTCTAATATAAAGGTGTTCGAATTTCTCATGTTTATTCATTCTTGTTATAACTGAATAGCTTTTATAATTTACTTTTTAGTAATTTTAATTCAATATCCTTACAACGTGTGATGCTCAGAAGTGTACGCAGTGCTCCACACACGACCAAACTATGGCTCTGTATTGTGTGGAATAAGTTTATCTGTATTACATTCTAGCCCTCTTGTCAGAAAGGATTGCCCTCAGTCAGCATTTTCATTACTTTTTGTATATGATTACGATACTTTAGTGAGCTTTTTACATGCTACTCTAAATGTCTAGGGACATCTACTGTATTTTGCCTTTGAACATATTGAGTATAAAATTCAATATAATTGAAATAATCTGTAAAATCTAAACTTAAGACATGGTCCTTTAAGACCATCAGATATTGGAGCAGAATTAGGCCATTCAGGCCATCATGTCTGCTCTGCCATTCGATCATAGCTAACATGTTTCTCAACCCAATTCTCCTAATTTCTCTTAAGAATTCTAACTCATCATAAATAGCATTTACCCTTGGTTGATTGTGATGAAGGTTCATTTTTTTGGGGACCTGTGTTCTAAAGTGGAGGAAAATAGATTATAGTTCCCAGTTCTGCAGCAGGGGGAGAATGGTAGGGAGGTGACTTTTTTTGCTCTGAAAAAGACAGAAAGTCATTTGGAGCTGTGAGTTCAGGACAACATTTACAAGAAATCGTGCGATTTTAACTAAATGACCAGCAAGCCACCTAGAGAAATAGACAGCTTCATAGGGAAATAAGGGGTCTGTAACAGCAGAACTGCTGTTAATAGCAATCTCCAAACAGTTGGGGCTGAACAGAAATCCTGAATTGCTTGGGAGTCAGCGAAAAGTAAGTTTCAGAAGCACTAGCCTCTGGAACTGTCAAAAAGAAGATATCCTACAAAGCTATTCAAGACATGAGTTTAGGAAACCCATGTTAAAGAATTATAGCGAGCTGAGTTTAATAGCTGGTTTTAAGGGTCCTGGGGAGGGATACTAAACTTTGAATGGAACACAATGAATACACAGAATTTTCTGCAAAGAAACATATTTATAAGTAAGCAAGAAGATTAAGCGTGGAGAGAGGGATCTCTCTTCACTGAGTTTTAAACGCATGTAAAGGATATTGCTGTGATAAAAGTGATAAATCTTTCTCTCTGATGTCTGTAATGAAATTGTTCCAATATTTTTCATATACTGTGATATAATTCATGTTTCTACTTTGTGCAATAAACGGTTATGTTCTTTTATTAAAAATACATTGGCAGCTTCTTGTGAATACATTCAGTGACTGAGCATCACAGTAAATTAAAAGAAAAAAATGTCCGGTGTTACCATCAGCTGAAATTATAGCAGAGCGGGAGTTCTTTACAAAATTAAAACTCCTTGAATTTAACAGGAATTCTGAATCATTAAAAATAAATACATGGTGGTACTGAGCATTAACATAGGAGAGTTGCTATAGAGTATAATACACAGGTTGAAATTTTAAAATGGCCTTTGTTGGTGCTAGGATTTTTCTGGGAGGAAAAGATGTTGCAGGATAAGACGTTTATAGTGATTTGCATCATTTAGAATTAAAAGGAGAAAATGTAAAATGATGTATTAAAAGAATTTAGCTAAGAAGCGGTTGGAAATTTTAAAAAACTCTAAATGGAAGAAAAAGAACAAAAATGAGAAAGAAAGAGATGAAAAGGTACAATGGAAGGGGCAATAGGATTAAAAATGCTTGAATTCAAAAGAGAGGGAGAAATCAGATATTAGAAAACTTGACTGAACAAAAGCTCAGAGTAAAGGAAGAAAAAAAGTGACTGTCGTTCAGAGAACAACGCTAATGAGGAAAATTATTTAACTAGATTATTGTATTTAATGACAAAATTTACTGAGTTTGGAATTGAAAGATACTTCATTTCATTTGAATAGAAAGCTTTGAAGTCATTCACTGTGAAGTCAGAACGGTTAAAAGATGTCTGGACCTTATTGTTACAGAGTGTCCTCATTGGTATAGCTATGAATGTTCACACCAGTTTGAAACAGAGCAGTCAACTGACAATGAACTATTTAAAATGATGACACTCAATGCTTCTGGAATTGTCTCTGAAGCTTATCGATTAAAATTTTTGACTGTAAGAAAGCAAGCTAATCAGATGTTAGTAGAATTTGTAAAACAAAAAGAAATGTTGTAGGATGAGTGGTTTCAATCATTGAAGTTGGTGAAAAAGATTGAGAACAGAAGGGAAATCATGACAGTGGAAAAAATCTAAAATGATATCCCAGTAAACAATGAAACACATTTAGAGGTGCATCAAGTATAAAAGACCTGAAAAACAGCAATTCTAGCAAATAACTATGATATCTCATCCAGGCAGTGACATGTGGAGAGATAGTCACTAAGGGAATCACAAAGAAACTGGAAAAATAAGGATAGAAAACATATTAGTTTTACAGAACAACCAGAAGGACACCAAATCGATAAAAGAAAAAGAATAAACCTAAACATGCAAAAGAAATTTAAAATATACCTCCATTGTTATATTGTATATATTAAATCCAGTTACTGGAAAGTAAATTACAATACTGAGAATGTCAAAAGAACCCTCAGAAAAGGCTTTATCAGGAAAGGAAATGAGCATTAAAGCTGTAGCAGTAGAACAGGTGGAACACGTTCCCTCAGAACTTACAACGGAGGGATAACTCAGAAGTCAAAAAAATTCTTCCTTGATTATAGCCAAACAGAATCAGATCACTAGACATTCTGAATATTTCAAAACAAGAGACATTTCTTTATTCTTTCAATCAAGGAAGTAAACCAATGCTATTGACAAACTATTGGAGCTAGTCAGTGAATTTGTTTTCCAGAAAGATTACTGAAGAACAAAATATTTAGGAGGTATGCACAGATATTATAAACTGGCTCCATTATATACAAGATAACAAAGTGTGGAGCTGGATGAACACAACAGGCCAAACAGCATCTTAGGAGCACAAAAGCTGACGTTTCGGGCCTAGACCCTTCATCAGTGAGCTCTCTGATGAAGGGTGGAGGCCCGAAACATCAGCTTTTGTGCTCCTAAGATGCTGCTTGGCCTGCTGTGTTCATCCAGCTCCACACTTTGTTATCTTGGATTCTCCAGCATCTGCAGTTCCCATTATCTCCATTATATACAGCTGGATTAAACAGCAATGATATTAAACAGAGAAGCTGGAATTGGAATTGTGCAACAAATCCCTATAAAATTTATTAATTTTACTTTAGGGGATGTCCTGGCTGGAACTAAAATGTTAGTCTCACCAAAGGCTGAGGTACAAAAATCAAGATGCTACAAGAAAGACATCTGTATTGTTTCTTGACTGTACTGTGAATAGATCTCAGGCCCATAGAATTACACTGGAAGGGGAAGTGTATGCAAAGGGAGGTGATGCTGAAATTCCGTTATCTGACACTATCTTTGAAAACTTAAGGAAAAAGGAGGAAGATAAAGAGAATGAGAATAGCATCTTCCTATACAGAAATGCAGTAAATGAGCCCTGAATTGAGGGCGCTGTATCAACAGCACACTCATAAATTGAATCAGAACCAATATCTCAGCATAGCTGTTTCAATGATGTCGACTATGGTGAGAAATCTTTGAGAATCTTGTGAGAAAGTTAGTGAGGCCTTTCTGGAAGTTGGGAACAACAAGGTAAGATGTCTAATTAAGTTCCACATATAGAGATAAGATTCTCACTAGTGAGTGGTGAAAGGGGATGATTATTACTCATTAACACCATCATTACTCCTTAATCACATCTCATTAACATGCACTCACCCATTCTACTATCTGCTAAGTAGAAAGTAGACCTCAACAATTTCTGACATGAAAGTCAGGCTGGTTATCTGGTGACACCAGTTTATTGCTTGCTCATCTGGAACTGTCTGGTTGGATACCCAGGACCAATGATTCAGGGCATGCTCAAGTGCAGCAGCTGCATGTACCCCCGGTCCACAGGAGCTGTCATGCGACATATTATGGCACATCTCCAATCAACCTATGGTATACTTCAGCACTTTAATGTTCCCATCGCCTAGCTCACAATTGGACCAGGCTGCAGTTCAGGGTTTCTCACTTGCTTTCTTAGCACTTACATAGCAATCACCTCGATGCTCACAGCATTGCTTTGTCTTTTAGTGCTTGCTCCCTGTGCCAGAGCTAACAGGTGCACAGTCCTTCTGTTTTGACTAGACTTTTAGAGCGTACGCTAAACTTGCCACCATTGTCAGCAGCCAACAGGTAAGAGGATGGGCAGGTTACTGTACAACACCATGCTGTGTAAACCTCACATCTGCGCCATGTGTCAACAGCATACATGGCCAAAGCACAGTATATGCTATAAGCAAACGGCCATGTCTCAGTCAAGGCGGCCATCCTTTAATCAGAGCACCACCAATATCAATCCAGGGACTTTGGCACGATCATTCAGGCACTCAGGCCAGTCAGGGTCAGGATCCTCTCCTTGCATTTGGGTGAGGGGCTAAATTTCGACGTTTGTCCACAAAAGCAGGGCACCAATTTCTCCTCTGCTGTTACATCCAAGGTAAATGTCATGAGGCAGCTCCAGACTGACAGTGCTTGATTGGGTGCACACAGCCTTCTAAAGATGGCACTAGGATCCTGGAATATCCTGGTAGTGGCAAGTGCCTCTGCCTTTAGTGAGTGGGAAAATTGCTTAAAATGTTGAATGGAATATTATGCTATCTCCCAGAAAACGATCAATGTAGCTTACCAAAACAATTACAGAATCATAAAATGAGTTGTGTAAATAGGTCAGGGAAAATATCTTTGATCATATGTGATGTTAATATAAGAGATGCATTACCTGCAAAACAATATCCTACAGTCTCAATTGAGAGAAGTTAGCTCAAAAGAGAATGAAGATTATTGAACTGAATCACAATATCTGGAATTTAGGATGTGGAATACTGTGTGCAATTCTGGTCTCCCTGCTTTTGAAAGGATGTTGGGAAACTTGAAAGGGTTCAAAAAAGATTTACAATGATGTTGCCAGGGTTGGCAGGTTTGAGCTACAGGGAGAGGCTGAATAGGCTGGGGCTAATTTCCCTGGAGCATCAGGGGCTGAGGGGTGACGTTTTAGATGTTTATAAAATCATAAGGGACATGGATAGGGTAGATAGACAAAGTTGTTCCCCATGGTGGAGGAGTCCAAAACTAGAGGCATAGGTTTAAGGAGAGAGGGGAAAGACTTAAAGGGGACTTAAAGGGCAACTTTTCACACAGAGGTTATTGCATGTATGGAATGAACTGCCAGAGGAAGTGGTGGAGACTGGAACAATTATAACATTTAAAAAGTATCTGGATGGTATATGAATAGTAAGTGTTTAGAGGGATATGGGTCATCTGCAAGCAAATGGGACTAGATATATCTAGGATATCTGGATGGCATGGACGGGTTGGACTGAAGGGTCTGTTACCATACTGTATGTCTCTATGAGTATATAACTCTGTGTTGAAATCAAATGGATCTCAATGATCATGTATAGATTATCACAAAGTCAATACAGTACCAAAGACAAAACGATATCTGATTCCACTGCAGAGCTGTGGCGTTCAGCAGGGATCAGTGCTGGAACCTTTGTTGTTTGTAATATATATAAATGATCTGGAGGAAAATGTAAATGATGAGGCATAAATGAGGTGGACAGTCAGAAGCTTTTTGCCAGTGTGGGAAAGGTCAATCACACAAGGGCACAGCTTCAAGGTGAGAGGGGAAGGTTTAGGGGAAAAATGCAGCGAAAATTTTTCACACACAGAGGTCGGGTCCTGGAACGCACTACCAGTGGCTGGTGGAAGCAGCCATGTTTAGCGATGTTTAAGGCGTATCTTGATAGACACATGAATGTGAGATTAACAGAAGGATAGACACCATGCATGGGCACTAAGTAGCGAGTTTAAATATGGATTCAGACATGGCACGCCAAAGGACGTGTTCTGGTGCTGTATTTAATTGTATATTCTATTAGCTGTATTGAGAGATTTGAACAAGCATAGTTAATTATAACAAGTAGATTTATAAATTACATGTTGGCCACCTTCAATGACTGAAGTGGTCAAATAAATATCAGCTTTTGTAAACCCAAGTGGACTTCATCAATGTAAAAGTCATGCCATTTAGAATAAAAAATGCACCTGCAATTTTTCAAGGGTTAATCAACAAGGTCACTGAAGGATTCTGCAATTGTGTTGTATATATTGATGAACTGGTTGTATTCAACCTGGAAGGACCATTTATAAGACTTGTGTAAGATATGAAAGACTTTGTGCATTTCATGTAAATCATGTAAATATACATTAATATATATAAAACTGAAATACTGATAATGAAATTACAATAGAAAATGAAAATGCTTCTTAAAAATACCCTTTCTATGGCAGGGAGATGTGATGTAGATCAATAATATATTATTTGAGAACTTGGGCCATTATCAGTATTTCTGTTTTTTTTATATATAGTACATTTATGTATATATATCAGAAGTGGGGATGTTCACCAATGATTACACAACGTTGAACACCATAGGCACCTCCTCAGACACTGATGCAGTCCGTGTGCAAACCAGTCTGGTCAATGAGATAGTAGGAACTGCTGATGCTGGGGAATCTGAGATAAACACGGTGTGAAGCTGCATGAACACAGCAGGCCACGTAGCATCAGAGGAGCAGGAAAGTTTGACATTTTGGATCGAGACCCTTCTTCAGAAATTCCTAGCCTCTGACCTGCTCATACCACGAGTCCAGTTGAGTTTCTGGTAAATGGTAATCCCCAGGATTTTGATAGTGAGGAGATGGTAACACCATTGAACATCAAGGGATGTTGGTTATACTGTCTCTTATTAGTGAACCAGATTTTGTGTTGTAAAAGTGTCACTTGCCACTTTTCAGTTCATGCCTGGATATTGACGAGATAACACGGTGTGAAGCTGAATGAACACAGCAGGACAAGCAGCATGAGAGGAGCAGGAAAGTTTGATGTTTTGGATTGAGACCCTTCTTCAGAAATGCAGGTCAGAGGCTAGGAATACGGCAATGAGTAACTCACCTCCTGACTCCCCAAAGCCTATCCTCCATCCACAAAGCACAAGTTAGGAGTATAATGGAATACTCCCCACTTACCTGAATGGGTGCAAACCCTTACAACACTCAAGAAGCTTGACACCATCCAAGACAAAGCAGCCGCTTGATTGGCACCGCATCCACAAACATCTCCTCACTCCACCACCGACGCTCAGTAACAGCAGTGTATAATATCTAAAGGTGTACTGTAGAAATTCATCAAAGATCCTCACTGGGTCAAAATCTTGGAATTCTCTCCCTAACGTCATTGTGGGTCAACCCACAGCAGGTGGGCTGCAGCAGATGAAGAAGGCAGCTCACCACCACCTTCTCAGGGCAACTAGAGACAAGCAATAAATGCTGACCCAGCCAGTGATGCCCACATCCCACAACAAGGAATTTTTTTTTAAATTTAAGGAAATAAACAAAAATATCCAAAAACAGAAGGCTTTGGAGGTGGTGGAGAGAAAGATATCCTACAATGCTGCTGAAGTTCGAGTTTAGGAAGCTCATGTTAAAGAGTAATATTGACTTGAGTTTTATAGATTATTTCAGGGGTCTCAAGGGAAACATTAGCTAAACAAGATAACATTGATTGAATGTACAGAGTCTACTAAAGGCTAACTGATTACAGCTACAGGAGCTGAGCGAAAAGCTTTAGAATGGAGAAATAAGATGTCATTTTACTGAGGATTTAGTGCCTATAGGTGTTTTGCTTGGATAGAACAAATGAACCATTTCTTTGTGTGGCTTGTGATAAGACTGCTGCAATAGTCTTGTGTTCTGTGATATAGTTCATGCATTTCTCTCATGTCAGAAACCCTTCTTTCTTTTATTAAAACTAAACTTACAGCATTTTATGTATATGTTCAGTGACTGATCTCCACAGCAAGTGAAAATTAAAATTAAAATTATGACCTATTAAGCCAGGTTCTTCTCTAGGATTTGACTTGTCCAGTATTAACACAGCTATCCTTAGGAGAATGCAAGGAACCTGGGACAAATCTCACTGGGCAGGTCTATCCCACCCTGGGACAAATCTCACTGTGCAGGCCTATCCCACCCTGGGACAAATCTCACTGTGCAGGTCTATCCCACCCTGGGACAAATCTCACTGTGCAACGCCTCACTGTGACCATTCCAGTTTTTCTTACCAGTCATTAGACGAAAGTCTCCATATCTACAGATAACACTTTATTCTGATTACCATTCAGTACAATACTTCCATGAAGCTCCTTTGCATGAAACCACGCTGCTTTTAAAGTAAACTGGAAATGAAACCAAAGTGTGCCACTCTAACTTATTCAAATATTAGCCCCATCCTAGCTTCTAGTTCCTCTCAGTACTTGTGGTCTCTGCACACTCCCCCTCCCCAAAGAACATTGTCTAGGAACTCTGGGGACAGTTCTCAGTATTACCATCACCTGGGACTAGACCAGTTAGCAAGAATTCAGGGGGAAGCTCCTTAAACCTGCTCTAAATAAACATGTTATTTAAATGATGAGAGATTGCAGAGCTCTGAGATGTAGAGATATCTGGGTGTCCTGGTACATGAATCACAAAAGGTTACTTTGCAGGTACAGCAAGTAATTAGGAAAACTAATAGAATGTTATCAATTATCACAAGGAGGCATGAATACAAGAGTAGGGAGGTTATGCTTCAGTTACACAAGGCAATGGTGAGACAGCATTTCATATACTGTACACATTATTGGTCCCATTATTTAAATATGTTGGAGGCAGTTCAGAGAGATTTGGTAGACTGATTTGATTTGATTTATGATTCTCACGTACCGAGATACAGTGAAAGGTATTGGTTTTTGTGCTGTCCAGATGCAAAGTTTACTTAAGTGCATCATGGTAATAGAACTGAATGCGAGATACAGTGCTACAGCTACAGATAAGGTACAGAGGTGCAGAGAAAGATCAGCTCTAACATATCGAGGTCCAATCATAAGTCTGACAATAAGCATGGAACAAGCTGCTCTTAAATCTTTCAGTGTGTGTTTTCAAACTTCTGCATCTTCAGCCCGATGGGAGAGGGTGGAAGAGAGCATAACTGGGGTGGAAGGGGCCTTTGATAATGTTGGCTGCTTTCCCGAAGCAGAGGGAAGTCTAGATGGGGAGGAAGGAAGGCTGGTTTTCACATGGACTGGGCTACATTTTCAACTCTCTGTAATTTCTTGTAGTCTTGGGCAAGGCAGTTGCCATACCAGGCTGTGATGCATCTGGATAGAATGCTTTCTAATGTGCATCAATAAAGATTGGTAAGTGTCATTGTGGACATGCCGAATGTCTTACAAGGAAAGGTTGGACAGACTAGGGTTGTATCTACTAGAGTGCAGTAAAGTAACAAGTGACTTGATCGAAACATGAATTCTCAGGAATCCCACAAAGTGGATGTGGAAAGGATGTTTCCTCTTATAGGAGAATCTAGAACAAAGGATTACCGATTAAAATATCAGAGGTCACCCATTTAAAATGGAGAAGAGGCCACTGTTTTTCTCTCAGAAGGTAATTTTGGTAACTCTCTTCCTGAGAGGTGGTGGAAGCAGAGTCCTTGAATATTTTAAGGTAGAGATAGATAGATTCTTGTTAACCAAAGGAGCGAAAGGTTCCATTAATCGCAGGAATTCAGATTTGAGGTTACAATCAGGTCAGCACAGAAGACTGCTAAATAAGAGGAAGGCCCATGGTGTTAAGGCAAGGTACTGGCATGGATAGAGGATTGGTCAACTGGCAGAAGACAGAGAGAGGAAAAAATGCTTTTTTTCAAGTGACTAGTGGAATTCAGCAGGGTTCAGTATTGGGATAACTATTCAAATTATACGTTAACTACGTGCACAAAAGTACTGAGCTGTAAGGGGTCATTGATAGATTGTGATTGCAAGGACATCTATTCTAAATCTAAATACACAGATGAGAGAATTTGAAATGGGGAGGAGTTGAGAAATGTGCAGAAGTAGGGAGATTTATAGGTCCAAGTACACGAACCAGTAAATGCTCGAGGACAGATACAAAGAATTTGTAAGGCAAAAGGGATGTTGGTTTTTAACTCACTAAGGCTGGAAAATAAAGTTGTGCCTGTTATTATATAGGTGTATAAAGTTCTGGAGACAGCAGTACATTCCATTCTGGTGCCACAACTCAAGAAGGATAGATATCTTTAACCAACCCTTTTAGGCATGTTATGACACACCTCTGGAGTAGCTGGACCTTGAAACCAGGCCTTTTGACCCAGAGATAGAGACATTAACATTGATCCACAACAGTCCTCAGAAAGGACACAGCTGCCTCAGAAATCAGGCAATGTAAATTGACAAATGATGGCAGAGCTAAAAGCATCAAAGCAGGTAGTTTGGATAGTGAGGTAGCGTTTGGTATGCTTGCCATTACTGGTCAGTGCACTGAGTTTCAGAGTTGGAATGTCATGTTGCAGATGTACAGGATATTGATTCAACCAATTTTGGAATAGTGAGTTCAATTCTGGCCTCCCTGCCAAGGGAAGGATGTTGTGAAATGTGAAAGGGTTCAGAAAAGATTTACAAGGATGTTGCCAGGGTTGGAGGGTTTGAGCTACAGGGAGAGGCTGAATAGACTGAGGCTATTTTCCCTAGAGCATCAGAGACTGAGGGGTGATTTTACAGAGGTTTATAGAATCATGAGGGGCATGTATGGGGTAAACAGAGGAGTCCAAAATTAGGGAGCATAGGTTTAAAGTGAAAGGGAAAAGATATAAAAGGGACCTAAGGACAAATGTTTTCACACAGAGGGCAGTGCGTGTATGGAATGAGCTGCCAGAGGGAGTGGTAGAGGCTGGTACAATTACAGCATTTAAAAGGCATCTGGATGGGTATACGAATAGGAAGGGTTTAAAAGGGATATGGACCAAATGCTGGCAAATGGGACTAGATTTACATAAGATATCTGGCTGGCATGGACGTGCTGGACCAAAGGGTCTGTTTCCGTGCTTTATATCTCTATGACTCTATGACAATAAGGCAAATTTTATTATCTAGGGTTGTATTGTCTTGAATATAGTACATTAATGATTATTGAATTCAGGTGAATAAAACAAGGTTTATAAAAGCAGGAGGAGCATAGATAAGGGAAATACCCAAGGTCTTTTCCCCAGGGTAGGGAAATCAAAAAAACTAGAGGGCGTAGGTTTAAGGTGAGAGGGGAAAGATTTAAATGGGGGTTAAAGTACAACTTTGTCACACAGAGGGATGGAATAAACTGCCAGAGGAAGTGGTAGAGTTGGGTACGATTACAACATTTAAAAGACATTTGGATAGGTACATGGATAGGAAACGTTTAGAGGGATATGGACCAAAGGCAAGTAAATGGGACTAGTCCAGTTTGTGAAACTTGATCTGCATGGATGAGGGTTTATTTCCATGCTGCATGTCTCTACGACACTAAATTATGATACTACTAAAAAGCTTCAGAAACTGAGATGTAGGGCATAATGTTCCAGATACTTGGAGTAGCAAAAATCAAAAATAAAATCATCAGGCTAGCTCTCCAACATGCTTGCTCCTTCTCACAATTTTCCTGGAAATGGGATCACTTTGGTGACAGCAACCAACTAACAATACCAGAAATCTAATTCAAGTTTCTAATGAGCCAATTAGCACTTAATTTAACAGAGAAATGCAAATTCCTACGCAAAACACAGGCCACTCACTGTGTCAGCACACTGGCAGCGAGGAGAAGGTAGCTCACAACGGGAAGGTGGAAATGTAAGCAATTGGAAGGATTTCAAATGTACAGCTGCAATAAATGGTAAGGGGTCATTAGGAGACTGATATCTCTGACATTGCTGGGCCTGATACAGCAGCAGCTGCTACCATGGTCCTGAATGGGAAAACAGTGAAGGCTGCCAGAATCTTAACAATCATCTGTAATGACAAACACCTACCATTTCTTATTGTTCAGTGCACCCATAGGAAGCTTATTCACCACCCCCAGTCAGATTTTGCCAGTAAGGAGCAGAGAGCAAGATCTGAAAATTCCCAATTCTTGAAAATCTTCTACGTGTGACGGATTTTGGCCAGAGAACTCAAATTATAACCAAGCCTTGGAGATGGAATGGAGATTTACTAGACTGGCACCAGGAAAAATTACCCAAAATTATCGAAACTGCAGATTCTCCACACAGCACAAGTTAAATGAAAATTTGTAATCAAATTTATCAAAACCATGCATTAGTTTGACACATTGAATAAGGAAAACCTTGCCTGTAGCAGAAATGTCTGTAACGGAAGGACATTTGAAGGGAAATGGCAAAAGAGCCAGAAACAATGTTAGGAATAAGAAATGCATACAGCAAGTTATCACAGTCTGCCTAAAAGGGTCCAGGGAGCGGATCCAACAACTTTCAGGAAATTGCATCAATAATAGAGGGGGGGGGTTCGAAATGGTGAGAGATGACGGGTCAAAGCCAGAGAACGTGAGTAATTTGACAGCTGTTTTAAAGAGCTGGTACCGATACTAAACAACCTTCCCCCACACCCTCTCCATGTGTCTTATCATTTTTAAAATTATTTTGGGATATGGGCACTGAGTACCAGTCACTGGTTAACTAGACCAAGCAGTGGTGATATTTCCTCCTTGAAGTGAATCAGTTGGGCTTATACAGCAGTCCTCCTGTCAGAGCTACTTTGTGGCCAGCCACAAATTACCAGATTTATTGAATCCAATTTCACAACTTGCCAGGATGAGGTCTGAATTTACGAACTCTTGTTGCTAGTACCATAGTGAGGAGGCCACTGTACCCTGAGATAATGTTGCTTGGTAACAGGGAAAGGTTCAGTTCGTGCTTCCTGACACTTCCTACAATATTCTTGTTCCACCTGAGCGAGTCTTTCATTTATTTAGAAGACTACGACACTGGAAAACCTGAATCAAAGCAGTCCAGTGTTAGACAGCAGGTAAATAGCAAAACTATTTTATAAATTATTGACAATTACTCTCAGATTGGATGTGATAATTAAGGATTTTTACTTTATCGAGTGATCCTTTTCATTCAGTTCTAGAACTGTATTTTACTGAACGATTTAAGGAAAACTTCCACAAAACAAGAACAACGGATCACTTTTGGATTGAACAATTCGTTCCAACACAGTGGAATTTTACCAAGGTGCTGTATAAGCTGTCATCAAGAAACGTTGGCAGTGAGCTGAGGAGGTATTCAGCTTCAGATTTTCCCTCCTTTGCGTCGGTGTTACCTTTTCCATAAACAGACATGAGTCTATAACACAATGTTTCTAATAAATCACATCAGCACTGGGCGGAGAATTTTATATTCCTTTACAGTGACACCATAAAGACATCATTCAAACAAAACTTTTTATAGAAAACAGAATATTACTTCCACCCTCAAATCGAACGTTAATTATTTTTTCTTCAGATGACATCACAGTCAGCTTCATTTTTTAAATAAATCCATTATCTATCAGCACCAGCGTACACCGTTTCCAAAGCTCGAAGTTTTACTTATTGGCACTTTTGAAGTGAATCCGCAATTCTGCCACCGCACAGCACTGGATACTAATCTGTCACACTCACAGTTAATAGTTCCTTCAAAATGGCTCCTTTTACCCATCTCCAGAGCACGGCCTGTGGGCGGGTAGATTAATTTAACAAAGTTATAGTGAACATGAGAGAGTTGGAAGTTGTGCGGCGCCGAGCGCTTCGATCCGAACCCCCAATTTGGATTGCAAGTTGCAACAATTTAAAGTTAGGTAGTGACTGGTTGTAAAAATTCTTAACTACTCCTAAGTTTCTATCCAAATTCTGCTGAAATTACTTGCCAGGATTGTAAATTACTGGACGTAGTAAAGATGACCATTCAAATCCAATTCCAAAATGTACGGATTTCCACTGGATTTGCACTCAGACCAACGACAAACCTAGTCATCAAATCACTCAACCGGAGCGATATGTTGCAACCCAAGTAGAAAACCTTTCGTTTTCAGAGGAAAATAAGCCAAATGGAATGTCGTATTTCAAAATAAACGTCTTCATGCAGGAAATCCATTGCGAGCCGGGAACCTCGTCACATATGCAAGATATATTTCAGTTTCTCCCTTTCGACTAAGTGCCCAACGCGTTTAAGAGATCTTTAACTACATGTGTTGAAAACTATGAAGACATGTCTTGGGCACCAGTAGGTGAAAAACTTAACTGACTATGTTATCACCGCCAGACAAAAAAAAGTGTGATTGTATCAAACAGACAATAAGAATGACATGCCACCGCAGATCGTGGTTAGCACAGCAACTGGCACCTGAAATCCTGCTGCTGCTCCTTTCTCACACAGAATCACAGAACGTGAAGGAGAGGATTGGGAATGGCAGTATTGGGCAATGACAGAGATGGCTCTGGCCAGCCGGTTGTGGCTCCAATGGTCTCTCATTTTGTTTCTGATGGGTGGGGGACGGGATTATGGTCCAGAAGTAACAACATTTACAAAAATTATTCTACAAAACATTAACATATAATTCCGGTGCACTGAAACGTCTTTCTATCACAAAAGCGTTGAAATAAGTGGAGGAACCAAAGTCAGCATACTTGTCAAGTTAAGCTACTCGCTCCAAGAAACCAGCACTCCAAAATGTTTCATTGAAAAGGTGACACATCACCACCAATTTCCACACCACCGTTATTTACAATGCTCTCAAAGATATACAGTTATTCAAGTCACACTAATGCTGCGTTTCAGTCTTCATGACATTCGCCATTTAAAGTTTTATTCTTATTCTAAACAATAACGTAAAACTACAATTCTGATTCTAATATCCATTCAACAGATACTTATTACAATATCAACATCGTTAAAATTTCTACTCTATGAATAAGAATAGGACATTGTTTGCTCCGCTCTGAGCTGTCAATCGGTTGTATTCTACTGTTTACGTCTACTAACATCAGATCGCGTTTTCGTCACCGGATTCGTAAACGGAACTTCTAAAGGAAGGAATTAAAACAAAGCAAACAGCAACTGTACAGAATGATAATTAATCCTCACTCATTTATTTGGAAACGTGAAGTTTTCCATCTATTTTCGTATTCCTACACTTCAAATTTCAGCATCAAAAAATCTCACGAAATCCTGAAAAACACTCCAGCATGTGTCCTGAAAATATTCCCAATCCCTAATGTGTATATGTACGAGGAATGCTGCTCCATAGCTGTCTGACCTGTACCTTGCCGCTGTCCTGCTGATTCCACGTGGCTGCAGTGTCAAGCTGCTGTCGCTCTTTCACATGGATACACTCACAGGCGGGAGAATCCCTCCACGCACGCTTCCGCTCTTCCGTGACGCCAGCGCGTAGCTGGGATAGCGTGCGTGACGGCGCGACCAGGATTCGTGCGTCCCGGCGTCAGCGCGCAGGGAAACGGCCGTGCCCACGGCACGTGACCATGAGTGGAGGGCCGAACTGGAGGCGGGACCTCGCTAATCGGCGAGGCAAAGGCGTCAAGTTTTGTAGACGGCCTTCAAACGTCCATCCTGATTCTTAAATATGCCGAAATAGTTGTGGCAGAATTCATTGAAACGTCCATATGAACGTAATAAGAAGACACTGGTGAAAAATCGTCGAAGACCCAGCTAGCAACGAAGAGGCCGCCGCCATCACACACTCCGGGGTGGGGGGAGGGGGAAGCAGTTGTGGGCGGCGGCTGGAGACGGCGCGGCGCATGCTCGGAGTTTCCCGCCGCTGGTGGTGCGTGCGCACGGTGGATGTCGGTTGTTACGCGGCCATGAGGAGCTCGGAGGCTGGTACAGCGCTCCGACTGGCGGCACTGGCGATGGTGCTTTCCGCCAGGCCAGGTGAGAGGCCCCACCCGGGAGATCGCGGCCTGAGGCACGGTCACAGCAACTGCGAAGGAGTTTGAAAATAAACAGCTGAGCGCATCGACCTCGGCCCTTGAGCTCCCCACCCCCCAACAGGCTGACCAAACACCCGCCCCCCATCCCCCCAACAGGCTGACCAAACACCCGCCCCCCCCCAACAGGCTGACCAGACACCCATCCCCCAACAGGCTGACCAAACACCCGTCCCCCATCCCCCAACAGGCTGACCAAACACCCGTCCCCCCAGCAGGCTGACCAAACACCCGCCCCCCCCCCCCCAACAGGCTGACCAAACACCCGCCCCCCCCAACAGGCTGACCAAACACCCGCCCCCCCCCCCCAACGGGCTGACCAAACACCCGCCCCCCCCCCCAACGGGCTGACCAAACACCCGCCCCCCCCCCAACAGGCTGACCAAACACCTCCCACCCCACAAACAGGCTGACCAAACACCCGCCCCCCCCCAACAGGCTGACCAAACACCCGCCCCCCCCCCCAACAGGCTGACCAAACACCTCCCACCCCACAAACAGGCTGACCAAACACCCCCCACCCCACAAACAGGCTGACCAAACACCCGCCCCCCCCCCCAGCAGGCTGACCAAACACCCACCCCCCCAACAGGCTGACCAAACACCTCCCACCCCACAAACAGGCTGACCAAACACCCGCCCCCCAGCAGGCTGACCGAACACCCCCCACCCCCAAACAGGCTGACCAAACCTCACTGTCCCTACACAGGCTGACCAAACACCCCACCCCCAAACCAGGCTGACCAGACAGCCCCACTAACAAGGGAATCTTTGCCTTACCCCCTCCAATGACCAGGCTCCCCACCCAGACTGACCAAATTCCTCCCTCTGCACTGACAATGCCCTTTCTGACGAGAGCCTATGCTGACCCCAGGCCCCTCCCCACAGGCTGATCAGCTCCCTCCGCTGACCAGATTCCCCACCCAAGCTGATCACATTATACAGTCTCCAGTGACGTAGGCTGTTCTGGATTGACCCCTGCTGAACACAGACCCCTCCCCTACTGACAAGATAACCACTCCCACCCTGGCTGACCAGACTCCCTGAAACTTCAGGCCACCCCCTCCACCCACCCAAGGTTCACTAGACCTCTCCCTGCTGACCCCACCCCACATGGTCAGTGAAGTCTCTAAAGTGGTGGGGGGAGGAGGTTCACTCAGTGGATTAGGGATCTGGTCAGTTGGAACTTTGGTCAGCAAGGAGAGGAATGGGGCCTAGGTCAGTGGCGCATCTTGTCAGCAAAAGTGTGGTTCTGGTCAGCCTGGTCCATAGACCTTAGCCCCACTAAACAGACACCAATTCCAAACCTCTCACACCCCACTTCCAGAGCCCTATGTATCTGATCCCAATTTTTCTCTGCCCAGCCTCCAATTCCCAATTTACCAGACTCCCTCTGCTCAGACTCTCCTGACCAGATCTCAACCCCTACTGTCCAGTCCACCATCTCCAACTGTCCAGATCCTCACTTCCCAATTCCTCATGTTAGTGTCTTTTAAGTTGTATCTGGACAGGTACATGGACTGGCAGGGAGCAAAGGGATACAGATCCTTAGAAAATAGATGATAGGCTTAGACAGAGGATTTCAATCGGCGCAGACTTGGAGGGCCGAAGGGCCTGTTCCTGTGCTGTAATTTTCTTTGATCTTTGTTCTCACTGATCGGCCTCTTTTCTCCTGCTCAGTGTTGGGACCACAACTATTTGCGTTGTATGATCTGGAATAAGGAACTGAGGCATTGCTGCTAATTTTGCAGATGAAGAAAGATAGATGGAAGGACAGGTAGTGCTAAGGCAGCAAAGCTGCAAAACGACTCAAAGAATTGTAGAATCAGTACAGTGCAGATCATTGAGTCTGCATCTACCCTCCGAAGAGCATCCTGCCCAGATCCATCCTCCCATCTCATCCCTGTCACGCCACGTGAGGTTTTTACCATGGCCAGCCCATGGTAACCTGACCATCCCTGAATTCTGCAGTGTAATTTTTAGCATGGCTAACTCACTTAACCTAACCTAATCTTTGATCTCTAGGAGGAAACCCATGCAGACATGTGGTGAACCTGTGCACTCCACACAGGCAATTGTCCTGCTGGAATTAAACATGGGTCCTGGCACTGTGAGGCAGTATTGCCACCATGCCATCCAGGCTAGGAGAATGGGCAAAGATGTAGAAATTTTGAGATTGTACACTTTGTTCGGAAGATTACAGGCACAAACTATTTTCTAAATCATGAAAGGCTTCGGAAACACAAAGCATGAAAGGTCTTAGAGGTCCTATTTCAGGATTCTCTTAAGGTTAACTTGCAGGTTCAGTTGGCAGTTAGGAAAGCATGTGCAATGTTATTTTGAGAGAGCAAGAATACAAGAACAGAAATGTCCTACTGAGGATGTATAAATCTCTGGTCAGACCATATTTGGAATATTGTGAGCAGTTTGGCATCCTGTATTTAAAAAAACACGTGCTGGTCTTGCAGAGGGTCCAGAGGACGTTTACAAGAATGGTCCCAGGGATGAACGGTTTGTCATATGAGGAGCAGCTGAGTACTCTGGGTCTGTACTTGCTGGAGTTTCAGAAGGATGAAATAAGCCTCTGATTGAAACGTGTAGAATATTGAGGATCCTGGATAGAGTATTGTCCAGGAGCAGATATTTCCAATAGTAGAAGAGATTATGACTCAGTTTTGGAGTGAAGGGATGAGCCTTTACCACTGAGATGAGAAATTTCTTCAGCTAAATTTTGGTGAATTTGTGGAACCCATTGCTGCAGAAAACAATGGAAGTCAAGTTATTGAGTGTATTTACGTCAACGTAGATGGTTCTTGATTAATAAGGGATCAAAGGTTATGGACAAGTAGGGGATTCGGGTTGAGAAACATATCAATCATAACTGAATGATATAGCACATGGGCTGAATGGCCTAATACTCCTCAATTTCATAGTCTTATGCCATGTATGCATTCTCCCATTGCCCAGTCTGCAATTCCCTTCTGCGCAATCTTCCATCCCTGATTGTCCAGACCCCACTGTTAAATCCTCCTCTGCTCAGTCTGAATTTTCCCACTGCCCCATCTGCCATGCCATCCTTTCATTACCCAATTCCTCGATTTCCATCTTCCCAATTCTCTACTGCCTAACTTCCTCCCTGCTATCAACCATTCTCTGACTGCCCAGTCCTTCAGTACCCATTTTAACATCACCCAGTCCCTCACACACCTATCACCCATTGTACAAAAGTCCACCGTCCAATCTTTCATTTCCCAATCGCTGTTCTACCACTACTTAATCCTCCATTGCTCCTCTTCATATTTCGATATTGTCCATACTTTCATCCCTATCCCCTCTTCCCCAGCATCCTACACTCCATTCTTCCATTTTCACTCTTCTCAATTTCCCCGTTTCCACTGTCTCTTTCCATCTCCAATGTCTTCCCCATCTCCCCATTCTGTTTTCTCTGCATTCACCCTCCTCTGATTCCTCTCCTCATCCACTGTCTGTACCCATCACCTCAGTGCGCCTTTTCTCCAGTTTAGCACATTAGGAAATGTGCTTCAGTTTTATGAATAGATCTTATGAAAATGTCAGTATTCTTGGCATTTGATTTGTGTGCTAGAACATAGAACATAGAACAGTACAGCACAGAACAGGCCCTTCAGCCCACAATGTTGTGCCGACCATTGATCCTCCTGGATGCACCCTCAAATTTCTGTGACCATATGCATGTCCAGCAGTCTCTTAAATGAGCCCAATGACCTTGCTTCCACAACTGCTGCTGGCAACGCATTCCATGCTCTCACAACTCTCTGCGTAAAGAACCTGCCTCTGACATCCCCTCTATACTTTCCACCAACCAGCTTAAAACTATGACCCCTCATGCTAGCCATTTCTGCCCTGGGAAATAGTCTCTGGCTATCGACTCTATCTATGCCTCTCATTATCTTGTATACCTCAATTAGGTCCCCTCTCCTCCTCCTTTTCTCCAATGAAAAGAGACCGAGCTCAGTCAACCTCTCTTCATAAGATAAGCCCTCCAGTCCAGGCAGCATCCTGGTAAACCTCCTCTGAACCCTCTCCAAAGCATCCACATCTTTCCTATAATAGGGCGCCCAGAACTGGACGCAGTATTCCAAGTGCTGTTCATGTTTGATCAGTCAGAATTCACTGCAGATCTTTCAGTGGTTATCCCCCAGAAACCTACCTAGTTTGTTAGGCCAGGCAACATCAGAGGAGCAAGAAAGTTGACGTTTCGGGTCAGAAAATTTTCTGAAGAAGGGTCTCGACCCAAACATCAACTTTCTTGCTCCTCTGCTGCCTGGCCTGCTGTGTTCCTCCAGCTCCACGCTGTGTTATCTCTGACTCCAGCATTGACAGTTCTTACTGTCTCTACCTAGCTTGTCATTGTTTCTGTGATAAAGGACATATAACTGTATTTTATCTAAATTGAGAGAAACTGAAAGAAGGAACTGATCATTTTTTGTGGGTATCCATTCCCATCTACTGAAATGTAACATGTCCAACCTGACATCTGCTGACTTACAGTTGTTCCTTTTGCTTCTCTGCAATACATGCAAAATCAAAATATTACCACCAAAAGAAAAGAGGGACTACCAATCATTATTTTAATGATTCATTCATTGCCGGGTACAGATGAGTGCAGTGTACGCAGTGCCATTTGTACAATTGGGATAGAATCTCTTTTGAATGCTTAAGTAGCCTTCCAGCCACTTCAGATGGGCTTACATCCCATTCAATTATAGGAGACAATAAGGACTGCAGATGCTGGAAATCAGAGTCTATAAATGTGAGGCTGGAAAAGGACAGTAGGTCAGACAGCATCCGAGGAGCAGGAAAATCATCATTTCGTCCAAAACATTGACTTTCCTGCTCCTTGGATGCTGTCAGACCTGCTGTGCTTTTCCAGCCTCACACCTATAGACTCACCCAGTTATGGACCAGTTTAAACTTTGAGTTAGGCAACTTTAAGTAAGTAACTGTCGTTTCTAAACCTGACCTGCTCTTCTGTGTATTTAGAATTTACACGTGTCACCTCCAAGACTCACTAGACATCTTCAACTTCTTTTAAAAATCTATATAAAATCCTGCAGGTAATGAAATTACAATGGTTACTGTTTGTTATTAAAACAGGTAGAGCTACTAGTGTAATTGACATCACACGTATTGAACATATCCAAGAGGTTTATGGCAACAGCAACAGACCAGGTAACTAAAAGCAAGAATAGGAGAAGCATCGTAGTGACTGGCAGAAGTCATCTTGGTGAGAATGGTACATGATGCAAAATCTGAAAATAAAAATAACTAAATAGCGTAACAAATCAATGGTAGATAGGAAACTTAGGAAGATTTTTTCAGGGTTAATGATTTATTGGGACAAAGAATGGAGGCAGTTCAGGCAATGCGACCTGTTTAAATTATTTGATGTAAAGCAATACCCAAATCTTCCACCTCAAAAAATATGAATGCGTTGGATTCTGCTTCTTAAATATTATCGCATCTGATCCTTGTTATTTAACAATGTACTTTCACATATGATCAATTTTACTAATTCTAATTTGTTAATCCTTTATTGAACTTTCACATCAACTGCATTGAGTGTCTACCATGACACTGCTGGCAGCAAAACAGAATTGTTGATACTAAATCAACAACTGTGCTGCTGCCTCAATTCCACATTATTACCTCAGTGCCCGCATTGTCTTGGTATCCTTGGTATTTTGTTTACTGTTTGTTCTGTTGTAGCAGTTTTTGTCTTACAGTATGTCAGAACAGCCCGATATTTGTGCTGATAAATCAATAACTGCTAATGTATTTGTATCTCACTCATGCCTTTTTAACTGTATATTTCAGTTCACATGTTTGACAAACAGCTCGAGAGTGGCAGTATTGGTCACAATTATTTGGAGCTGTTGTATTCATCAGTCAAACAACGCTGAAATTCTTCATATCCTAGACGCAGACTTGCCTGATAATGTTTTTTCAGAGATGTAGATAATAAAACATGCAGGCAAAAAAATCTGAGGTTTCATTTCCAGTGTGCCATGTTGACAGATTTCAGCTGGAACAGTTGCATACAGTTACCCTCAGCGTTGCTAGGTCAATTGTTCACAATTGCCATTCGGTGACCTCTGCTGGAACATGTGTATGTTTCAAGTCAGGGAGAGAAGAATAATGAACAAAAACAAAGTTAGCTGGAAAAGCTCAGCTGGTCTGGCAGCCTCTGTGAAGGAAAAAAGAGTTTACGTTTCGCATCCGCTGGGTCCTGATTTATTGCATCTGCAGTTCTTTCGGTTCTTATTTAGAGAGGAGAATAATGTCAGGATGACTTAGCCTGCTGCTGACATGTTGCTGTTCAGGCTGAGACAAAAAAAGTGGCATGGGGACCTTTAGAACTGTTCTCTAGGGCAAGATATCCCTGTTTCCTGACAGTTTACAAACATGGAAGCGTTTGAAGGAGGAAAACCCGTGGCATGTGAACATGGCAAAGCCTACCAGATCCCCTGGCAATCAGGCAGTTGACTGGTTCTCTGTAGGCTTTCTACTGGAATTAAGAACCAGAATGAGGAAAGTTTTGTTGCTAAGAGCCAGAATGTAGGATTGCTCATGAGAAAAGTGTGTTTTGTTGAATGAGGGCAGCTCTGCTGTGTTGTCACAGAGAGGGGCAAGCTAGTCCGAAGCAAGAGCATAAAGGTGGCTCTCAGCAGTACCACCCACTGAGAAAGGATGCCCAACACCCAGTCAATAATTGACCACTTTTGCACCTTAACTAGTGACTGAGCGAAAGACAGAGCTTGGCCCTTTGGTCCAGAATTTAATTCAGGCAAAAGTAAGAAGGGGCAGGGCTTTGGATGACCAATAAGCCCACCTAATTATGTTCCCATTTCTAGATCCAGAGCATTGCAGTGTGAATTAGTATTTTCAGTGTGCACAAACTGGAAATGGGGAGAGAATTTGTGCAAAGAGATGTAGCTTATGATATTTTTCAACTTTTGGTTTATCAGGTACAAGATACATGTAATCCTACAATGCTATTTTTGATAATCTTCAATGACTCTTTTGTAGTAAAAGTTTATGTGAAGATGTACCATGATAGTCCAGCTCTTCTCTGTACAACTCAGGAGCTTGCAGAAATAGAATTAGTCGATCCATATTTCATATGGGTGGGCCCATCAGGAAGAAATATAAAAGGTGAGATACATTATTTATTCTCTGGGATCAGTATAAACTGAACACAAGCAGTCAATTGTTCTGGCATTAAACAAATTTACAGTTTTATGTGTGATTTGGGAACTGGCAATGCCATTAACATCCAGGGGAGAAATCCATAGGGTCTACGTTGATTGCATTTGCTATTTTATATGTTGTGTGGGGTGTTTGACCAAACGTTGTCTGTTACCCATTTTGGCTCATGTTAATTTTTGGATGTTACGATAAAATTCTACCTTTTCACAGACTAAGCCTTTTCTCGTCAATAAAGTTTGCATGTTTGCTTGAGTTTTATTTTTAATAAACTGGTTATTCTTTGTTGGCAATGGAAATTTGGCTGAATTGTTTCGAATATAAACCAGATACAGTCTGAGACCTATTAAATAGCTAAATCATCAATTTGGTTAAATTTTAAATTTATTATGACCAGTGAAAATTGGGACTAGAAAAAAAATCGGTGTACACTTCCAACCTTGGCTGTAATAGTTTGTTTTACCCACTTATAGCATCTTATAAAGCACGATCTTGTCTAAGCAAGAAACCAATGTTCTTGAGAGATACTCCAGCCATTATGTTTGTCAAAGTTATTCATACTTTGCGAGATTTCCTCTCTGCCATCTACGTTTTCACAAATTTAGTCATGAACCACAATTGTGACTGAAAACCTGTGTTTTAATTATGTAAAGCTTTAGTGAACTTATTAAACACAAAGTATTTATTTAGGAAAAGAAGGCTGACAAAATGCTGATAGAGCAAGGTGGTAGAGATAATCATGGAACTAATCAGCAGTTGGAACTTGAAAGGCTGGCTATGCTGAGATAAATAAGTCACTAGTTTTGGATGGCAGACATCATATTTTTAAATGAAGTTGGAATGGAGACAGTGCAAGGACTTGCCCTATTCTTTCCATGTGCCCTAGGTATTTGGGAAATCTCAGAAAATTGGAGAGAGCAAATATGAAACCCTTCTTTGAGAAAGGGTTGAAGGACAATCTTAAACAAGGTCAGTTAGTTTGATGATAATAATGGGTAAGATTTTAGAACCTGTAATTGTGGGAAAAGATTAAAAACACACATGAAAAAGTTTGAGTTTATTAAGAAGAACCGTGCAGATTTGTAAGAGATAGTGTGTTATACTAATCAAATTAGATTTTTAAATGAATTGACAGTGAAGATTAATGAAGAGATTGCACTGGAAATTGACTACATGGATATTACAGAGCATTTGTCAAAGTACCACATAAAGTCCTGGTTAACACGGTTGTGGTTCATGCAATAGGTGATCCACTAAAACTTGGATAGAAATAACATTATCTTAAGAATAGAAAAAAATCAGGTCATGGTCGCAGATTATCGGTTTGATGTGGTAAACAGTGTTGTTTCCAAGGTTCAATGCCAGGACTGCTTTTCTTGATACTATATCAATGACTTGTCCAAGTTGCCAGTTCTTTAATTGCCAAGTCCAAAAGTTCTTGTTCTGGTTCCCTCACCTCTCCACCTTTATAAAACGTAAAACAGTACAGCACAGTACAGGCTCTTTGGCCCACAATGTGGTGCAAAACTTTTACCTGAAACCTAAGGTCTATCTAGCCTCCACTGCTACCTTATACTATCATCTATATGCCTATCTAATAGCTGCTTAAATGCCTGTAATGAGGCCGACTCCACTACCGTCTCCGGCAATGCATTCCATGCCGCTACCACTTCTGAGTAAAGAACCTACCTCTGACATCTCCCCTTTATCTACCTCCACTCACTTTAAACTATGTCCCCACGTAAAAGCCACCCCACCCCCCCAGGAAAAAGTCTCTGGCTGTCTACTCTATCTATAACTCTGATCATTTTGTACACCTCAATCAAGTCACCTCTCATCCTTCGTTGTTCTAAAGAGAAAAGCCCTAGCTCTCTCAGCCTTTCCTCGTAAGACCTTCCATCCATTCCAGGCCACATCCTGGTAAATCTCCTCTGCACCTTTTCCAATGCTTCCACATCTTCCCTGTAATGAGGTGACCAGAACAGGACATAATACTCCAGATGTAAGCTGGAGCATAACTTCTTGGCTCTTGATCTCAATCCCTCTAGTAATGAAAGCTCGCTTCTCACTATCTGACTTTTCTTCAAATCACTGCTTAAGACAAAATGTTTGGTCACCTGACCTATGAGCGGAATTTACCAGATGCAGAAGCAGTGGGAAACACATAGTGCTTCGGATGGGTTGTCTTGACTGTTGCCACTGTCAGGCTTTCCTCAAATTTTGGTGCTGAAGTGGAGAAATTTGTGCACTCAGTGCTAACCCCAAGTCAGCAGCTTTCAATTACAACCAGTATGATGGGTAACAGTGCCAGGAATACACTCAGGGAGAAACTTAAGGATTGCCGAGGGACCGAGGCCCAGGTAACTGAATGTGGCTAGAGGATATGAGGAGAGATTGTGTGAGCGTGTGGGTGGGGAAGGTAAGGGAGGGATGGTTTTCAATGGTCACTCTCTTCTCAATGCTGGATTTGTCTGCCAGACGTCTGGAGGTAGAGGAAAACATGCCATTCACATTTAATCCCTGAACTATCACTAAACTTTGATGAGCTCAGGAATGGCTGGTGCCAACTGGCTCAGTAATGCTCAACAGGAGCAATATATACCATCTACAAGACACTCAGCAGAAATTTACCATGGCTCCTAAAACAGCTGTTCCCAAACCCAAGCCTACAACCTTCTACAAAGTCAAGGGCAGTGGATACAGGTGAACTATTTGCAAGTTCCCCTCCAAGCCACTCACCATCCTGACTTCGAAATATATGGTTATTCCTTCCATGTCGCCAGGTCACAATGCTGGAACTCCCCAATACCATTTTGGAGGGACCCACACTAAATGGACTGGACAGGTTCAAGAAGGCAACTCATCACTACCTTCCCAAGGTCAACTTGGGACAGGTAATGAAAGACACGCACATCCAATGAATCAATACCTAAAAATGAACTATTGACAAAATACCATGAACAGACATGTTTCTTCCATGGACCCATTCATGCTTCTATCTTAATCACTGGATTCTTCTGTCTATCACAGTAGGATAAATATAGACCAAAAAATTTTAGCTTCCATCATCTGATTGTTACATTTGAAATCTTTCATAGACTAAAATTTTATTTTTGTAAAGGATATATAGTGATCTGAAAAAGCATGAGCACAGTAAAAGCCAAGCCAATGTGAAATTGCCATTTTTTCTAACGACATCAAAATCAGGCACCTGCAAGTCAGCAAATTTTAATTCACATTTATTTGAAATTTCATATTTTGGAAGATGAAAGTGTCGCATGGTTTGCTGGCATTGGAAGACAATAGAGCTAGACTTGGGAATATATTTCAGTAGCTGCTAGGCAGAACAGAGAGTAGAAAAAATGAATTTGAAACAAAAAAACTGGAAGTTCCTCTTTCTCCATTTCTCTCAGCCACTCCAAAGACAACACACAGTGGAAAAGCAAATTGAGAAAACATCCATGTATCATGAAATCCAAGTTATCTACAAATTTTGCCACAAATCAATAACTAAACAACTGTGGTCTCCTGCGAAAAAAAATTAACAGTTCAAAGACTCCAAGTACTTTTGAATTGTGTAGCCTTTGTGTATAGCAGACACGCATTCCTTTTAAACCTTATACCTATGTGTGTGTGTTTGATGTTACGTTTTAGTTTTCTTGGAGTCAATGAGTTTGAGCTAAAGGGAGAGGCTGATTATGCTGGGGCTATTTTCCATGGAGCATCAGAGGCTGAGGGGTGACCTTATAGAGGTTTATAAAATCCTGAGGGCATGGATAGGGTAAATAGGTAATGTCTTTTCCCTGGGGTGGGGTGTCCAAAAGTAGAGGGTATAGGTGAAAGGGGAAAGATACAAAAGAGACTTAAGGGGCAATTTTTTCACGCAGAGGGTGGTGCATATATTGAATGAGCTGCCAGACGAAGTGGTGGAGGCTGGTACAATTACAATTTTTAAAAGGCATCTGGATGGGGATATGAGGGATTTAGAGGGATATGTGCTAAATGCTGGCAAATGGGACTAGATTTATACAGGATATCTGGTCGGCATGGATGAGTTGGACCAAAGGTTCTGTTTCCGTGCTGTATATCCCTGACAATGGGTAGTAAATTGCCTCTGTTATATTCCTCTCAAGCAAACCTTGTAATTAGCTTGTTAATTTTGACTATCACTGTGTTTTAATTGACATGGTAGCTACATATTGAAAATAAATAAAATTCTGTGACCAACTAACAGGATTAGTAAGAGGAAAACTGATTCATTCTTCCTCACCTGATTGTGGCTCACCACTGGGAGACTAATGTGCAGATTCTCCTTCAATGAAGAGCTACAACATGCTATATTAAATCCAGCTCAGGTCTCTTTATTGGGCTCAGTGTCATACTTTGTTTCATAACATTGCCTTGGGCCATTTCTTTACATTAAAAATGCTAAATACATATAAGTTGTTGTTAGAATGCAGGGCAAAATATGCTGATGATGTGGAACTTTAAGGAGAGTCCAATGTGATATGAATTGAATTTAACAGGTCACATATGATAGCAGAATGGGCACATGAATAGCAAGTGGAATTTAACATCAGGACATGAGTGAATACATTTTTTGCAATGGGATTAGGGCAGAGCAATGTAGATGTAATGGAAATGGAAAGAACTGAGGATCTGTGAATCAGAAACAAAAACAGAAATTGCTGGAAAAGCTCAGCAGGTCTGGTGGCATCTGTGGGGAGAAATCAGAGTTATGTTTCGGATCCAGTGACCCTTCCTCAGAACCGACGGTAGCTCGGAAAATGTCGGTTTATATGCAAAAGTAAGGGTGGCCAGAGGGGTAAGGAGTAAACAGTAGGTGTGGATAGAACCCAAAGGGAGAGAAGAACAAAAACAGAAGTTGGTGGAAAAGATCAGCAGGTCTGAGGAAGGGTCACCAGACCCAAACGTTAACTCTGAATTTTTTCTTCACAGATGCTTCACAGACCTGCTGAGCTTTTCAGACAACTTCCGTTTTTGTTCCTGATTTACAGCATCCGCATTTCTTTCAGTTTTTATTAAGAGAGAGAAAAACAGTTGGACAGACAAAGGAGTGAATAACGAGCCAGCTAGGACAGTGAATACATATCAGTAGGATCTGTTAATGGCTAACAATGGGTCATGTCTAATAGCAGACTATGTGATAACGAGGCCTGGTGTGTGAGTGTTGGAATAAGGGCATGGGACAGCTCAAGACTCAAAGTTGTTAAGCTCGTTATTGAGTCCAGAAGGCTGCAAGGGTCCCAGGTGTAAAATAAGGCCCTCTTCTTCCAGCTTGTATTGAGCTTCGCTGGAGCACTGCTGCAAGCCTGAGACAGAGATATTGGCCAGGGAATGGGGTGATCTTTTTTTGTGGACAGAGCATGCGTATTCTGCGAAGCGGTCTCCCAGTCTATGTTTCGTTTCCCCAGTGTAGAAGAGACTACGGTGTGACTGTAGTAGAGTAGATTGAGTGAAGTGCAGGTAAAGTGCTCCTTCACCTGGAAGCTGTGTTTGGGCCTTTGGATACTGAGGTGGGAAGAAATAAACAAACGGGTGTTACATCTTCTGCAGTTGCAGGGGAAGGTGCTGTAGCCGTTAGTGGGGAGTGAAGGAAGAATGGACCAGGGTGTCCCAGAGGAAACAGTCTCCGTGGGAATTATGTGCCTGGTCGTGGCATCTTGCCAGAGGTGGCAGAATTGGCAGCTAATGATCCTCTGGATGTGTTTGCTGATGGGATAGTAGGTAAGGACAAGGGTAATCCTATCACTTTTACTGGAGGGAAGGGGGGTGAAGGCTGAAGTGTGGGAGATGGGTCAGACCCGGCTGAGGGCCCTGTCAGAAATGGGTCATCGACGGTGTTGGGGCGTCTTCGGTTGAGAAGAAGGTGGACATTTCGGAGGCTCCCTCGTCAAAGTTGGCATCATTGGAACAGATGCATTGGAGACAGAGGAACTGGGAGAATGGAATAGAGTATTTACAGGAATCATGGTGAAATGGCCCATTTCTGTAGAATGTACAGGGACAGAGAAGAAGGCTTTGAAGATGGCATGACATTTTGAAATGCTTAGTAAAGAATTTGGTATCTTGGGTTTCGTAAGTAAAGGTATTGAGGATAACACCAGGACTAATGCTGAACTTTTACCTGGCCAGATGACAAACATTGCATCCATTCCTGGTCACGGGAAGGCCAGTGAGGGTCATTTAGAGGGTGTAGAGAAGATTTAGCGGAATGGTTCTGTAAATTAGTGGTTTTAGCTACAGTGTTACAATTGTTATTCTGTTCTTTGTGACAGGAAATTTAGGGGAAATTTGGCATATGTGGGATTATGATAGTATTAGATGAGGTTAGAAAATCTGTTTTACACAGATTTAAGTACTTGGGCCCAACATGCCGATAAAATCTTTGGAAGACCATTTTTATATAGTGAGTTGTAATGAATCTGCCTCTACAAGAATATTAGCGGTAGAAATGATCAGTGATTTCAGGCAAAAATTAAATGGTCATTTGGAGGAAATAAACTTGCCAGTATTTATCCCTAATTACCACGGTAGTGAGTGACTTGCTAGGCTATTTGAAGGCAGCTAAGAGTCAACCACATTGCAGTAGATCTGCAGTCATATGTAAACTAAACTAATAAGGATGTCAAATTTCGCTGAAGGCCTTTAGTGAACGAGATTGTTTTTTTACAACAGACGCACTATATGTTACATGTGGTCACCATTGGGCCCGTTTTTAATTCCAGATTTTCGTTGAATTCAAATTTCATCATCTTCCAAATCTGCAACCACTTCCATCTGGAAGGACTAGGGCGGCAGATACATGGGTTCCTCTCTAAGTCACTCAACAGTTTAACCTTTTAAAAAATAGAATGATTGGTGCAGAAAGAGGCCATTCAATCTATTGAGACCACACCAAACCCCTGAAGAGCATCCCACTCAGACCCCTACCCTATCTCTCTAACCATACACCTACCACAGCTAATTCACCCAACTTGCACATCCTTGGACACCACAAGGCAATTTTACCAAGGCCAGTCCACTAAATCTGCATATATTTGGACCGTGGGAGGAAACCTGAGCGCCTGCACAGACACCAGAAGACAGTGCAAATTCCACGCAGTCATCCAAGGCTGGAAACAAACCCAAGCCCCTAATGCTGTGCCACCTTGGAAAAATATCACCATTCCTTCAGTGTCACTAGGTCCAAATCGTGGAATTCCCTTCATAAGAGCATTGTAGGTTGGCATACAGCACATGGACAGCAGCGATTCAAGAAGGCAGCTCACCACCATCTTCTCATGAGCTACTAGGGATGGACAGTAAATTTTGGACTAGCCAGCAGCACACATTTCCCCACCAGTAAATTTTTTAAAATCTGCCACTGGTGACATTTAAACCTGTGCCCCCAGAACATTAGAGCCTGGTGTTCTAGATTACTTGTCCCAGAATTTAGAAAAATGAGAGGTAATCTCATTGAAACATCCAGGATTTCAAAATTTTTTGACAAGGTGGACCCTGAAAGGTTTCCCCTAGTTGCAGAATCCAAAACGTGGGCATAGTCTAAGGATAAGTGCTGATCCTTGAAAAGAGAGTTATTAATCCTTGGATTTCTCTATTCCAGAGATTGGTGGATGTGTCATCATTTAAGTATTTAAAGCTTCAATAGTCAGATTTATTGTTCTTTCTCAGAATGAAGGATTTGGAGTTTCTGGGGCTGGTGGGTGACATTCAGGGACAGAAGCAAGTTTAGCAGATCTCGCTGCTTGGTGGAAAGGGATGCATGGCAGTAAAACCTTCCCTAAGGTCTCCCTTTTCCATATCAGTCGACTACACCCCTTTTTAAGTTTGGTCCTTACCTGTGTGGTCCCGTCACTTGATCACTACCTATCCAACATCCCAATGCCTCCTGTTTCCTCTTTGCTGTGAGACCACCACTACCATAACCACTACGCCCTGTCCCATATCTGATTCAGGGTGCAGGATCTGGGAACGGCTTGTCCCAGCCCTTGCCTGCTATCACTGAGTCTGTTAGAGGTCTTTAAACGTGGGATGGAAGTCCTGACTCCAGTTAATTAATGATCCTTGATTATTAATCATTTTTCTGTGGTCAGTGGAAGTACATATCACATGAAGCCTTCAGAAACTCTGCCATCCGAAAAATATTGCCCAATGATGCAGTAGCAAAGTGCTGTGAAACATGAGTTATGACACCCTCAAGTGCTCAAAGTGTGCATAGCATCTCATTTGATCTTGAATTTCATTTAAAAACTAAACTTTTTCCTGTCATGTTCAAAGTTTCCTATGAGATTTGTTTGTGAAATACCATGCAACAGCTTCACATTCTACCACAAGATTTCTTCTTTGGACTTAGAGAATGTAACAGTCCAAGATATAAGTACAGAGAGGAATTTTTAAAAGGAATGTGCTGTATTTTCACAAGATACTAACAATTACCTGTATTCAACAATTTTTCACATAGCAAAACAGTCTGAAAATCTTTAAAGGGCAAGTTTGTAAGGATAAGGAGGACCTGCACTCTGAGTGGGATTCGCAGAACAAAGAAAGTTATAGCACAGGAACTGCCCCTTCGGCCCTCCAAGCCTGTGCCGATCAAGATCCTTTATCTAAACCTGTCATCTGTTTTCTAAGGGTCTGTATCCATTTGCTCCCTGTCCACCCATGTACCTGTCCAGATACATCTTAAAAGACACTACCATGTCTGCGTCTACCACCTCCGCTGGCAACGTGTTCCAGGCCCCCAACACCCTCTGCATAAAGAACTTTCCATGCATATCTCCCATAAACTTTCCATCCCTCACTTTGAACTCATGACCCTGAGTAATTGAGTTCCCCCACTCTGGGAAAAGGTTCTTGCTATTCACCTTGCCTATTCCCCTCATGAATTTGTAGACCTCAATCAGGTCCCCCCTCAATCTGTGTCTTTCTAATGAAAATAATCCTAATCTACTCAACCTTTCTTCATAGCTAGCACCCTCCATACCAAGCAATATCCTGGTGAACCTCCTCCGCACCCTCTCCAAAGCATCCACATCCTTTTGGTAATGTGGCAACCAGAACTGTACGCAGTACTCTAAATGTGGCCGAACCAACGTCTTACAACTGTAACATGACCTGCCAACTCTTGTACTCAATACCCCGTCCGATGAAGGCAAGCATGCCATATGCCCTCTTGACCACTCTGTTGACCTACGTTGCCACCTTCAGGGACAATGGACCTGAACACCCAAATCTCTCTGTTCATCAATTTTCCCCAGGACTTTTCCATTTAGTGTATAGTTTGCTCTTGAATTTGATCTTCCAAAATGCATCACCTCGCATTTGCCCGTATTGAACTCCATCTGCCATTTATCTGCCCAACTCTCCCATCTGTCTATATTCTGCTATAATCTCTGAGAGACCCCTTCACCATCTGCTATTCCACCAATCTTTGTGTCATCTGCAAACTTGCTAATCAGACCACCCATACCTTCCTCCAAATCATTTACATGTATCACAAACAACAGTGGTCCCAGCTCATATCCCTGTGGAACACCACTGGTCACAGGTCTCCAATTTGAGAAACCCCCTTCCACTACTACTCTCTGTCTCCTGTTGCCTAGCCAGTTTTTATCCATCTAGCTAGCACACCCTGGACCCCATGCAACTTCACTTTCTCTATCAGACTGCCACGGGGAACCTTACCAAATGCCTTACTGAAGTCCTTTGCCGCATCCTCAAATAATTCTATTAGGTTGGTAAGACATGACCTTCCCTGCACAAAACTATGTTGTCTATCACTGATAAGCCCATTTTCTTCCAAATGGGAATAGATCCTATCCCTCAGTATCTTCTCCGGCAGCTTCCCTACCACTGACGTCAGGCTCACCAGTCGATAATTACCTGGATTATCCTTGCTATCCTTCTTAAACAAGGGAACAACATCAGCAATTCTCCAGTCTTTCGGGACCTCACCCGTGTTTAAGGATGCTGCAAAGATATCTGTTAAGGCCCCTGGCTATTTCCTCTCTCGTTCCCTCAACAACCTGGAATAGATCCCATCTGGACATGGGGACTTGTCCACCTTAATGCCTTTTAGGATACCCAACGCTTCCTCCCTCCTTATGCTGACTTGACCTAGAGTAATCAAACATCTATCCCTAACCTTTAACATCCTCTATCCCTAACCTCAACATCCGTCATGTCCTTCTCCTTGGTGAATACCGATGCAAAATACTCGTTAAGAATGCCACCCATTTTCTTTGACTCAACGCATAACTTTCCTTCTTTGTGCTTAAGTGGGCCAATCCTTTCTCTAGTTACCTTCTTGCTCTTTAAATATGAATAAAAGGCTTTGGGATTTTCCTTAACCACGTTTGGTAAAGAGACCTCATGGCCCTTTGTAACCCTCTTAATTCCTCATTTCAGATTCGCCCTACATTCCCGATATTCTTCCAAAGCTTCGTCTGTCTTCAGTCACCTAGACCTTATGTATGCTTCCTTTTTCCTCTTAGCTAGATGAAAGGTTTTCCAGAACACATGGACAGAGACTGCATCTAGTGGAACCTGTGTTTGAGTAGAGAAAGGGAATGGTTAACTAGTCAGGAGGACTATATTTGAAAAGTTTGATTTATAAGTAATTATTAATTTACTGCATTTAGCTGCTTCTGATACATGATAACAATATTGCTCTGAGATTATATATTCAAGTACGATTTCAGGGAGTTTGGGCACATTTCCTGTTTTCATCCCGTTCATGAGATAACTGCAACTGATTTAATAAATGGAGGTGTGGAACAAATTATGGTCGTAAAAATTTTCAAGTAATTTATTTACTCTGCATAAAATTCTTCTTAATACTCATGCAGCAACATTCATACAAATTTATAATATAGCACCGATTAATCCTGTCAAGTAACTAACATTTTCAAGAGCCCTTTTCTCCATATATAGATATGCTAGTTTGAATTATAACGCTGTTCCTAAAGCGCCCACGTTACAGCAAGTTATAATCTATATTGTACATTTCACATTAGTGGAACTACAACCTTGTACACCACCCGTGATATCACTGTTTACTGCATCACATCAACTTACAATTTTGCCATAGTTTCAAAATGATCCCAAATTCACTGTGGTTGTTACCGTGTTAGTTATCAACTAGAACAGCACTGAAAATGTACTTTTGTTCTAAATGGCCCTAACTTAGGGAGAGGCTACAAATTGCCAATGTTCCTGCCTGTGAAAGATTACTCTGGTCTGATTATAATTCTCTCTCAATGTGAAATAACATACTGACACACACAGTCCAGTTTCAGAACAATGATTTTTGGGTAAATGATTTAAATTCTGGCTTTATATATTTGATTTTTGTTTTATCTTGGCATCCATGCAGCTGGTTCCACAACATTACACATTGGCCCTTTGTGCAAACAGTGCTGCCATGTGCATGCTGTGGATCATTCAGTTTATATTTTATGAAATATGTATTTGAGTTGCCTACTAGCCAATCACAGGACTCGATTATTTTACTTTGTGAAATTAAACTTAGCAATACTGGTGAAGGAATTGGATTAAAATGCTCTCTTGAAAGTGATGTAGTTATGTTTTCTTAATTATTAACAACAATCTGCATGTATGATACCAGGGGGTCAGTTAGCTTAATTGGCTAGGCAGCTGTTTTGCGAAGCAATGTGACACTAACAGTACGTATTTAATTTCTGTATTGACTGAGGTCACAATAAAAGTTCTGCTTCTCAGACTCACTCCCCACTTGAGGTGTGGTGATCCTCGGGCTAAACTGACCACTAGCCATCTCTCTCTTATGATAGAGCAGTCTTATGGGGCGAGGGGAATTTTACCTTTACCTGTGCTCTAAAGAAAATATCCTACCTCATATGTTAGTAGAGAAATTAGAATGAATGCTGAGACATGAAGGGAGAGATCAGGTGTAATTAAAGGCTTTACCAAAGAGCTGAGAAGATTTAAGTGAGGGATCCAGACTAGAGGTTCAAGATGTGTTAAACGTGTGTCAGAACATGGGCAATGAACAGTAGAGTTTGAGAGCTAGTGGGTGCAGTGATCAGCTTGGAAAATTTGTAGAGATTGGGTGATTAATACGTTGATGGAAATATTGAGCTGTTTGACTCTAATGCTTTCTGCGATGGGAGCTGATATAAATTGTTGAGGAATGGAATGGTTGAAAAGTTATTATGCAGGACAGATTTCAAGGTGGTTGAATTTTGGGCATGGTGGAACTTTGTTGAGTTGGACACAAGGATCCGTCAAGGAGAACCAGCAATCGAGTTGCACATAGATCGTGCCCAATCCTGATACAGTATGCACCAAACAATCCAATCCGTATTTGCACAAACTGAGCAATCCAACCCGGAAAGAGCACACACTGAATAATCTAATCCACATACACATTGAACAATTCAGTCAAGATTCAGCAAGCACTGCAGTATCTGATCTGGATAAAACCCACAATATACTGTCTGATCGATATATTGAATGTGCTTACCAATTTTGCGAAATAACCTGTTCTGAGATGTTACTATGCATCTCTGGAGCAGGTAGAACTTGAACCCAGGCCTCCCCTTCCCAGGGTTAGGGACACCACCACTGCACCATAATATGGGTTTAAAGAGGCTGGTGGCAGGATTAAGACAAATTCATTCCCAGCTTTGCTCATTGATTATCCTGATGCAGTTCGTCCAACCGCAGAATGTGAGTGTAAGAGATATAGAAGATCAGCAGGCTGGAACTCTCTCTGAGGATCTATAGTGAGTCCAGTAGGCAGAGACCAATTCCATCCCCTATTCCCAATTCCTCCGCCTCCGCCGCATCTGCTCCCACGATAAGACATTCCACTCCTGCACCTCCCAGATGTCCAAGTTCTTCAAAGACCGCAACTTTCCCCCCACAGTGATCGAGAACGCCCTCGACCGCGTCTCCCGCAATTCCCGCAACACATCCCTCACACCCCGCCCCCGCCACAACCGCCCAAAGATGATCCCCCTCGTTCTCACACACCACCCTACCAACCTCCGGCTACAACGCATCATCCTCCGACACATCCGCCATTTACAATCCGACCCCACCACCCAAGACATTTTTCCATCCCCACCCCTGTCTGCTTTCCGGAGAGACCACTCTCTCCGTGACTCCCTTGTTCGCTCCACACTCCCCTCCAACCCCACCACACCCGGCACCTCCCCCTGCAACCGCAGGAAATGCTACACTTGTCCCCACACCTCCTCCCTCACCCCCATCTCAGGCCCCAAGATGACATTCCACATTAAGCAGAGGTTCACCTGCACATCTGCCAATGTGGTATACTGCATCCACTGTACCCGGTGTGGTTTCCTCTACATTGGGGAAACCAAGCGGAGGCTTGGAGACCGCTTTGCAGAACACCTCCGCTCAGTTCGCAACAAACTACTGCACCTCCCAGTCGCAAACCATTTCCACTCCCCCTCCCATTCTTTAGATGACATGTCCATCATGGGCCTCCTGCACTGCCACAATGATGCCACCCGAAGGTTGCAGGAACAGCAACTCATATTCTGCCTGGGAACCCTGCAGCCTAATGGTATCAATGTGGACTTCACCAGTTTCAAAATCTCCCCTTCCCCAACTGCATCCCTAAACCAGCCCAGTTCGTCCCCTCCCCCCACTGCACCACACAACCAGCCCAGCTCTTCCCCTCCACCCACTGCATCCCAAAACCAGTCCAACCTGTCTCCGCCTCCCTAACCTGTTCTTCCTCTCACCCATCCCTTCCTCCCACCCCAAGCCGCACCCCCATCTACCTACTAACCTCATCCCACCTCCTTGACATGTCCGTCTTCCCTGGACTGACCTATCCCCTCCCTACCTCCCCACCTATACTCTCTCCACCTATCTTCTTTTCTCTCCATCTTCGGTCCGCCTCCCCCTCTCTCCCTATTTATTCCAGAACCCTCACCCCCTCCCCCTCTCTGATGAAGGGTCTAGGCCCAAAACGTCAGCTTTTGTGTTCCCGAGATGCTGCTTGGCCTGCTGTGTTCATCCAGCCTCACATTTTGTTGTCTTGGATTCTCCAGCATCTGCAGTTCCCATTATCTCTGATACTATTTTAACTCCACCAAGTACTGCCATTTCCTTTTTAGATTTCAGAACACATGTTCATCTGTATTAATATCGCCAGGGGATCTTATCTGTTTTAGATTGTCATCAGGGGTGCCAATGCAGCACCCAATCTAATAAACACATTGGATGTGTTTCTAGAGGTGCTTGAGCTTGGTTACATTGAACATCTTTGCATGCAAATCTAGAGATGACAAAAGCAAGAATGCAGGTTTTAACATTAACATGAGTGGGCTAGCAACACAGACAGACAATATTGTAAATAGTTTTAAATCAGTCTGCTCAGATGTATTGGAAAAAACCTCTGGACCAAGCTGGGACTTGCATCCCAACCTTAGTGACTGACAGGAACAGTAGCACTGCACCACAAGTAGTGATATGGACAGAAAAATAAGTGTTTCTGGTAAAGGGAATGACTTGGGGCTCGGAGCTCAGTTTATAGCCCTACAAGACACCATGGAGTATAAATAATCATGACTTTGGTCAATAATGTAACCTTGGCAATGTTGGATCCCGCACATTCAGTGCATGAACATTGGGAGAGATGTGTTATAGATGAGTGATCATTTATCACTATTTACAATGTCAATCTTAGATTAATATCCCTTCACCCTTGCCTCATTGAGTTCAAATATTTAAAATGGTCAGGTTCGTCTTAGCTGGTGGCTTTAGTCTTTTTGGTGTCTGTTCACATAATGTCAGTAATTCATGATTTAATGTTTGAAAAGCAGTTTGACAGTTTGGGGTTGAGATAAGTGGTGGGGAGTTGGAATTGAGGTGTCACTAGTGCACATGGTGAACTGATTTGGACATGGATGATTTTAATGGTGAGTAGCAGATAGACAAGAAAAGAGTGGAACAGTAGTATTTCTCAGGACGATCTTAACTTGCAATAGTGCAAGGCTAGGATGACGGTTGTGAGCTGGAAGTTCTGGATAGATTGAGAAGGAAGGAATTGCCTTGCTAGTGAGCAAAATTTCTAAGAGAGGATAAGGTTGAGGGTTGGAAAATAATGTGAGTGAGAGAATTATTATGGTAACAGTAGGAGTCAACAGATATCAGAGAAGAGACTGCTTCTTGGAAAGTGTAGGCTGGCTGTATGCTATTTTCCTTGTTTATTGCATCAGACAGCTGTAGTTCCTGAAATGCCAGTCCTGCGATGCCTTTCGCAAATGGTCTCTTCCAAGAATGAAGTTTACTCAAAACATCTTCATGTGGTGTCAAAGAACAAAGAAAATTGCAGTACAGGTGCAGGCTCTTTGGCCCTCCAAGCCTGCACCAATTTGCTGCCTGTCACAACTAAAACCCACCACCCTTCTGGGGACCGTATCCCTCTATTCCGATCCTATTCATATATTTGTCAAGACACCCTTTAAAAATCACAATTGTATCTGCTTCCACTACCTCCCCTGTTCCAGGCACCCACCACCCTCTGTGTGAAATATTCACTTCGTACATCACCTTTAAACCTTGCCCCTCGCACCTTAAACCCATGGTCCTTGGTAACTGACTCTTCCACCCTGGGAAAAAACTTCTGACTGTTCACTCTGTCCGTGCCCTTCATAATCTTGTAGACCTCTATCAGGTTGCCCCTCAATCTCCATCGTTCCAGTGAGAACAAGCCAAGTTTCTCCAACCTCTCCTCATAGCTAATGCCCACCATACCAGGCACCATCCTGGTAAATCTTTTCCGTAAGCTCTCCAAAGCCACCACATCCTTCTGGTAGTCTGGCGACCAGAATTGAACACACTATGCAAAGTGTGCCCTAACTAAGGTTCTATAAAGCTGTGACATTATCTGCCAATTTTTAAACTCAATTGCCCCGGCTGATGAAGGCAAGCATTGCCACATACTTTGTTGACTATCTTTTCCACCTGCGTTGCCACTTTCAGCGACCAGTGTACCTGTACACCCAGATCCCTCTGCCTATCGGTACTGTTAAGGGTTCTGCCATTTACTGTATATTTTCCATCTGGATTGAACCTTCCAAAATGCATTACCTCACTTTTTTCTGGATTAAACTCCATCTGCCATCTGTCTGCCCAAGTCACCAACCAATCTATATCCATCTGTATCCTTTGATAGTCCTCATTGCTGTCCACAATTCCAACAACTTTTGTGTCATCAGCAAATTTACTAATCAGACTAGTTACGTTCTCCTCCAGATCATTTATATATATTACAAACAGCAAAGGCCCCAACAGTGATCCCTGGGGAATGCCACTAGTCACAGTCCTCCATTCAGAAATGCGCCCTTCCCCTGCTACCCCCTGTTATCTATGACCGAGCCAGTTTTTTATCCATCTTGCAAGCTCACCTCTGACCCTGTGCGACTTTATTTTCTGTATCAGTCTGCCACGAGGGACCTTGTCAAAGGCCTTACTGAAGTCCATGTAGACAGCATCCACTGCCCTACCCTCATTGGTCATCTTCGTTACTTCCTCAAAAAACTCAACCAAATTAGTGAATCACGACCTCCCCTTCACAAAACCATGTTGGCTGTCACAAATATGCCCATTGATTTCCAGGTGGGAGTAAATCCTGCCTCAGTGAATCCTCTCCCTACCAGTGATGTAAGGCTCATTGACCTGTAATTAGCTGGATTATCCTTGCCACCCTTTTTAAACAAAGGAACGACAGTGGCTCTTCTCCAATCCTCTGGGACCTCCCCTGTAGCCAGTGAGGATACAAAGATTTACCTCAAGGCCCCAGCAGTTTCCTCCCTTGCTTCTCCCAGTATTCTGGGGACCTGTCTTAATGTTTTTCAAGACCCCCCAATACCTCCTCCCTTTTGATCTCAACATGACCCAAACTATCTACACACCCTTCCCCAGACTCATCATCCACCAAATCTTCCTCTGTGGTGAATACTGATGCAAAGTACTCATTTAATACTTTGCCCATTTCCCCTGGCTCCAGACATAAATTCCCTACCCTGTTCTTGAGTGGGCCAGCCCTCTGCCTGGCTACCCCCTTGCGCTTTATGTATGTGTAAAAAGCCTTGGGATTTTCCTTAATCCTGTTGGCCAATGACTTTTCATGGCCCCTTTTAGTCCTCCTGACTCCTTGCTTAGGTTTCTTCCGACTTTCCTTGTATTCTGCCCTTGCTTCAGGTGTTGCCCGCCTCCTAGCCTTGATAAATGCTTTCTTTCTCTTTTTGATTAGGTTCACAATATTTCTCGTTACCCAAGGTTCCCTAAACTTGCCATGCTTATATTTCATCCTTAAAGGAATGTGCCAGTTCTGAGTTCCCAGAAACTTACACCGAAAGCCTCCTTTCCCGTTTCGGTTTGCTTCATCTTTTGGCCTGTTAGGTGAAATACCTGGTTGATAACTGCCTCTGAAAAGTTGTCAGTAACACTGCTTTCTGTTCTTATTTGACCATTTGACACCATGACAAAGAGGTTGCCTTTGGTACAAAATAAGTGAAATTCAACTTTGTTACATAAACATCATCTCATCCTTTGGCTTTGTGATATTTGACAATCCAGTTAACTTTCTCTGTCTCAAGACAGTATTCTTTAATAATTCCTTAAGCTTTGTAATAGCTGCAGTCACTATTGTTGTAGATGTTTTCTGATAAACTGAAGGCTGCACTCCCATGATGTTGGTGGAACAAGTGCTATAAATTATTAATTTTACAGAGTTTTATGCTAACAGTGGATTTTATGTGTTCTTTTTTAGGGGAGCCTTATGTAAGGATATCTGAAACAGGAAGCCTTATACTGAGATCCTTTGACAAGTTTATGTCAGGAGATTATACATGCACAGTTTCCTACAAGGATGTGGAGAAGAACAAGGAACTATTCCTTGATATGAAGTTCTCAGTGTATGGTAAACACCGGGTGAAAGTCTAAGAGCATATTTTTATACTGCAGCCGGAACTATTTCATACACAGAGTCCGAATTTCCATATTTTCAGTTCTTAGCACTGCGATTACAGTGAAGACTGGGAGAATTTCCATGCAAAGAGAATTTGGGCCATATTGTTCTCCATCAATTGCAGTGATCCCAGATTACACCAGAAAAAAAATAAGAATCTATATTTTCACAGATGATCTCCTGAAATCCAATGTATTTCCTAAAGTAACACAGCTGAAAATATTCTGTCAGTGGAAATTGTTGATCTCCTATTGAAGTGACTGCATTACATTAGGACATTCTTAGGGAGATTCAGGGCCATTTCATTTAACAGGTTCCTGAGAAATAGAATAGGCTCACAATAGACTGAGATAATGGGAACTGCAGATGCTGGAGAATCCAAGATAACAAAGTGTGGAGCTGGATGAACAGAGCAGGCCAAGCAGCATCTCAGGAGCAGGAAAGCTGACATTTTGGGCCTAGACCCTTCATCAGAGAGGGGGATGGGGAGAGGGTTCTGGAATACATAGGGAGAGAGGGGGAGGCAGACCGAAGATGGAGAGAAAAGAAGATAGGTGGAGAGGAGAGTATAGGTGGGGAGGTAGGGAGGGGATAGGTCAGTCCAGGGAAGACAGACAGGTCAAGGAGGTGGGATGAGGTTAGTAGGTAGGAAATGGAGGTGCGGCTTGAGGTGGGAGGAAGGGATTAGTGAGAGGAAGAACAGGTTAGGGAGGCAGAGACAGGCTGGGCGGTTTTGGGATGCAGTGGGGGGAGGGGATGAGCTGGGCTGGTTGTGTGATGCAGTGGGGTGAGGGGATGAACTGGGCTGGTTTTGGGATGCGGTGGGGGAAGGGCAGATTTTGAAGCTGGTGAAGTCCACATTGATACCATTGGGCTGCAGGGTTCCCAAGCGGAATATGAGTTGCTGTTCCTGCAACCTTTGGGGGGCACCCTTGTGGCACTGCAGGAGGCCTATGATGGACATGTCATCTGAGGAATGGGAGAGGGAGTTGAAATGGTTTGCGACTGGGAGGTGCAGTTGTTTACTGCAAACTGAGCGGAGGTGTTCTGCAAAGCGGTCCCCAAGCCTCCGCTTGGTTTCCCCAATGTCGAGGAAGCCACACCGGGTACAATGTATACAGTATACCACATTGGCAGATCTGCAGGTGAACCTCTGCTTAATGTGGAAAGTCATCTTGGGGCCTGGGATGGGGGTGAGGGATGAGGTGTGGGGGCAACTGTAGCACTTCCTGCGGTTGCACTGGAAGGTGCCAGGTGTGGTGGGGTTGGAGGGCAGTGTGGAGCGAACAAGGGAGTCACGGAGAGAGTGGTCTCTCCAGAAGGCAGACAAGGGTGGGGATGGAAAAATGTCTTGGGTGGTGGGGTTGGATTGTAGATGGTGGAAGTGTCGGAGGATGATGCGTTGTATCCGGAGGTTGGTGGGGTGGTGTGTGAGAACGAGGGCTCAAACCGCAGACAAGGGTGGCGCAGTGGTAGTATGGCGCACTGACCTCTACATCGCCGAGGCCAAATGCCAACTCTCCAACACCTCCTCCTACTGCCCCCTTGATCATGACCCCACCCCCGAGCACCAAACCATCATCTCCAACACCATCCATGACCTCATCACCTCAGGGGACCTCCCACCCACAGCCTCCAACCTCATTGTTCCCCAACCCCGCAATGTGGCCCGTTTATCTCTCCTTCCCAAAATCCACAAACCTGCCTGCCCTGGTCGACCCATTGTCTCAGCCTGTTCCTGCCCCACCGAACTCATCTCCACCTATCTGGACTCCATTTTCTCCCCTTTGGTCCAGGAACTCCCTACCTACGTCCGTGACACCACCCACGCCCTCCACCTCCTCCAGAACTTCCAATTCCCTGGCCCCCAACACCTCATTTTCACTATGGACGTCCAGTCCCTATACACCTGTATTCCTCATGCAGATGGCCTCAAGGCCCTCCGCTTCTTCCTGTCCCACAGGCCCGACCAGTCCCCCTCCACCAACACCCTCATCTGCCTAGCCGAACTCGTCCTCACCCTCAACAACTTCTCTTTCGATTCCTCCCACTTCCTACAGACAAAGGGGGTGGCAATGGGCACCCGCATGGCCCCAAGCTCTGCCTGCCTCTTTGTAGGTTATGTGGAACAGTCCCTCTTCCGCACCTACACAGGCCCCAAACCCCACCTCTTCCTCCGTTACATTGATGATTGTATCGGCGCCACCTCTTGCTTCCTTGAGGAGCTCGAACAGTTCATCCACTTCACCAACACCTTCCACCCCAACCTCAAGTTCACCTGGGCCATCTCCAACACACCCCTCACCTTCCTGGACCTCTCAGTTTCCATCTCAGGCAACCAGCTAGTAACTGATGTCCATTTCAAGCCCACCGACTCGCATAGCTACCTAAAATACATCTCCCACCCACCCTCCTGCAAAAATTCCATCCCCTATTCCCAATTCCTCCGCCGCATCTGCTTCCAGGATGAGGCATTCCACTCCCGCACATCGCAGATGTCCATGTTCTTCAAGGAGCGCAACTTTCCCCCTGCAGTGGTCGAGAACACCCTTGACCGCGTCTCCCACAACACATCCCTCACACCCCGCCCCCACCACAACCGCCCAAAGAGAATCCCCTCGTTCTCACACACCACCCCACCAAATTCCGGATACAACGCATCATCCTCTGACACTTCCGCCATCTACAATCCAACCCCACCACCCAAGACATTTTTCCATCCCCACCCTTGTCTGCCTTCCGGAGAGACCACTCTTTCCATGACTCCCTTGTTTGCTCCACACTGCCCTCCAACCCCACCACACCCGGCACCTTCCCCTGCAACCGCAGGAAGTGCTACAGTTGCCCCCACACCTCATCCCTCACCCCCATCCCAGGCCCCAAGATGACTTTCCACATTAAGCAGAGGTTCACCTGCAGATCTGCCAATGTGGTATACTGTATCCATTGTACCCGGTATGGCTTCCTCTACATTGGGGAAACCAAGCGGAGGCTTGGAAACCGCTTTGCAGAACACATTCCGCTCAGTTTGCAGTAAACAACTGCACCTCCCAGTCGCAAACCATTTCAACTCCCCCTCCCATTCTTCAGATGGTATGTCCATCATAGGCCTCCTGCAGTGCCACAATGATGCCACCCGAAGGTTGCAGGAACAGCAACTCGTATTCCGCTTGGGAACCCTGCAGCCCAATGGTATCAATGTGGACTTCACCAGCTTCAAAATCTCCCCTTCCCCCACCGCATCCCAAAACCAGCCCAGCTCATCCCCTCCCCCCACTGCATCCCAAAACCAGCCCAGCCTGTCTCTGCCTCCCTAACCTGTTCTTCCTCTCACCCATCCCTTCCTCCCACCTCAAGCTGCACCTCCATTTCCTACCTACTAACCTCATCCCACCTCCTTGACCTGTCCGTCTTCCCTGGACTGACCTATCCCCTCCCTACCTCCCCACCTATACTCTCCGTTCCACCTATCTTCTTTTCTCCATCTTCGGTCTGCCTCCCCCTCTCTCCCTATTTATTCCAGAACCCTCTCCCCATCCTCCTCTCTGATGAAGGGTCCGGGCCCGAAATGTCAGCTTTCCTGCTCCTGAGATGCTGCTTGGCCTGCTCTGTTCATCCAGCTCCACACTTTGTTATCACAATAAACTGGACTGCTCAGCTACCAACAACTTATATTTGTAATCTATAATAAAGTTTCACAATCTCCTTTTCACTGACACTGAAATTCTTGGTACAGATTGCATTGCATACTCATTAACACTGTTTCTCAGCTTTCTTGCAGTGAGTACTACTGTAGTGACTGTATTACAAGATTAGTAATCCAAAGCCTAACTGTTCAAATCTATCAGTGGTATCTCAGATGTGGAATTCAATTCCAAAATAAATACGAAAATGAACAGTATCAGTAAAAATGAATTCAAAACTACCAGATTGTTGGAAAGCCTAGTTACATCAATAACTCCAGTCCCTCACATGATTGATTCTGAAGTGATCCATGCTTAATGCTGGAGTTTATTTACCTCTGTCAGGTGCCAGTTGATTTCTAGGTTCTCCTAAAGCAATGCAGCTTGATTTGATTCTCCTTGAAATAAGGAAAGTAATACAAGTCATCCTTGCACTACTGACTAGAGAGTGACATTTGTGACGTGGCAGTTCTTGTCCTCTACTTGTGGCTGAGTTATTAGGGGTGGCAGCCAGCTGTGTTATTGGGTTGTTGATGTTCCTAGATTCTCACAGGTGTCATGCTGTATATGGGATGAGTTCTCAACAGAATTGAATAGTAGTTGGGGGTGAGCTATAGGTGTTGGTGGGCTCTCAGTGAAGCTGAGCTGTTGATTGATGTGATGTAATAGGCCAGTCTGAATGATGATGATCATGAAACTACTGAGTTGTCATAAAAGTTCTGAAGAAGGGTCACTGGACCGAAAACGTTAATTCTGATTTCTCTCCATCGATGCTGCCAGACACATTAGGGGCATTTAAACAGTCCTTGGATAAGCATATGGATAATGATGGGATAGTGTAGGGGGAGGGGCTTAGATTAGTTCACAGGTCGGCGCAACATCAAGGACCGAAGGGCCTGTTCTGTGCTGTATTGTTCTATGTTCTATGTTGAGGTTTTTCATCAATTTCTGTTTTTGTTTCATAGATGTCATAAAAGCCTGGTATATAAGAAAAAATGTCAAAGTTCCCAATGCAGTTCAAATTTTGGTGATTGCAGTTCTTCAGCAATCTGGTTAAGAATCATAGAATCCCTTCAGCCCAACAAGTCCACACCGACCCTCAGAGCATCCCACCCAGACACATCCCCGATAACCCATCTAGTCTACACATTCCTGAACACTATGGACAATTTAGCATGGCCAGTCAACCTAGCTTGCACATCTCTGGACTGTGGGAGGAAACTGGAGCACCTGGAGGAAACCCAAGCAGACACGGGGAGAATGTACAAATTGCACACAGACAGTCGCCTAAGGGTGGAATTGAACCCAGGTTCCTGGCGCTATAAGACCACAGTGCTAACTACTGGGTCACTGTGCTGCCCCCTATAACTGCAAAGTTAACTATTAATTGCCCTCAGAAATGGTCTAATAAGCTACTACTTAAAAAGTTGAATGGACACCGGACATTGCACTAGACATTGGAAATGACAAAGGCACGCCCTGCCTCTTGTAGTTAGAGCAGTATTTTGAATGACTAGACCGCATTTTTCACAACAGTTCATTTGGAAGTCTCCTCCGTGCGCTGAACATGTAATACCGGGTCTTAAATATCAGTAATTCCCAGTTTCTATTATGGTGTGTGCTATTTTAACCAACCTTGGCAAGTACTGAAGTTCAGTTTTCAGGTGTGGTATTTTGTAAAGTCCACCTCATTAATGTCTGGACACTTGTGCGATGTTTGGAAGAGCTGTCCCACAGAAGTTTAAGCATTAACATGATATAACATCACTCACTTAATCATAATTTGCATCCAGTCTCCCATCACCACTGTTCTCAAATATAATTTGTCTCAAGAGGTCATGACACAATGGAATACAGTTAGGAAATTACAGTCGATATATCAGTATGAGTGCCATTCTGGCTAGCAATCAGTGACTAGTGGTGTGCCTCAGGGATCGGTGTTGGGACTGCAATTATTTACAATTTATATAGGTGATTTGGAGTTGGGGACCACGTCTAGGGTGTCAGAGTTTGCAGATGACACTAAGATGATGGCAGAGCAAAGTGTGCAGAGGAACATAGATACATTGAGTGAGTGGCATTGGTCTGGCGGATGGAATACATTGTAAGTAAATGTGAAGTCACATATTTGGGTAGGAGTAATAGTAAAAAGGATTATTACTTGAAAGGTTAAAAAGTTACAGCATGCTGCTATGCAGAGGGACCCGAGTGTCCTTGTGCATGAATCACAGAAGGTTGGTCTGCAGGGACAACAAGTAATTAGGAACGCAAATGAAATTTTGTCCTTCGTTGCTAAAGGGATTGAGTTTAAAAGTAGAGAGGTTATGTTGCAGCTGTACAAGGCGCTGGTAAGTCCACGCCTGGAATATTGTGTGCAGTTTTGGTCTCCTTACTTGAGAAGGGATGTACTGGCACTGGGTGGGGGCGGTGCGGTGCAAAGGAGGTTCACTAGGTTGATTCCGGAGTTGAGGGGGTTGGCTTATGAGGAGAGACTGAGTAGATTGGGATTATAATCATTGGAATTCAGAAGATTGAGGGGGGATCTTATAGAAACATATAAAATTATGAAGGGAATAGATAAGATAGAAGTAGAGAGGATGTTTCCACTGGCAGGTGAAGCTAGGACAAGAAGGCATAGCCTCAAGATTAGAGGGAGCAGAATTAGGACTGAATTGAGAAGGAACTTGTTCACCCAGAGGGTTGTTAATCTATGTAATTCCTTGCCCAGTGAAATAATTGATTCTACTTCAATAAACATTTTTAAAGCTAAGGTAGATATTTTTTGAACAGTAAAGGCATTAAGGTGTACGGTGAGAGCATGGGTAAGTGGATCTGAGTCCACAAAAAGATCAGCCATGACCTTATTGAATGGCGGAACAGGCTCGAAGGGCCAAATGGCCTACTCCTGCTCCGTGTTCTTATGCTCTAGTAGTCCTTTACTAGGTAGAGGCACCAAGAGTAACAAGGACTGATAATGTACTCTTGATCAGGGACGTTAGTGCCCATTACCACGACTGGCTTAGTACCACTATTACTGATCATGTTGGCTGATTTCAGAAGGAAATGCTTAGCCTGCGGCAGGTGGTGAGAAAACTGAAAGGAAGGAAAACCTTCTCACTGTCATCGCCACCACTCTGTTTAACATAGATGTATCTGTCTATGACAGTATTGATAGGAGTGACCACAATAAAGTCTCTGTAGAGATAAATTTTCAGGTTCACATGAAGGATCCTCTCCATCATGTTGCATGGCACCACCGCCATGCTAAGTGAAACAAAAGCAGAATATTAGTGAACCAGATGGGTTTTTCCAACAATCAACAATGGTATTCACAGTCATCATTAGATTCTTAATTCCAGATATTTATTGAATTCAAATTCTACCATCTGCCATGGTGAGATTCAAACCAGAACGTTATCTGGCTCCCTGGATTAACAGTCTGGCGATAATATCACTCGGCCACCACTAGTGCTGAAGAAAGATAATACCCAAAATGCTGCTTGTTCCTTTCCTCCAGATGCTGCCTGGCCTGCTGTGTTCTTTCAGCCTCCTGTTTGTCTATCTAAGCCTCTAGAACCCTCTTTGAAGAATTCCAAGATTCACCACCCTCTGAGAGAAGAAACTCTTTCTCATTCTCAATCCTAAATTGGTACCTCTTATTCTGAGACTTTCCCTTGGATCTGTACTCACAAGTTGAGGAAACATTCTTCCTGTACGTAATCTGTTGAGCGTTGTATTGGCTGTGGGTTGGGCATGAACTTGCGGGTGCAGGTAAGCTGGCAACGTTACAAGTTATTTCATAGCTCTCCACCTTTATTGATTTTCTAATAGTTATCACAAAGAAACATTTTAATTGAAATCTTCCAGGCTATCGTGAACCTGATTATTCATTCAAGTTTTCGACTCGTTATCACACTCATGAATGCCATGACCTTTCGAATAGCCGTTTTTTTCGTAAGTTCAAGTCAGTGGAGAAGGAGCTAATTGCTGACCTGACCTGCAGACTAACTGATGTAGAAATGAAATGCCATGTTGTCAGAGTGCCACACAAAGGTCTAATAACTGAACTCTTCATTACATTTAAAGGTAGGTTAATCTGCATTGCAACAATTGGAGTGCATAAGTGTTTTGTCTCAAACTTTTAATGCCCATTTCTCAAAAAAAAGTTGTGCGTATTGTACACTGTTAGTCTTTATTACTTGCGTTCAAATCTCTGTTAATTCATGTTTTCTTGGAGGAAGAAGTGTGTGCTTGAGATATGTTGCACTATTGTTACCTAACCTACACCAAATTGATAATGTAGAAAGAAACCTTACTGTGCTTGATTTTTAATAATGCTTAATAAATAACATTTAATTAATCAATAGTGTGGGTGATGCATTGCCTACATAAAAAAGGGCATATTTTTAAGATCATCACCAGAAAAACAAAAGAACTCGCAGCAAGAGTAGGCAATTCAGCCCCTCTGCTTGCTGCACCCTTCAATATGATCACGGCTGATCTCATCTCGGCCTCAATTCCACTTTACCGCCCGCTGTCCCTAACCACTCAACCCTCTACTGATTAAAAATCTGCCTATCTCCTCCTTAAATTTACTCCATTTCCCAGCATCCACCATGCTCTAGGGCAGTGAATTCCAGATTCATGACTCTTTGAGAGAAGTAATTTCTCCGTATCGCCATTAAATCTGCTATCCCTTATGCAAAAAGGAGAGATCAGGAAAATTTCTGTACGTGATACATTCTTAATGAATGGAATGTGATATCTGAGAAAGTTAGTGGAAGCAAAATCTATAATAACTTCTAAAGATAAGCTTTAAATGTTTAGTAAGAAGCAGTGAAAGGGAAAAATGCAATGGACTGAAGAGCCTCCATTCTGCAATTGTAGCCTATTTTCCTGCTCCAATCTATGCTTTTAACCCCAAGTCGTGAAGAGTACCTGCTTTTATTTCCACGGTATCATGGTCTTCACTTTTATCTCAGCAGATCTAATTCTGGTTCTGTCAGCTATGCCTTTTTCACCTATTTACTGAGCTATTGCAAAGTTGCCTTAGCCAGCCTTACATGTTCCACTCTCCTTAATCTTAAATTCAGCCAAAATTCTGTTTCTCATATCTTATCCTGCACCATTTGCTTATTTCTATATCTAATTCAGGAATATTTGAGATTTCTATTCTCATGATTTTTAAGTAACTTTTATGGAACTTGTTCCCTTCTGCCTCACCCCAAAACTGAAGCATAGGACCAATTACAGCTGTTAAACCTGATACCCTGATAACAGGTGAGTTGTGTGGTCTGTCACAACTTAACTGGGGAAAGTGCACCAATAATCCTACACTACTGTCCCATAAGTTGACATAAAATGTATAAATGTATAATAATTTCAGTGAGACTGCCAAAACTGAATAAGTCTGACTGACCCAGGACAAAAACAAATCAACCAGGCTACTTCATTAACAGAGACAATAACTCTATATATCGTAACACATTAAAAGAAATTTTTCAAATTAATTATGCCCCTTCAAAGGTGACATCATCAGTGGAGCCTCCGATGAAGCGGTGTTATTGTACTCCGTTTGGAATTTGTATTGTTTGGACCTGATGGTGAGTCTTGTTATTTCTGGTTTTGATCTGTGTGGGTTTATATATGGAGTCCAATTCTATATGTTTGTTGATTGCACTACAGGTGGAAAACCATGTCTCTATGAAGCCCCATGTGTAACTATGTTTGGCTTAGGCTACTGTGGTTACCTTGTTGCAGTTGAACTGATGGCCCTCATTGTCTGAGTGAACCAATGTCAAGGAGAGTTTGTCGTGCCATTTTGCTGCTAGTTGATGTTCATATATTCTGATGGCGAGTTTCCTTCCTGTTTGTCCAATGTAATGTTTGTGGCAATCGTTGCATGGTATCTTGTAAACCACGTTGGGTGGAGTCTTTAATCCTTGTAAGCGTTCCGATATGCTTTTGATATGTGGCATGCCTACTAAACAGGCAACAGTAGGAGGACACAATACGCCCTAACACACTAGCCACACTGCCACACATCAAGAACATCTCAGAATTGATAACAAGCTGACTAAAACCACTAGAAACTATGGTGGCTCACAAGCCCACAGACACCCTACCACAACCGCTTACAAGGACTAAAGACCCCACCCCACAACATGCATTACAAAATACCATGCAACGACTGCCACAAATATTACATCAGACCAACAGGAAGGAAACTCGCCATCAGAATGTATGAACATCAACTAGCAGCAAAATGGCATGACAAACTCTCCTTAATATCGGTACACTCAGACAATGAGGGCTGTCAGTTCAACTGTGTCAAGGTAACCATAGCAGCCCAAGCCAAACATAGACACACATGGGACTTCCTAGAGGCATAGTTCTCCACCCGTAACGCAATCAATAAACACATAGAATTGGACCTCATATACAAATATATAACAGATCAAAACCAGAAATGACACTACTCACCATAACGGACCAAACAGTATAAAATGCAAGCAGGGTAGAATTGCACCACTTCACTGGAGGCTCCACTGAGGATGTCACCTAGCATGGTGACAAAACATCTGAACGAGAACAAGCTAGTTCAGCAAGCTAGTCAACAAACTCACCCACAACCTGAGCTACAGATCTTTTCCAAAACTTTGAACTCCTTCAAAACGCCCCAACACACAGTTTCTCTCTCTTTTTCTCTCTGGCATGATTAATGCAGACAAAAGACGGGGTGGATCACAGATTTTATGGGTGGAAGGCAAAATTCCAAGGATCAGTCCAGAGCATACAGTGGAAAGACCTTTTCCTCTCTCAGTCTTTTTGATTTGTGCAGTGGTGAAACATGGCTGTCTGTATGGTGATCGTTGTCTCTCAATTTGCTGGTTGATCAGGTGAACATAGGTCTTGTATGAATTCTTTCTTTTAGGCTTTCTGGAATTTGCTGTCTTTTACCAACTAAAAGAGAAAGAGAGACGCAGTGTGCGGCTTCTGCGTGTTCTTTTTTTCTCTCTCTTTGCTACTCTGGGCACTCTCAGCTTTTTTAAAATACTCTGCAACTCAGCCAACCAGAGAGTTGTTTCCAGGCAGCATTTCCTTAACTTCGAAATTTCTTGAAGTTCAGTCTCAAGATCTCTTTTTGCTTTCAAGAACCAACACTGTATTGTAAAACGTAACAGAATGGAATACTTGTTTTTCAAATCGTACAACTTGTATTTTAGGGTCACAGTCCCACTCCATTTCAGTTTGTAGACCCAAAAAGTGAAAAATATATGGTCCCTTAGAATAGCCTGTGAAAAGCTCAACTAACAATGGTGGTACCTTGTTGACAGTGTCCCAGTAATATATGCAATTATTTTCAAAACGTTATTCCTGTGTAATGAGAATCTCCTCTCAATTCCCTTGTTTCGCAAAACTGCATGCAGTCACTTGAACCATAACTGATCTAGAAAAATTTGTAGAGGACCTGGGTTCCAGGCTCAACTTGCAGCATTGGTTAGAACACAGGTTATTTTCTTTTCAAACCTACAGTGGATCCTTTCGGCTATGGTTGGGAAGAAGTTTGTAGAAAATTCATACATGACTGTGAGGATGAAACCAACAGGAGAGTCGAAAAGGTAAGTCAAGGAACACTGAGAACCAGTGTATGATGACTGTTATACATGGAACCAATCTGATAGTGAAAGCCTATACCTAAGTTTCAAATAGAATATGTATAATGGCAGTGTACAAACAGTTTTTAAGCTTACTCTCCAGATTTCAGTGAACTGATTGTGCCCTGAATTGGAAAGATGTATTCATCTACTAACAAGAGCATTTCGGACAAAGCAGAATGGCATGCTAAAATTTTCTAAACTATGATCTGTGTTATATGTAGACCTGCCAAGCTGAACATGGTTTTTAAATAAATGTTAGAGCTGATTTCAAAATTGCCTACAGCAGTATTACAGTGCTTCTGAAGAAGGGTAACTGGACCCAAGATGTTGACTCTAATTTCTGTCCACAGATGCTGCCAGACCTGCTGAGTCTTTTCAGTGATTTCTGTTTTTGTTTTTGTTTTTGTTTCTGATTCTAGTATCCGTAGTTCTTTTGGCTTTTCTGTTCAGCACTACAGTGCATCGTGCTCTGGAATAATAGGTTAGGGATTTAGGCCGGTTGCTCAAGAAAGCGTGGCCTTCCTTATCCCTACTGTCCCGTCATAGGTACTTCCGAGCATCCAGATTTAGACAATAAGCATCAGGATTGATCTGTGCACTATGAATCTCACAGGGTGAATAGAAAGAGGAGAAAGGGAATAACTACAGCATGCTATATGAGCGCTATCTGTAGCAGCACAATCAACAGTCAATCTTGATGTAGCTCCCTGACCCATGTTTTAATTCAAAATATTACTTAATTCTTTGAGTCACTTTAATGTTAGCTGCTGCTGTGCCTGTTATTGATTGTTTGTCTTCCAGTATTAAGTCATATTAGACATTTCAGCCAATTTAGTAAACTTAAATAACGTACAGTATATTCTAGCAATCTGATGTAAAAACAGAAAGTACTTGAAAAACTCAGCAGGGCTGGCTGCATCTGTGGACAGAGAAACGGAGTTAATACCTCAAATCCACTTCAACACTCCTTCATAACTGAAAGGATCTGGAAATTGATGTTTTCTATGCTACAGATAGAGGTAGACAACTGTTATAATTTGCTCCATTTGCCCCCTCCTCCCGTTGTCTACGGCATAAAAAATACAATTTTGCAATCCATTTCGGTTCTGAAGAAGTCATATCAGACTGAAAACGTTAATTCTGTTTCTCTCTCCACGAATGCTGCCAAGTCTACTCAGTTTTTTCCAACGCTGTTGAATTTCATCTCCTCTAAAAGAGACATCAGGACCCAAAAAGATCAAGAAAGCAGTTAACCTGGTTGAAGTTTTCTGAGGATAATTTGTAAAGATAAATTAGATTAATTAAAAATTTACAAATACAAATTAAGGTAAAAATGGGACAATGCAAGAAGCAGATTTATAAGTATTTAAAGTTTAAAATGACTTTTGTATTTAGAAATTTAGGGTGAAGAACCCAGTAAGAAATTAAATTCTGATAGTTTGCTGTTGCGACATTAGTATGTGTTTTAATGTCACACTACACACATAAAAACATACAACACTTGGCTGCCCAGGAAAACAAAGAATTCCTTAAACCTGCTGCTTTTTTGTATTTCAGTTTTATTCTTTCACCATTCTGTGAGGTAACCTGTCCTGATGTTATGATACATATTGTGTGTGATTTTGTTTCAGGCCCGAAATCGTATTGAAGCTTTCTTCAAGAAGCAGAGGATTGCATTGGACAAAATGAAGGATGACATGCCCACCTTCTATTACATCGCAAATTCTCTGAAAATAGACCGAGTGGATCATTGTCGCCCAGGTTTTGGAAAAAATAAGCTAACCCACTTGGATTGTTCTGAATGCTGTGGTGAGTTCTGTAGTTGGTAATTGAATCTTCATCCTATACTTCCCATAGCTGTCTTATCCTTCGTGAAGGAGGGCTGTCCAGGAGTGCAGATAATCAGCCATGGTCTAACGTCCCTTTTTTATATTTAATGGCCCATCTATAAAATCCTGAGCTCAATTATACCTTTTATGCTTTTGCCTCCAATTCTGCCTTTAAAAATCCATGGTGAGTATTGCTGGCAGTAAGTTTAAAATATAATCTTGTTTATGCCTTTCAGGACTTTGTGCTGCTGTTTTTTTAGTTACATTCTCACTCTCTTTTTCTCTGTTCTTTCCATTTGTTGCTGGAAGGGGAGAGGTAGACAGGTTGGTTGAGGTAGAGATTTGGCAATCTGACCAGGGCAGATTATAGTCTTTGAGATATAATTGGTAGCCGATGGTCACATTTTGCATTGATATATGTGGGGCACAGATTCAGAAGGGCTTAGACCAAAAATGAGAAATTGACAATAATTGCACCTGGCATAGATAGCAACGGAAAGGGGCAATGTACAAAAATGACAGATAGGAAAATGCTGTCTGTGTATCCACCTGTCCCAAAGATATACCATAATAGTACATACCCCAAGGGACTGCAGAAAGTAAGGCATAATATTGGAAATGTAGGTCTCAACAACTACAATCTAATATCATGTATAACAGAAAAAGGATGTAAGACCATAAGACATAGGAGTGGAACTCAGGACATTCGGCCCATTGAGTCCACTCCACCATTTAATCGTGGCTGATGGGGATTTCAACTCCACTTACCCGTACTTTCCCCGTAGCCCTTGATTCCTTGAGATCAAGAATTTATCAATCTCTGCCTTGAAGACATTTAATGTCCCGGCCTCCACTGCGCTCCGTGGCAATGAATTCCACAGGCCCACCACTCTCTGGCTGAAGAAGTGTCTCCTCATTTCCGTTTTAAATTGACCCCCTCTATTTCTAAGGCTGTGCCCATGGGCCCTAGTCTCCCTGCCTAACAGAAACAACTTCCCAGCATCCACCCTTTCTTAGCCATACATTATGTTGTAAGTTTCTATTAGATCTCCCCTCAACCTTCTAAACTCTAATGAATACAATCCCAGGATCCTCTGCCGTTCATCGTGCGTTAGGCCTACCATTCCAGGGATCATCCATGTGAATCTTCGCTGGACATGCTCCAGCGCCAGTATGTCCTTCCTGAGGTGTGGGGCCCAAAATTGGACACAGTATTCTAAATGGGGCCTTACTAGACCTTTATAAAGTTTCAGAAGCACATCGCTGCTTTTATATTCCAACCTCTTGAGATAAATGACAACATAGTTTTAAGGTGTTAGGAGGAAGATATAGAGGAGACGTCAGAGGGAGGTTCTTCACCCAGAGAGTTGTGAGCGCATGGAATAGTTTGCCAGTGGTAGTTGTGGAAGTGGAGTCATTAGTGACATTTAAGCGACTGCTGGACATGCACATGGACAGCAGTGAATTGAGGGGAATGTAGGTTCGGTTATTTTATTTTTGGATTAGGATTATTCCACGGCACAACATCGTGGGCCGAAGGGCCTGTTCTGTGCTGTACTTTTCTATGTTCTATGTGCTATTACATTCGCTTTCCTAATCACGGACTCTACCTGCAAGTTAACTTTTAGAGAATCTTGGACCAACACTCCCAGATCCCTTTGCACTTCTGATTTGCGAATTTTCTCACCGTTTAGAAAATAGTCCATGCCTGTATTCTTTTTTCCAAAGTGCAAAACCTCACATTTGCTCACGTTGACTTTCATCAGCCATTTCTTGGACCACTGTCCTAAACTGTATAATTCTTTCTGCAGCCTCCCCACCTCCTCAGTACGACCTGCCTGTCCTCCTATCTTCGTATCGTCAGCAAACTTCGCCAGAATGCCCCCCGTCCCTTCATCCAATCATCAATAAATAAAGTGAACAGCTGCGGCCTCAACACTGAACCCTGTAGGACACCACTTGTCACTTGTTGCCATTCTGAGAAAGAGCCTTTTATCCCAACTCTCTGCCTTCTGTCAGACAGCCAATCCTCAATCCATGCGAGTAGCTCACCTCGAACACCATGGGCCCTCACCTGACTCAGCAGCCTCCTGTGTGGCACCTTATCAAAGGCCTTTTGGAAGTCTAGATAGATAACATCGACTGGGTTTCCCTTGTCTAACCTACTTGTTACCTCTTCAAAGAATTCTAACAGGTTTGTCAGGCACGACCTCCCCTTACTAAATCCATGCTGACTTGTTCTAACCCAACCCTGCACTTCCACGAATTTAGAAATCTCATCCTTAACAACAGAAACTAGAATTTTACCAACAACCGAGTTTAGGCTAATTGGCCTATAATTTTCTATCTTTTGTCTTGATCCTTTCTTAAACAAGGGGGTTACAACAGCAGTTTTCCAATTATCTGGGACTTCCCCAGACTCCAGTGACTTTTAAAAGATCATAACCAAAGCCTCCACTATTTCCTCAGCCACCTCCCTCAGAACTCTAGGGTGTAGCCCATCGGGGCCAGGAGATGTATCAATTTTTAGACCTTATAGCTTTTTTAGCCCTTTCTCTTTTGTAATGCCTATCATACTCAACTCTGCCCCCTGACTCTCCTTAATTGTTGGGATGCTACTCATGTCTTCCACTGTGAAGACTGACGCAAAGTACTTATTAAGTTCTTCAGCTATTTCCTTATCTCCTATCACTAGCCTTCCAGCATCAATTTGGAGCAGCCCAAGATCTACTTTTGCCTCTCGCTTGTTTCTTATGTATTGAAAGAAACTTTTACTATAATTTCTAATATTACTACCTCCATATTTGATCCTCTCCTTCCTTATTTCTCTCTTTGTTATCATCTGTTTGTTTTTGTAGCCTTCCCAATCTTCTGATTTCCCAGTGCTCTTGGCCACTTGATAGGCTGTCTCTTTTTCTTTGATACATTTCCTAACTTCCTTTGTCAGCCATGGCTGTCTAATCCCACCCCGGATAATCTTTCTTTTCCTTGGGATGAACCTCTGTACTGTGTCCTCAATTACACCCAGAAACTCCTGCCGTTGTCGCTCTACTGTCTTCCCTGCTAGGCTCTGCTTCCAGTCGATTTTTGTCAATTCCTCTCTCATGCCCCTGTAATTACCTTTATTTAATTGTAATACCATTACATCCGATTTTGCCTTCTCTCTTTCAAACTGCAGACTGATCTCTACCATATTATGATCGCTGTCTCCTAAGTGTTCCCTTACTTTAAGATCTTTTATAAAGTCAGGCTCATTACATAGCACTAAGTCCAGAGTAGCCTGCTCCCTTGTGGGCTTCATCACAAGCTGTTCCAAAAAGCCATCCTGTAAACATTCCATGAATTCCCTTTCTATGGATCCACCGGCAACATTATTCACCCAGTCCACCTGCATATTGAAGTCCCCCATGATCACCGTGACCTTGCCTTTCTGACATGCCCTATCTGTTTCCTGGTACATCTTGCGCCCCTGGTCCTGATCATTGTTGGGAGGTCTGTACATAACTCCCATTATGGTTTTTTTGCCTTTGTGTTCCTCAACTCCACCCACACAAACTCCACATCCTCTGACCCCATATCATTCAGTGCCGTAGATTTAATTTCATTCTTAACTAACAAGGCACCCCCAACCCTCTGCCCATCTCCCTGTCTTTTCGATAAGTTGTAAATCCTTGGATGTTTAACTGCCAGACCTGAACTCCCTGCAACCATGTCTCTGTGATGCCTGCCACAAATGTATTGACATTCTTGTAAATATAAGAAATAGGTATATATAAGCTTTTAACACATTATAAGAAGCTCTCCACAGATAAACATTTAGGTTATGTCCTTCTCATTTTCTTGACTACTGTTCCCATTTCTCTGCATTAAATTGCATTTGCCACCCGTCTATCCTTATCCATTTGCACAACAACAAACTTAATACACAAAGTTGTGAATTACGAATTGCATTGGGAAGCAATGGCTAATGGTATTGTCACTAAACTATTAATCTGGAGATGGCAAGAACTGTAGACGCTGGAGTCAGAGTCGATACAGTGTGGAGCTGGAGAAACACAGCAGGTCAAGCAGCGTTAGAGGAACAGGAATGTTGATGTTTCAGGTTGGGACCCTTCTCCAGGACTGTCACTAGTCAATTGATTAATATTCTGGAGACCCAGGTTCACAATCCTACCATGGCAGATGAATTTAATTTAATTTAATAAAATCTGAAGTACAGCGATGAACATGAAAACCTAACTAGTTCATTCATGTCCTTTAAGGAAGGAAGCTGCTATACTTAACTAACTTGATCTACATGTGACTCCAAACCCACAGTAATGTGGTTCACTCCTAACTACTCTCAGGGCACCTACAGACAGGCAATAAGTACTGGCCTAGCCAGCAACACCCACAACCTGTGAATTAATAACAAAATTAGTCAGTTATCTAATGAATATCTGTAAGTATTACCTTGAGCTTCTCCCATACCACAGCATTAACTAGCAAATCTGCAGAGGAGTGGGGCTCCTGAACAATCTCTAGCAAAGTACAGTGGGCAGAATAGCAAATATACAGTGCAACTCCTGGTGTGAAACTAACTTATGATCAGTGATCCTTTATCAATATACACTTGGCAATTTTTTATCAATAGTGTTTCACTAACAAATGTCAAAATTTGATAAAGACTCTGTCGCAGAAGTGTTGGCATCACATAAAGGGCCATAAAACCTTCTTGGTACTTTTTGTTGCAACTTAACCATCAGCATCTCTGACCCTTCAGTAACTTTAACTCACTTTTCCATCCTAATTAGGCTAGTTGTCCCCTGTTCCCACCTATTTGAAGATATTTGTCAGTGTTTGTCATTATTCACGTTAGGACATTTTGTGTTCTTTCAGGGTGAATCTGTCTCTCTGTGTCATGGCCTCCAGAATATTTCTCACTGTTCCTTACCCCTTTGTTAGTTGTTCACCCTACGCCGTTCAGGAAGATCTGTCTGCCCCCTTCTACTTCAGTACGTGTGTACCTGTTTCTGCATCCGTCCAGTGCCCCAGAACATTTGTTCTCTGCCTTAGATTCCCAGTTCTTGCTGTGTACCTTACCTCAACTGATCCCTGAACCCCTTCATTAGGTGTTTTCTATCAAGAAAGTGATGGAAGAGGTTATCAACTGTACTATCAAGCAGCTTGGGGGAGGAGGGGTGTTTGTGAGGGAGAGTCATGGGGAGGCAATGGTTAGTTGTATTGTTGCCAGAACAGTAACCCAGGGTCCCAGGTAACGTTCTCAGGACCAAGGTTTGAATCTTTGCAAGGAAGATGGTGGAATTTGAATTCAGCAAAATACAGAATTAAAAGACATTGTTGATTGTCATAAAAAGAAACCTGTCTGGTTCACTGATGGCCCTCCAGAGAGGAAATGAGCTGTCCTTACATAATCTGGCCTATTCATGACCCTAGAACCACAGCAATGTGATTGACTCTTAACTGCCCTCTGGAAAGGCCAAGCAAGGCATTGAGATGTACCAACCTCAAAAGTATTCTCAAAAACAGTGAAACTAGACAGACCACCAGGCATCGAGCTCGACACTGGGAAAAACAATGACAAACCCGAACTCAAGATAACAAACTGTGAAACTGGATGAACACAGCAGGTCAAACAGCATCTCAGGAGCACAAAAGCTGACGTTTCGGGCCTAGACCCACAGCTCTCTGATGAAGGGTCTAGGCCCGAAGCGTCAGCTTTTGTGTTCCTGAGATGCTGCTTGGCCTGCTGCGTTCATCCAGCTTCACACTTTGTTATCTTGGATTCTCCAGCATCTGCAGTTCCCATTATCTTTGATCACAAACCCAAACTCAACCCAGTTAAGCCAGCAAAACCCTCCTTACCAATATTGGGATTCGTACCAAACCTGGGAGAGCTGTCTCAGACTAATCAAACAACAGCCTGACACAGTCATCAGTGATACCATCTACAAGATACACTGCAGAAATTCACCAAGGCTCCACAGAGTGCTCATTCCAAACTCATAACCACTTCCATCGAGAACAACAAGAGCAGCAGATACCTGGAAATACCACCCACTGCAAGTTTACGTCCAAATCACTCACCATCTTGACTTGCGAATTAATCACCGTTCTTTCTGCGCTGGTGGGTAAAAATCCTGGACCTCTCTCCCTAACAGTACTGTGAGTGTACCAACTCCAAATGGAATGCAGCAGTCAAGTTGACAGCTCACCACCACCTTCTTCTCAAGGGTAATAAATGCTAACCCACCCAGCTACACTCATCTCATGAATAAAAGGCTTCTGGCATTTGAGTTTCTATTTATATGCTGTGGGATCTGCAAGCTTATTTGTTACTGATAATCTATACAGACATTGTACTAATAGCATGACTTAAAAGTGATAAAAAAATTCAGGTTGGTGATGTTGGTATCTGTCATCTCACTTTTATGTGCACGTTCGATGTATATAAGGATATCTGGGAGTTTGCTCTGCTTCTATTTCTAGTTGCCATATTTCTATCCTAACAGTGTTTCCATATTTACTCCTGCAGTGGTTTGTGATCACGGAATGTACAATCCCAACAATGATGTGTTCTGTAGACCCTGCACCAGTGTCAAGATCAATTACTATGGAGCAACTGCCTGCTAACTAGAGCCATCTCTTGTCATATTATATTCATCTCGACAATAAGGTGTTGCTCTCTAAACAAAAACAAAAACAATTTCACCTGCTAAGCGCAAGTCAACCACTTATATTATTAGTCAGATTACGTTATTGTTTTACAAAGATCAATCTGTATACATAAACTACATTTGTGAAAACTCCAGTGGGAGCAATTGCTGTAAGATCTAGCTTTGTGAGGATTTGTGACTGCTTCTGCTGTCCTAATTCAATTGACATTATCTATCACTTGATGGTAATCGTTAAATATTGCACAAATCTCAGTCTGCTGATGGCGCTAATATTCAACATTAATGTGCTATTAGTGCAAAGCTATGTTACCCAATGCTGTGTATAATCAAACAATCTAGATTATTGAACTACCGATAAATTATTAGAAGTGTTAAAGCTTCTTTAAAAATGCAACTAAAATCATGCACCAGCTTCTTTCAGTTTGCATTGTCAATGAGTTGTTTGACTGGGAAACTAAAGACCAGCCATTTATGTCAGTGATTATTTTATTACCACAGAACAACCAATCATCAGTTTTTTAAAAACAATTCGCACAGAAATGTTACTAGTTATGGTGACTGCATGTGTGTTTCTATAAGCTCACTAAGCAGACAAGGCCATGAATATGGTGCAAGCTAAACTTTTGTCAATGTTTTATCATGATTTACAGTTTTACGTCAATGTAAACACAGGCACAGAGTGCAACAAGATGTACCATCAAACAACTTTTATTTATATTTTTTACAATAAATGTCAGACTCCTTGCAAACAGACATGGAGATACAGTATGGAGAGTCTTCCACATCAGTTGAGAAAGCTGTCGTGTTTCACTGGAAGTTAGGAGCAAAGGTATATTGTGCTGATTTCTCATATTGCTGGAACAGGACTATAGTACAAAGCACTAATCCAGTATTGACACTTTGAGAGGATGGGCAGATTTTAACTCTTTCTGCCCAGAATAAACTGGGTGGTAACAGAGTTAAAATTCAGCCGGTTGATCTATCCACTTCTTGCTCCTGTACCTCTTAAACTCAGAGACAGTACGGACTGAAGGAGCCAGAAGGATGCTGAAGCTAAAGTTAATAAATGTGAAGGAAAAGCACAGCAGGTCAGACGGTGTCGGAGGAGCAGGGAGATCAACGTTTCGGGCTGAAACCCTTCAACCCAAACGAAGGGTTTCAGCCCAAAACATTAACTTCCTTGCTCCTCAGATGCTGTCTGACCTGCTGTGCTTTTCCAATTCCACCTTTATTGACCACACCACTTAAACTCAGGCTTTCTGCTAGTTCCTGAGAACTTGCCTCACCAATTTGTCTTTTGAAGAATCCAACAGAGCTCTGAGGGTCCGTGCAACCAAAAGGCTCCACTCATTAAAGTGGAGATTAAGAGGAAAAGGCCTTAGACTAGATTATTTCTGTGTAGCCAAGGGGATCACCGTTTTAACAAAACTTGCTTTACCATTGACACCTGACAATTTTCCAGCTCTCTCCGAATCAGTGTTAGTAGCCAGGTGGTTAAGATCCTCTTTGTCATTGTAAAACACAATCTGGGAAACATTAGCTGGTCCACAGTATTGCAGCAGTGAGCCTATTGCTGCTGTATCCATTCCCTGTGGTGTCGTTCCTTTACATTATGATGATGACCCAGCCTTCTTCCACGCAAGGTACAAATTGCTTGCTGTTGAGGTTCCCAGGAGCCATCCTTATATGGACAGAAACAGACAGACCTTCCATCCATTTCCACTTTCACACCAGCAGGGATAATGGTGTTTCCTGCAAAACAGTTCGGTCCTGCAAGAATCAAAGTGTTACAATGGCAGGTCCAGGAAAGGCAGCTTCATAAATGACCATTTAACAAACTTCATAAATGCAAACCAAAGGTCAATTTGAAAGAAGATTTGTTTATCTTGTGACATCTACATCATAGCTCATTAAGGCTTCAACTCAATTGACTGGTATTTGCTTCATATTCCTTGGTACCATCGCCCAATATTGGTGCACTGACACATTCGTACTCTCCACCACAGGGTACGTAGCTCAGTTCCGAATGAATATATGGTCGCTAATTAAGTGACTTTTTAGCTGCATGTACTCGGAGCCCGTGTTACCCAAATGGCAATAATGCAACGTACATGGAGTTTCCAGGAAACAACTGATTTGCCGGTGCCACAGACAATGGAGTCAAACTAATAAGTTGTAGGCTGCAGGACAGTCTGAATTTTGTCTTCACTGCAAGTGCATTGTTAGCTAACAGTGTAAATCCTCACAACTCCAAATGAAGCCTGATGTGACAAACGAGCATGGCACTTGATGTTGGTAATAATACAGCAGTAAACCTTTGGAAAAACTGATTTATGGGGAATGGGTGACCAGGAGGAGAGTGTTGGGATAGTCAATTCCTTCCCACATAAAGTGCTTTTGATTCTACGTTCATGTTGTAAGTGAAACTTACCCTGTTTGCACACAGAACAGCACTGATTGGGTTCATATGATGGGTTAACGCAATGGACAGGAGCACACTCTGCAGTCAGACAGTACACTTCTCGGTTAGCTTCACATCGACACCTCTCACAGGCAGATGGCTACAAAACAGTGTTATAGACCAGAAATCATCAAAACAAATTTTGACCAATAATTTCAACAGCAACCATTAAAACACTGACAGGATTTGTGGGTCAGCAGGAGCAAATATAAACTGGAAACTAATTTTGTTTAACAACGGGGATTTGGGACATTGGTTTGCAGAATATCAGTGTTTACAAAGAAATCAGCAGAAGGTGCTAGACGCGGCACCTGCCAGGATGTAGCTCACAATTAGGCAGAAATAATTGATTAACATGTTAACCTGGAATAAATTTACTGGATACAATGGTTTTTAGTTTGTGCAGCAATTGGGAAATATAATCTGCAGACATGGGCGGCAGTGGCGAACATTTCCATTTTCATCAGAGATAATGGGAACTGCAGATGCTGGAGAATCCAAGATAACAAAGTGTGAAGCTGGATGAACACAGCAGGCCAAGCAGCTTTTGTGCTCCTAAGACGCTGCTTGGCCTGCTGTGTTCATCCAGCTTCACATACTGCCATTTTCATGTAGTTTCTGGTTAAAGCCAGCAGGTGGTGATGTTGATGTTTCGATGGTTAACTTGACTAAGTGTGCAGTACTTTTAAATTCTTTTAATCCTGTTTGGAAATGTTATGACCCATGGGGCAGGTGGGTCTTGAACCCAGACCTTTTGGCCCACAGATGTGATACAGCACAGAAGGAGGCCATTCAGTCAGTCATGTCTGACTCAGCTGTTTGAAGGAACATCATTGGCTCAATGGTTAGCCTCACAGCGCTAGGCACCCAGGTTAGATTCCAGCCTCAGGCGACTGTCTGTGTGGAGTTTGCACATGCTCCATGTGTCTGCGTGGGTGTGCTCCGTTTTCCTCCCACAGTCCAAAGATGTGCAGACTAGGTGGATTGGCCATGCTAAATTGCCCATAGTGTTCAGGGTTGTGGGGGCTATAGGGGGATGGGTCTGGGTGGGATGCTTCAAGGGGCAGTGTGGACTTATTGGGCCGAAGGATCTGTTTCCACACTGTAGGGAATCTAGTCTAATTACCTAGTGCCAGTCACCTGCCTATTCCCCATTCTTGCTTCTTTTGCATGTCACTAAATCTATGCCCTTTCATTTTTGTGCCTTTTTACACTCAGGAAGAGTTTCTCACTTTCTACTCTGTTCAACCAATTATGGAAACCTCTATCAAATGCCTTCTCAGTCACTTTCCCTTCAAACAGAACAGTGTCAAGTTCTTCAATCTCTCCTCATCACTGAAGTTTGTCATTTCTTGAAACTATTCTTATAAATCACTTCTGTACTGTCTCCAATGAATTCACATTTTTCCTATAATGTGGCGCCCACAGCTCCTGCTGAGGGCTAACAGGTGTCTTCTACGAGTTCAACATCACTTTACTCTTGTACTGTATGCTCCTAGTAATAAAGCTGAGAACATTTTTTTTTAATCGTTCTTTCCAGTTGCCCTGACAGTTACATTGATTTATGCCCACATGCACCTAAGTCCCTCTGCTTCTGCACCCCCTTTAGAATTGTACCCCCTATTCTGCATCGTTGTTCAATATTCTTCACACCAAAGTGCATTAACCTCATAGTTCTCAGCTTTGAACCTCTCCTGCCACCTATCCACTCATTCACTAACTTATAAATGTTCTTTTGGAGTACCACACTCTGTCCTCCTCACAGTTTGCCATTCTTCTCAGTATTGTGTCATCTGCAAACTTAAATTGTCCTTGCACAGCAAGATCTAGACCACTAATATATATCAGGAAAAGGATCCCAATACTGACCACAAACCTCCCTCCATTTTACAATGGCCATTGACTATTACTCTGTTTCCTATCACAAAGCCAATTTTGTATTCTTGTTGGTACTGTCCATTCCATGCTATGATCTATAACTTTATTCTGTTATGTGGCACTGTTCTATGTTCTATATCAAACACCTTATGAAAATCCACGTTAACAGAGTTGCCCTCATTGACTTTTCAATTGCCTCTTCAAAGAAAAACTCCAGCATTTTAGTTAAACACAATTTCCACTTTAGAAATCCATGCTGACTCTTCTTAATCAACCCACCTTTTACCAGGGAAATAGTAATTCAATCCTGAGGAATCATTGTCAGCAGCTTCCTCACCACCACAGTTAAACTAACTGGTTTATAATTGCTTGGATTATCTTTACAACCTTTCTTGAACAAGCCTATAATATTTACAATTCTCCAGTCTACTATCACCTCTCCTAAGTCCAGGGAAAGCCAGCACCCCCACAATTTCTATTCTTCCTTCAAAATCCTTGGCTGCATTTCATCCGGACCTGGTGTCTTGTCAACTTTAAGTACAAGTAATACATCCAGACTTCTTCCTTATTAATTTTGAATTCTTCTAGTGGTAGTTTCTTTCACTGTCACAATGACCTGGGTGTCTCCCCTTTTATAAAGACAGATGCAAAGTGTTCACTTAACTCCTCAGCCATGCTCGCCGTCTCCATATGTCAGTCCCCTCTTTTGTCTTCAATTTACTCTGTTCCTCTTTTAACCATTCTTTTACTAATTAAATACCTATGGATGCCCTTTATTTTAGCCAATACTCTCATAATTCCACTTTGCTTTTCTTATTTGCTTTTATACATCCCCTCTAAACCTTCTGTATTCCTCCTGGTTCTCAAAAGTATTTTCTGCCTGAAACCTGTCACAAGCATACTTTTTCTTTCCAATGTTAATTTTTCCCTCCTTTGTCATCCAGGAAATTCTGGATTTGTTTGTTTTCCCTTTCCCATGAGAATGATTATACCTTGACTGTACCTGAACCATTTCCTCTTTGAAGGTAGCCTATTTTTCACTAACTGTTTTTCCTGCCAAACTCCTGTTGCAGTCAATCCTACCTTGTTCTGTTCTTGTCCCATTGAAGTCAACTCTCTGCCAATTTATTTTCTCTCTCTGCTTGTTGCGCATCATTCTCCACCACTATCCAGACACTATCACCCCTTTGTTAAATTAGGGGACAGATCAGTCACTTTAAATGTTTGGATGTTAGCATGCATGTGTTTGTAAGCATCACTTTTTTAAAAAATGCAAGAGAAAACTGTATCCTCAGAGCATTTGAGAACAATAGTAGGCAACTGAGAACAAAAACACAAAATGCTAGAGAAACTCAGCAGATCTGGCAGCATCTGTGGAGAGAAAGCGGAATTAACAAACTGATTCTGGAGAAGGTTACTGGACGTGAAGAGTTAACTCGGCTTTCTCTCCAAACATACTGCCAGACCAGCTCAGCTTATCTAGCAATTTCTGTTTTTTTTTTAAGATTTTCAGCATCTGGATTGTTTTGTTTTTATTATAGCAGGCAACTTAGCATTTACATAGAATCATACAGTACAGAAGAGGCCCTTTGACCCATCAAGCAAGACAGAAACTGCAGTAAATATACATCAGTCCCACTTTTCAGCACCTGGCCCATAGCCTTGAATGTTATGACGTTTCAAGTGCTCATTCAAGTACTTTTTTAGGGAGTTGAGGTTTCCAGCCTCAACTACCCTCCCAGGCACTGCATTTCAGATTCCCACCATCCTTTGGGTATAAAAACATTTCCACAAATACCTTCTAAATCTCCTGTCTTTCATCTTAAAATTATGCTCCTTGTTATTGATGCTTCAACTAAGGAGAACAGTTGCTTTCTATCTACCCTGGTCACGTACCTCATAATCTTATTAATCTCAATCAGGTCCCTCTCAGCTTTCTCTGCTCCAAATATAACAAACAGTTTATAGCTGATACGTTCCATCCCAGGCAACATCCTGGTGAATCTCTTTTGCATCCACTCCAGTTCAATCACTTCCTTACTATAGTGTGGAGACCAGAAATGCACACAGTACTCCAGCTGTAGGCTCAGTAAAGTACTGTACGGCTCCAAGATAACCTTCTTGCTCTCATAATCTATGCCACAGTTGATGAAGTCGTGTCCCATATGCCTCCTCAACCACCCTATTAACATGCCATACCCACTTCAGGAGTCTATAGACAAGCACTCCAAGATAGACAAGCGCCCCAAGATCCTCTGTTCCTCTGAGCTTCCTAATGTGTGGCCATTCATTGAGTACTCCTTGTCTTGCTATTTCTCCCAAAGTGTATCACCTCACACTTGCTGGGATTAAATTCCATCCACTCCTGATATGCATTTCTGACCAATCCATTTATAGACTTATGTAACATAAGACCTTCTTCCTCACTGTCAATTATCTGGACAATCTTCATGTCATCCACAAACTTACTAATCATACCGTGCCCCCGAAACCCTCACCCTACCTCACGCACACAGACACAGGCACACATTCCCATTTACCTCATAACTGATAATGGATCAGCGCTGATCCCTATGGTATGCCACTGGATCCCATGTGATTTTACTTTCTTTATCAAAGCTTTGCTGATTCCCATATAAACTATATCAACTGTCTGACCTCATCTACACACCTGATCACCTTTTGAAGCACTTTTCTATTATATCCCAACTGATCAGTACCTATTCCCTCATTTTCCTGATATTGATTCTCCTATCTAACCAAGAATTTACTAATATAATGGGAACTGCAGATGCTCCTAAGAATTTACTGATCTCAGTCTCGATTGTGTCACTTGTCTCCTCGGAATCCACAGACTTTTGAGGGACAGTGATTATCAAATAGAATCGTAGAACATTACAGCTCAAAGAGAAGTCTTGCAGCATATTATTTTCATGTAGACTATCCACAATAGCAATTCAGTCAGTTCCACTCCTCTGCCCTTTCCATTAATCCCTGTGTTTCTTCTCCCTACCTGCTTCTCCAATTCACTGTTGAAAGCCTCAATAATGCTGCCTTCAACAAGCTGTGCATCACAAATCTAAACCACTCTCTGCATTAAAGGATTTCTCTTCATTTTGCTTCTTGCTGTTTTGCTAAATTGGTGTCCTCTGATTCTCAACCCTTCTGCCATTGGGAAGTTTCTTTCCATCTAATCAGTATAAACATCTCTAGATTTTGAACACTTGCAATCTAATCTGTTCAATCCTCCTACTTTGAGGAGGGTAATCCCAGTTTTCAGTTCTCCATGCTATGTATTTTGGTCCAGAAATATGCCTCCTGGTATCATCCCTGAATGAACTAGTCTTCGCCTACTACTATGGGCCCTCCCTGGAGGAAATAGTTTCTCAGTATCTCCCCCTACTGAATCTTTGTAAAAAGATTATACGATTATACAAAAACAGTACGAGTAAAAATCGCACTGACCGTTTCCCTTCAATAAAACCACATGAGGTGTTTCAAACCAAAATAGACTGAAATAATCTGTTGTTACCCAGAATTCCTGGAATAGTTGGTACATTTTGCCTCCATATTGACACGAGTTGCGGAATTCCAAGCAGCGTGGGCAACAGGAATGGTAACTGACACGGATGCACCGGGAGGAGATTCGAGGGCACTGAGGCTTACGGCACACCGGACCAGTTTCAGTGCAGACACAGGGGCAAGCTGTTGCAGTGGGGTAAAACCTCTCGCCCACATCGAACACAAATCCATTGTCATCAATGCAACCTTTCCCTCGGTAATCTGACAGCACATAGTCAGAATCACTCTTAGAAAGGATTTCATTAACACTGGCTGCTCTGGACTTTGCTATATGTGTCAGTGTCAGGCAAACCAACACGAGACAGGACAGCTTTCTCAACACTGCCATCAGCATGGAACAATGTGAAGAATACCTTCTTCCGTTGTATTTAGCAAAGGGACAGGGATGAAGAATGTAGTGAGCCCCCACTCCTCTATAATAAATAGTCAGTCTGAATGACGTCTTATACCAATTGCTGGGACCAGTCTGCAGGTAATTGGCATCACTAACTCAGTCAAAAATGCCAATGTAATCAAGAAAGTGCCTCCTGCTAACTTCCATGGGCAAAGACAGGCTGTAACTAACAGTGTCAAAAGCAGAAATAGACTGAAACAGATGCTATCTCCCCCTGTTTGGCTGCAGCTGCTGTCTCTGAGCCAGATATTAGTTTGACGTTCTGTGCTTATCAGTAATGATATGGTACGACAGAGCAGTTAGTCACAATATCGCATGATGACCTGCAAAATACAGTAAGGCTCATTCCTATCAGCAGCCTTCACATACAGACAATTTCTGACATACCACAGAGCAGAGAGAGACAGAAATAGGAGCAATAGACTGAAGATAGACGGGAACACATAAAATTGATAATGCGGGAGGGGCGAGGGACACGGCAAAAGGGTTAACAATTCAGCCCTTAATTGTCACTCCATCTACTCTCCTTGACTTTGGAGAGTGGGTCTAACTGGATTGCTTTTAGAGAGAGTGAAGGTGGACTGAATGGCTGAATAGCCTCCTTCTCTTACTATTCTGGGCTAGAAATCAATGAAGCTCAATTTTGAATTTTTCAACTGACCCCAAGCACCTTTTTATGGGATTTCCATTATGTGAAGTGCTCCCTGAAAAGGCAGATGATTGTCAAGTGGTATTATCACTGGATTGGTTAGCCAGAGACACAGGCAATATTTTGGGGGCCCAGGTTTGAATCCAGATGGTGGAACTGAATTCAATGAATACCTGGAATTAAGACTCTATTGACGACCATGAAACCATTGTCAGGAAAAGCCCAGCTGGCTCACTAACATCCTTAAGGGATGGAAACTGCCATCATTACCTGGTCTGGCCTACACGTGACTCCAGACCCACAGCAATGTGGTTGACTTTTAATTGCCTTGTGAGATGGTTGATAAATGCTGGCCTAACCAATGACACCACCATCCCATGAATGAAAAAAAACACCCATTACACTATTATAGTCAGCAACAAAATGTCTTGTGTGTGGGAGGTGAGGGCTCAGTCAAATTATGACTGGACTTGTTAATCCAGAGACCTAGGTAATGTTCAGGGGACCCAGGTTCAAATCCCGCCATGGCATATGGTGGAATTCATGTTCAATAAAAATCTGGAATTAAGAGTCGAATGATGACCATGAATCATTGCCAATTAATGGAAAAACCCATCTGGTTCACTGATGTTCTTCAGGGAAGGAAAACTGTCATCCTCACCTGGTCTGGCCTACATGTGACACCAGACCCACAGCAATGTTGTTGACTATTAACTGCCCCCGGGCAATTAGGGATGGGCAATAAATGCTGGTGACACTCACATCCCATGAATGAATAAAAAATAGATCAGTATGTGTGAGGGGTAGGTGATGCCAAGAAGACTGATCTGACAGTGCAGTGTGTCAATAATCAGCTGATCTCACTCAGGTCTGAACAGCAAGACCAGGACTGTTGCTCAGAGCAGAAAATTAAATTCTGGCAACAGAGACTGGGTTAGGATTAGGGACAATGGGGATGAGTGAGTGACAGTGACAGAGACACAGTCAGGATTGGACACTCTGGAGGCAGGAAGCATGTTTCAGCTGATGGGTGAGTCCAGAACCAGAGGACACAGTTTAAAAATAAGGGGTAGGCCATTTTAAACAGAGCTGAGGACAAACTTCTTCACCCAGAGAGTGGTGGATATATGGAGTGCTCTGCCCCAGAAGCCAATGGATGCCAAGTCTCTGGATACTTTCAAGAAAAAGATGGATAGAGCTCTTAAAGACAGTAAGACCATAAGACCATAAGACATAGGAGTGGAAGTAAGGCCATTCGGCCCATCATGTCCACTCCACCATTTAATCATGGCTGATGGGCATTTCAACTCCACTTCCCTGCACTCTCCCCATAGCCCTTGATTCCTTGCAAGATCAAGAATCTATCAATCTCTGCCTTGAAGACATTTAACGTCCCGGCCTCCACTGCGGTCCGTGGCAGTGAATTCCACAGGCCCACCACTCTCTGGCTGAAGAAATGTCTCCTCATTTCTGTTCTAAATTTACCCCCTCTAATTCTAAGGCTGTGCCCACGGGTCCTAGTCTCCCCACCTAAAAGAAACAACCTCCCAGCGTCCACCCTTTCTAAGCCATACATTATCTTGTAAGTTTCTATTAGTTCTGCCCTCAACCTTCTAAACTCTAATGAATACAATCCCAGGATCCTCTGCCGTTCATAGTGCGTACCATTCCAGGGATCATCCATTTGAATCTCCACTGGACATGCTCCAGCGCCAATATGTCCTTCCTGAGGTGTGGGGCCCAAAATTGGACACAGTATTCTAAATGGGGCCTAACTAGAGCTTTATAAAGTCTCAGACGCACATCACTGCTTTTATATTCCAACCCTCTTGAAATAAATGACAACATTATATTCGCTTTCTTAATCACGGACTCAACCTGCAACTTAACCTTTAGAGAATCCTGGACTAACACTTCCAGATCCCTTTGTACTTCGGCTTTATGAATTTTCTCACCGTTTATAAATTAGTCCTATGCCTGTATTCTTTTTTCCAAAGTGCAAGACCTCGCATTTGCTCACGTTGAATTTCATCAGCCATTTCCTGGACCACTCTCCTAAACTGTCTAAATCTGTCTAATAGTGGAATCAAGGGTTATGGGGATAATGCAGGTACAGGATACTGATTGTGGATGATCAGCCATTGAGTGGCACGGTGGCTCAGTGGTTAGCACTGTAGCCTCACAGTGCCAGGGACCCGGGTTCGATTCCAGCCTCGGGTGACTGTCTGTGTGGAGTTTGCACATTCTCCCAGCGTCTGTGTGGGTTTCTCCGAGTGCTCCGGCTTCCTCACACAGTCCAAAGATATGCAGGCTAGGTGGATCGGCCATGCTAAATTGCCCGTAGTGTTCACGGGTCTGTGGGTTATAGGGGGATGGGTCTGGGTGGGATGCTGCAAGGGGCAGTGTGGACTTTTTGGGCCGGAGGACCTGTTTCCACACTGTTGGGAATCTAATCTAACCTAATCATATTGAATGGTGGTGCTGGCTCAAAGGGCAGAACGGCCTATGCCTGCACCTATTGTCTATTGTCCATTGAGGATTAGGGACAATGGGGATGAGTGAGTGACAGTGACAGATACAGAGACAGAGACAGAGTGACCGGGGCTGGGTCAGGATTATGGACAATGGGGATGAGTAAGTGACAGTGACAGATACAGAGACAGAGACAAAGACAGAGACAAAGACAGAGACAGAGACAGAGTGACCGGGGCTGGGTCAGGATTGGGGACAATGGGGATGAGTGAGTGACAGTGACAGATACAGAGACAGAGACAAAGACAGAGACAAAGTGACCGGGGCTGGGTCAGGATTAGGAACAATGGTGTTGGGGTCTGCAATACACAATAGCTTTGTAGAGGTCGGTGGCATTGTGGATAGTGACGAAGGATGCTGTAGGTTGCAGAGAGACATAGATAAGCTGCAGAGCTGGGCTGAGAGGTGGTAAATGGAGTTTAATGCGGACGAGTGTGAGGTGATGGACTTTGGTAGGAGTAACCAGAAGGCAAAGTACAGGGCTAATGGTAAGATTCTTGGTTGTGTAGATGAGCAGAGAGATCTCTGTGTCCATGTACACAGATCCTTGAAAGTTGCCACCCAGGTTGACAGGGCTGTTAAGAAGGCATACAGTGTTTCAGCTTTTATAAATAGAGGGATCGAGTTCCGGAACCAAGAGGTTATGCTGCAGCCGTACAAAACTCTGGTGCGGCCGCACTTGGAGTATTGTGTACAGTTCTGGTCACCGCATTATAAGAAGGATGTGGAAGCTTTGGAAAGAGTGCAGAGGAGATTTACTGGGATGTTGCCTGGTATGGAGGGAAGGTCTTATGAGGAAAGGCTGAGGACTTGAGGCTGTTTTCATTAGAGAGAAGAAGGTTGAGAGGTGACTTAATTGAAACATATAAAATAATCAGAGGGTTAGATAGGGTGGATAGGGAGAGCCTTTTTCCTAGAATGGTGACGGCGAGCATGAGGGGGCACAGCTTTAAATTGAGGGGTGAAAGATATAGGACAGATGTCAGAGGTAGTTTCTTTACTCAGAGAGTAGTAAGGGAATGGAACGCTTTGCCTGCAACGGTAGTAGATTCGCCAACTTTAGGTACATTTAAGTTGTCATTGGATGAGCATATGGACGTACATGGAATAGTGTAGGTTAGATGGGCTTGAGATCGGTATGACAGGTCGGCACAACATTGAGGGCTGCAGGGCCTGAACTGTGCTGTAATGTTCTAAATGTTCTAAAAGGGAATTTGAAACATACAGTTCTTTAGCTTTACATGAGTTATGGTTCCAATTACATGAACAAACTGATGGACAAGCAAAACAGCCATATTGTATGCAGCAAGTTTCCACAAAACGCAGTTATAGAGAATGTACTAAAAGAAGCTGTTCAACCTACACTTCTGCTCCTCAAGTCCCTTCTCCCATTTGATCTTTTTTTAATTCACTCACAGGATATAGGTATTTCTGACCAAGCTAATATTTATTTCCCAGAGACCTTGCAAAGTCAACTGCTGTAGGTCTGGGATAATGGGAACTGCAAATGCTGGAGAATCCAAGATAACAAGGTGTGGAGCTGGATGGACACAGCAGGCCAAGCAGCATCTTAGGAGCAGGAAAGCTGATGTTTCGGGCCTAGCCCCTCATCATAAGGGTCATTCCTGTAGGCCTGGAGTCACATGCAGATGTGAAAAAGTAAGGATGACAGATTTCCTTCCCCGAAAGACATCAATGAATCACATTGTTTTTTTCCCCGACAATTAAAATTGTTTCATGGTCGTCATTAGACTGTTAATTCCAGATCCGTCATCAAATTGAAATTTCATTATTTGCCATGGCAAGATTTTAATCCAGGTCCCCCATAACATTGGATGAGTTTCTGCGTTAATAGCGTTGCAATAACACCACTGGGCCCATTGCCTTCCCATCAATTACATATCTCATCAATTACGTACAATATTTCTGTTCCTTTCACTCTCAAATTACTGAAACCTTCATGGGATAATGGCCAGATAATTGACATTTTTCTGGTTGAAAATCAGATGCTGTGAGATCCTACAATTCTGCTCAGAGAGCAAGTCATCAGTTTAACTGAAAGATAGCCCTTCTGACATTGCAGCATGCCCTAATTCTTACTTTGACATTGGGTAAGTGAGACTGACACGATATTTAAGATCAGTTTGTCATTAGTGACTGAGTAAGCTGTAGCAAGGAGTGTTGTTTGACCTTGCTTCTTCCAATAACCCCCACATTGTGCACCACCATCTGCTAATCTGCAGCTCAGACAAGCTCCCTGCTGACAGTAACTGCCCGACAGGAGAAGTGGCATCTGCCTTTGACTTTTCCTGGAGTTAGTATTAATAGTTCCAGCCTTTCTTTCGTGTTGGAAGTTAACAGCGGGCACCTGGTGACCTAGTTGTTGTGAGTTTTTTACCTATGGTTTGATCTTATGATGTGTCTCTCGTGCTGGCTTGTAGCTCACAGATTGTTATTTATTCTATTAAAGTTCAGCCCAAGATCCTGGCTAGCTCCCATTTTCTGCTTCCATATTTTAACCATTTTCAGCATCATTTTATTGAGGATAAATTGTCATTCACCATCCTGACCTGGAAATTTATTGTCACTCCTTCAGTGTCAGAATTAGTTAGTTAGTTAGAACTGAGTTGGTTCACTCTCTCTCGGTTTAGTCCCTTTCTCCCAGTGAACAGCAGAAGGCATTAATTCTCTGAGAACTCAGCAACAGCAGTCTGATACCTCCCACTAACAAGGTCCCACACTGGTGTCAACACGAAGACCTCCTGGCAGCAATGTGCAGGATGTACACTGGGAGCTGTAGACATGTTTTACTCAGAGTACTGGCCGACATGCTGTGAGCTGCGCTCCTATATAATCAGGCGAGGAGATAGACTGTCTGTACATTGGCAAATGTACACACTACTAAGTAATTTATATTTGTATTGGAAATGCCCTTGACACAACATCAAGCACAAATTCCTTGGCAGGAATCTGCAATGAATTATTCTCGTAAAATACACCGGTGGTGTTACGAACAAGGTTAAAATTGAGATCCCAATTAATAATGAAAATAAATAAGGAATAGCCCAAAATAAAACCATATTAGCTGCTAGGTTTTCATTTATGTCATGAGTTTGGAGTGGGTGATATCAGAATTTGGACTTAATGTTCAGTTTGACTTTCTGGGAATAATTCCAAAAATCCCTCCTCAATCCAGGCAGATCCTCCGTCTAGACCCGAAACGTCAGCTTTTGTGCCTCTAAGATGCTGCTGGGCCTGCTGTGTTCATCCAGCTCCACACTTTGTAATCTTGGATTCTCCAGCATCTGCAGTTCCCATTATCTCTGATCCTCCTGCCCTGCCCGGTGTTTCTCAAGCTCCAAGCTTCAAGTTTCTCAAGCTTCTTAGAACATAGAACATAGAACATTACAGCACAGTACAGGCGCTTCGGCCCTCGATGTTGTGCCGACCCATCATACCGATCTCAAGCCCATCTAACCTACACTATTCCATGTACGTCCATATGCTCATCCAATGACGACTTAAATGTACCTAAAGTTGGCGAATCTACTACCGTTGCAGGCAAAGCGTTCCATTCCCTTACTACTCTGAGTAAAGAAACTACCTCTGACATCTGTCCTATGTCTTTCACCCCTCAATTTAAAGCTATGCCCCCTCGTGCTCGCCATCACCATCCTATGAAAAAGGCTCTCCCTATCCACCCTATCTAACCCTCTGATTATTTTATATGTTTCAATTAAGTCACCTCTCAACCTTCTTCTCTCTAATGAAAACAGCCTCAAGTCCCTCAGCTTTTCCTCGTAAGACCTTCCCTCCATACCAGGCAACATCCTAGTAAATCTCCTCTGCACCCTTTCCAAAGCTTCCACATCCTTCTTATAATGCGGTGACCAGAACTGTACACAATACTCCAAGTGCGGCCGCACCAGAGTTTTGTACAGCTTCACCATAACCTCTTGGTTCCGGAACTCGATCCCTCTATTAATAAAAGCTAAAACACTGTATGCCTTCTTAACAGCCCTGTCAACCTGGGTGGCAACTTTCAAGGATCTGTGTACATGGACACAGAGATCTCTCTGCTCATCTACACTACGAAGAATCTTACCATTAGCCCTGTACTTTGCCTTCTGGTTACTCCTACCAAAGTCCATCACCTCACACTTGTCTGCATTAAACTCCATTTGCCACCTCTCAGCCCAGCTCTGCAACTTATCTACGTCTCTCTGCAACCGACAGCATCCTTCGTCACTGTCCACAACTCCACCGACCTTAGTGTCGTCTGAAAATTTACTAACCCATCCTTCTACGCCCTCATCCAGGTCATTTATAAAAATGACAAACAGCAGTGGACCCAACACCGACCCTTGCGGTACACCATTAGTAACTGGTTTCCAGGATGAACATTTCCCATCAACCACCACCCTCTGTCTTCTTTCAGCAAACCAATTTCCGATCCAAACTGCTGTATCTGCCACAATTCCATTCCTCTGCATTTTGTACAATAGCCTATTGTGGGGAACCTTATCGAATGCCTTGCTGAAATCCATATACACCGCATCAACCGGTTTACTCTCATCTACCTGTTTGGTCACCTTCTCAAAGAACTCAATAAGGTTTGTGAGGCATGACCTTCCCTTCACAAAACCGTGCTGACTATCCCTAATCAATTTATTCTTTTCTAGATGATTATAAATCCTATCCCTTATAACCTTTTCCAACACTTTACCAACAACTGAGGTAAGGCTCACTGGTCTATAATTACTGGGTTGTCTCTACTCCCCTTCTTGAACAGGGGAGCCACATTTGCTATCCTCCAATCATCTGGCACCATTCCTGTAGACAATGACGAGTTAAAGATCAATGCCAAAGGCTCGGCAATCTCCTCCCTGGCTTCCCAGAGAATCCGAGGATAAATTCCATCCGGCCCAGGGGACTTATCTATCTTCACCCTCTGAAGGATTTCTAATACCTCTTCCTTGTGAACCTCAATCCCACCTAGTCTAGTAGCCTGTATCTCAGTATTCTCCTCGACAACATTGTCGTTTTCTAGAGTGAATACTGTTGAAAAATATTCATTTAGCGCTTCCCCTATCTCATCTGACTCCACACACAACTTCCCACTACTATCCTTGGATTGGGCCTAATCTTACTTTCGTCATTCTTTTATTCCTTAAATACCTATAGAAAGCCTTATGGTTTACCCTGATCCTATCCGCCAACAACTTCTCATGTCTCCTCCTGGCTCTTCTGAACTCTCTCTTTACGTCTTTCCTGGCTACCTCATAGCCCTCAAGTGCCCTAACTGAGCCTTCACATCTCATCCTTACGTAAACCTTCTTCTTCCTCTTGATCAGAGATTCCACCTCCTTCGTAAACCACGGCTCCCGCACTCTACAGCTTCTTCCCTGCCTGACAGGTACATACTTATCTAGGACACACAGGAGCTTTTCCTTGAATAAGCTCCACATTTCTAATGTGCCCATCCCCTGCAGTTTCCTTCCCCATCCTATGCTCCCTAAATCTTGCCTAAACTCATCGTAATTGCCTTTTCCCCAGCTATAACTCTTGCCCAGTGGTATACACCTATCCCTTTCCATTGCTAAAGTAAACATAACAGAATTGTGATTGCTAACACCAAAGTGCTCACCTACATCCAAATCTAACACCTGGCCAGGCTCATTACCCAGTACCAAATCTAATGCGGCTTCGCCCCTTGTTGGCCTGTCTACATACTGTGTCAGGAAGCCCTCCTGCACACACTGGACAAAAACTGACCCATCTATAGTACTCGAACTATAGTGTTCCCAGTCAATATTTGGAAAGTTGAAGTCCCCCATGACAACTACCCTGTCTCTCTCACTCCTACCCAGAATCATCTTTGCTATCCTTTCCTCTACATCTCTGGAACTATTTGGAGGCCTATAGAAAACTCCCAACAGGGTGACCTCTCCTTTCCTGTTGCTAACCTCAGCCCATACTACCTCAGTTGACGAGTCCCCAAACATCCTTTCTGCAACTGTAATACTGTCCTTGACCAACAATGCCACACCTCCGCCCCTTTTACCATATTCTCTGTTCTGTTCTGTTCTGTTCTGTTCTTACAATATTCTGAGTTCCAGGCAGATTCTGATGATTGGCCAGAATCATAAAGGATTCCATCTTGTGCTGATCTTCCAGAATTTTCTCTCATTCTAACTTGACTTCAGTGGAACAGTCAGTGCTGTTGAGCACAAAGAGCCTATCAATCTAGGCCTGAACCTCCGACATCCCTGTCTGTGATATTCCAGACTACTTCCAGAAACTACACGTGGGATTGCATTGGAATTTATTCTAATCAATACCCATGCCCTTGAGAAGGTGGTGCTGATTGCGTTTTAGAAGCCCCTGTTGTTATGGAGAGAATTCTAGGATTCTGACCCAGTCACCCTGAAGCAACGGGGATATATTTCCAAGTCAGCATCATGAGTGGCTTGGAGGGGAACCTGCAGGTAGTGGTGTCCCCATTTCTCTGCTGCAAAGTGCATCTTTTAGAGAGTACACATTGCTGCTACTGTGCACATGTGGTGAAGGGAATGAATGTTGAGGGTGGTGGATGGTCTGTTTTGTCCTGGATTGTGTAAAGCTTGAGTGTTATTAGATCTGCACCCATCCAGGCAAGTGAGGAGTATTCCATCACATTCCTGACTTGTGCCTTGTAGATGATGAACAGGAGGTGACTTACCCACCAGAGTATTCCTACTCTCTGACTTGCTCTCGTAGCGACCATGTTTATGTAGCAAGTCTAGTTGAGTTTCTTGTCAATGGTAACACCCAGGAAGTTCATAGTAGGGCTTCAGTGATGGTAACACCACTGAATGAAGGAGGAACTGAAGTTAAACCCTAATAGTCAGGAAATGGTATTGGGGAAATTGATGGGATTAAAACACACTAAGTACCCTGGGCCTGATGCTCTGCATCCCAGAGTACTTGAGGATGTGGCCCTAAAAATAACGGATGCATTGATAATCATTTTTCAGCAACCTGTAGACTCTAGAAGAGTTCTAATGGACTGGAGGGTAGCTAATGTAACTCCAATTTTAAGAACAACCTCTCTCGCAATATCGGCAAAACTAAAGCACTAATCATTGACTTCAGAAAGAAAGGAGGAGAATATGCCACCATCTGCGTCAACAGAACTGAGGTTGAGAGCGTGAAGGGCATCAAGTTCCTCAGAGTGACAATAACTGACAACCTCTCCTGGACTTTCCATGTCAGATGGCTCAGGAAATTTGTCCATAAGGTCCCTCACCAATGTCTACAGATGCACCATTGAAAGCATGCTGTGCAACTGCATAATGGCCTTGTCTGGCAACGGCTATGCCCAGGACCGTAAGAAACTACAGAAGCTGCTGTGCACAGCCCAGACCATCACAGAAGCCAACCTTCCACCCATGGACTCTATTTACACGGCTCACTGCTGTGGGAAAGGTAGCAAACATCATCAAAGACCCATTGCACCTGGTAATGATCTCCTATATCCTCTTCTGCCAGGCAGAAGATACAGAAGCTTGAACACACGCACCAACAGGCTCAGGGATAATAGGAACTGCAGATGCTGGAGAATCCAAGATAATAAAATGTGAAGCTGGATGAACACAGCAGGCCAAGCAGCACCTCAGGAGCACAAAAGCTGACGTTTCAGGCCTAGACCCTTCATCAGAGAGGGGGATGGGGAGAGGGAACTGGAATAAATAGGGAGAGAGGGGGAGGCGGACCGAAGACAGATAGAGGAGAAGATAGGTGGAGAGGAGAGTATAGGTGGGGAGGTGGAGAGGGGATAGGTCAGTCTGGGGAGGACGGACAGGTCAAGGAGGTGGGATGAGGTTGTTCAGTGGGGAATGGAGGTGCGGCTTGAGGTGGGAGGAGGGGATAGGTGACAGGAAGAACAGGTTAGGGAGGCGGGGATGAGCTGGGCTGGTTTTGGGATGCAGTAGGGGGAGGGGGGATTTTGAAGCTGGTGAAGTCCACATTGATACCATTGGGCTGCAGGGTTCCCAGGCGGAATATGAGTTGCTTTTCCTGCAACCTTCGGGTGGCATCATTGTGGCACTGCAGGAGGCCCAGGATGGACATGTCGTCTAAGGAATGGGAGGGGGAGTTAAAATGGTTCGCGACTGGGAGGTGCAGTTGTTTATTGCGAACTGAGCAGAGATGTTCTGCAAAGCGGTCCCCAAGCCTCTGCTTGGTTTCCCCAATGTAGAGGAAGCCACACTGGGTACAGTGCATACAGTATACTACATTGGCAGATGTGCAGGTGAACATCTGCTTAATATGGAAAGTCATCTTGGGGCCTGGGATGGGGGTGAGGGAGGAGGTGTGGGGGCAAGTGTAGCACTTCCTGCGGTTGCAGGGGAAGGTGCCTGGTGTGGTGGGGTTGGAGGGGAGTGTGGAGCGGACAAGGGAGTCACGGAGAGAGTGGTCTCTCCGGAAAGCAGACAAGGGTGGGGATGGAAAAGTGTCTTGCGTGGTGGGTTCGGATTGTAGATGGCGGAAGTGTCGGAGGATGATGCGTTGTATCCGGAGGTTGGTGGGGTGGTATGTGAGGACGAGGGGGATTCTCTTAGGGCGGTTATTGCGGGGGCAGGGTGTGAGGGATGTGTTGCGGGAAATGCGGGAGACACGGTTGAGGGCATTCTCGACCACTGCGGGGGGGGCGGAAGTTGTGGTCCTTGAAGAACGCGGACATCTGGGATGTGCGGGTATGGAATGCCTCATCCTGGGAGCAGATGCGGCAGAGGCGAAGGATTGGGAATAGGGGATGGAATTTTTTGCAGGGGTGTGGGTGGGAGGAGGTGTATTCTAGGTAGCTGTGGGAGCCGGTGGGGTTGAAGTGGAGAGAGATAATGGGAACTGCAGATGCTGGAGATTCCAAGATAATAAAATGTGAGGCTGGATGAACACAGCAGGCCAAGCAGCATCTCAGGAGCACAAAAGCTGACGTTTCGGGCCTAGACCCAGCTCTCTGATGAAGGGTCTAGGCCCGAAACGTCAGCTTTTGTGCTCCTGAGATGCTGCTTGGCCTGCTGTGTTCATCCAGCCTCACATTTTATTATCTGGGTTGAAGTGGACATCAGTTTCTAGCTGGTTGCCTGAGATGGAGACAGAGTGGTCCAGGAAGGTGAGCCCTCTCCCCATCCCCCTCTCTGATGAAGGATCTAGGCCCGAAACATCAGCGTTTGTGCTCCTGAGATGCTGCTCGGCCTGCTGTGTTCATCCAGATTCACACTTTGTTGTCTTAGCAGGTTCAGGAACAGCTTCTTCCCGGCTGTTATTAGAATGATGAATGGACTGTCTAGCCTCAAATAACACTGACCTTGCTAACATTGATCTCACCAAGCACATACCCTGCGCAATGTAACCTGTATGCCCCTGTCTCAGTCTTCTTACAACCTCTGATCTATACATCCTATCTACTGTCTGCTTGCGCTGCTCGTAAAATAAAGATTTTCTCTGTACACTAGTACGTGACAATAAATCAATCAATCAAAAAAAGGAGTGAAAGAGAAAATGGGGAATCATCGACCAGTTAGCCTGATATCGGTGGTGGGGAAAATGCTGGTGTCAATTTATTAACGATGTAATAACTGGGCATTTGAAAAATGCTAACAGAATCAGTCCAAGTCAGCATGAATTCGCTAAAGAGAAATCATGCTTGACAAATCTTCTGTAATTTTTTGAGGATGTGACCAGTAGAGTGGGCAGGAGTGAATCATTGAATGTTGTGTATCTGGACTTTCAGGCTTTTGACAAGATTCCACACAACAGATTAGTAAGGAAAATTAAAGCTCATGGTTTCGGAGGTAATGTGTTGACAAGAATAGAGAACTATTTGCCAGACAGGAAGTGAAGGGTTGGAACAAACAGATCCTTTTCAAAGTGACAGGTAGTGGCCAGTGGGGTGTGTTAAGGTTCAGTGCTGGGACCCCAGCTATTCACAATATATATTAATGATTTTGATGAAGGAATTGAATGCAATATCTCCAAATTTGCAGATGACACGAAGCTGGGTGACAGTGTGTGCTGTGAGGAAAATGCTAAGAGGCTGCAGGGCAACTTGGGCAGATTGGTTGAGTGGGTAAATACTTGGCAAATGCAATATGTTGTGGGAAAACTTCGGGGGCAAAAACAGAAAGGCAGATTATTATCTGAATGGTGGCAGTTTAGGAAAGGGTGAGGTGCAACAAAACCTGGGTTCCATGGTGGAACAGTCACTTAAGGTTGGCACACAGATTCAGCAGGTGTTGAGGAAAGCAAATGGTATGCTGGACTTCACAGTGAAAGAATTTGAGTAGGAATGTTTTGCTGCAGTTATGCAGGGCCTTGGTGAGGCCACATCTTAAGTATTGCGTGCAGTTTTGGTTTCCTAGTCTGAGGAAGGACATTCTTGCTACTGAAGGAATCCAATGACAGTTCACCAGACAGATTCCTGGGATAGCAGGACTAACAAATGAAGAAAGACTTGAGTGGCTGGGCTTGTACTCACTGGAATTTAGACAAATGAGGGAAGATCTCATAGAAATGTAAATTCCTGTTGGGTCCGCACAGGCTTTATGTGGGAAGAATGTTCCTGATGTTGGGGAAGTCCAGAGCTAGGGGTAAGCCATTCAGGACTGAGATGAAGTAGAATTTTAAGAGTTGAAAAACTGTGGGGGAAAATTTGTTAGATATATTCAAGAGGGACCAGGACCTAGCCTTTATGGTTAAAAGGGTTAGGGGATATGGAGGGAAAGTAGGAATGGGATACTGAAATTGTATAACCAGCCATAATCACATTGAATGATGGTGCAGGCTCAAAGGGCCAAATCGCCTACCCCTGCACCTATTTTCTATGTTTCTATGAATGTTAAGGGATGGTGGTTAGATTGTCTTTTATTGGTAATCATCATTACTTGGCATCTGTGTAACACAAATATTTCTTGCCACTTGTCAGCCCAAGCCTGGATATTGTGCAGATCTAGATGCATTTGAACAAGGACTGCTTCAGTATTTGAGTGTTGCAAGTGGTGCTGAACATTCTACATTCATCATTGAACATCCTCATGTCTGACCTTATGATGGTCATTGACGAAGCAGCTGAAGATGGCAGGCTTAGAAAGTATCCTGAGGAATTCCTGCATAGGTGTCCTGCAACTGAGATGACGGACCTCCAAGATCATCTTCTATATGACTCTAGCCAGCGGACAACTTGCCCCAATATCCTTTGACTCCAGTTTTGCTAGGGCTCCTTGATGCCACAGTCGGCCAAATGCAGCTTTAATGTCAATGGCTGTCACTCTCACCTCACCTCTGGCATTCAGCTCTTTTGTCCATGTTTGAACCAAGGCTGGAATGAAGTCAGGAGCTGAGTGACCCTGGCGGAACTCAAACTGGGCATCACTGAGCAGATTATTTTTGATCAGGTGCAATGTGATAGCACTGTTGATGACACCTCCCATCACTTTCCTGATGATCGGGAGTAGACTGATGGGGCGATAATTGACTAGGTTGGGTTTGTCCCGCTTTTTGTGTACAGGACATACTTGGGCAATTTTCCACTGTCAGGTAGATGCCAGTGTTGTAATTACACTGAAAGAGGTTGGCGAGGGGAGCAGTATTTTCTTGAGCACATCTTCAGTAATGTTGCTGGAATGCTGTCAGGGCCCGTAGCATTTGCAGTATCCAGTGTCTCCAACTGTTTCTTGATTTCACATGGAATGAACGGAATTGGCTGATGACTGGTATCCATAATGCTGGGGACCACTGGAGGAGGCCGAGATGGATCATCCACTCTGCACTTCTGGCTGAAGATTGCTGCAAAAGCTTCGGCCTTATCTTTTGCACTGATGTGCTGGTCTCCTCCATCATTAAGGATGGAGATATTTGTGGGGCCTCCTCCTCCAGTGAGATAACTGTCCACCACCATGCACAACTGGACGCGGCAGGACTGCACAGCTGAAATGTGATCTTTTGGGAACATCTATCTACTACTGGCTGCTTATGCTGTTCGCAAGTAGTCCTGTTTGGTGGCTTCACCAGATTAACACCTCATTGTTACGTCTGCCTGATGCTGCTCCTGGCATGCCCTCCTGCACCCTTCACTGAGCCAGGGTTAATCCCATGGTTTGATGATAATGATTGAGTGGGGGATATGCAGATTGTGCTGGAGTACAATTCTGCTGCTGTTGATGGCCCACAGCATCTCATTGATGGCCCAGTCTTGAGTGGCTCAATCTGTGCGAAGTCTGTCCCATTAAAGACAGTGAGACTGCAACATAACACGATGGAGGTTATTCTCAATGTGAAGGCAGGACTTCATCTCCACAGGGACTGTGCAATGGTCACTCTTACTGATACAGTCGCGGACAGATGCACCTGTAACCGGCAGATTGGTCAGGATGAGGTCAAGCATTTTTTTCCATTTGTTTCATCATTGCCTGCCATTGGCCTCGTCCAGCAGTTATGTCCTTTAGGGTCCGGCCAGCTCAATCAGTGATGTTGCTGCTGAACTATTCTGAGTGGTGAATATTGAAATCCCCCACTCTTGCCACCCACAGTGCTTCCTCCAATTGTTCAAAATGGAGGAGTACGGATTTGTCAGACAAGGGGTGGGACAACACATATCCAGGGATGGTGATGGTAGTGTCTGGGACATTGTCTGTAAGGTATGATTCTGTGAGTGTGACGTTAGACTGTTGCTTGACCAGTCTGTGAGACAGCTCTCCCAATTTTAGCACTAGCTCCCAGATGTTAGCAAGAGGATTTTACAGGGTCAACAGGACTGTTTCTGTTGTTATCTTTTCTGATGTCTCGTTCGATGCCAGGTAGTCCACCTGGTTTCATTTCACTGTTGAGACTTTATAGTGATTGATACAACTGAGTGACTTGCTAGGCCATTTCAAAAGGCACTTCAGAGCCAATCACATTGCTGAATTCTGAAGTCACATATAGGCCAGACCAGGCAGATATCTTTCCCTGCAAGATGGTTTCATAGTCATCAGTGGATTCTTAATACAAACTTTTTAAAATTGAATTCAAATTTTATCTTCAAACTGGCAGGGTTTGAAACTAGGTCCCCAGAACATTAGCTGGGTTTCTGGATTAATAGCCTATCAATAATACCACAAGATATCCCCTATACTAACATGCCCTGGAGATCAAGCTCCCAAACAGTGACAGACATTCAAGACCATCATTCTGCTACTAATAAACCTAGTCCCACACATGTGTAATTTCCAGCATACAGATCTTTACAGCTCCCAGTGTACAGGCTGCACCTGCTGTAAGGAGAACTGCATTGACACCAGTATGACACTGCGCTAAAGATATATTCAGAATTTCCAATATAAATATTTGAGAAAATATAAATATTAATTTCAGACTGAACTCTCTGCCTTTGTTACTGCTCCTCTGGTCAATCCACGATTTCAGTTTCTTGAGCTGATTTCTGGATGAAGGTTGCATCAGTCTTGTTTCTCAGTTATTGTGGGCTGTTATAGAAATGTCATTCTAACCTGCCCTGGATAGTTGTGGACACTGGAGCTAGTTTTGTCATTAGGGCCTAGGTCAGTGTCCCAGTTTCTGACACAGCCTCATTGCTGGTTAGAAAGTGAGCATGATCTTACAGTACTCACAGTCAGTGGGAGGTGTCGGACTGCTGATGCAGAGTTCTTAAAGAACTTCTGCTGTTCATCTGGAGCAAGACACTAAACCGAGACAGTGAACTAACTCAGAAGCAGAATTCTACAACTCTGTCACATCCTTGCTCTCCATTTAATCTCTCAACTCCCAAACAGATCAACGATCTGATTCTGACAATTTATTCTAGTATCTCAGGAATGAGGTAGCCCAGGGGCCAGAGGACAATAATCTTTTTATTAATTTATTCTCAAACTGAGACTCACTGGCTGGGCCAATATTTATTGCCCCTCCCTAGTTGCAGTCCATGAGCCGTAGGTAGACCTGCAATGCTGTGAGGGAGTGAGTTCCAGGATTCTGACACTGAAGGAGTGACAATATACTTCCAGGTCAGGATGGTGAATGACAATTTATCCTCAATAAAATGATGCTGAAAATGGTTAAAATATGGAAGCAGAAAATGGGAGCTAGCCAGGATCTTGGGCTGAACTTTAATAGAATAAATAACAATCTGTGAGCTACAAGCCAGCACGGAGACACATCATGAGATCAAACCATAGGTAAAAAACTCACAACAACTAGGTCACCAGGTGCCTGCTGTTAACTTCCAACACGAAAGAAAGGCTGGAACTATTAATACTAACTCGGAAAAGTCAAAGGCAGATGCCACTTCTCCTGTCGGGCAGTTACTGTCAGCAGGGAGCTTGTCTGAGCTGCAGATTAGCAGATGGTGGTGCACAATGTGGGGGTTATTGGAAGAAGCAAGGTCAAACAACACTCCTTGCTACAGCTTACTCAGTCACTAATGACAAACTGATCTTAAATATCGTGTCAGTCTCACTTACCCAATGTCAAAGTAACAGAGAAGGTCTGGGGGACCCAGAAGTATGAAGGAGGTGCTGCACTGTCAGTCTTTCAAAAATTTGTTAAACTAAGTCCCATCTGTTGTTTGCTCAATTCTATCATGCACCAAGCCATCAGAAAGTTACTCAATTCGAACACAAATCAATTCTACAACGCTTTATAAAGAGATACTCACTTTGGGAATATTCCTCAAAGACTCAGAATCAGTGAGCCCATATCCCTGTGAGAGTCAGTGCAGGTAGGGGATTGTACCCCAGTAAGAGTCAGTGTGTGTGGGGAAGCCTGTACTCCATGAAGTCAGTGTGTTTACCCCAATAAGAGTAAGTGTGTACGAGACTGCCCCCACACCCCTAAATGAATGCTTGGACACAAGAGATATGTGTTCGTCTGCTTTCAGTATGCTCAGGTCTGATGTCAGTTCAGTCTTTTGGCAGTGAGACACCTGGTTATACCAAAGCTGCCAGATTCCTCTACACACTGCCAGCCTCTGCCAGACCAAGATATTCAGCATTCTCTGCTGTTGCAACCTGGATGTATCCATTGGGTTGTGTTAGTGTCGGGGTAGCAGGGATCAGGCAAGGAGAATTCCCAGAGTGTAATCTGCTCTGGAGATCCGGTGCCCAATAATCAGGACGATCAAACGGCAGGTCCTTGTTCCCAGACAGACTCGGTTGACTTAGATATTCAGGATTTTCCACGGTGTTTCTGAACAGACCTTTTGGGATTAGGGACCCATTCCTGCCATTACCACGAGGCAGAGCTTGGCTGGGAGATAACGTTTCATCAGCCTGGTTTATGTAGTCTGACAGGAAACAAAAAACAAAGATTAGAAGCAAAATCAGGTCATAGTAGTGCCAAAGAACAGACCCAGACCTCGTCAGATGCACCCTCCGCCCCACCTGCCACATAAAGAATCAGCAATGGACTAATCAAAGTGAGTCAGTGGGAGAAGGAATGAACGTCATTGACATTAAGAGATAATGAGAACTGCAGATGCTGGAGAATCCGAGATAACAAAGTGTGGAGTTGGATGAACACAGCAGGCCAAGCAGCATCTTAGGAGCACAAAAGCTGACATTTCGGGCCTAGGCCCTTCATTAGAAATGGGGAATGGGGAGAGGATTCTGAAATAAATAGGGAGAGATGGGGAGGCGGACCAAAGATGGATAAAGGAGACGATAGGTGGAGAGGAGAGTGTGGGTGGGGAGATAGGTCAGTGTGGGGAGGACAGGCAGGTCAAGGGGGTGGGATAAGGTTAGTAGATAGGAAATGGAGGTGTGGCGTAAGGGTGGAGGACAGGATAGGTGAGAGGAAGAACAGGTTAGGGAGGCAGAGACGAGCTGGGCTGGTTTTGAGACGCAGTGCGGGGAGGGGAGATTTTGAAGTTGGTGAAATCCACATTGATGCTATTGGGCTGCAGGGTTCCCAAGCAGAATATGAGTTGCTATTCCTGCAACCTTTGGGTGGCATCATTGTGGCACTGCAGGAGGCCCAGGATGGACATGTCGTCTCAGGAATGAGGGAGGAGTTAAAGTGGTTCGCAACTGGGAAGTGCAGATGTTTATTGCAAACAGAGCGTAGGCGTTCTGCAAAGCGGTCCCCAAGCCTCTGCTTGGTTTCCTTATTGTAGAGAAAGCCACAACGGGTGCAGCAGATGTAATATACCACATTGGCAGATGTGCAGGTGAACATCTGCTTGATTTGGAAGGTCATCTTGGGGCCTGGGATGGGGGTGAGGGAGGAGATGTAGGGGCAAGTGTAGCACTTCCTGCGGTTGCAGGGTAAAGTGCCGGGTGTTGTGGGGTTGAAGGGGAGCGTGGAGCGGACAAGGGAGTCGCAGAGTGGTCTCTCCGGAAGGCAGACAAGGGTGGGTATGGAAAAATGTCTTTAGTGGTGGGGTTGGATTGTGGATGGCGGAAGTGTCAGACGATGATGTGTTGTATCTGGAGGTTGGTGGGGTGGTATGAGAGGACTCGGGGGATTCTCTTTTGGCGGTTATTGCAGGGGCGGGGTGTGAGGGATGAGTTGCGGGAAATGCGGGAGACACGGTCGAGGGCGTTCTCAACCACCGCGGGCGGAGAGTTGCGGTCCTTGAAGAACGAGAACATCTGGGATGTATGGGAGTGGAATGCCTCGTCCTGGGATCATTGACATTAACCTGTTTCTGTCTGATCAAAGCCCAGTGGGATGTAACCATCCACTTCATCTTCTCCCTCGGTCAGATGCATTGTGGGATCAGAGCTGTATCACTGTATGACATTGTCCTCTCTGGCAGGACAGCAGGGCACTCCTCTACATCCTGAGCCCTCAGCCTCAGCGAAAGTGTCCACACAGGCATCAGCAGGTTGTGAAGCACCAGACACCAGGCCAGAACTCTGTGCAGCACCCCACTCCTCAACCAAGTGTCAGTGTCTGTCAGTCAGAAAGCAATTTTTCAACCTAAATAAGCAAAGTTGCAGCTAAGACCATTTAGCATATTTTAGGAAATTAAGTTTGGTCTAAGATCCAAAAATAAGTCATACTAAGTTGCCTGAAAAAGTAGCAATCCCAACGGCTGTCAGAAATTGCAGAGCTTAATTAAGGAGGGAAAAATAGAGAAAACTTGCATGGAATGTAAAGGGAAACTGCAAAAGCATGTATGCATATATAAGAGAGAGATTAGTGAAGATAAACGTACAGTCTGAAACAGGAGAATTGATAAAGGAAAACAAGAACAGCAATTAACTATGTTAGCTCTGTCGTTTTGGAAGATGCAACTAATTTCCCAGACATGCTAGGGAAGGAGGAATTGAGGGACATTAATTTCTACCAACTATTGTTTTAAGAAACTAATGGGACTAAAATTGAAAAATCCCCAAGACCCGATAACTTATATCCCAGGGTACTAAATCAGGTGGCTGCGAAAACAGTAGATGCATTAATTGTTAATTTCCAAAATTCTGCAGATTCTGGAGTAGTCCCAGCAGATTTGAAACAGGCAAATGTTACACACTGTTTAAAAAGTAAGGGAGGAAGAAAACCAGGAATTACAGAGCCATTAGTCTAATAGCTGTAGTAGAGAAAATGCTGGTGTCTATAATAAAGGGTACAATAGCAGGACACGGTGTAATATTGTTGATACAATCTCAAAGACAATGTGGATTTATGAAAAGGAAATCAAGTTTATTGTTTAAAAGGATGCAATCAGTAGAATAAATGAAGAGCCAGAGGATGGCTGTATTTGAATTTTCTGAATTTTAATGAGTTCCCATACAAGAGGTTATTGGAATGGGGCACACAGGAGCCAGTGCTTTGCACCAAACACTGATAGCATATGTTGAAGATTCAGATGAAGGAATCAATGTAGTATTTCGAGTTTTCAAATGACAGAACTTGATGGGAATGAGAGTGGTGACAGGGATGTAGAAGGGAGACTTGAGTGAAGGCAAATGCTTGGCCGATATAGGATAACGTAGATTAATGAGAGGTTGCCTACTTTGATACATAAAAACTAAAATAGAGTACTTCGTAAATGGTGATAATTGGGAAATGTCAATGTACAAAGGGACCTGGATGTCCTTGTACACTGGTCACTGAATATAAGCATGCAAGTGCAGCATGCAGTTAAGAAGGCCAATGGTATGGTGGCCTTTATTGAAAGAGGGTTTGAATTGAGAAGCAAGGAAGTTTTACTGTAGTTGTACGGGGTAACAAAGAACAAAGAAACCTACAGCACAGGAACAGGCCCTTCGGCCCTCCAACCCTGCGCCGATCAAGATCTGTCTAACCTGTCATCTATTTTCTAACAGTGATAATGGGAACTGCAGATGCTGGAGAATCCAAGATAATAAATTGTGAGGCGGGATGAACACAGCAGGCCAAGCAGCATCTCAGGAGCACAAAAGCTGACGTTTCGGGCCTAGACCCTTCATCAGAGAGGGGGATGGGGTGAGGGTTCTGGAATAAATAGGGAGAGAGGGGGAGGCGGACCGAAGATGGAGAGAAAAGAAGATAGGTGGAAAGGAGAGTATAGGTGGGGTGGTAGGGAGGGGATAGGTCAGTCCAGGGAAGACAGACAGATCAAGGAGGTGGGATGAGGTTAGTAGGTAGGAGATGGGGGTGCGGCTTGGGGTGGGAGGAAGGGATGGGTGAGAGGAAGAACAGGTTAGGGAGGCAGAGACAGGCTGGACTGGTTTTGGGATGCAGTGGGTGGAGGGGAAGAGCTGGGCTGGTTGTGTGGTGCAGTGGGGGGAGGGGACGAACTGGGCTGGTTTTGGGATGCGGTGGGGGAAGGGCAGATTTTGAAGCTGGTGAAGTCCACATTGATACTATTAGGCTGCAGGGTTCCCAAGCAGAATATGAGTTGCTGTTCCTGCAACCTTCGGGTGGCATCATTGTGGCACTGCAGGAGGCCCATGATGGACATGTCATTTAAAGAATGGAAGGGGGAGTGGAAATGGTTTGCAACTGGGAGGTGCAGTTGTTTGTTGCGAACCGAGCGGAGGTGTTCTGCCAAGCGGTCCCCAAGCCTCCGCTTGGTTTCCCCAATGTAGAGGAAGCCACACCGGGTACAGTGGATGCAGTATACCACATTGGCAGATGTGCAGGTGAACATCTGCTTAATGTGAAATGTCACCTTGGGGCCTGGAATAGGGGTGAGGGAGGTGGTGTGGGGGCAAGTGTAGCATTTCCTGCGGTTGCAGAGGAAGGTGCCAGGTGTGGTGGGGTTGGAGGGCAGTGTGGAGCGACCAAGGGAGTCACGGAGAGAGTGGTCTCTCCGGAAAGCAGACAGGGGTGGGGATGGAAAAATGTCTCGGGTGGTGGGGTCGGATTGTAGATGGCGGAAGTGTCGGAGGATGATGCGTTGTATCCGGAGGTTGGTGGGGTGGTGTGTGAGAATGAGGGGGATCCTCTTTGGGCGGTTGTGGCGGGGGCGGAGTGTGAGGGATGTGTTGCGGGAAATGCGGGAGACGCAGTCAAGGGCGTTCTCGATCACTGTGGGGGGAACGTTGCGGTCCTTGAAGAACTTGGACATCTGGGATGTGCGGGAGTGGAATGTCTTATCGTGGGAGCAGATGCATCCCCTATTCCCAATTCCTCCGCCTCCGCCGCATCTGTTCCCACGATAAGACATTCCACTCCCGCACATCCCAGATGTCCAAGTTCTTCAAGGACCGCAACTTTCCCCCCACAGTGATCGAGAACGCCCTTGACTGCGTCTCCCGCATTTCCCGCAACACATCCCTCACACCCCGACCCCGCCACAACCGCCCAAAGAGGATCCCCCTCATTCTCACACACCACCCCACCAACCTCCGGATACAACGCATCATCCTCCGACACTTCCGCCATCTACAATCCGACCCCACCACCCGAGACATTTTTCCATCCCCACCCCTGTCTGCTTTCCGGAGAGACCACTCTCTCCGTAACTCCCTTGATCACTCCACACTGCCTTCCAACCCCACCACACCTGGCACCTTCCCCTGCAACCGCAGGAAATGCTACACTTGCCCCCACACCACCTCCCTCACCCCTATCCCAGGCCCCAAGATGACATTCCACATTAAGCAGATGTTCACCTGCACATCTGCCAATGTGGTATACTGCATCCACTGTACCCGGTGTGGCTTCCTCTACATTGGGGAAACCAAGCGGAGGCTTGGAGACCGCTTTGCAGAACACCTCCGCTCGGTTCGCAACAAACAACTGCACCTCCCAGTCGCAAACCATTTCCACTCCCCCTCCCATTCCTCAGATGACATGTCCATCATGGGCCTCCTGCAGTGCCACAATGATGCCACCTGAAGGTTGCAGGAACAGCAACTCATATTCCGCTTGGGAACGCTGCAGCCTAATGGTATCAATGTGGACCTCACCAGCTTCAAAATCTCCCCTTCCCCCACCGCATCCCAAAACCAGCCCAGTTCGTCCCCTCCCCCCACAACCAGCCCAGCTCTTCCCCTCCACCCACTGCATCCCAAAACCAGTCCAACCTGTCTCTGCCTCCCTAACCTGTTCTTCCTCTCACCCATCCCTTCCTCCCACCCCAAGCCGCACCCCCATCTCCTACCTACTAACCTCATCCCACCTCCTTGACCTGTCAGTCTTCCCTGGACTGACCTATCCCCTCCCTACCTCCCCACCTATACTCTCCTCTCCACCTATCTTCTTTTCTCTCCATCTTCGGTCCGCCTCCCCCTCTCTCCCTATTTATTCCAGAACCCTCACCCTATCCCCCTCTCTGATGAAGGGTCTAGGCCCGAAACGTCAGCTTTTGTGCTCCTGAGATGCTGCTGGGCCTGCTGTGTTCATCCAGCCTCACATTTTATTATCTATTTTCTAACAGTCTGTGTCTATTTGCTCCCTGCCTATCCATGTACCTGTCCAAATATATGTTAAAAGACGCTAACGTATCTGCGTCTACCACCTCTGCTGGCAACGCGTTCCAGGCGCCCACCGCTCTCTGTGTAAAGAACTTTCCACGCATAACTCCCTTAAACTTTCCTCCTCTCACTTTAAACTCATGACCCCTAGTAATTGAGTCCCCCACTCTGGGAAAACGCTTTTTGCTATCCACCCTGTCTATACCCCTCATGATTTTGTAGACCTCAATCAAGTCCCCCCTCAATCTCCGTCTTTCTAATGAAAATAATCCTAATCTACTCAACCTTTCTTCACAGCTAGCACCCTCGATACCAGGCAACATCCTGGTGAACCTCCTCTGCAACCTCTCCAAAGCATCCACATCCTTTTGGTAATGTGGCGACCAGAACTGTACACAGTACTCCAAATGTGGCTGAACCAAAGTCCTATACAACTGCAACATGACCTGCCAACTCTTGTAGTCAATACCCCACCCAATGAAGGAAAGCATGCCATATGCCTTCTTGACCACTCTATTGACCTGCGTTGTCACCTTTACGGAACAATGGACCTGAACACCCAGATCTCTCTGTTCATCAATTTTCCCTAGGACTTTTCCATTTACTGTATAATTCACCCTTGAATTTGATCTTCCAAAATGGATCACCTCACATTTGCCTGGATTGAACTCCGTAATGGTGAGAACATACCCAAAGTATTTTGGTCTCCCTAGCCAGAGAAATATGTAGTTGCAGAAGAGGGAATGCAGCAAAGATTTAATAGGCTGATTCTTAGATTGGAAGCTTATAGTAAAAGGGATTGGATTCACAGGGACCTATACTCATTGGAGTTCAGAATGAGAGAGTATTTCATTGAAACATCCAATTCTGACAGACTGGATGCAAGAATGATGCTTCCCCTGGTCAGGGTAGTATGTAACAAGGGGTCGTGGTCCCAAGATACAGACCAAGATGAAGAGAAATTTCTTCACGTGATAGTGAACCTCTCGAATACTCTCCCTCAGGCTGTTATGGAGGCAAAGTGACTGAACATATTTAAGAAAGAAATAGGTTTCCAGAGCTAAAAGTGTCAAAGGTTTTGGGGTTCAGTGGAAGTACAGCTTTGAGATAGAGAAACAGCCAAAATAATATCAAAGTAGGCTGACTGGGCTGAACGATTTGCTGCCATTTTTTGCGATTCCAAGCATTCATTTGTTGCCTTTTTGAAGGGGCCATAAAATTGGTCCCTCCTCCTGCTCTTTCCTTTTAATATCTCATCTTCAAGCCTTTATCCAACTCCCTCTGGAACACTTTCCTCAGAACGGGCACTGCAGTTGAAGTAATTGAATGTTTAAAGTGGGAACAGATAGAAGGAACTGGGGATTATTTAGGGGACAGGAATGTGGAATTCCCACAAATGGATCAGCCGTGATCTAAATGAATGGTAGAACATGGTCCACAGGATGACCGTCATATTGATATGAAAGTTGTTTAAAATGGTGGCCTTTCATACAAAACATTGCAGCTTGCAACAAGTTGCTGTGTCATTCTTTTCATGTTGCTTCTGGTGTTTTTGCAATTATCTTCTGTCTCTCACTGGTTATCACTCTTACTGCCACTGCAAACAGCTTCTCTTTGTGTACAGTACTGAAGCCTTTCCTGATTTTGAACATCTCCACTAAATCTCTCATTGACTTTCTCTGTTCCAAGGAAAATAAGCTGACCTTCTTCAGTCTCTCAGGTTAAGTTTCTCAACACTAGTACCATTCCAGTAAATCCCCTCAGTTCCTTCTCCAAGTCTTGACATTCTTTGAGGTGTGGTGCCTGGAAATGCACATAATTCCTAGCAGACGCAGTGAGTAACTAAGAAGGTCCATTTCCTGGTCCTTTTCCCCTACACATTGCTTCAGTTTGAAGGATAATTGTTCACCCCTCTTTTCTCAATGCCCCTTTAATTCTGCGATGAGTGACTGAGAGAAGGAACCTGGAAAATTGGAAATGTGAAAAGTTCCAAATAGGGACACGCTGGTGAAATGAAATGCAATTTCCAAATGTGAGAACAAAATAAGAGAATGTAAAAATAGAGTGAGATTTATTTACAATACATAGTGTTTTACAGGATCCAGATTTAAAGAAAATGTCAAATATACAATAGCTGGGGTAATTCACCACAGCAATTTTACAAAATCATATCAAATGCTTACTGACTGATCCCAAATTGACTCCAATGAGCAAAGCAATTGGGCAAAGTCTAATAAGAACCTAGGCTTGAGGAGTCTCTGTTAGTATGAGGCTATTACACCCTCATCCATGCTTAGAAATAACAAGGTTCTGTCACCTGCACTTGGAAAACCCACAGGACCAAGAATGCATCCTTGAAACCACTGGTTCATCACAGCATAGGTCTGACTGCAATAGCTCGAACTGCACTGGAGCCTAATTGAAGACCAATTTATCAAACAGTAAATCAGTCCTGGCTGGCCCTCCATTCAAACAAATCAGCTTTGAGGCTGCAATGGAGCAATACAGATGGCCAAAGGAGTGAGTGCCATGGGCTGAGGGCCACTTGGACAATTCCACCAGCTGTAATCAGAATAAAGTCAAAACATTTCCCATGAACAAAGTGCTAAAATAAAAACATTCACATCAACTGGATACTTCTAGAAAAAATATCTTTTTCAAGCATATAAAACTCTTTCCCCATAATCGAATATACAAAAACTCTGATCAAACGGATTAAAAATTCATGAATTTCAGCATTGAGTAATTTCTACAATATTCTCCAAACCAAAAGCAACTCATTTCTAACATTCTGTTAAACTTCACTTACAAAAAAAAGTAAATTCCTTTTAATATTGTTCAGTTAATTCTCACATCTTGCCTCCTGCTTGGTGATCTCTCTTGGATCCCAGTATCACGTTCTCTTCCCCCGTCAGGAACAGCTCCTCACTGCCTGTCCCATGATTCGTCCAACCAGGGGTCCAGGGGAACACTCATCTGTTAAATGTGATGCTGCCCATTCCCATCAGAAACAGAAACCTGGTATCCCACAAGGTCAGAGCCCTCCCCACATCCAAACCAGAGAGGTGGCGGGGAGTGGCCAGCGCCCAGGAACGGGGGCATGGGGCACTGCATCGGAGGGTGGGGGGGGGGGGGGGGGGGGGAAGAGGATGGAAGCAATACTCAGGAAAGGGTAGCTGCACTGCGACTTCTCAAACAGATGTGGGATCCAGTCTGGATGGCCTGGCAGACTCTCAGTGAATCACGTGGATCAGGATGGGTTTTTTTTTGCTATTCTTGAACAGTGTTATGATTTTGTAGAGTTGTAATCTAAACAGAACTCTGAGGAAACATTTCACAGTCTGCTTGCTTGCTTCTAAAAGCTTTTGTTCATTGGCCCAGGTCAGTACGGTGTTTACTACCAGTTCACCAGTTAACCTAGGCTCTGATTCAATGGGAATAATGTGCACATTTGTGAAAGATTCCAGAACAGAAACTGTGGCACCAACAAAGGTCTCACTCACCAAAGCCTGCTTACAGTAAGATTTAGTTAAGGTGCGGAGTAAAATAAGGTGCCTTTTCAATGGATGCTGTTGAACATGAGAGATAGTGTTCTTCTGCTGAGTACGCTCAGGTTCTGATGTCAGTTCAGTCTTCTGGCAGTGAGACATCTGGTTATACCAAAGCTGCCAGATTCCTCTACACACTGCCAGCCTCTGCCAGACCAAGATATTCAGCATTCTCTGCTGTTGCAACCTGGATGTATCCATTGGGTTGTGTTAGTGTCGGGGTAGCAGGGATCAGGCAAGGAGAATTGCCAGAGTGTAACCTGCTCTGGAGATCCGGTGCCCAATAATCAGGACGATCAAACGGCAGGTCCTTGTTCCCAGACAGACTCGGTTGACTTAGATATTCAGGATTTTCCACGGTGTTTCTGAACAGACCTTTTGGGATTAGGGACCCATTCCTGCCATTACCACGAGGCAGAGCTTGGCTGGGAGATAACGTTTCATCAGCCTGATTTATGTAGTCTGACAGGAAACAAAAGACAAAGATTAGAAGCAAAATCAGGTCATAGTAGTGCCAAAGAACAGACCCAGACCTCGTCAGATGCACCCTCCGCCCCACCTGCCACATAAAGAATCAGCAATGGACTAATCAAAGTGAGTCAGTGGGAGAAGGAATGAACGCCATTGACATTAACCTGTTTCTGTTTGATCAGAGCCCAGTGAGATGTAACTATCCACCTCATCTTCTCCTTCGTCAGTCAGATGCACTGTGGGATCAGAGCTATATCGCTGTGTGACATTGTCCTCTCTGGCAGGACAGCAGGACACTCCTCTACATCCTGAGCCCTCAGCCTCAGCGAAAGTGTCCACACAGGCATCAGCAGGTTGTGAAGCACCAGGCACCAGGCCAGAACTCTGTGCAGCCTCTGACCCCTGACCTTCCACCTCTGCCACACTTGTCGCACTCTAAAAAAGGAAAGAAAACGAGGTTGTCAGTCTGGGACGAGTACTTTTAACCCCAATTACAACAATTTCCTCCCTCTACCATAATCCTATCATAAGGGCGGCCCCTCCGTCCAAGGGCTGTTGGTCAAGAGCAAATCCAGCGGCTGTCAGCAAGATATTTGACTGTGGTGGCATCATTGTACAGCCTCAGCCGATACAAAGACACTAATTTCCAGTCGGACTTCCTTTTTAATAGTCAGTCCTCCTCCACCCCACCATCAGTTGTTCTCCATGATCAGGCATCAGTGTGAAAGGGACAAGGGACACTGACAATTACAAAGTATTACAGCAACACTGTGCAAATACTGTTGCATGATTTGGAATTTCGTGAGCTCTGAAAACATAAACACCCGCTCCTGATCCAGACCTCCACTACTAAAGCCCAGACTGGAAGGAATTGGACTCTGCCACTGGGGGCTGATCTAGTGTCTTGATCTTGTCTAAAAGGAGCTGGGTTAAACACTGTTACAAATATTTACTCTGGAAGATGACATTCTGCTCCTGTAATGAGTGCGGGGCTGAGTGGTGAAAAACCCCTGATGTGGTACCAGATACTCTTCAGCGTCGATCAGGTCCTGCATGTCCTCATCTTCCAGCAGAGTTCGGTAGAACTTGCTGTCAGTGGGGCTTTGAAGGACCATCTGCTCATCGCCCTGAAACAAGACAAGAGCAAGAGCAAGATCAGCTCAGCCTCTCTCAACAGACATCGGACTCTGTTTCGCATCTACTGAAAAGAAAGTGGGGTAGCATGAAAGAAAGGTAACGAGGAACAGGAAGCGTGACAGAGACAGGAGGAGGGAGGAGAATGTGAATGGCGGGGAGGAGGGAGAGGGCACTGACAGAGAAAACAGGTAGGAGGGAGACAGAACAGGTGGGGAGGAATGAGAGAGAGAGAACAAACAGCGAAGGAGCGAGGGAGAAAGAGAATAAAGGTCTAATGGGAGGATTCTCGGCAGTGTGGAGGAACAGACGGATTTTGGGGTCCATGTCCATAAATCCCTCAAAGTTACAACCCAAGTTGACAGGGTTCTAAAAAGGGCATATGGTGTGTTGGCTTTCATTGGCAGGGGAATGGAGTTTAAGAGCCGTGAGGTTATGCTGCAGCTCTATAAAACTCTTTGACCACATTTGGAATATTGCGTTCAGTTCTGGTCACCTCATTGCAGGAAGGACGTGGAAGCTTTAGAGATGGTGCAGAGGAGATTTACCAGGATGCTGCCTGGACTGGAGGGCAGGTCTTACAAGGAAAGTTGAGGGAGCTAGGGTTTTTTCCATTGGAGCGAAGAAGGATGAAAGGTGACTTGATAAAGGTTTACAAGATGATTAGAGGCATTGATAGGGTGGATAGTCAGAGACTTTTTCCAGGGGGGAAATGACTATTATGAGGGGGCATAATTTTAAGATGATTGGAGGAAAGTATAGGGGAGATGTCAGAGGTAGGTTCATTTCACAGAGAATGGTGGGCATGTGGAATGCGATGCTGGAAGCAGTAATGCAGTGAGATACTTTAGAGACCTTTAAACGACTCTTGGGTAGGCACATGGAGGATAGTAGAATGTAGGGTATGCAGGGTAGGTTGATCTTAATACGGCAATAGGTCAGCACAACATCGTAGGCCGAAGGGCCTGTATTGTGCTGTACTGTTTTATGTTCTATGTTCTACGTTCTAGAATGAGGTGAGGAGAGAAGGGGTGAGGAGGTGGAGAACACTGGGTAAGGAGGGAGGAGGAAGAAGAGAGAAAACATGGGGAGGAGGGAGCAGAGAATTCAAGGAGGGGGAGAAAATTCAAGGAGGAGGAGAGAATTTGCAGGAAAGTGATGTAGAGAGACAGAGATGGGATGGACAGAAAGATACATAGGACTGAGAGAAAATAAGGAGAGAGGAAAAGAGTAAAGTGAGAGAGAGAGAGAGAGAGAGAGAGAGAGAGAGAGAGAGCAAGAGTGCAAGTGAGAAAGTGTAAGAGAGTGAGAGAGCGAGATCTAACAATTAATTGTGCCCAACATGATGAAGAGCAATGTACAAGCTCCTCCAGTACTCACTTGGATTACCACATATCGGGGGGGATCTCGAGCCATCTTTGTAAACTCTGTCACCAATTCCCGAAACTTGGGTCGACATTCCGAGTCAATCATCCAGCCTAGTAAAATAATCAGGAAAGTTGTCAAGAACACAGCTCTGCAGGCAAACATCCTGCCGTCAGGATGGATTTCAGATTTAGTGAGTGAGGATTGTAATGAAAATAATGATTCTTATTGATGAATCGTTGTTATTCCCTCAGAATACCCTGAAATATTTCAATCCCAGTGAAGAAGTTTCTCTAGTGTAGCCACTGCTTGAGACAAGGTTGAGTTTAGTTATTGGTTAGGTTAAACTATTTTTATGGATTTTAACATGATTCACATTGTCAGGATTGCATAATTAGGCTTAAAAAATTGTTTGGAGATACTTTTTGATTACAAAGAAATTGCAAATTTTAATTTGCTGCTTCACTCTAACCTCTTTACTCTTGACCTCAAATGCAAATGAAGGGCAACAGATGCTCCCAGAGCCAGCAGCACCTCTTTCATTCAGCACTCCACAGCATTCAGATTCAACAATTTCACATCATTACCACAGCCCGTATTAATTGGGACAACATCTATTTGCAATCCTGCTGTTGCTATTTACATCTTTCCTAAGCCCATCTTTTGCTTCTTGCCTTGTGTCATTAGCATCAGATCTTCTGTCTTGTGACAATGCTGCGGCTTTCAAGAGGTTATTTTATCCTGTTTTTTGTTGGAGAGGTTGTAAGGCAGATATACCATGTTGCCTACTGAAGACCACTTGAGTAAACAGCTTGTGAGACCTTGGGGTTTTTATTGAAGTCTGAACAATGGCCTAGGGGCATTATTGCTGGACTGTTAATCCAGAAACCCAGGCAATGTTCAAGGGGTCAGGATTCCATAAGTCCATAAGACATAGGAGTGGAAGTAAGGCCACTCGGCCCATCAAGTCCACTCCGTCATTTAAACCATGGCTGATGGGCATTTCAACACCACTTCCCTGCACTCTCCCCGTAGCCCTTGATTCCTTTTGAGACCAAGAATTTGTCGATCTCTGCCATGAAGGCATCCAACGTCCCGGCTTCCACTGCACTCTGCGGCAATGAATTCCACAAGCCCACCACTCTCTGGCTGAAGAAATGTCGTCTCATTTCAGTTTTAAATTTACCCCCTTTAATTTTAAGGCTGTGCCCACGGGTCCTAGTCTCCCCGCCTAATGGAAACAACTTCCTAGCGTCCACCCCTTCTAAGCCATACAAACTTCGTAAGATGGTGGAATTTGAATTCAATAAGTGAATCTATTATTGATTGTTGGAAAAACCCATCTGGTTCACCAGTGTCCTTTAGGGAAGGAAACTGTCATCCTTACATGGTCTGGACTACATGTGACTCCAGACTGTCAGCCATGTGGTTGACTCAACTGCCCTCTGGGCAATTAGGGATGGGCAATAAATGCTGGCCCAGCCAGTGATACCCACATCTCATGAAAGAATTTTTTAAAAAGCCTGGATGTGGCCAGCCCTCACAGACCAGGTTCTGTAGTTTTTTTTAAAAAAAGTTTTAGGTTTAGCTTTAGGCAGAAACTTTTGGGGTCTCAAAAGTTAGAAGCTTCAGTGAAATGTCGTCCAGCTGCTACGTTCTCTGAATTTTCTCTTGATGTGTTTTTTCCTTCCAGATTGGAGATCTGCATGTGAAAATCTGTGTCAGAATTTTACTTTTTTTTTGCCAAGGGGTATATTTATGGGATGTTGCCAAATCGGAACAGTTAATTTGCAATAATTGCCAGAGCTCTTATTCTGCAAAGTTTTCCAATAGTTAAGTTATTATAAATTCCTCTTCCTTTGGCTCTGTTTTAAGAACAATGTTTGAATAAATTGTGCTTTGCTTAACATCGAGTAGTTTGACCAGTTGCATGGAATTGGAAATAGATACTCTACACTTGCCTTTAAAATAAGAAAAAGTTAGGGTCTATGCTACCCTCTTAAAATATTTTGAGATGGTCTAATCTGGCCCATATCAGTCTTTAAACCTCTCCAGCCTTCCACCCTGTTTTAGGTCTTCATTTTAATCCTTCCCTTTCCTCCTCAACCTGCCTCAGGACTGGATTAAAATCTGTTTCATCTCCATTTTCCAGTTCAGATGCAAGAACATTTAATTGAAAAATGAATGACTAAAAACTGAAATACTCAGCAGCTTTGAAAGCAATTCTTTCCCCTTGATGGAGTGAGGCCTGATGAGTATTTCCAGTAATTTCACTTTTTAAGCTTAGAATTAATTTTGTACTCAACAGCTAAACTTTGGGATAATGACTTGTTAAAGGCATAGATGAGCACAATTCTCCTGTTTCCCAGGGTTCAGTCCAGTAACCGGAGATTTTCAACTCTGTGCAGTTCAGTGCCCCCCTACTGTTTTTGAGCTATATGCTGAGCTGGTGGTCCACGTTGTGCCCAACAGATTTCCAACTCACATTTAACCATGATCATGTAGACATCAATGGTGCAGATTGGGGGCTGTGGGAGTCGTTCTCCCTTTTCCAGCAGGTCAGGGATCTCACGAGCCGGGATACCATCATATGGTTTAGCTCCAAATGTCATCAACTCCCAGACCGTTACTCCTGCAGATAGCCAAACATTTTGTTACGTTATTGCACAAAAAGCATGGCACAAACAGATTACAAGGGCAGTCCTGACTACATGACTATACTGGCCGTCTCAGCCTGTACATCATGGAGCTCCCTCTGTCTGTGTACTCAGATATCCAGATGTGCTCAGTGCAGTTCCATACCTGGTGTGAGCATCTCAGGCAGCCAGCTCCCTCACTGAAACTGACGTTTACCAGATCATCAGCTTGCCGCAACTGTCACAGTATTAACTTGATGGATTCAGTTAGAATTTCCCAGTAGTTAAACTGCAGGTGAAGCTCTAAGGCACTCGCCTTATCTCCCATGTACACACTGACATTGGCCTATAAATTGAGAGTTAGAGGGCTGGTTTACATACCGTAACTCCAGACATCACTTTGGTGGGTGAATTTTCGGTGCAAAATGGACTCCAATGCCATCCATTTGATTGGAACCTAAGAGAGCAGCAGACAAGATGAATCATTTTGCATACTGTAAACCCAAAGGCATCGATTCTTATGGCAAGAAGCATGGAACAGTCTACGATCCTGGTGACTGCAAACACAGACATGCCAGCTGCAAAAAGGAAAGAATTTACAGAGAATGAAGTACAGTCAAGTACATACTGAATGGGTCGACAAAAGGAACAAAAGCTAAGGTGGAAGCTCTCACAATCTTTGTGGTTTCCCTCATTAGCTCTGCATTACCAAAATTCTAGATTAATCAGTCCATTCAGTGTGTGACACTTCTTCAAACAGCAGTGTCTGAACTGAGGTTGTTCCACCATGAAACTGTCAACAGGCAACATTTACCTTCCCACCATCTGCACGGTATTCTGTCTCATCAATATCCAGCAGCCTAGCAAGTCCAAAGTCTGTGATCTTCACATGGTTTGAGCTTTTCACAAGGACATTCCTTGCAGCAAGATCACGATGGACTAATCGAACATGATCTTCTAGATAGTTCATTCCCTGAGTGACAGTGAAAGTGAAAACCAGTTAGTGCAGCTCCAGTTCCTCAGCTCACCTTTAACTTTATATCACCACTAAGAATTTTCAGTTCTTAAAGTATAAAAGCAGACAATGGAGTAAATCATTTTGTACATTAGTCAACATATGGCCAACTCAACTTAATGCCAATAAAACATCATTTGCAGGTACGTCTAGCCCCACTGGCAGGAGACACAGAGGTGGCAGCATAGAGGTATATAGTGAAGAGAATGTGGCCCTGGGAGTCCACACCATTGATTCAGGACCCCACGAATTTTTCTAATGGTATCATATCAAATAGGGCAAGGAAACCTCTTGTTGTTTACCACCAATCACTGCCACTCTTAGCTGATCGTTCAGTCTCCAGATTACATACAACTTGGAAGCAGCAAGGAGGGTGGCACGGACACAGAATGTACTCTGAGTGGGCAACTTCAATGTCCATCACTGACTAGCTCAGTACTACCACAACCAAATGTGCTGGGGGAATCCTGAATGACGTAGCTGCTACAACTAAGTGCTACTCTACCTCACTTTTACCAGAAGCAACACCATGCATACCTTTGTGAAATTACAACACAGTTGTACATACATATTAAACAGCTGGACCAGCATGCTACAGACTCAGCTAAATGATCCCAGAACCAATGGCTGACGTCAAAGCTCTGCAGTCCTGTCACATCCCATTTGAATGATGGTGGACAATTAAACAGCCAGCTGGAGGAGGATCAATAAACATTCCTATTCTTAATGATGATGAGCAAACACATTAGTGGAAATCAAAAGGCTGAAGCTATTGTAACAATCTTCAGCCAGAAGTGCCAAGTAAATCATTCTTCTTGACCTCTTTCGGAGATCTCCAACATCAGAGATGCCATTCTTCAGGCAACTTGATTCACTATGGTATCAATAAAATATTGAAGGCACTAAATACAGCATAGGTTATAGACCCTCACAATATCATGGCCATAATGTTGAAGATTTCTGCTCCACTCTAACAGTGTCACGCGTCCCGGCCTCTCTGCCAATGTACCTTTGCGATCTGCACACACCAGTTGAGGAGATGCTGAGATCCAATCCGGTCCTTATTTTCTCGAACATAATCCAGTAGGGAACCAAATGGCATCAGCTGTGTCACCAGCTGAACAGTGGATGTCAGACAGATTCCAAGCAGACGACAGACGTAAGGACTACTCACTCCCGCCATTATGTACGCTTCCTACAATACACAAAAACAGCTCATAAGTCTGTGTCAATTACCTTTCCTGAACCTCCGCTCCTGATGAGCACTTCTAACTCTCTGAGGTGTGGGAATTTACAAACTTTCATTCTCACCTTCAGGATGAAGCATTAGGAATTAAACCACCTTTCTACCTTTGGACTCCGTGTTGACTGAACTCAGGGCAGGTACTGAACAGTTATAATATTTCAGTTGCTGTACCGAGGACACTGCTAATTATGAGCATTAAAGAGGTTGAGATTTGAAGGGCGCTGAGTTTAGGGTGTGGTTACCAGCAGAAAAGTAGATGATGTTGAGGAAAGTTGTTGATTTGGAGAAGGAACAGAGTTAGAGCACGGAGCCCTCAGAACTCTTGTTTTAATGGGAAGTCTCAAAGATCAAACACAAATTATTGACCCAAGGGAACAATGTGAGAGGAGATGTCGTGTAAGGTTCCAGAACCTGTCAAAGTCTTTGGAGAAATTCAAAGCAACAAAGCAGCTTTACTAAAATGTTAAAGCACTCATCTGCAGAGCTTTGTAAAGAGGTTATAAGTTCACAAAGAATTGATCATGCTGGAAACTAATCTGCTAAATGTCGACTGGAGCAGAACTGTCAGGGCGAAAATAACTGGAGAAGTCAAAATCCATCGCAATAATTTTGGAAAATGTCAATGGATGACAGAGGGGCCTGGAGTTAGCAGGATGTGGGAATCATTTTCTGTTGATGAATGTGAGGGAAATAGAATGGGAGTTTGGTATTTCTGGCCTGTACTGATTCCATTTCAAGCTGCGAAGGGAACCTGTCAAACCAGAATTTAAGTGAAGTGCATCTCTGTAAAGCTCCCAATTAGTCATAAGAATAACAAATGACTATACTCCTGTGGCAGTTACGAAACTGATTCACCCTGTTTTAATCTGCTGGCCGATATATAACTTGTTATACTTACATCCAGGATATCTTTGTTTGCTTTTGGAGAAGTTCCCTCTCTTAAAACCTTAATAGCAACAGGAATCTTCACATCTTCATCCTCCGGCATCCAGACTCCCTGTATTCAGGAAAATAAACATTTGAGGCCATCAGTTGAGGTCTCAGTAAACTTACCCAAAACAGACAGACAAGGTAATATGTGCAAATCATTCAGAAATGCTACTTTTGCCATATCCTGTCAAGCTATAGATCACACCACTTAATCATCAGGTGGATAAGTGTACGTAAAATTATTTGAGATAAATTCTGGAGCTGAGGAGTGGCTCCATACAGTGTGCAGTAGGGAAGCTTGCTAAGTTCTTCAACAGGACCCAAATGAGGAACCAGCTTGACACTCAAATGAAATGTAAACTGATGAATCAATTATGTGAAATGTGCTAAGTTGTTTGTCAAGCTCTCATTTCAGCAATTGTGGCCACCCAGAATTCAACAGAACAGACTGGACCTCAGAGGACCTATTGACCCTCTGTCACCTGACTGTCACCAGACTTCAAAAACAGTCTCTTAGTTAAAGAATGGATGGAAAGACTGAGTAAGTTGAAGAAGTGATCACAATTTCTCCAGGTCCCAATGCACAAAGATCTCTTTAGTCACCTTGTAAACTGTCCCAAAGGCACCAGATCCCAGAATCTTCACTTTCTTCATTTCAGTTTCCTTCAGGATTCGGATATGGGCCTGGTTTGGAACAACTCCACTTGGAGTCAATGGTTCAACCAGCTGAAGAAACAAAACATCAGACAGCAATTCAGATGAGGGATTCACAGGACATCTTGGAGCTTTTTACACTTCTGACCTGGAAAACCCCTTCAAATTCAACACAGAACTGAATATAAAATTAAAAGAATAAGAACTAAACTTCGAATCTACTTTGGAAAGATTTTTTTTTCAATTTGATCAGCATTGGAATGACCTTCAAGGTAGGTTGCACAGTCAGTGGTTGTAAGATACTAAACAGGTCAGTTACACTGCCACTGCGTTACTGATTAAACTGCATGGTCTTACCCACATAGGGAGAACATGCACCATGAGCGAATATGACGTGGAGTGGAGTCTGCACGTTCACACATCCTTTTCCTGGTTATTTCACTTTGAATTTTTACAATGGTTGTGTAGATTGATAGCTGCCATTTCTCTGGAGGTTCAATACTTTAGCTCCAGACTTATACTGTGAAAGGAATCAGCATTGGCTTAATGGTAGCACTTTCATCAGTCAGGAGCTAATGTCCCAGCTCTATAGCTCTCAGCTGAAATTCTTGTGCAGTATTTAGTGGGAAGAGTATTTTTTGAGCAAGTGGGATGGAATGGAATGTGAAGATGGTATTATTTAAATATCTCAGGGGTAAGGAAAAAAAAGACCACTCGTGCTTCATTTGGGAGATGCCTGTGAACAGTTGAGTTGGGTCACTGGGTCACCCACTGTACCTAACATTACCACTCTCCTTCTCCAACTGATGGTGATTCATGGTGAATTGCAATAGTTTCCCACAAGGAGGACAAGTTTGCTGTGCTAACACTCACCTCTCTTTCCAGGAGTCTCAGCATTGTATGTTTCCGCTTCAGTCGTTTCTTGCGTTTGAACCAGACAACAAGAAGAATCACAAGGACTACAAAGAGTAGTGCTCCCACTATCCCTGCCACCACTGAGGTCACCTGGCTACACAGAAGAGAAGCAGAGAGAGATCAGTCAAACACAGGCATCACCCTTCATGGACCAAGGACCAATCTTCACTAAAGTAGGTCCTATGATGTCAAGGAGCTCAGCGATTAAATTCTTTCATTAGAACTCATGATATTGGTCAGATACCTTAGTAATATAAGGAGCTCTTATATGGCTTTGAGACATGCCAAAAATGCTCTTTACCAGACTGTAACCTCTCAAATCTGGAATGCTTGGGACCAAAAGCATTCCTGAATTTCATTTAATATCAGAATGCCTAACTAGGAGAGTGTGAACCAGATATAAAATATGCATCTGAGACATACAAAACATTATAAAGCAGTAATATATTTGTTTTATTATCTAAAACAGTCGTGAAACATTATAAGACATCCAATATGTTACAAAGCAGTTGAAGGGGCAGATAGCGATAACTGTTTGACAGACAGATATCCACAGGCTGAATTAGTCAGTACAAGATTTTCAGAGACTTACAATTGTTTTATTATTAAGCCATATTGGACAGTACAAGTACCAGACTCACCCTTCCCTTCTGGACTCTTCATCTTTTCAGAAGCTAACTCAGCCTGGGGAACATCTCAGTTTTTTTTTAAAATCACTCGATGCAAGCATCTCTGGAACAGCGTGAACCTGAACCTAGGCCTCTAGACCTAAGTGATATTCTAAATCTTTGAGCTTAAGTGCAAAGTCAACTAAGCCAACATTTTGCTCTCAACTGATTCAAACTATCCCAAATTTATCCTCAGAAGAATCTGTGTTCCTAACATTATTAACATTGGAAAAACATGCAATATCATCAACAGGTTTCCAACATTTAACTTTTCTTATCCATTTTACATCTGGATTGCCCCATTTCCCACAGCATTACCCAATCTTTTTATTTACTTATTCATGAGATGCAGGCATTGTTGAATAAGCCAGTAGTTATTTCTCATCCCTTTGAAAAAGTGGTCGCGAGCTGCCTTCCTGAACCGCTGCAGTCCTTGGGGGTATAGGGATACCCACAATGTTGTTAGATAAGGAATTTTGACTCAGCGAGACTGAAAAAACAATGATATATTTCCAAGTCAGGATGGTGAGTGGCTTGGAGGGGAAGTTGCAGGTGGTGGTGTTCCCATATATCTGCTACCATTATCCTTCTAGACAGTAGAAATAGCTGGTTTGGAAGGTACGGTCAAAAGAATCTTGATGAATTGCTGCAGTGCATGTTGTAGATGCTTAAGACAGCTATGCCCTTACATTTCTTGCAGAAGTTTTGTGAACAGCACAACAAGCATCTACTCCTCCCGACTTCATTCAGGTACACGGGATTCTAAAATCCCTTGGCAGGAAGTTGCTCTGTGATCATTTCTATTATGTTGCAGAGCCACTCAGTCCAGGAACTGCACGTGCTCAAAACCCTCATGACAAAACATCACCGTCACCCTGAAACTCCAACCTCATCTGGAATTTGGATTCATTATCAATGCCGACCTAGAAATGAAGAACTGCCAACCTCATAAGTCACGGTTATAAATATTAAACAGATATGCATATTTTCTTCTCGATAAAAAAGAAAATTATGTCGCAATAATCTGACTGGAATGGCAACTGGACAGTGCTTCCCCAGAATGGTTCGTCCAATTCATCGCTGGGACAGTTTAGAAATTGTCTGAATATTGAGGCTGGAAATATCAGCATTTACACATTACTAAGACTGGTTATGTTGATGGAGAGGGTGAATCCCATTAAGGGGGAAGATGACGAAAGCAGTGCTGTTACCTGTGAACAGGCTCCTCAGGACATCCATCTTCACCAGTTGTACATCTGAAGACAAAACACAAACTTTTAGAGAAAACACAAACTCGAAGAAGAATTACTAAAGTTCTCATGATTCAGCAAGTGCTATTTACTTACGAATGACTGCAGTTTGTTCGACACAGTTGACAGAAGCCATTTTCATCGGCATATTTCCAAACATGCCCGTGTAACCCACTTGGACATTTCTCCACACACTGTGTTCCGTCCCTATAATGAGCGCATTCCACACAGTCAACAGCCCCCTAATGGTAAAAAGAAAAAGATCAGCAATAATCAATCCTCCACTTAAATCTCCCTATCCTTCCAGTTCGATTTCAACCAACATGACAATTAACTAAAAGAAAACTATGGATGCTGGAGATTTTAAACAAAAACAGAAATCGGAGGAAAAGTTCAGTAGGTTTGGCAGCACATGTGGGAAGAAAAGCAGAATTAATGTTTGAGCCCGATGACTCTTCCACAGAGCTGTTCTAAAGAAGTCACTGGATTCGAAATGTTAACTCTGCTTTCTTTCCACTGATGCTGCCAGACTGACTGAGTTTCTCCATTAATTTTTGTTTTTGTTAAAGACAGAAAGATGATGTCTCATTTAGATAGGAAGCTGCTGAGCCAAACAGGCCAACACCTGCATTTAAATAGCATCTTGAAGATAGTAAAATACTCCAAGGTACTTCATAATAGTATAATCTGACAAATATTGACACTAAACCATATTGAGATGTTACGGTACATTGCCAAAATTCTTGTCCACGAATTCTGTTTTAAGAGTGTCCTACGGAAAGAGACACAGCTGGAGGTTTATGTAGAAAATTTTCAAGGTTAGGGTCACTGCAGCTGAAGACATGTCCACCAAAGCTACAGCAATGTAAATTGGAGATTGACTTAGACTAGAAGTGAAGCACTGTAGAGATCTGAGGGACATGGGGTTAGATGGGATTACAGCAGAGATAGGGAAAACAAGGCAATGCTAGACTCAAACAGGAGGGTAAAAATTTTAAAATGAAAATATGCCTGGGAAAATTCATGAGATTTGCAATCTGTGCTGTACGTGGTCTCATCTGAGATAATGGCTGAGATTTTACAATTGGCTTTAGGACTTCAGGTCAGACGGGAGAAAAATGTGAGGGCCTGAGTGTGATGACTTAACAGTGGACTGTCATTTTCAGGAATTAAACCCAGTTTGGTTCCTGCAACAACTTCAGCAGGAATGTCCAGTAACCAATACAATGAAGTCACAGGACAAAGGCCAGTTGTATTAAATATTTACAACGAACTGAACACAACCCTGACTTTGTCCAGTTGTTCCCTGAAAGGGAGGTATAGAAAATTAACCAAACGACAGAAACTAAAAGGGGTGCATATAGAGACAAGCATAAAATTGAGCAAACCATGAATTCTGATTAGACTGTCTGATAGTGAAAAGTTAGGGAGGACTGTAGGAGTCGCATAGATTCTACAAGTATCAAACGAAACAGCAACACAGCTTCTCTCATTTCACAACCAAAAAAGTAGCTGTGACTTTGAACAAGGTGTCATTCATACATACATACAGCATGGAAACAGACCAGTCAGTCCAACTAGTCCATGCCAACCATGTTCCCAATCTAACATAGCCCCACTTGCCTGCATTTGGCCCACATCCCTCCAAACTTTTTCTATTCATGTATTTATCCGAATGTCTTTTAAATGTTCTAACTGCTCCTGCATCCATCACTTCCTGTGGCAGTTTTTTCTACACACTAACTACTCTTTTTAAAATACCTGCCCTTTGTGTCCTTTTAATACTTTCTCCTCTCATCTTAAAAATATGCTCCCTAGTTTTGAACTCCCTATCCTCAGGAAAAGATCTTTGTTATTCATCTTATCAATGCACTTCATGAGTTAATAAACTTCTATAAGATCACCTCTCAACTTCCTACGCTCTAATCAAATAAGTCCCAGCCTATCCAGCCATTTTTACAACTCAAACCCTCCATTCCTGGCAACATCCTGACATATTTTTTTCTGAACCTTTTCCAATTTAATAATATCCTTCCTAAAGCAGGGCGCCCAGAGCCGCACACAGTATTTCAGACAGGCCTCACCAACATCCTGTACAACCTCAACGTGATGTCCCAATTCCTATATTCAAAGATCTAAACAATGAAGGTAAGCATGCCAACACCTTCTTAACTGCCCTGTCCACCTGTGACACAAATTTCAAAGAATTCTGTACCTGAACCTTTAGGTCTCTCTGTTCTACAGCACTACAAAGGGCCCTACTATTAATTGTATAAGTTCTGATCTTCTTTGTTTTACTAAAATGCAATTCCTCACGTTTCTAAATTAAGCTCCATCTGCTGCTCCTCAGCCCATGGACCCAATTGATCAGGATCTCCTTGTAATCTTAGATAACCTTCTTCACTGTCCACTATACGGCCAATTTTGGTGTCATCTGCAAACTTCATAATCATGCTTCCTACATTCTCATCCAAATTGTTTACGTAAATGTCAAACAGAAGTGGAGCCAGCATTGATCCCTGTGGAACACTGCTGGTCACAGGCCTCCAGTCAGTAAAACAACCCTCCATCACCATCACCTGAGAGGGTGGGGGTGCACGTACGCAAGGAATGACTGTATTCTTTCAACCATTTGAGAGATGGACAGCTGACTAGGCTAGCATTTGCTGCCTGCTTCTAATGGCCCTAAGTGGTGATTGTGTGCAACCTTCTTAAACAGCTCCAACCTGTGAGGAAGTAACTGACAACAATCACTGTCTACGGCAGATGACTGTCAGTAAGTTAGTTGGGGCTAGGCTATTTCCACCATCAATCTTTGCAAACAAAAACAAAGTTGCTGGAAAGCTCAGCAGGTCTGGCAGCATCTGTGAAGGAAAAAGCAGAGTTAACGTTTCAGGTCCAGTGACCCTTCCTCAGAGCAGATGCTGCCAGATCTATTGAGCTTTTCTAGCAACTTTGTTTTTGTTCCTGATTTACAGCATCTGCAGTTCTTTCATTTTTTTTGAAAATCAATCTTCCTGATCCCCAAGTGGGGGCTGAGCATATGCACAACAAAACAAACATGAAGGCAGTACATAGCTTACGAAGGATAGAAAGAGACTTCTCTCAATTCTACATTTCTCTTTTTCTGCCTACCCACTCTTCTAGCCAATGTATCATGTCCCACCACTCCTTTCTTGTGTCCATCCACTGAGTGCCATAGGAATATCTGCTTGTACTGCTGTACTGTCAATTTCCTGCCCCACTGCTCCTCTCCAATTTCTTCTAGTCAGTCTTGATTCAGAGGAGATTCTTTACCATTCCTCTACAGGTCAGGTTTCTGATCTGTGGGAGACATTCCTTGTGACACCGAATACAGGACGACTCACTCAAATACTCTCTCACCACCCTGGAATAAAGAAAAACAAAATGTCAGATAAGAAACCGGCCAGAAACATCTCTCAATATACCACACTGTATCCCTACAGCCCCCACCAACACCACCTCAACCCTTCTATTTTATTTAAGTAATGCATTCCTACCCCTCATATAAGTTGCATGATTCTACACACTCCTGGCCTCGAACAAACGTTTTACAGGAGATGCAGTTTGTTGGTCCTGGGCCCCAACATGTGCTGTTTGTACACAAGCTGTGACAAGTGTTCCCTTCAGCTTCTGCAAGGAAAGGGAATGCAGCAGTTAAAAAAACAGGACACTGACCTGTGGCCAGGTGATGCTGACAATGGCCTCTCCAGCTCTTTTCATAACTCAGTTGACACCGTGAATACCCGAGCCCTACAGTAATTTCAAAAGTGAATTATTCCCTCTTACCTTCTCTTACATGTACTGTACTACATGTACAGTAACTGAAACTAAGACACAGCTGTACAGTACCAGAGAAAAGTGATTGAGATGACAATTTTGAACTTTTACATCCAGTAAGTAGATCACTTGGGCAAAACTGTATGCTTAAAATTTCCACTGTTCCTTAATAAATAAAGTGAATGCTGAACATTAACAGTAATCAATCTACCCTGGCCAGTGTTTCTATCATTACAAACCATCGAGTACTTCAGTCGACTTTTACACTGTTAGGTGCTTGTTTAACAAGAATGTAGGACCAAGAGTAGGGCATTCAGCCCCATCAAGCCTGTCCTGTCAAGTGTGATAATGACCAAACATTTTTGCCTATACTATATCCACAACTATTTGCAATTGGTAATCAGAAATCCATCTCTGCCTTAAACATATTCAAAGACTGAGCATCCACAGTCCTCTAGGAGGACATTCCAAAAGATTCAGAGCCCTCTGAGTAAAAATGTTTCTTCACACCTTGGCTGTAAGTGGCTACTCCCTCATTTTTAAATTGCACTCCCAATTCTAGACTCTCAAACCAGGGGGCATCTCTCCCACATCTACCCTGTTATCCCTTTAAGTATTTGTAAGTTCCAATGAGATCATCACTCATTCTTTTAAACTTTTGTGAATACAGGCCCAATTTGCCCAATCTCACTTTGTAGGACAGTCCCACCATCCCAGGGACAAGTCTGGTAAACCTCTGTCACACTCCCTTTATGGCAATAATACCATTATTGAGATGAGAGATTAAAACTCCACACAGTTCTCCATTAATGGTCTGAGTTCCTATTCAATTTAAGCAAGAATGCACTACTTCTGCATTGAAATCCTCTTGCAATAAAGGCTAATATTCCAGTAATACGAGGACACTTCAATCCTCTCAAGGACAAAGGAGGGAATTTATGTGTGGAACCAGAGGAAATGGGTGAGGTCCTAAATGAGCACTTTGCATCATTATCACCAAGGAGGTGGTCATGTTTGATGGTAAGATTAGGGAGGGGTATGTTGATATTCTGGGGCATTTGATATTAAGAAGTGGTGGTGTTCCATACCTTGGAAAATATGAAGGTAAATAAGTCCCGAGGGCATGAATGGATCTGTTCCACAATACTGAGAGAGGCAAGAGAGGACATTACTGAAGCCTTTACAAAGAACTTTGTATCCTCTTTAGCCACAGGCATAGTGCCTGAAGACTGGAGAACAGCCAATATTGTTCCTTTGTTTAAGATGGGCAACAGGGATAATCCAGGAAATTATAGGGCTGTGAGCTTTACATCAGTGGTAGGGAATTATTGGAGAAGACTCTGCAGTATTTACTTGCATTTGAAAAATAATGGACTTATTAGGGGTAGTCAGCGTGGCTTTGCGCAGGAGAGGTCTTGTCTCACAAATCCGATTGAGGTTTTCAAGAAAGAGACAAGGATGATTAATGAGGGTGGGGCAGTGGATGTTGTTTACATGGATTTTATGAAAGCATTCGATAAGATCCCTTGTGGTAGGTTGGTCCATAAGGATAAGACACATGGGATCCATGGGTGTGTTAGTAAATTGGATGCAAAATTGGTTTGGTCAGAGAAGATAGATGGAGATTTTCTGACTGGAGGTCTGTAACAAGCAACGTTGCTCAAGGATCAGTTTTGGGATCTCTTGTTTGTAACATGTATAAATCATTTGGATGAAAATGCAGGTGCTCTGACTACTAAGTTTGCAGGCAACATGAAAATTGGTGGAATTCTGGACAATGAGGAATGTTTTCGAGGATATAGCAGAATATAGATCAGTTGAAAAGTTAGAGGGAGAAATGACAGATGGAGTTAAATCCAGACAAGTGTGATATGATGCATTTTGGGAGGTGAAATGCAAGAGGAAAGTGTACAGTAAATGGCAGGACCCTTTACATACAGCTTTATAAAGATATGCAGAGGGATTCTGGGGTGCAAATCCATAGCTCCCTGACAGTGGCACTGCAAGTGGATAAAGATGGCTTGCCTTCGTTGGTCAGGGCATTGAGTGTAAAAGTGAATAAGTCATGCTGCAGCTATATGAAACTTTAATTGGGCCACATTTGGATTACTGCACGCAATTCTGGATGCCAACTTTAGGAAGGATGTGGAGGTTTTGAAAAGGGTGCAAAAGAGGTTTACCAGGATGTTGCCTGAATTGGAGTGCAGTAGCTAAAAGGAGAGGTGGACAAACTTGGAGGCTAAGTGGTGTCCTGATAGACTAATATAAAACTATGAGACACATGGATAGAGTGTACAGTCAGATTCTATCCCAGTATGGACAGGTCAAACGCAAGGGGGCAAGGTTTAGGTGAGAAGGGGAAAGTTTAAAGTAGATGTGCAATATTTTCCACCCCCACACAGAGGGTGACAGATGGCTGGAACATGCTGCTCAGGGTGGGGGGACGATTTGGTAGAAGCAGAATTTAAGACCCATTTGGACAGACAGAAATGCTGAAAGACAAAGTTATACAGGGAAAGAACTGCATAGCCAAGGTGAATACCAATGGTGGAACAATTAAATCAGGGATACTCAAGAAGCTAGAATTATGGAATTTCATTTGTCTCAGGAGGTTTGTGGGCTGAAGGAGAATCCAGAGATAAAGAGCAGCAACGCCTTGAAAGGATTTATGGTATGTATGGAAATCTTCAAAATCTCAGCAATGTTACCATCATCCAATAAACAACCTGTTTATGCTGAATTGACAAATGTAAGTGAGTGCCTCACTTGTTCCAACTTCTTTTACAGATACGATTCGGCAACCAGTCTAACAAGATTAGACAACTTGTCATAGTGGATGATACTACTTACTACAAATATCCTGTGGCTTATTGGCCGTTATTAATGCCTCTTGATGCTCCTCCTTAAATAGCTGTTTCCAAGGGATAGAGTTGACATAGCAGAGGTTTGGGTTTTGGTGAACCAACACCAGCCCGTTACTAATTTCTTTCAGAGAGCGCAAACCCAGGGATTGTATCTGGAGATTCTGCACCAACAATGCATATGCACCTCTGTAACCAGAAAGGCAGCCAAATCAAAATTTAGAACCAAGTTATGAACTGTGTCCTAACGGTATTAAGATTTTAAAACATTGTATTTTACAACTGACAGTCCTTGGTATAAGTGTAGCAGTAATTGCAAACTCAGGTAAGGTACACAAGAATGGTGATTAAAGGGAGTGGCCGGTGGTGGGTGGGTGGGGGGGGTACACAGCAGTTGGGGCACATGCACACAGCAGCCTGTGTATGTTTGGCAATGAAGTGTATGGAACATGAATGGGAGTGGTGAAGAGAGAAAGAGATGGTCCAAATGCAACCATCAGTCAAAACTGAATCTCACCTGTATAGCACTCGCGCTCTGATGACAGCAAGGTTCTCAAATATGTTGAGGTCGGTAAAATTCTGTGGCCATGCCTCGATATATAAATACCCTGCAGAGTCAGAGCAATTGTGTTAAAACACAGCACATTGCATGGAACAGGTTCAGGGCATCAGGTAGGCCAATCTGTAAGAGCATGATTCAGGATGGAATTTTTTAAAAAGGTGATTCACAGGATATGGGCATCACTGAGCAGCATTAGCCACAGGGCAGTTAAGAATCAACCACATTGCTGAGAGTATGAAGTCACATGTAATCCAAACCAAGTAAGGTCAGTATTATCATTCCCTAATGGACATGAAATTGTTCTGGGGTTAGTGTTGATTTTTCCAAGTCTTGGCTTTATTCAATGTGGCTGAGACAGTGAAGAGTGATCACATCAGACGTTTTCAATGGACAGGAGTCTAAATAGGAAGATGTTCCTTCCACTGGCTGGTGAATTAGTAACAAGGGTATCACCTTGACTTTAGCACAATGGTTACAGCTGCATACAGTGTTCAATTCTGTGTGCCACACTTTCGAAAGGATATCAAGGTGTTGAGAGATTGCAGAAAAGATTTACAGGAATGGTGGCAAGGTAGCAATTATATAGAGAGGCTGGAGAAGTTAAAATTGTTCTTCTTCAAAAAAGAGGGGATTTATTACAACTGTTTGAAATCATTAATAGTTGCAATAGAATAAATAAGGAGAAAAGGATTCCCAGTGGCCAACAGTAGGTAACCAGAAGATACATATCTGACATCTTTCCTGAAGCGTGACATTCAGAATTGAACACTGTACTACTGAGGACACAAAAGTCAATATTGATTTGGGTAACTAGGTAAGAACCAGAAGAAAGGTGGGGAAATATTATTTTAACATAGCAAGTTATGATGACCTGGATTATGCTACCTAAATGAAGGAAAGATGCAAATTCAACAGTAAATTTCAAAAGGCAATAAGATAAATTTTTGAAAGGGAAATACAATTTGCAGTGCCATAGAAAAAGAGCAAGCTGATTGGATAGCTCTTTCAAAAAGCCAACATGAGTACACTGGGCCAAATGGCCTCCTTCCCTAAACCTGCAAGAAGAGGAGGAGTGAAGATGACCTTCATGCAGGAAATGGCAGTATAATCACACAGAGTTGCTGGTTTCAGTTAATCACAGCCTATCAGGAAACAACAGGGAAATAAAGAGTCCATACCAGTGATCTCTGTCAAAGGAGCAAAGACCTGAAGCTTCCTTAGATCCAGAGGGGGAGTCTTTGTAGCTGGGTCACTGAAAAGGCAAAAAATAAATACTGAGCCTATCTGTACAGTGACCAGTTCCACTGCACCAACAAGGAACTATTTTGCCTGCTCTGTGGATATTCAAGAACCCCCAGCAAGGAGCATACTTGACAGGAAAATCCAATAGTGGGTATCAGCAGAAAATTAGACAGACAGAGGTCTCACAGCCAACTCCAACTGTGCCTTTGCTAATCTGTTATCTAAGACACATTTATGCTATCATCACTACTGAGATTAGAGTGGACATTTGTTGCATTGACAGTGATATACTGAGCATCTCTACCAGCCAGACTAAAAGCTGGGAGTCAGTTCTGATGGGTGGTAGCTGGTCTCTTTCAGACAGAGGAGACTGTGTGTAAATTGTGTGAAGGCAAAGCGTGGGAGGAGATTAGAAGTTAGATTTTCAGATTACCTTGGTGCAAGCTGGAAATGACAGTGAGCCATATTTTCTGCTACATGTTTTGTTTAATTCAGATTATGCAAGGTTCTGGAGATCTACCCCGGAAATGGACAGTGTGTCCAAGCAACTTATTACTGGAGGGAGCAAGTGAACACGCAGAATCAAAGGGTGGAATCAAAGGAAGGATCAGGGTTGACAGTTGGAAACACTCACCCAGAGAAGGTCTCAGTAAGAAACACCAAGCTTCCAAAGATCTTGCTGCAGCCAGTGAAGGAATCAATGTTGTTCGCGTTCACAGCCCGCACTCCCTTCAGACTGTTTACACCCAAACCATTACACACTACAAGACAAGATAACTTAGTGAGAAATATGCAGATAAGCAGCCAGTACCAAACAACTTCAAACAGAGAGCATATTGGTTTTGTCTTAAAAAAATCAAAGTAATCGACTCAATTGAGGGCTTACTCATACAACTGTTAAACTGGTTCTAGAACACACTCGGCCAATAGAAGATTGCAACAAAAATCAGGTTTCTTTTCTGACTTCCCACAGTCTCTTGACAAAGCTGAGTGATCATTCCCAATCTGACTCTGCACATTGGCTGTAGGGTAGAATACAAACCCCATCATATCTCAGAACAGGACCTCAGACGTTTCTTCAGCAGATTGTCATTAAACCTCGGTCCACTTTACACGTCACTAACAAAATAAGAGTCTCAGTCACAGTTCACAGATTCACCCACACTCAGCAGAAATGGATAACTCTTTAGGGCCATCTCACCAATCCCATCCAAGTGCCAAACAGGAACTGTTAACTGCTCACCTCAACAAACTTGATACTGACCTTTGGGACAGGGGGTATTGCACCTTTCGCATTTATGTTCACCCCCCTTGTTCACTTCCCTAGTGTGGTTTGGACAGTTCAGCGTGCATGAGCCCACATTGGTCGCTAAATAATTATCTGTGAGAGTGAATGTTGACAGCAAAAGGTTGCCAGGAAGGTAGGGAGAGAGACAGGGGAGAGGAGATATATTACAACAAGATCAAAGGTAAATTTGACTGGAATAAATGAGGAATTAAAAACTTAAAAAATTAAAAGAATTCAAAATATAGGACAAAACAACAGGATCTTACGTGGGCACTTTTTGACACAGCTGGCTCCAAAGATGTATCTTCCTTCAGGATTTGGCTTCAGATAGTATGCATGAGGTGTGTAAATATTGAGTGGTGGACAGTCCCCCCGACATGTTCCACCATTGCTGAAATAGTGACAGGCCTGGAGGAGATGAACAAAGTCAACTTGGCTGCTCATCAAGATCACTCTAACCCAAGACGTGGAGCTGGTGTTATGCATTACACCCAGGACAGGGCCACATGGTCAGAAGACAGGAATTATCCAGAAAATGATGTTATTAACTTATTGCACACACTGCCCCTTCTGGGACAAAGCCTAGGGTATAGCAGAGACCAAGACTGAGCCAACTAGAAGACAAGAGCTCCACCTCTGATGTCTGGAATAACATCCCTTAGAGCTTTTGCTGTGGGTGACCCCCACTCACCCACCATCCACCCAGACCCTCTTCACCATTATAACTGTTTGTGAGCATACAAAACACAATCAAAAGGACTAATCACCCTTTTGCTGGGATAAAGATGGCTGTGAATATGGAATGGAAGCTCACGTTTTGAGCTATCAATCTGTTAATCAGTCTGTGGATGCTTATACAGCTCCGCCAGGGAAGAAAGTGATGCTATGAAAACATCATACCGCTCTTTGAGACATTTGAGATTTTTAAGAGATTTTATAGGGTAAATGTTGAGAGGATGTTTCCCTCTTATGGAACAGTCTTGAACTAGAGGGTACAGTTTCATAATAAAGGGATGCAGAATGAAGAAGAATTTCTCTCAGAGGATTGAGTGCCTTTGTAACTCCATGCCACAGTGAGCTGTGGGGGCAAAGCTCGGTGTATATTTATGGCTAAAATAGATAGATTATTAATCAGTAGGGATATCAGGTTAGGAGAAAGGGATGTGAGGAATGCTGGATCAGCCACGATCCTCTTGAATGGTACAGCAGGCTCAAAGAGTCAAAACAGCAACTCCTATTCCCATTTCAAATGGTCCCCTGAAAGAATTTAAACTTCTGCTTAATTTTATCCACCGTTAATGATACGACCTCTGGGTGTGTACTTACCAGGCAGTCAGTGTCTTTTGGACCAGTGCAGCCCGCAGCACACTGGCTATGGCAGCAATCAGTCGGGTCTCGTCCTTTACATCGAGACAGACACTGGGGCGCACAAATCTTCCGAGTCACTGAAACACAGAAATATCAAGTCTGCAAGACACCAACCATGCTAAAGAATCAGATTCAAATTGAACCCTAGAAACATTGTGCATAGTTGGGAACTAATGCATAACAGGGCTAGATGCACAGGCATAAATGGGAATCTCACTAGTTTCACCTTCCACACCAATCACAATGACATCAGCAAACCTGATCCTGCGAGAAATGTCTTTCTCCTCCCAGAAATTTAGCATCAATAACCTCCAAAAGATCAACAATAGGGCATTCACATAGTCCGTTCAGAGTTGAGAAGATTGAGAATAACTCGAACACAAAGTGCTGAAGAAACTCAAAATTGCATGAAGATTGTAGTGTGATTTCAACAGAAACAATTCACTGGATTGTCACTCACATATCTGGCAATATTTAGGACCTGATCCCCAGCATGATCCTGATTCACAGGCAGGATTACAACTATCACCTGTGGAGGAAAGATAGAGATAGCTTCAAAATAATAATAATACAGAGAGCACAGTTCCCATAGCCCTAAGTAACAGCTCCAACACCCAATGCACTTGTTAGGGAGATATGAATTCTCTCTATTTCAGCAAATATACTCACACTGCACTGTCCGGTTTGAGTCCACTGATCCTACAAAAGGAAACATGTTGTTCTTGTCCTGAATGTCATCCCACTGGATGGTCTCTTGGTAACAGAGCCAAGGATTATCGCTGATCTGAATATTCCCCGCCAGGATTTCTGTTAAACACACATATACATTATCAACTGTCTCATAGGATTACCCCCAAACTACCCCCCCCCACCTTTGGGTGAAGTGCAAAACACAAGTCACTAAGTTCAGTAAAATTGTTTCAGGTGAGAACATTTCCAGCAAGGTCAGCATTTTATACCCATCCCAATGTTTCTTTGGGGAGATGGTGGCAAGCAACATAAAACAGGAGGTTTGCTTGCCGATTTCAGAGAATGGGAACATATTAAGACTGCAGCACTATAAAGCTAATTCAGTTTATTAATCTATGGCCAGCACTCTTCCAAACTTCAGTTCCACATATCCCTGCACCCTCCTCTAAATTCTGAAATCAAAGGAGCCATGAACCAGCCTCATGCTCCCAGTCAGAGTCAGGCTCAAAGGGAGCCTTGGTTTGAATTGTGAACAATACCAATGAGAAGGTTCACCAAATTCATCAGGGTTGGCTTCATTACACACTCAAGACAGTGGAATTTACAACAGAGTTGTGGCACTCTGTCCAATTTAAACCACTTACTCAGTATCTCAATAATATGGTAACATCAGCAATCTCAGTCTTCTCAACTTTGTCAGGACAGTAATGACAGTTTTACGATTTCTTTGTCTCCTTTCCTCCTCCTTTCAGTTTGCTGATCTATTGCTGCTAGCAGACCCCTTTGGACTTGTCACTGCTCTTTATTCCAGCTTTATTATTCACAACTGAAACATCCAACTCATGTGAAAAGAACCCCTTACCAGGTTGTCAGAATGTGAATCCTCAACTGAGATCAAAATTATAACTGAGGGTTTCCTCCAAGATGCAGAGGAGTATTTTTTTAAATTCACTTGTGGGACACAGGGATTGCTGGCTGGGCCAGCATTTACTACCATCCCACGTGGCCCATGAGAAGGTGGCAGTGAACTGCTTTCTCGAACTTCTGCAGGTAGACCCACAATGCCCTTAAGGGAATTCCAAGACCCTGACACAGTGGCACTGAAGGAATGCTGAATTGCTGCAAATACGTCAGCCTTATCTTCTGCACTAATGTGCTATGTTCTCCCATCCTTGAGGATGGGAATATACATGAAGGCATCTCCTCCAACGAGTTGTTGAATTGTCCACCATCATTCACGACTGGATGCGGCAGGACATCCGAACTTAGATCTGATCCATTAGTTGTGGGATCATTTAGTTCTGTCACTTGCTGTTTGTGCTGTCTGGCATGCAAGTAGGCCTGTTTGGTAGCTTCACCAGGTTGACACCTCATTCTTAGGTATTAAAATGTGAGGCTGGAGCAGATGCTGCTTGGCCTGCTGTGTTCATCCAGCCTCACATTTTATTACCTTGGAATTCTCCAGCATCTGCAGTTCCCATTATCTCTGATACTCATTCTTAGGTATGCTTGGAGCTGTTTCTGGCACGCCCTCCGGCACTCTCCGTTGAACCAGAATTGATACCCGGCTTGACAGTAATGGTTGAGTGGGGGATATGTCATGCCATGTGGTTGCAGATTGTGTACAGTTGTGATGCTGTGATGGTGCAGTGTCTCATGGATTCTCCATCTTGAATTGCTAGATTGTTGGAAGTCTGGCCCAGTTAGCATAATGACAGTGCTACAAAATACAACGAACAGTAAAACTCAATGCAAAGATGCGACTTCATCTCCACAAGGAGCATGTGGAGGTCACCCCTTGACAGTGCTGCAGATAAGATGCATCTGCAGCAAGCAAATTGGTAAGAATGAGGTCAAGTATGTTTTTCCCTCCTATTGGTTTCCTCAACACCTGCCACAGACTCAGTCTAGCAGTTATAGAATCAGAAGCCCTACAGCATGGAACAAAGCCATTTGGCTCATCGAGTCTGCACTGACCCTCCGAATAGCATCCCACCCAGACTTAGTCCCTGACCCTATTGCCATAACCCACATTTACCATGGCCAATCAACCTAACCTGCACATCTTTGGACTTTGGGTAAGAAGCTGGAGCACCTGGAGGAAACGCATGCAGACATGGGGAGAATGTGTAGATGCCACAGAGACAGTCATCCGAGGCTGGAATTGCACCCAGCTCCTTGGATCTGTGAGGAGCAGTGCTAATCATGCAGCACACAGTGTAGTTTAGGACCCAAACAGCTTAAACATCAGTGCTGCTGCTGACCCACTCTTGGGGTGGGCATTGAAATTCCACAGCCAGCATACATTTTGTGCCCTTGTCACCCTCAGTACTTCCTCCAAATGTTGTTCAACATTGAGGATTGCTGATTCATCAGCTGGTTGAGAATAGAAGATGGTAATCAGCAGAAGGTTTCCTCACTCATATTTAACCTGAAGTCACGAGACCTCATGGAGTCAGAGTCAATGTTGAGGACTCAGGGCAACTCCCTCCCCACTGTATACCATTATCAAAGATCATAGAATCCCTACAATGTGGGAACAGGCCTTTCAGCCCAACAAGTCCACACCGACCCTCAGAGGATCCCACCCAGACCCATACCCCTATAACCCACCTAATCTACATATCCCTGAACACTATGGGCAATTTAGCATGGCCAACCCACACAGACACGGGGAAATCGCGCAAACTCCACACAGACGGTCACCCAAGGGTAGAATTGAACCTGGGTCCCTGGTGCTGTGAGGCAGCAGTGCTAACCACTGAGCCACCGTGTGAAACCGTGGGTGGTGAATGGACTCTCTATGGTCCCGATATGACTGTTGGCTGGAGTGAACTGCCCTCGGTGCGCTTCAGTTGCAACTCATTGCTGAGTCAGGCTGAGCTGGTGCTGGTGGTCTGCAGCAATGTCACAGTAATCCACTTGACTTGTCTTGAAACACAGATCAAAGAGTCGAACATGTGTAAGAGTCAAAGGTTGGTCATACTCCTCCATGATGTAATCAAGGTCAAGGTTGGTAGAGACTGACCGAAGGGGCCAAGACCTCCTGATTAAGGCTTAACCTGGGAATGGTGTGAAGCTGTTGCTGGCGTGTGGCTCATTGGTTTGGTGTCTTCTCAGAGTCAAGTCACTTGTAAACTCCAACTGAAGCTAAATATTGGCACGAGATTGATAGTCAACAAGTACCATAAGGGAAAGTTAAAAAGATCTTTGAAGAGAAAAGTATTATGCAAACCATAAATTCCAGGGATAGTTCCGTCCATTTTTTGATCATAACTGACACTGACAACAGAGCTTTTGAAATCTGCTCTTGGGTTATTTGGGGAGTGTTGAACCTCTATAAATCAGCTTTTCTATTATGGATCCCAAATCTGCGTCAATGTCAGAATTTGGACAGGAGGGATTAGTTTACAGAAACAAGACAGAGAAGAAACAAACACAGCAGATTGTGCAAAGACTCTGACCTGTTAGGCTTCTCATACGAAGCTCTCGGAGACCAGCACCAGTTGAATTAAAATTAGACAGGACAGCCAGTGCAAACTGACCCTCAAACAACTGGCTTCCTCGTATGATGCGTAGGTTTTCCAGAGGAATATAATCGACTGCATTGTGTGCTATTAAAACATAACCTTGGACTTCTTGAATATTCTGCACAGAACAAGAAAGCACAAAATGCATAATCAAATAGTTGGAACTTGTAACAAGTACAGAGTTCATCAATAGACAGTTCCCTTCACCATTAGTGAGTTTAGTTAGGAGTTACTCATTAAGACAGCAGGAAAGCCAAGATTCCATATCTGCTCTACACAGATCTCTGCCTTGGCTCCTGAGCATGATCCAGTGCTTCCTGCTGATCCTTGCCCTTGATCAGAAAGCATAAACCCAGGAACACCAAAAGCATGACTGATTCACTGTGTTGATAACTTAGTAGAACCATGGATTTTAAAAAAAATCAAATCTGACACTTGGGAGGGGTGAGTCTGAGTGCCAAGGTGTAAAGTCCTGTCCTGAATGAGAAGGAATTCTGGGGAGGACAGGAGCCACACATCAAGTAGGAACAAGCTTCAAGGAGCAGCAGTGACCTGCCCCAAGTGGAAAGGGAGCCACACTGAAATGAGACATGTCCCACTCTAATTCTTTGCTGAGCTGTCCTCAGTTAGGGCACACAAATGTTGTCAAGTGCCCTGGATCCTACAGGAGAGGGAAATAAATCAGTTCATGCCAAGTCTAGTGACTGTAGTGAAAAAGCACTAATGATGACAGAAGTGTCAGGGTCCAGGTAAGGAATTAACACACTGGAAGATCCCAGAGAGTGAGAATCCAGACCCGGAGAGGACCCAGAAATTACAAACTGATTTCATTTATCTCAAACAGAGAAACCAGCGTACACTCTTATTTCTATGTTACCTGGAGGAAGGATAGGTTCAGGTTCCCTGTAAGGTGAGTGATCTCTAGGTTGCCCTGTACCTCATGGCAGTTCTCATACTGTTTGCGCAGTGTGTAGTAATGGTTCTCTAAACTGAACGACAACTCCAGCTTCATGTCTGTCCCAGGACAAACTGAAGAAAATAGGGAGAAATACAGGTATGAGTTAGTGTCAAATTCACCATACACCTTTCACTGTAACACTCATATACCCCATGGGTATACTCCTCTCTATAACATTGGCATACCCCACTGATATACCCCTCACTGTAACACCGGCATACCCCACTGATATACCCCTCACTGTAACACCGGCATACCCCACTGATATGCCCCTCACTGTAACACTGGCATACCCCACTGATATACCCCTCACTGTAACACTGGCATACCCCACTGATATGCCCCTCACTGTAACACCGGCATACCCCACTGATATACTCCTCTCTATAACATTGGCATACCCCACTGATATACCCCTCACTGTAACACCGGCATACCCCACTGATATACCCCTCACTGTAACACTGGCATACCCCACTGATATGCCCCTCACTGTAACACTGATGTTTTGACCCTCAGATTACTGAATTTGCAGGTCTCATTATAGACAGTCATAGGTTGCTTTTCTAAATTGTTGCCCACAAATGGCTTAATTTTAACTTGAATTTGGCAGCGGTGCTTCTCACTTACCCCGGGAGATGGACAGCTGACCTAAGCTAAGGTCCCTGCACAGTAGAGCCAGAGAGACAACACCAGCCCAGAAAGTAACAGTTTGAACAAACATCACAGAAGCTACAGAGACATTGCAAGTATAGTCTGAGGCAGTGAGGCTGGCTTCCTGCTCTCAATGCCTCACTGCTATATCTGTGTGTAAATACCATCTCAGGTCAGTCCAGGACAGGAGGCAACCTTCAGTACCCAAGCCATTAGTGGACTAACTGGGTTATTCTTTCCTGGACATAGATACAGAGAGAAGGAAGGCTCAACGAGATGCCTTCTGCCAGCCTGTCACTACCACCTGATAGACTCTCACATTCTATACTTAAAGTACCAGTTAATTCCGGTGGATCAGGTATCCTGAGGCAAGAGGAGCTCCACACTTCAAGCCTGGGATCAGCACAACACTCTCCATTGAACAAGGGGAGAGGGCAAGCTGAGAGTAGGTATGACAAATAGGGCAACAGTAAAAACGTGAAGAAAATGAAGGAACAGCAATGATAGGGTGCAGGAATAGCAGGCAGGAGGAATTCCAAAGTCTGAAATGTACTAAATGATCTACTTCTGCTCCTATGTCATATGATCTAATTGTGGGGTATTTATACTCAAATAACAACCTTTTGATCCTGTGAAAAGGATTATAAAAACCGGTATGCACCTGCAAAAATTGATAAGCCAGTGTAAGGGGAATGCCAATTCCCTGACCCAGGATAATAATACACTGCCCAAGATGTTGATGAATGCTGTACTGGTATTAACAGCCAGTCAGAATCCCCATTCCATTGCTGTTCCCACAAAGGCTGTGAGGTTATATTACACACTAAACTCGGCAGTGCTCTAAACAGAACCCAACCGTGTCTCCTATCACTTCCTGCTTGTCTAATTCAGATACTGCTGACAATACATAGTGCCCCAAATAAATCACATATGTTGTGAGAGATCAGATTAAAGGTAATTCACTGTGCAACTGTACAGAGTCAGTGTTTACTCAGGTTAAGTGTTCCTCACTGTGCAAATGGGCAGAGTCAGTGTTTGTCACCCTGCGGAATCTGGATATAGAATGGCTCATTTGACATTTCTCTACCACTTGCAGTTTGGGAACTTAATGCAAGTAATGTAAGATAATGAGACAACACCTCCAACTCCGAACAACAGCACTCTGACAACACCAGCTTAGGGTTACTGAAGTCCTGTTTTCCCTAAATGTACAAGTTTGGGCAGACTGGTGGTTAATTCAACACCAGCTCTCCCAGCTTCCTTCCTCTGAGCTGAGAGAGCCAGTAAAATCTATGACCGTCAGTTTAAATCCAATGATTGCCAGGCACATTCTACACCCTGGCTCAGATACATGAAATCCAGGATTCAAAAATGTTACAACAACTGTCCAGTTCACACAATGATACATCTGACAACGTCAATTCATGTGTTACAGCCTCCACTCACATTTATTCAAGTGTGTTACACATCTAACTCTGAACAGAAGTACCTCAGCTAGTCTGGGACTGACCACTAGGGAACCACATGAGAAAGGAGTTGAACTGAGCTCCAGCGTATGGGTACAAGAATGGGCAGGCGGTGTAGCAGCACCAAATGCAATGAGTTATTGCTGCGTGGCTGGAATTCAGTCTGCTCACAAGCTACTTCACCAGCCTGGGTGATGTGGAGTCAGGTTGGGTCCTGACCGTAGTCCATTCACCCATGTTGCCTGTATCTATGCCCTGGCTTTCAGCTCAGCTCATAAGGCATGACAAGTATGTCAGAAATGTGCTAAAAAAAAGGGCGAGATTCCTGCCAAAGTCTGTCGGGTGAGGTGGCTCAATAACACTATTAGCTCTGCAGCTCTCTAAAATTGGCTTGAAAACAGGTAAATCATTGTTTGATAACACCCCCACCAAACCATGGGCCTAGATTACCATGGTGATGACGTCCACCTCCATGGGAAATTTACAGCGATGAAGCATGGTAGCTACTCTGATTTCACCCAGTAACACATCTCACTGACTCCCCAAAAATACCCTTTCACTTACTCAAGAACGCCAAAACATCCTTCCTCCCAGAAAACAACCCCAAAATGTACTTCCTCAAAATAACCTTGTCTGTCCCAAAAAGTATACAAAACCACGATTTCCACAAAAATACCTGATCCAATAGTAGCTCCCCAATACCCATGCTGTCTGGAAAACAGCTCAATCAACCAGTGCATCAAATTGATAAGCCTTCTACCACATGTAACCCCACCCCTCAAACAGCCAATCACAAACACCTACTCTCTGGATTTTGTTTTAAATTGTAACATAGAATTACACAGCACAGAAACAGACCCTTTGGTCCAACTCGTCCATACAATCCAGGATCCTAAATTAGTCTAGTCCCATTTGCCAGCGTTTGGCTCATATTTCTCAAAACCCTCCTTATTCATGTACACCTCCAGATGCCTTTTAAATGCTGTCTTTGTACTAGCCTCCACGACTTCCTCTGGCAGCTCATTCCGTACACGCACCAGTCTCTGTGTGAAAAAGTTGCCCCTGAGGTCCCTTTTAAATCTTTCTCCTCTCACCTTACACCCATGACCTCTAATTTTGGACTCCCCTACCCTGGGAAAAAGACCTTAGCTATTCACCGTATCCATGCGTTTCATGATTTTACATACCTCTGGAAGGTCATGCCTCAGCCTCTGACACTCAATGGAAAATATCTCCAACCTATTCAGCTTCTCCCTGTAGCTCAAACCTTTCAACACCGGCAATACCCTTGTAAACCTTTTCTGAACCTCAACTTTTCTGCAGCAGGCAGACTAGAATTGAAGGCAGTATTCTAAAAGGGGCCTAACCAAAGTGCTGTGCAGCCACATATGATATTACGTACAACTCCTATACTCAATGCATTGACCCATGTAGGCAAGTGTACCAAATATCTTCATTACTCTGTGCACCTGTGACTCCAGCTTCAAGGAACTATGAACCTGCATCCCAAGTCTCTTTGTTCGGCAATAGTCCCCATGATTCCACCATTAAGTCCTGCCCTGATTTGCTTCACTAAATTGCAGCACCGCACAGTTATCTAAATTAAATTTCATCTGCTACTCCTCAGCCATCAGTCCACCTGATCATGGTCCTATTATATTCTAAGATAACCTTCTTCACTGTCCACTACACCACCAATTTTGGTGTCATGTGTAAATTTATTAACAATTCTTCCTGTATTTACATCAAAATCAGTTACAGAAATGACAAAAAGGAGTAGACTCAGCAACAATCCTTGTGGCACACCAGTGGTCTCAGGTCAGGCCTTCAATCTCCAAATTTTGCAATTTGGGTAGAGTAAGCAGAATTAAGAGTATGGGATGAGTTGGATATATCTTTGAAAGATTGAACACAGGTACAATGGGCTGAACAGTTTCCTGCAGTGCAAAACTCTGATTCCAAGAATCTATTAATCCTCCTAACCAGCCCCACAAGATGACACCCTCTTGCAACTGTCATTAGGAACTGCTATTTAAAAAAGCACCATGCACTTTCTCCCCAGTACAAACAAAATCTGAAGAACTGGACTACCTGTCGAAACTAAATTGGACAAAGTCACAGTCTGTGCAGCAAGCGTCTTTGCACACAGACCATTCAGCAACTGCTGTCCAATTTCAGAATCACATCTAATATTGAGAGTTTTGCAAATACAGGCTAGTGGGTTTTGTCAATACCTCGCTGGTTAAAAACCATTAAAGGGATGCGCTCTTTGATATGATCCAGTAGTCTCTGGGATACAGCATAACTAGCACTTAAATTCAAAGCTCATTACTCATTTGTGCAATAAGCAGAAAATCATTTTGGTTCAATAGCAGCATCCTATCAATGGCAAACAACCCTTCTGTTATACCTAAGAGAGAACACAGTGTGGAGCTGAAGGAGCACAGCAGACCAGGTAGCATCAGAGCAGCAGGAAGACAATGTTTCAGATCAGGATCCTTCTTCAGAAAAAATGAACTCCCAACATATCCATGCTGGGCCCCCTCCAATGCCATGACGTCACCACCCAGAAACCACAGGAGCAGCACCCCACATTCCAACGTGGGAGCTGGAACTCCTTCTGTTGCATCTGTCATTCAGTTTGGAGGAACTCCTGCAATTGGACAACTGCTGGATAATTTTGTTCAAACATATTTATTCTCACTCTTGGATTTAGGTAGATGCCCTACACTATCTGTCTAGAACTCAAATAGTTCTTTGAAAACTAAGAGAAGAATTAAAAAGTGCAGATTCAATTGATGTTTGGCTTTTCCTTATTGTCATACATACATACTACGTCTGGCAAAATTGTACATCTTTACGCAATCCCAGCCAAGAAAATTGCTTTCAAATTTTTGCAGGTATTGTCTTAATCCCAATGGGACTTGACAGTGTATGTCGGTGAGTCGCCCAAAAATTAATTCTGGTACTCAGATGAGTACCAATGAATGGGTGACTGCCCATTTTCATTGGCTGGTGTTTAAAATGGTCTCCTTTTCCATTTGTCTTACTCAGGTGTTGTCAGAGGATCTTTGGTGAACTTCTGCAGTGCATCTTATAGATAGTACACAGTACTGTGACTGAGCATCAGTGGTGGAGGGAGTGGATGTCGTGCCAATCAAGCAGAATGCTTTGTCCTGGATGGTGTTCAGCTTCTTGAGTGTTGTGAGAGCTATAACTATCAGCCAAGTGGGGAGTGTTCCATCACATTCCTGACTTGTGTCTTGTAGACTGTGGACAGACTTTGGGGAGTCAGGAGGTGAGTTAACCAATTCAGCTCCCTCACCTTGGACCTCTCTTGTAGCTAGCGTTCATGAAGCGAGTCCAGTTGAGCCTCTAGTTGATTGTAACTTCCAGGATGTCTTAGTGCAAGATTCAGGGATAGCAACACCATTGGATGTCAAGGGGCAGGGGTTAAATTGTCTCTTATTGGTGATGGTCATTGTCTGGCATTTGTGTGATGCAAATATCACTTGCCATTTGTCAGCCCAAGCCTGGACATTATACAAATCTTATTGCATTTGAACATGGACTGCTTCAGTGTCTGAGGAATTGTGAATAGTGCTGAACATTGTGCAATCATCACAGTACATCCCCAATTCTGACCTTTTAATGGAGGGAACTTCATTGATGAAACAGCTGAAAACGGATGGCCCTAAGACACTACTCTGACGAATTCCGCAGAAATGTCCTACAGCAGAGATGACTGACCTCCAACAATCATAAACAATTTCCTATGTGCCAGGTACGAATGCAGCCAGCAGAGAGTCTGCCCCCGATACCTACTGATTCCAGTTTTGCTACGGCTCCTTGTTATCACACTCAGTCAATTGTGATCTGTTATCAAGGGCTGTCATTCTCAAAGCATGTCTGGAATTCAGCACATCTGTCCATATCTCAACTAGAGGTCAGGTGCTGGGTGAACCTGGTGGAACCCAAACTGGGCATCAAAATATAGGTTATTCTAGATCAGGTGCTGCTTGAGAGCACTGTTGATGATCCCTTCTATCACTCCCGATGGTCGAGAGTGGTCTGATACGGTGGTAATTGGTCAAGTTGGATTTGCCCTGATATTTGTGCACAGGACATAACTGGGTAATTATGCCATACTATCGGGTAGATGCTAGTGCTATATCTCTACTGGCAGAGCTTGGCTAGGGGAGCGGCAAACCATGTCATTACCTTTGCAGAGTCCAGTGTTGCTAACTGTTTCTTGCTATCACAGAGTGAATCAAATTGGCTGAAGATGGAATCTGAGATCTTGGGGACCACTGGAGGAGGCCAAGATAGATCATGCACTTGCTGAAGGTTGCTGAGAATGGTTCAGTCATATCTTTTGCACTGATAAGGTTGATATCTTCCATCCTTGAGGATGGGGATATTTATAGAGCCTCCTCCTCCAGCGAGTTGCTCAATTGTCCACCACCATTCATGACATGGCAGGGCTGCAGAGTTTAAATCTGATCACTTGCTGCTTATGCTGTTTGGCATGTAGGATAACAAGGTGTAGAGCTAGAAGAACACAGTAGGCCAAGCAGCATTAGAGGAGTAGGAAAGCTGATGTTTCAGGTCTGGACCCTTCTTCAGAAAATCTAGCATCAGCAGTTCCTACAACCTCTGGCATGTAGGATGTCCTGTTTGGTAGCTGCACCAGGCTGACACCTAAGTTTTGGCGTGGAGCTGTTCCTATACTCTCTACTGAACCAAGGTTGATCCCCTGGCATGACGGTAATGGTTGAATAAGCTCTCAGATTGTGGAGTACAATTCTCTTGAGAAATAAGACAGGGCAAATGACTGAGATGTCACTGGGTGAGCAGTTTGGGGCCAGTGATCATAATTGCATTAGTTTTACCGTAGCTGTAGAAAAGGATAGACCTGATCTAAAAGTTACAATTCTAAATTGGAGGAAGGCCAATTTTGACAGTATTTTCATAAAATCCCTACAGTGTAGAAACAGGCCATTCAACCCAACAAGGCCATACCACCCCTCCGAAAGGGCATCCCACCCAGACTCATCCCCTTGCCCTTTCCCTATGTCTCCCATTCAACAACAATTTTCAAAAGTTGGGATTGGGGCACGGTTATTCACAGGTAAAGGGACAACTGGAAAGTGGGAAGTCTTCAAAAATGAGATAACGATAGTCCAGAGACAGTATATTCCTGTTAGTGTGAAGGGCAAGGCTGGTCGGGGAGGGAATGCTGGATGACTAGAGAAATTGAAGCTCTGGTCAAGAAAAATGAGGCAGGTGGCAAATATAGATAACTGGGATCAAGTGAATCTCTGAAGAGTATAAGGGGAGTAGAAGGATACTCAAGAGGGCAAAAGGGGGACATAAGATAGCTTCAACAAATGGGATTAAGGGTAATCCAAGAGAGTCCATAAATACAGTAAGGATAAAAGATTGACTAGGGAGATACTAAGGCCCTTAAAGATCAACAAGGCGTCTATGTGTGGAATTGCAAGAGATGGGTGAGACACTAAACAAGTTTTTCATGTCAGTGTTTACTGTGGAGAAGGATATGGAAGCTAGAGAACTTGGAGAAATAAATAGTGATATCTTGAAGAGAGTCAATTTACAGAGGTGGTGCTGGACTTCTTAAATCACATAAAGGTGGATAAATCCCAAAAACCTGATCAGGTGTACAACACAACTTTATGCGAAGCTAGGTAAGTGATTGCTGGGTCCCTTGCTGAGATATTTGTATAAATGACAGCCTTGTATGAGGTGCTAAAAGACTGAAGGTTGGACAATATGGTGCCATTATTTAATAAAGGTGGTAAGAAGTCAGAGAACTGTACACCAATGAGCCTGATGTCAGTTGCAGTTATGTTGTTAGAGGGGATTCTGAGAGACAGCATTCATACGTATTTGGATAGACAAGGGCTGATTGGGGATCGTCAACATGGCTTTGTGTATGTGAAATCGTGTTTCACAAACTTGAGTTTTTTTTGAAGGAGTGACACAGGAGTCTGAAGAAGGCAGAGCAGATATTGCCTGCAAGGACTTCAGCAGGGCGTTTGACAAGGTTCCGCATGGTAGACTAGTTAGCAAGGTTAGATCACATGAATCCAGGAAGAACTAGCCACTGGGATACCAAAATGGAGACAGAGGGTGGAACTGGAGTGCTGCTTTTTGGACTGGAGACTGGATTCAGTGCTTTTAATTGTTTACATAGATGATTTGGATGCAAATATATGAGGTATTGTTAGTAAATTTGCAGATGACACCAAAATTGGTGGTGCAGCGGACAGTTTCCATGCTGTACATCTCTACAACTCTATGATGCTGTCGATGGCCCACAGTGCCTCATAGATGACCAGTCTTTAATTGCTAGATCTATTCAAAGTCCGCTCCAGTTAGCAAGGTAATCATGTCGTACAACACTACGGAGGCAATTATTCTCAATGTGAAGGTGGGCCTTCATCTCCACAGGGAATCAAGGGCTACGGGGAGAGTGCAGGGAAGGGGAGTTGAAATGCCCATCAGCCATGATTTAAATGGCGGAGTGGACTTGATGGGCCGAATGGCCTTACTTCCACTCCTATGTGTTATGGTCTTATGGACTGTGTGGTGGTTACTCTGACCAATACTATCTCTTGTTAGGCAGATTTGAAAGGATGAACTCAAGTATGTTTTTCCCTCTTGTTGGTTTGTCCACCACCTGTCACAGACCCAGTCTAGCAGGTATATCCTTTAGGATTTGACCAGCTCGATCTGTAGTGTTGCTGCCAAACTGGTCTTGGTGGTGGACATCGAAATCCTCCATCCAGAGTATATTTTGCACCCTTGCCATTCTCCGTGCTTCCTCCTCAACATGGAGGAGTACTGAATCATCAGCTGAGGGAGGACAGTACTTGGCTATCAGGTTTCCTCGTCCATATTTAACCTGAAACCACAAGACTTCATGGGCTCTCGAACAATGCTGAGGACTACCACAACCGCTCTGCTCTGACTGTATAGCACTGTGCCACCACTTCTGCTGCATGTGTTTTGCTGGAGGAACAGGACATATTCAGGGATGGTGACGGTGGTGTCCAAAATATTGTCTATAAGACAGATTCTATGAGCATTACTGTCAGACTGTTGCTTGATTAGTCTGTGACACAGCTCTTCCAATTTTGGGAGACTGTGGTCTCAGCTTCTGTCTGCACTCCATAACCCTCCATTCCCATAACTTTATCCAACCTAGTCTTGAATAAATTTAAAGCCTCCACTACCTTCTGATGAAGAGAAGTCCATACAACCCACTGACAGAAAAAAAATTCCCATTTTAAAGGACAAACTCTTCTTTTTAAACCACGTCCCTTAGGTTTTAGTCTTCTCCACAAAGTGGAAAAAAATACCTCATTCTTCTCAATTCCAACTAATAAGACCAATTTGTTTAACATTTCTTCACAAGCACTTTATCCCAGAATAATTGAAGTAAACTGTCTGTAAACTTTCCAGATGTTTGAAAACTGCTACCCGCCACTTTTTGACTCTTAACACCTTATTGCTGAGGCACAGCAATGGTATAAAAGCAAGCAAATCCTGCACTCCACCTTTCACTGGTTTTGTGGGACATCTTTATTCAAATGCCCGAAGACGTGGACAATCAGTCTCTTCAGTCTCTTGAGAAACTATCAGCACTCTGAGTAGTCCCTAAATTAAAGGATAACTGACCATTTCCTTGTATCCATGAGTGAGAATAGTCATCTCAAACTACAGGTAGGTAGAGTCTGATTTTTTCAGGATTTCCACTAATTTGTCATAATATAGCACCTTTATTGAGAGTATTGTGCGCAGCCTGAAGGAGTCAATCCTCGGGAACCTGCAAATCAGTTTACAATAACTGGGGTGGAATAGAAATCAGAACATCCCATTAAGACCTAAATATATACAAATACAGAAACTAGAACTTTCTTGTTACATCAGTTCCCATATTCTCAACATTACAATCTCGACAAAATTCAAACACCCCAATAAAGCAAAACACTGAATAGAGTTTAAACTTCTCAAGCCTACAGCTATGTTTGTTGTTATTTTGTTTTAAGTCAATAGACCATTGCACAACTTTCTAGAAACTAGCTGAGTTCAGACAAGTCTGTTAATTCACACTCTGCACACCAATATTGTTTGATCCAGGGCAGTGCAAAGACACCAACAGCCATACAAACAGTTGGTGCAGTGTACACAAAGTGATCAGTATGATAGGTAAATACCTGTTTTGGAAGGTGGAGAAGCACTAGTTGAGGTCAGACTGTTCTGGGAGTGGCTCATGTAACTGCAAGCACTTTTGGCTCAAGTTGGACTGAAACATAAGCATCATTTACATTGACGAATAGGAAGTATTATGTTTCTCTTCCCGAAACTCACCAAATAAACCTCATCAAGAAGGAATGAATTCAGCCTGCAATGCAATAAATCTGGGAGGAAGGCACATGGGACAGGTATTGGGATAACACGGCGTGAAGCTGGATGAACACAGCAGGCCAAGCAGCATGAGAGGAGCAGGAAAGCTTATGTTTTGGGTTGGGACCCTTCTTCAGAAATGGGCAAGGGGAAGGGAATTCTGAAGTAAGGAGGGAGACAGGGGGAGGCAGATAGAAGATGGATAAAGGAGAAGATAGGGTTAGAGATGACAGACAGGTCAAAGAGGCGGGACTAGAGCCAGTGAAGGTGAATGTAGGTGGGGGGACGGTGGGATATAGGTCAGTCCAGGTCAGGGGGGGCAGGATGAGGTTAGTGGGTAGGGGGTGGGGGTGGGGCTTGAGGTTGGGGGGAATGTTTAGGGAGACGGGGACTAGCTGGGCTAGTTTTGGCATGTGGTCGGGGGAGGGGAGATTTTGAAGCTTGAAGTGGGACAGATATTGGATTTTTTTTAAACTTTCCAAACCTCAGATTTCTGAAACACTTCAGCAGCGTCAACATAAGCTTCAATAAGCACCATATGAAGTCCTTGTCCTTACTTCAAATAACCCAGTGAAGGCAGACGAGATTAATGCTCTCCTTCTGCTGCCAAACCCTTCAGCTCTCCAACTCTGAACTTCCTGACCCTGAGTGACATTGGACCTTGGTTGAAAAAGTCATCACAGAAAGAGGTTCAATCAAAGGGGCATGGGACCATTAACCTGGGAGCACTTGGGTTTGGGATCATTAACAAATAAACAAAAAGCGAAGTAGACCACTTAGCCCCATGAACCTGCTTCATCATTCAATTAAATCATAGCTGAAATATTTAATTTTGAATTCCACATTCTAATCAACTGTCGATAACCTTTGCTTTCCTGGCCTAACAAGGATCTACCTCTGTTTTAACAACATTTAATGACCCCACTTCCACTACCTTCTGGGTTCCAAAGTCTTACAACCATCAGAAAAAAAAACTGTCCTGAAAGGACACCTAGTTTTAAAACAGTGTCTCCTAGTTCTAGTCAACAATGCCCAATAGTTCTGAGCTGACCCATGAGGGGAATCATAGAACATAGAACAGTACAGCATAGAACAGGCCCTTCAGCCCACAATGTTGTGCCGACCATTGATCCTCATGTATACACCCTCAAATTTCTGTGACCATATACATGTCCAGCAGTCTCTTAAATGACCCCAATGACCTTGCTTCCAAAACTGCTGCTGGCAACGCATTCCATGCTCTCACAACTCTCTGTGTAAAGAACCCGCCTCTGACATCCCCTCTATACTTTCCTCCAACCAGTTTAAAACTATGACCCCTCGTGCTAGACATTTCTGCCCTGGGAAATAGTCTCTGGCTATCAACTCTATCTATGCCTCTCATTATCTTGTACACCTCAATTAGGTCCCCTCTCCTCCTCCTTTTCTCCAATGAAAAGAGACCGAGCTCAGTCAACCTCTCTTCATAAGATAAGCCCTCCAGTCCAGGCAGCATCCTGGTAAACCTCCTCTGAACCCTCTCCAAAGCATCCACATCTTTCCTATAATAGGGCGACCAGAACTGGACACAGTATTCCAAGTACGGTCTAACCAAAGTTTTATAGAGCTGCAACAAGATCTCACGACTCTTAAACTCAATCCCCCTGTTAATGAAAGCCAAAACACCATATGCTTTCTTAACAACCCTGTCCACTTGGGTGGCCATGTTAAGGGATCTATGTATCTGCACACCAAGATCCCTCTGTTCTTCCACACTGCCAAGAATCCTATCCTTAATCCTGTACTCAGCTTTCAAATTCGACCTTCCAAAATGCATCACCTCGCATTTATCCAGGTTGAACTCCATCTGCCACCTCTCAGCCCATCTCTGCATCCTGTCAATGTCCCACTGCAGCCTACAACAGCCCTCTATACTGTCAACGACACCTCCGACCTTTGTGTCGTCTGCAAACTTGCTGACCCATCCTTCAATCCCCTCATCCAGGTCATTAATAAAAATTACAAACAGTAGAGGCCCAAGGACAGAGCCCTGTGGAACCCCACTCACCACTGACTTCCAGGCAGAATATTTTCCTTCTACTACCACTCGCTGTCTTCTGTTGGCCAGCCAATTCTGTATCCAGACAGCTAAGTTCCCCTGTATCCCATTCCTCCTGACCTTCTGAATGAGCCTACCATGGGGAACCTTATCAAATGCCTTACTAAAGTCCATATACACCACATCCACAGCTCGACCCTCATCAACTTTTCTAGTCACATCCTCAAAAAACTCGATAAGGTTTGTGAGGCATGACCTGCCCCTCACAAAGCCGTGTTGACTGTATTTGATCAAGCCATGCTCTTCCAGATGTTCATAAGTCCTATCCCTCAGAATCCTTTCTAACACCTTGCAGACGACAGACGTGAGACTTACTGGTCTGTAATTGCCGGGGATTTCCCTATTTCCTTTCTTGAAGAGAGGAATTACATTTGCCTCTCTCCAGTCCTCAGGTACGACTCCAGTGGAGAACAAGGATGCAAAGATCTTCGCAAGTGACGAAGCAATTGCATTTCTCGCTTCCCAAAGCAGCCGAGGACAAATCTGGTCCGGGCCTGGCGACTTGTCAATCTTAATGTTTGACAAAATTTTGTCAGGATTTTATGCACTTCGATCAAGTCACTGCTCACTCTTCAAGACGAAAGAGGTCAACAGTGGCTTATAGATTGGTGCATGGAGAGCGGAAATTGGCAATGAAAAAGGCAGGAGTCGTTCCAATAGGACAGGGTCCACCTGAATCACGCTGGTTCCAGAGTCCTGGCGAATCACACGACTAGGCTTTAAACTAAATGCCGGGTGTGGAGGGGTTCGGTTGCATGGAAAACTATGGAAGAAGTTTAAGGGGCAGGCAGGCTCAGCAGAGGTTATTAAAGTTTCCAGAATAAGTAATAGGACAGAAAGTATGGAAAAGGTCAGGAATCTAACACCAAGCACAGCAGATAAGGGGAAAACTATGAGAAGAGGGGTAATTAATGCAGGACTGACAGGGTTGTACTTAAACACACACATTATACAAAATAAGTTAAATGAGTTTGTAGAACATATTGAAATTGGCAGATACTATGTTGTCAGTATCATAGAGACATGACTGCAAGGTCATCATGGCTGGGAACTAAATATCCAAGGATGTCTGTCCTATCAAAAAGACAGGCAGATGAGTATAGTTGCCTTCTTAGGAAATGAAATTAAATCGATAGCAAGAAGTGATATAGAGTCAGAAGGCACAGAGTCTGTTTGAGTAGAGATGAGGAGCCACCTCCTAGCAATAGTCACAATATGGGGCAGAGAATAAATCAGGAAGAAAGAAAGGCATTTTACAACAATCGTGGAGGACTTCAATGGGCAGGCTGTTGGTGGATCCAAAAAATTAATTTGTGGGACGTCTACAAGATGGCTTTTTTGGAGCAGCTCCTGGTAGGGTCCACTAGGGAAAAAGCAATTCTGGATTTGGTTATGTGATCATCTTAAGATGAAGGAACCCCAAGGGGGCAGTGACAATAATAGAATTCATCCCGCAATTCGAGAGGGAGAAGCTGGAATCAGATCTAATGGTAATTCAATTGAGTAAAGACAACGACAAACACCTGAGGGAGAAGCTGGATAGAGTTGATTCGAAGGGGAGCCTAGCAGGGAAGATGTGGAGAAATAGCAGGAATTTGAGGGGGAAATTTGGGAGGTCCAGCGAAAATTCATCCCAAGGAAGAAGCAACATGAAGAGGCAACCATGGCTGACAAGGGAAGTCAGGGACAGCATAAAAGGAAAAGTAGACATTGTGGTGAAGATTAATGGGAAGTCAGAAGATTGGGAAGCCTTTAAGAAGATGATAACAAAAAAAGCAATAAGGGTTAGAAGCTGAAAGTAAGCTAGCTTGCAAAATAAAAGAAGCTGAAGAGTTTTTCATTCAGACATCTAAAAGATAGAGAAGCAGGAGTCCACATTGGACCACTGGAAAATGAGGCTGGAGAAGTAGTACTGGGGAGCAAAGTGGCGGCACAGGAACCGAAGAGATGCTTTGCATCAGTTTTCACAATTCAAGACAGTCAGGGGTAGAGGTGAAAGTACTGGCTGTCACTAAGGAGATGATTCTGGGGAATCAAAAAGCACAACTAGCACCTGGAGGCTCTGACTCCCATAATTATGAAACGCTTCGAGAGGTCAGTCTTGGCTCACATCAACTATAGCTTCCCAGCCTACCTCAATCCCTTGCTATTTATCTAACAGTGCAACAGATCCATGGTACATGCCATTTCCCTAGCACAACTCTCATTCCTGGGACAACTGGATAATAAAGATATCTATGCCAAGCTTCTACTTATCGACTACAGCTCTGCCTTCAAAGCTAGAATGACCTAAGCCTCTGCTCCGCCCTCTGCAACTGGATTCTCAACTTCCTAACCCATAGACCGCAATCAATAGGCAACAGCACCTCCTCCACGACAGTCCTGAACACCTTGAAAATGTCCAAATTACAGAGGTGGTAGTGCTGGACATCTTAAAAGGTATAAAGGTGGATAAATTACCTATGACGTGATCATATGTACCCTAGAGCTCCGTGGGAAGCTAGGTAAGAGATTGCTGGGCCCCTTGCAGAGATATTTGTATCATCAATAGCCACAATTGAGGTGCCAGAAGACTGGAGGGTTGGCTAACATAGTGCCACTATTTAAGAAAATGGTAAAGAAAAACTAAGGTACTATAGGCTGCTAAGCCTGACATCAGTGGTGGGCAAGTTGTTGGCAAGAATCCTGGGGGCAGAATTTATATGTATTTGGAAAGGCAAGGACTGATTAGGGATAATCAATGTGGCTTTGTGCACGGGAATTCGTGTCTCACAAACCCGGTTGAGTTTTTGAAGTGGTGACAAAGAGTATCGAAGACGACAGAATAGTGGATGCGATCTCTATGGACTTTAGTAAGGCGTTCAACAAGATTCCTCATAGTAGACTGGTTAGCAAGGTTAGGTCACATGGAATAGAGACAGAACTAGCTATTTGGATACAGAACTGGCTGGAAGGTGGAAGGGTTGCTTCTCAGGCTGGAAGACTGTGGCCAGCAGTGTGTCACAGGGATCAGTGCTCGGTCCACTACTGTTCAGCATTTATATAAACCATTTGGATGTGAACATGGGAGGTATGGTTAGTAAGTTTGCAGATGACACCAAAATTGGAGGTGTACGGGACAGCGAACAAGGTTACTACAGAGTACAACGGGAACTTGATCAGATGGTCCAATGGGCCAAGGAGTTAAATTTAGATAAATGTGAGGTACAGCATTACAGAATTAGGGCAGGACATACACACTTAATGGCAAGATCCTGGGGAGTGTTGCTGAACAAAGAGACCTTGGCATGCAGGTTCATAGTTTCTTGAAAGTGGAGTCGCACTTAGATAGGATAGCGAAGGTGGCGTTTGATATGCTTGCCTTTGTTGATCAGTGCATTGAGTACAGAAATTGGAAGGTCATGTTGCAACTCTACAGGACGTTGGTTAGGCTATTATTGGAACACTGTGTGCAATTCTGGCCTCCCTACTAAAGGAAAGAGATTGTGAAACTTGAATCCTGAAAGGATCTACAAGGATGTTACCACGTTTGGAGAGTCTGAGCTATAGGGACAGGTTGAATCAACTGGAGCTCTTTTCCCTACAGCATCGGAGGCTGAGGGATGCCCTTATGGAGCCATAGGGTAATACAGCATGGAAACGGGCCATTCGACCCAAATTGGTCCATGCTGACCATGGTACCCACTCAGATAGGTCCAATTGCCTGCACTTGGTCCGTATTCCTCAAAACCCTTCCCAACCATGTACCTATCCAAATGGTTTGTAAATGTTATTGTACCTGCCTCAACCACTTTCTCTGGCGCCATTCCATAGACGCACAACACACTGCGTGAAGAAGTTGCCCCATCCACGACCTCATCCGAAGACCAGCCCCCTCTCATCCCTGCCTCCTTGGCCTATCTGTCTTTTCTCCCACCTATCTGCTCCTCCCCCCTCACTGACCAACCCCACCCCCACTACCTACCTACACTCACCTCACCTCTACTAGCCTCATCCTCATCTCCTTGACCTGACCATCTTCCCTCGCACCTACCCGTCACTCCCTCCTCACTGACCAACCCCCATCTCAACTCCCTGCCTACAATCACCCTTACTGGCTTCATCCCCACTTTCTTGACCTATCTGCTTCACTGTTCACCTTCTATCATCGCCTCCCCGTCTATTTATTTCAGAGCCCCCTTCCCCTCCCCCATTTCTGAACAAGGGTCCAGGCCCAAAATGTCAGCTTTCCTGCTCCTCTGATGCTATCTAGATACATGACAGCTTGATAAGGCAACTGCTCTGCCCAGGACCATAAGAAATTCCAGAAAGTTGTGAACACAGCCCAGGCCATTGTGCAAGCCACCCATCCATTCAGTCCATCTGCACTTCTTGTTGCCACTGAAAAGCTGTCAACAAAGGCCCCTCCCACTCCAGTAATAACCTCTTCCATCAGGCAGAAGATATAAAAGCTTAAACACACATGCCAACATGTTCAAGAATAGCTTCCTCCTGTCTGTAATTAGACTGCAGAATGGACCTCTCAAATTTCAAATCTAAATGTTAGCTTTGCTTTTGTACACCTCCTGTGTCACCATAACTTTGTTTGCCTCGCTCTGTTCGATCAGCCTATGATCCGTATGTCCTTATATGTCATGATCTGCCTGCACTGCGCACAAAAGAAACTTTCACTGTACTGAGGTACATGTGACAACAATAAATGAAATGAAATCAAAAAGATCCGATGGTGAATAAAACAGTCGGGTGAGATGGACTACACCCTACAGCTCTGAAAGAGATAGCTGAGGAGATTGCAGAGGTATTGGTGGCGATATTTCAGGAATTGCTGAGTCAGGGAGAGTCCAACAGGATTGGAAAATGGCTGATGTAACACTCTGTTTGAGGGGAGAGAGGGTAGAAGACAGGAAACTGTTGCCCTGTCAGCCTGATCTCAGTAATTGTAAGATTATGGAGTACATAGAGTATTTTGAAGTGCATGGTAAAACAGAGCTGAGTCAGCACTGCTTCAAGCAACCAAAGCAACTTCTGCAAGACATACCAGATCATCAATATGGATACTACCATCACACGTGGGAACACCACAGCAGAAACTCATGTGACTCGGTCAATGTCATCTACCTCAGATGCTGCAGGCAAGGATGCCCTGAGGTATGGTACATTAGCGAGACCATGCAGATGCTAAGACAATGGATGAATGGATACTGCACAACAATTGCCAGACAGGAATGTTCCCTCTCAGTCAGGGAACACTTCAGTGGTCAAGGACATTCAGCCTCCAATCTTCGGGTAAGCGTTCTCTAAGGTGGCTTTTGGAATGCACAACAGCACAGAATCGACAAGCAGAAACTAATAGCCAAGTTCCGTAGCTGTGAAGATGACATCAACTGTGATCTTGGATTCACGTCGCACTAAGTTGAGGGTAAATCCACATATGATATGTGGGAGGTTTTTAAAGAGAGGTTGATTAGAGTGCGGGACAGCCATGTCTCTGTGAAAAAAGAGGGACAGAAAGGGCAAGATAAGGGAAGCATGGATGACAGGTGAAATTGTGAGATTAGCAAAGAGGAAAAGGGAAGCATACATAAGGTCTAGGCGACTGAAAACAGACAATGCTTTGGAAGAATATTGGGAAAGTAGGGCCAATCTGAAACGGGAATTAAGAGGGCAAAAAGGGGTCATGAAATATCTTTAGCAAACAAAGTTAAGGAAAATCCCAAAGCCTTTCATTTGTACATAAGGAGCAAGAGGGTAACTAAAGAAAAGGTTGGCCGACTCAAGGACAAAGGAGGGAAGTTATGCAAGGAATCTGAGAAAATGAGTGAAATTCTTAATGAGTACTTTGTGTCAGTATTCACTGTGGAGACGGACATGACAGATGTTGATGTTGGGCTTAGATGTTTGATTACTTTAGGTCAAATCGGCATGGTGGGAGGGAAAAAGTGTTGGGTATTCTAAAAGGCATTCGAGCGGACAAGACCCCAGGTCCGGATGGGATCTATCCCAGGTTACTGAGGGAAGTGAGAGAGGAAATAGTTAGGGCCTTAACAAATATCTTTGCAGCATCCTTGAGCACAGGTGAGGACCCAGAGGACAGGAGAATTGCTAATGTCGTCCCCTTGTTTAAGAAGGGTAGCAAGGATGAGGAGATGGAAAAAACAAAACAAGCTAGTGTGGCCTCATTTGGAATATTCCGTGCAGTTCTGATCGCCCCATTACAGGAAGGATGTGGAAGCATTGGAAACCGTGCAGAGGAGATTTCCCAGGATGTTGCCTGGTCTGGAGCGCAGGCCCTGTGAAGCAAGGCTGAGGGACTTGGGTTTGTTCTCATTGGAAAGAAGGTGGCTAAGACGGGATTTAATAGACACATACAAGATGATCAGAGGATTAGATAGGGTGGACAGTGAGAGTCTTTTTCCGAGGATGATGACTTCAGCTTGTACAAGGGGGCATAGCTACAAATTGAGGGGTGATAGATTTAAGACAAATGTCAGAGGCAGGTTCTTTACTCAGAGAGTGGTAAGGGCATGAAACGCCCTGCCTGCCAATGTAGTGAACATTAGGGGCATTTAAACAGTTCCTGAATAAGCATATGGATAATGATGGGATAGTGTAGGGGGAGGGGCTTAGATTAGTTCACAGGTTGGCACAACATTGAGGGCCGAAGGGCCTGTTCTGCGCTGTATTGTTCTATGTTCTATGACTCCACCGTACTGTTCTGTCAAATCTTTCTTTCCGTCTTGTTTTGACACCATCACCTTGATGACTTGTTATAATCTCTCTACCTTAATTAGTTTGTACAATTTTGGATTACTTGTTACTTTAGTTAGACCTATGGTATGTGACTCTTATACTTATCATGTTATTCCAGTCAAAATAAAAAACCGAAAGAATTGCGGATGCTGTAAATCAGGAGCAAAAACAGAAAGTTGCTGGAAGCTAAGCAAGTGTGGCAGCATCTGTGAAGAAAACAAAAATCAGAGTTAACATTTCAGGTCCAGTGACCCATCCTCAGAATAGTCCTGACAGAGCGGCTGAGCTTCCAGCAACTTCCGTTTTTGTTCCTGATGTTATTCCAGTCATTTGGTCTGTCTCCAGCACCACCTTATTTTTTTAAGATCTCTCTGCTTCAATTAATCAGATTATAAATCAACCTTTAGCTTGTTATTTTGCTGTTTATACACACCGTGTGACACTCTTGATCACCTGCAGAGAGCTATCATTTGGCTTGTTGACACTCCACTCGCACCATTTGTGTGATCTTTTGATCTCTCTGATTATAATGTCTGTCTGTGCCTGGGTGCTCTCTTCACTTCACCTGACGAAGGGGCAGCGTTTCGAACGTTTGTGATTTCAAATAAACTTGTTGGACTACAGGGTCACCTATAGGAAGGGTCACCGATCCCAAAACATTAACTCTGTTTTCTCCCCCACAGAAGCTGCCAGATCTGCTGAGCTTTTCCAGCAGCTTTGTTTTTGTTCCTGTTTGACTATAACCTGGTGTCATGTGATTGTTGACCTTGTTCACCACAGTCCAACACCGGCACCTCTACATCAAGGAGTGACAAATGCCTGACAAATCTGTTAGAATCCTTTGAGGTGGTAATGAACAAGTTAAACAACAGAGAGCCAGTGAGTTTCCAGAAAGGCTTGGACAAGGTGCTGCACAGGAGGCTGCTAAATAATACAAAAGCCCATGGTGTTAGGGGCAATGTACTGACGTGGACAGAGAACTGGTTGACTGGCACAAAGCAGACAGTCAGGATAAAGATTGTATCAGTGATAATGGGAACTGCAGATGCTGGAGAATCCAAGGTAATGAAATGTGAGGCTGGATGAACACAGCAGGCCCAGTGGCTTTTGTGCTTCTGAGATGCTGCTGGGCCTGCTGTGTTCATCTAGCCTCACATTTCATTAGTCAGGATAAAGAGGTCTTTTTCAGGACAAAAGCCAGTGACTAGTGGAGTTCTGCAGGGGTCCGTGTTGGGACCACATCCATTCATGCTAAACATTAACAATCTGGATGAAGGAACTGGGACGTTTTTATCAAGTTTGCAGATTACACAAAAATAGGAGGGGGGGGACAGATAGTGTCAAGGAAGCAGGAGGCTGCAGAAGGTCTTGCACAGGCTAAGATAGTGGGACAAGTAGTGGCAGATGAAGCACAGAAGTTGGAAAAGTGAGCGGTTATGCACTTTGGTAGGAAGTACAGAGATGCAGACTATTTTCTAAATGGGGAAAGGCTTCAGAAATCAGAAGCACAAAGGGACTTGGGACTTCTAGTTCAGGATTCTCATAAGATTAACATACAGGTTCAGTTGGTAGTTAGGAAGGCAAATGCAATGTTAGCATTCATTTCGAGAAGCCTACAATACAAGAGCGGAGATGTTCTACTGAGGCTGTATAAGGCTCTAGTCAGATGATATTTTGAATTATTGAGAGTACTTTTGGGCATTGTATCTAAGGAGGTACATGCTGACATTGGAGGGGGTCCTGAGGTGGTTTACCAGAATGATCCCTGGAATGAAGAGCTTGTCACACAAGGAGCAGATGGGGGCTCTTGATCTGTACTCATTGGAGTTTAGAAAGATGAGGCGGGGGATCTGATTGAAACTTACATAACACTGAGAGGCTTGAAAGGAACGGACACAGAGAAAACCAGTAGTAGTGTCTAGGACCTGAGAGCATAGCCTCACAAGTGAAGGGATTACCTTTTAGAACTTTTAGAACTGAATTAGAATATCCTTTGTGTACTCAAGTACAGAGGTACAGGAGTAAAGTGGAAAGTTTTACAATATCGCTTCTTATGGCACCATCTTTGGTACAAAGTACCAAGATACAAACCTTAGATACAAAAAGAGGAATAAAATAAGAAAAGTAGGTGCATTCCTTTACAGTGATGCATAGTATAAGTTAGAAGCATGACATAGTTAGAAGGATAGACATTACAGTCAGAAAAACAAATTACAAATAAACATTAGATTGTAGTAGCTCAGTGCAGGGGCTTCCACATGTGGTCTGACCACCCGTGCCAAACTCCAGTCCTATAACCATCCCCAGTCCGCTCCAAGCTGGCTGTCAGCTGCTCCAGGCAATTATTCTCCAGAATTCACTTCTACACACCAGCCTCCGCTCTGGGCTCGCTTCTCTGTGCCGGCCAGAGCTCTGGGTCAGCTTCTCCATGCCGGTCTCTGCTCCAGGATTTGCCTCTGGGGCTCACCAGCTCCTCCATCCCCCTCCAAGTCCAAGTCAGAAAATGAAGAGAAAAAAATGCAGAAAAGGAGGAAAAAGAGAGAGCAAAAAGAAAAAGAATGGGTGGAGCACAGGAACTAAGATAAGGAGGAGTTTCTTCAGCCACAGAGGGCCATACAGGTCATGTTATTGAGTGTATTTAAGACAGACACTGATACATTTTTGATTGGTAAGGGGATCAAGGGTTACGGGGGAAGACAGGAGAACAGGATTGAGAAACATAGCAGCCAAGATCAAATTGTGTTGCCGAATCGATAGGAGCAGAATTAGGCCATTTAGCCCATGTGGTATGTCCTAAACTCCAGCAAACACAAGCCCAGTCTGTCTAACCTGTACTTAAGATAATTCACTCATTCCAGGTATCTAACTCATAAACCTCTTCAGAACTGCATTCATCACATTTGCATCCTTCCTTAAATAAGGAGACCAAAACTGTGCACAGTTTTTGAGATGTGGTCTCACCAATGCCCTGCATAAATTAATCAGAACATCTTTACCTGGATGCACAATTCCTCTCATAATAAAGAATAGCATTTGTTTATCCTTCTTGCTTATATGTTATACTTGCATAATTTTTTTGTGTGGTCCGTTTAACAGATCTAAATCTCTCTGTACCTCAGAATTCTGCAAGCTGTTAATCTGGGAGGGATCAACATGGATGGATAAATTGTTCAACAAAGTGCATAAGGAACTTGACAAAACAGTGGTGTACCACAAGGATCAGTGCTGGGACCACTGCTTTTAATTATTTTTGTAAATGAGTTGAATGTGAATACAGGAAGTATGGTTAGTAAATTTACAGATGACACCAAGATAGATGGTGTGGTGTACAGTGAAGAAGATTATCTCAGAACACAAAGTGACCTTGATTAGATGGGCCAATGGGCTGGGGAGCGGCAAATGTAGTTTAATTTAGATAAATGTTAGATGTTGCATTTTGCTAAGGCAAATCAGGGCAGGACTCATGCATTTAATGGTAGGGTCCCGGTTTGGCACTGTTTGGCATGCTTGCCTTCATTAGTCAGAACATTGAGTACAGCAGTTGGAACGTCATGTTGTGGCTATAGGACATTGGTGAGGCCAATTTTAGAATATTGCATACAATTCTGGTCGCCTGTCTATAGGAGGATGTTGTTAAACTTGAGATAGTTCAGAAAAGATTTACAAGGACACTTCCAGGACTGAAGGGCTTGAGGTATAGGGGGAGGATGAAAAGGTTCAGCCTTTTCTCCCCCCCAGAGTGTCCAAGACTGAGGGGTGATGTTATAGACGTTTGTAAAATCTGAGGAGCATGGACAGAGTGAAGAGCCAAGGTCTTTTCCCTCTGGCGGGGAATCCAAAATTAGATGGCACAGGTTTAAGAAGAGAGGGGAAAGATTTAAAAAAGACCTGAGGGATAACTTCTATCACATAGATGTGGTGCTTATATGGAATGAGGTGCCAGAGGAAGTGGTAGAGGTATGTACAATTATAACATTTAAAAGGCATTTAGATGGGTATAGGAATAGGAAGGCTATTGAGGGACATGGACCAAAAGCTGACAAATGGGACTGGGTCAGATTGGGATAACAAGATGTAGAGCTGGAAGAACACAGCAGGCCAAGCAGCATCAGAGAAGGAAAGCTGACATTTCAGGTCTAGACTCTTCTTCAGAAAATTATTTTTCTGAAGAAGGGTCTAGATCTGAAACGTCAGCTTTTCTGCTCGTCTGATGCTGCTTGGCCTGCTGTGTTCATCTAGCTCTGCACCTTGTTATCTCAGATTCTCCAGCATCGGCAATTTCTACCATCACTAGGTCAGATTGGGATGTCTGATTGGCGCAGATGAGTTGGATGACAGGGCCTGTTTCCATGCTGTATGACACTATAATAAGTGCTTTGCTGGTCGGGCTCATTATAGTCAGTGAATTGAAGGTAAGTCCCTCCTGGGCGGCCCAGCTCAATGCTGGAAGCGGAAGAGAATCATAAAGGCCCTCAGAATCACAAATTAAACAGAACTATGCTAGGAAGGACCACAGAGTCTCCTGAGGAGGCCGAGACAGAGGAAATTAAGCAATAAGCTCATTCAATGTTATCGGGAGGACATTGAACAGCTTAAATGATTTTGGCAGAAGAGACTAACAGGAGACTGGGTTCAAAGTGCAAAGTTCTCATGAAATAACCCGAGCTGTGAAGGAATAATCTCTTGAAACGCCCTTTAGTAAAACAGTAAGTAATAAACTGCGATGTGGCTATAGACGCACAACATCGTGTAAACCCAATACAGATATCATGCTTGTTTGGAGTCATGCTACAAGCATCAACTACTCAAAATACTCCCAAAAAACAGAAACAGGATCTGCAGCATCTGCAGTTCCTACTATCTCAGAAACAGGATGAACTAGTCTGATTGACTTCAGTCCAAAGACAGCCCCAACAATAACACAAACAGGCTGCTTATAAAGCTTCACAGAACAAACAACTTAATCAAAAACTGGCTAAACCAGAACAGTTTATGCATGCAGGTAGCGTTGAATACTCTCCACTTTATGAGCTGGCACACTTCAGAATCAAAACTTCATGCCTTGTTTGGGATGGGCTAGGCATCTCAGGCTGAAAACAATGACAAAGACCATCTGAGTCTGTGTATCCTAATGATCATGGCATGGAAAGAGAAACTTGGTGAACACTACACCTCCTCCTTTCCCAGTTTCAGGGTTTCATGTTTCAAGTCAATTACACTTATCCTATGACCATACAGCAGGAACTACTCTCAAAACCTGGTCTGTGCAGGCACAGAGTTTGAACAACTTTCCCATATTTCTTCGTTCAAAACAAGATATGCAAACACTGGCTCACCATCTTTGAATATTATTCACACACTGCATCTGGACATTATCGGAAGATTTGTCACCGAGGTGTTGAACCAATATTGAATTCAAACCAGTCCAAACTCATGGTTATTTAGCAAGTCACAGGTCAGAGGCAGAAACCCTGGCTGATTTCCCTACCAACCAGCTCCTCAACACACCGTATTCCCTGATCCAAGGGTCCTCAGCCCCATCAGTACCTGGCAGAGATTAGCCACATAGGGAGGTCAACAGTTGGCCCCTGAGTTTTGCACAATTAAGGAGGTCAGAAATGACAAAAAACAAGAAGTAACTTGTGGGGGTGGTGTACAGGATCTTTAACAGTATCCATGCAGTAAAATTGTACATTTTGGAAGAAAGGGAGCTTGTCATAGCAATATGGAGGTTTTAATCTACATATATACTTGAAATATCAATGGGCCAAAGCAGCCTATGTGAAGACAATACAGAATATTTTCCAAATAGTTTCTTACAACATTGGTTTCAAAACCAAAAAGACAGCAGGCTATACCAGACATGGTTTTTGTGCACAAAGATGGGATTATTTAATGAGATAGTCAAGGTATCCCTCAGTCCAAAGATAATATGATTGAATTTTACAGAGAAAAGTGAGCCCAAGATTATTATTTTGAACTAAAAAAGGACAATTATATGGGACTGAAAGAAGAGTTTGCGAAAGTGAACTGGCAAATTAGATAGTGGCAGGCATTGGAAGGGAGATATTTCATAAACGCAGAAAAGGTAGATTCCAATAAGGAAGAAAAATTCTAAGGAGAAGACCCATCATCCATGGTTAACTAAAATTTTTAGTTTCATACTTAAAGAAAAGCACTAAATTAAAGGCTGGATTTCCAAAATAAAAACACAAAGTATCAGAGAAACCTGCAAATCTAGCAGCAGCCATGGAGACAGAAAAAAAGGTTAATGCTTTGAGTTCAATGATTTCAATGTTTTGAACAATCACTGAACTTGGACATTAACCTTGTGTCTCTCTCCACAGCTGGACATGCTGAGTTTCTCCAGCATTATCAGTTCTTATTAAAGAAAAACTTAATTGCCTAAAGATGATAGCAGGTCAGATTGTTGACCAGACCATTAGAAAAGCAACAAATGGCTAAAAGATTAATAAAGAACAAAAGGTAAAAGCTAACTAGAAATACAAAAGCAAGAGAAAGAGTTAACAAAATGAGCATATCAGTCTTACAGAAGTGAATCTGGAGAATTAATAATAGAAATATCAAAGGAACACTTTTATTGCATCAGTCTTCACCACAGTGGACAAAAAGTAACATTTCAGATATAACTGAAATGCAGAAAATGGAAGGGAGAAATGTAAGAAAATTACAATCACCAGAGAAATGGTACTAAGTAAATCATTGGAGCTACAAGCTACAAAGGAACGTAAATAGTCCAAGTCACATGGAGTATAATGTGGGAAAATATGAAGTTGATGTTGGCAGAAAGAATAAAAAATGCATACTGTCACAATGATGACAGACTGTCGAGACCTCAGATGCACAGAAATCTAGGTGCCCGTGTGCACGAATCAAAGATTAGTTTGCAGGCACAGCAAGTATTTAGGAAAACTAATAGATTGTTACTTACTGCAAAGGAAACTGAATACAAAAGCAAGAGGTTATGCTACAACTATGCAGGGCGTTTATGAAACCACTTCTGGAGTAATAAGTGCAAGATCAGTCTCTTCACTGAAAGGAGGCAAATGTGTTGGAAACAATTTAAAGAAAATTTACTAGTCTAAGACCTAGAACAGGTGGTGATCTTCTGAAGAAAGGTTGGTCAGACTAGGCTTGAACCTGCTACAATTTAGAAGGGTAAGAACCCATTTGATTGAAGCATATAAGATCCAAACAGGTTTTATCAGGGTACGTGTAGTGAGAATGTTTCCATGCGAGAATGTTCAGAATTAGGGGTCACTGTTTACAAATGAGGAGTTATCCTACAAGGCAAATAAGAGAAAAACCTTTTCTCAAGGAGACGGTTTGGGAAGGACACAAGGAATAACATCACCTTATTGAATGACTGAGCAAGCTCCAGGGGGCTGCTCCTAACCTGTGAGTTTATTTCAGCTGCCACATGCTTCCACAGCACAAAGCCTCTCAATAGATGCTTAATGAGAAATATTACCAGCACAGTTGAATGGACAATGCCTTGAGACTACCAACATGGTTACTTAAATATCAGGTCTGTAAAGCACAAAATGTATATAAAAGCTCCTCTTAAGATGGCACTGGGAAAGTTTACATCCAGAAACTGTCCATGCAAACATGTGATTTTTGACAAAAACCAAAAGAACTACATATGCTATAAATCAGGAACAAAAACAGAGGTTGCTGGAAAAGGTGGAGCTGTTCCAAGGAAGAGTCACTATTAACTCTGATTTTTCTTCACAGATGCTGCCAGACCTGAGCTTTTCCAGTAACCTGTTTTGTTTGTGATTTTAGACATTCAGCTTATCACTTCCTTCACTAACTGTTCAATAGTTTAACATTTTCCCTATTCTCCAATGACAATTTCCTGTTCGAGCTGAAAGCAATGCAGAGTCCAAGTAATCTTCAAACAAAACCAATGGACCATAATCTCACTGCTGACTCTTTAAATAACATCCAGAGCCCAAAATTATTTTTATTTCCTGTTGGCATTAGATGCCTGGTCTTCCTGTGTGTCATAAGGCGCGTCAAACAGAGCCCAGGAATCATGAAAATCCCTCCAGGCAAGGCCTGCAGCTCTGATTACTTATTGTCTGAAACTGTCAGTGAATAGAAAGTGTTTTTCAGACACCTCAAAGTGACATCATGCTTTACTGATAACTAAACAATTCCTCATCAAATAGCCCTAGTCTTGATCAGAAGCATCACAATCTACATTGATCCATTCAGCTATGTTGCAACATTTAAAAATTAACTTTCCAAGGCCATTAACACAGTCTCTCCTTATCCTACAGCTACTTTTTCAAGTCATTTTGTTTCTTATCTCATGGTGACTGCAGGCAAAGTATTTGGCTTTTGTCAAAATGCTGGTGACCCAATGGTAAGCTTTGTGACCACAGTCAACTATAGAAAATTTCTACCTGGAAAGAACAAGCAATGTGCAAGTATCTCACACGCTTCGGTGCACTTCCACTGACATGAAATCACAGAGACTGCAATGTGTAAAATCAAAGCAGCAGTTAATAAATTACACGCGCCTGTGAGTTGTGCTTTTATGTGATTGAACCACACGTCAGGCAATCACTAACATGAACATTTTAAGCAAAGCCATGGAAGAAATGTGGTCTGGAGCAGTTCCTTATAGCTACTCTTCACTTAGTTGTCAATAGAAAGGTGCGCATTTATAAAACACTTTTCATCACCAGATTTGTCAAAGCACTTTACATCCAAGCACATACTTTTTGAAGTATGGTCACTGCTGTGATACAGGAAACCCGGTTGGTAATTTGCAGAGTAAGATCCCACATGCATGATAAATGTTCGTTAGTCCATTTGAGAAAAGCTGAGGAATAAATATCAGCCATGACATTGAGGATCCCTGTTCTTTTCCAAAATGGTAGTCAAACTGATCTTTTAACTTTACCTGAAAGGTCAACATCAGTTTATTTCTCAACCAAAAGTTAGCAACTCCGACAGCACAGCACCCTCTCTATATTGTACAGATACTTACCAATTGAACTTGCTGTGATATTTAACATAACCCTTATCTTGGGTTTCAACTCTACTTTCTCAATCACTCAATATTTCTCTGCTCTGAGAGACCAAAAATATGTTCAGCCTTAAATATATTCAACCACAGAAATTCCACAACCCTCTGGAACACGACTTGATGACTAGAATCAAACTCTAATAAGAAACCTGATCCTAGAATTTTGACAAATGAAATTTTACAAATAATGTGCCAATTGTCTCAGAGCTGGGCTTCTGATCCTATCTCCTTTCCATTACCAAGGCCACCTATCTGCACATTTGTAACATTGGCCACACCCACAGCCAAAATCATCAACAACACATTTTTTAGTTCTGGGTATAAAAATATCCAACAGACTTGCAATTGGTCTCATCTTCTGCCCTCTAATCACTCTACATCATCTGAAATTCCGTTCCCACAAAACTAATTTTCACGGAGTTACATCCACCAATCACCTCCACTTTCAGTGACTAATGTTGCATTGTCTCGCAGATCTGCTGCACAACCATTTTAAAATTCTCATATTCAGATCCAAAACAGTCGAGCACCTGGCTCCTACAAATCTGAATTATTTCCTTCGCATTTCCGATATCACCAAATAACTCACCTTTTCAAAAATAATAACCAACGACCCCAAGGGAGTGCCGAGGGAGCGCCGCACTGTCGGAGGGTCAGCGCTGAGGGAGCGCCGCACTGTCGGAGGGTCAGCGCTGAGGGAGCGCCGCACTGTCGGAGGGTCAGTGCTGAGGGAGCAGGCACTGCCGGAGGGTCAGTGCTGAGGGAGCGGGCACTGTCAGAGGGTCTGGGCTGAGGGAGCGGGCACTGTCAGAGGGTCTGGGCTGAGGGAGGGTACTGTCGGAGGGTCAGTGCTGAGGGAGCGGGCACTGTCAGAGGGTCAGTACTGAGGGAGCAGGCACTGCCAGAGGGTCAGTGCTGAGGGAGCGGGCACTGTCAGAGGGTCAGTGCTGAGGGAGCAGGAACTGTCGGAGGGTCAGTGCTGAGGGAGGGTACTGTCGGAGGGTCAGTGCTGAGGGAGCGGGCACTGTCGGAGGGTCTGGGCTGAGGGAGGGGAACTGTCGAAGGGTCAGTGCTTGGGGAGCGCCGCACTGTCGGAGGGTCAGTGCTGAGGGAGCGGGAACTGTCGGAGGGTCAGTGCTGAGGGAGCGGGCACTGTCAGAGGGTCTGGGCTGAGGGAGCGGGCACTGTCAGAGGGTCTGGGCTGAGGGAGCGGGCACTGTCGGAGGGTCAGTGCTTGGGGAGCGCCGCACTGTCGGAGGGTCTGGGCTGAGGGAGCGGGAACTGTCGAAGGGTCAGTGCTTGGGGAGCGCCGCACTGTCGGAGGGTCAGTGCTGAGGGAGCGGGAACTGTCGGAGGGTCAGTGCTGAGGGAGCGGGCACTGTCGGAGGGTCTGGGCTGAGGGAGCGGGCACTGTCGGAGGGTCAGTGCTTGGGGAGCGCCGCACTGTCGGAGGGTCAGTGCTGAGGGAGCGGGCACTGTCGGAGGGTCAGTGCTGAGGGAGCGGGCACTGTCGGAGGGTCAGTGCTGAGGGAGCGGGCACTGTCGGAGGGTCAGTGCTGAGGGAGCGGGCACTGTCGGAGGGTCAGTGCTGAGGGAGCGGGCACTGTCGGAGGGTCAGTGCTGAGGGAGCGCCGCACTGTCGGAGGGTCAGTGCTGAGGGAGCGGGCACTGTCGGAGGGTCAGTGCTGAGGGAGCGGGCACTGTCGGAGGGTCAGTGCTGAGGGAGCGCCGCACTGTCGGAGGGTCTGGGCTGAGGGAGCGAGCGCTGTCGGAGGGTCTGGGCTGAGGGAGCGGGCGCTGTCGGAGGGTCTGGGCTGAGGGAGCGGGCGCTGTCGGAGGGTCAGTGCTGAGGGAGTGGGCGCTGTCGGAGGGTCAGTGCTGAGGGAGCGGGCACAGTCGGAGGGTCAGTGCTGAGGGAGCGGGCACTGTCGGAGGGTCAGTGCTGAGGGAGCGGGCACTGTCGGAGGGTCAGTGCTGAGGGAGCGGGCACTGTCGGAGGGTCAGTGCTGAGGGAGCGGGCACTGTCGGAGGGTCAGTGCTGAGGGAGCGGGCCCTGTCGGAGGGTCAGTGCTGAGGGAGGGGGCACTGTCGGAGGGTCAGTGCTGAGGGAGGGGGCACTGTCGGAGGGTCAGTGCTGAGGGAGGGGGCACTGTCGGAGGGTCAGTGCTGAGGGAGGGGGCACTGTCGGAGGGTCAGTGCTGAGGGAGCGGGCACAGTCGGAGGGTCAGTGCTGAGGGAGCGGGCACAGTCGGAGGGTCAGTGCTGAGGGAGCGGGCACTGTCGGAGGGTCAGTGCTGAGGGAGCGGGCACTGTCGGAGGGTCAGTGCTGAGGGAGCGGGCACTGTCGGAGGGTCAGTGCTGAGGGAGCGGGCACTGTCGGAGGGTCAGTGCTGAGGGAGCGGGCACTGTCGGAGGGTCAGTGCTGAGGGAGCGGGCACTGTCGGAGGGTCAGTGCTGAGGGAGCGGGCACTGTCGGAGGGTCAGTGCTGAGGGAGCGGGCACTGTCGGAGGTGTCACCTTTCCGTTCACACTTGGCCTGATTGGGATCGTCCGGGCTCCTGATCGCTGTCGGTATTGAGCAGTGACTATACCTCTCTGCCGCAACACCCCTGCCCGCAGCGACACGCAATCTGAGGCCACGGCTGGATCACCGTCCCCACACTAGCTTCCTACTCTCCCCCAACCGCCGGAACACCGTCCCAGCCTTATCTCACCGCAGGCCTTACCTGGCCTCTGGGCCGCACCGAGCGCTGCGAGGAGCAGAAGCCCCGCGAGCCGCATCGTCCCGCCGGCCGCGCGAGCTCCACTTCCGGCCGGAGCGGAGTGGGGCGGGCTCCGGCGGTGGGCGGGGCACATGGTTGCGGTGGGGACAAATAGCGGGCGGGGCTTTTGGATTGTTCTACGGGGGTGGGGGAGGGAAGGAAAATGGTGGGGCTGTGTGAGACCGTGGGGCCAGCAATGAGGGCGTGGCTTGTCGTGTGCGTGGAGCAGGGATGAGGGGCGGGGCTTGCCGTGTGCGTGGGGCCGGGATGAGGGGTGGGGCTCGCCGTGTGGGTGGGGCACAGCTGTGGGGCGGGGCTCGCCGTGTTGGTGAGGCGAGGAGGAGCTTGGCCTTTGTGTGGGCGGGGCCAGAGAAAGGTGAGGTTAATGGCGCCGTGTCTGGCTGCGGAGAGGGCCCGGCGGTACGTTTACCCGCTGTTAGTGTGCCGGGGGCCGATGAAGGTGTAACGCAGTAATCCTGTTGGATTGTTGTACGTGTCCGTCTCTGGGATTCCCGCCCGCCTTGACGATGTGGGCTAATGCCTTGGCCTTGTACTGCTTGGGCCTTGCCGCTGTCTGTCTGCCTGCCGCCTCTTGCTCCCAGGGGGACCGGGAGCCCTACTACCGCCACTGCGTCCAGATGTGTGGGCGACACAACTGTACTGGAGCCCGGCTGCGGATTTTCCACAAACTGCAGCCCCTCTACATGATGGCAGCAGGTAAGGGCCACATCCCCCAGGGTACGCGCCACCCACCCCCCACCCCCGGACCCCGAACCCCGACTCTCGTCGGGGTTTCTGTCCGTTTTGCTTTCATTGCATCAAAATGAGTGGGCATTTGATCAAGAATTATTTTCCTTTGTTTCTTTACTCAGACTGAGGCAATGCCCGTTGATTCAACAGTTGTCTTTTCCCTATTGCAGTGGCCCTGAAGTTAGTTAATTTGTGGTTGAGTTGCTTGTTAAAAGTAGCTTGAATGTTGACCATGTCTCTTTCTACTGGCAGGTTGGAGTTGTGCTGATGACTGTCAATACAACTGTATGTGGCTGACAGTGGGACTGTACGTTCAGGAAGGACACAAAGTGCCTCAATTTTATGGCAAGGTGATGTGGGTGCTGCAGTAATTTAAATTATTAATTGATACTGACTTTGGTTGGAGCATTCAATATCTGATATTCCTGGGAACCAGTAAGACCACGAACCCTTATTGTGAACCCTACAATGACCACTTTGGTGTGACCCTGAGCCCCTTCACAAAAATATTGCCTGTAATTTGATGTTTCTCAAGACCATTTGTTGAGCCCCACCACCACCACTGCCCTGGCTAAGGATGCTGGATTGTTTCTTGACTGAACTAGTGCTTCTCTTTCTTTTTGCAGTGGCCCTTCTACCGATTTCTGTTCTTCCAAGAACCTGCCTCAGCCTTTGCCTCTATGCTGAATGGACTGGCCAACTACATGATGTTGGGCAGGTACCGGGCTGCAGTGCCTCTCGAATCTCCGATGTACCATACATGCATCTCCTTCGCCATGGTAATGACAATACTAAACTCTGCTGTTGTAAAAGAGTTGGTGTCTCTCGACAGTGCAGTGAAGAGATACTGTAGAACAGGAAGCAGACTGATACAGCCTGTTAGAGGTCCAGGAAAGCAAATCACCCTGAGTTTATCTTGCCTCCTCCTGTGACCACATGCATAGCTTTCCAGAGAAGTTGGGAGCTGGGGCTTGTTTGCAGTTTTAAATTTTTGCCCATAATTGAGGGTGTTTTCACGGAGAGATCGGTGTTGAGTCACCTCCAGCTTGTACGGTGCTGCTTTAAGTCCGAGTGACTTTATGAAGGTGTAATTAGTGCCTTTTAGATTTCTCCCAGTTACAATCTTGAATTGAAGTGCCAAGAGATTATACTAAATTTTTGTCAGTGATAGGTTTGACCCCTGCTGAAATGTTGTCCCATTCTGGGCACCGCACTTTGGGAATGATGTCAAGGACTTTTGCAGAGGGGATTTACCAGATTGTTTTCCCAGGGGTGAGGTATTTAGTTAATTAGGAGATGCTGGCACAGTTCTCCTTACAGCAGATTTGATAGAAATGTTGAATATCGTGCAGTAGCCATAATGTGTGAATATGTGAATTTGTCCAGAAAGAGCAAAGAAACAGCAGATTATCTAATAGGAGAGATTGCAGAACTCAAATGTTCAAAGCTGTCTTGTGTCCTGGTTGTTGAAGCAAAAGAACTATGCACGCATGGCAAGCCATTAGGAAGGCAAGTGGAATGTTGGTGCTTACTACAAAGTGAATAGGATATAAAAGTAGAACTGTTTCGCTCCAGTTATGCGTGGTGTTGATGAGACCACATCTAGAATACTGTGTAAGGTATTGGCCTTATCAGAGAACAGGTTCTACTAGATTTGGGGCTATATAATGTGGCAGCATTAATTAATGACCTCACAGTAAACCTAGAGGTAGCAATGATGACAATATGATTAAATTTTGTGTCCTGTTGGAAAGGTAAAAGTTAGTATAAGACTATATTTTAAACATAACTAAGAGTAACCATGTGGGTGTGAAAGCTGAGCTAGCTGAAGTGAACTGAGCTGAGCTATAGATGAGGGATGGATCAGTAGATGGCAGAAGGTCAGCTTTACAAATAAATATTTCATGGAATGATGGTTGCCATCACTTCTTGCCCTGAAGATGATTGTGGTGAGCTGCTTCCTTGAACCATCGACAAGATGCACAAGAGAAATAATCAAATCTCCTCAGACCATGCCTTACAAGCCCACAACTCTTATCTAGGAGGACAAGAGGAGCAAATTAATGAAAATACCACCATGTGAAAGTTCCCCTCCAAGCCACGCAACACCTTGGCTAGGATGTACAGTAAGTGTTGGAACTCCCTCCCTAATGGCATTGTGGGTATAGTTTCAGTAACAGTACTGCATATCCTAGCCAAGATGGTGGTTTGGAGGGGAGCTTGCATGCGGTGGTTTTTCCAGTAATCTGCTCGTCTTGGCCTCCTAGATAAGTGAGCTTGTAAGGCACTGTCTAAGGAAATTTGATAAATTTCAATAGTGCATCTTGTAGATGGTACACACTGCTGCTACTGAGTGCCAGTCTGGAAGTAGATGCATGTACATGTCGATTGAGCTGCTGTTTTGTCCTGAATGGTGTCAAGTTTCTTGAGTGAGTTTTGGCATTGCACTTATCCAAGTGGAGAGTATTCCACCACACTCCTGTCTAATGCCTTGTAGATGGTGGACAGGCTTTGGGGAATGAGGAGATGAGGTACTCCTGACAAGTTTCTAGCCTCTAACATACTGTTACAATCATACAGAAGATGCCTGTGGCCCACTAAGTCTGCATTGACAAAAATACCCAATTCTCACTAGACCCACTACCCAGCACTTGGTACGTAGCCTTGATTGTTACGTTTCATGTTCATCCAACTACTTTTTAAAAGTTGAGTTTTCCACCCTAAACAACCCTCCCAAATAGTGTTTCAGATTCCCACTGACCTCTAGTTGAACAAGATTTTCCTCAAATCTCTATAAACCTTGTGCCTCTCACCTTAAAATTATGGCCCCTTGTTATTGACCCTTCAACCAAAGGGAAAAGCTGGTTTCTTTCTACCCTGTATATGCCCTCCATAATCTTCTATACCTCCATCAGGTTTCTTCCTCTCAGCCTTCTTTGCTGCAAAGAAAAGGTGCTGTGCTTATCCAGCCTCTGTTTATTGCTGAAATGCACCGTCCGGGGCAACATCCTAATGAATCATCTCTGCACCTGCTCCAGTGCAGTCACATCCATCCTATTGTGTGGTGTCCAGAATTGCATTCGGTACTCCAGCTGTGGCCTAATCAATGTTCTGTACAGCTGCACCATAGCTTCCCTTCTCTTGTAAGCTATGCCAGACCTGATAAAGGCAAATATGCTGTACTTGGGCCTTAACTACCCTAATAACCTATCCTGCCATCTTCAAAGATCTGTGGTCAAAGCACCCAATATCCATCTCGTCCCCTGACCTTCCTAGCATCCTGCCATTCATTGAGTGTTCCCTTGTCTTGTTACCATCACCTCTCATTTATCAGGGTTAAATTCCAACTGCCACAGGTCTGACCAATCTGCCTATCCTTCTTGTAATCTAAGAATAGCACTGAATATGAAGGGGAAATGGTTAGATTACTTCTTGTTAGAGATGCCCCATGGCACTGTGACACATCCTAGTTTCCACTTACCAGCCCAAGCCTGTATATGTTCAGTGTCTTTGTGTTGGAACATGGACTGCTTCAGTAGCCGAGGAGTCAAGAATACTGCTGAGCATTTTGCAATTGTCAGCAAATGCCCCTACTTCTTACAGAAGGAAGGTCATTGGTGAAACAGCTGAAGATGGTTTGCTCTATTACCCTACCCTGAGGAGCTAAGGCTTAAGTGGTACAATGTCTCTATGCCAGTGCTTAAAGTGTGGGTTGAAGTTCTCCCCTGCTCCACAGATGAGCGATAACACTTGTGATCAGCTTGACTGGAAAGTATTGACGCAGAGTAACTCCTTTAGAAACATCCTAGAGCTGAGATGATTTCCCTTCTAATAGATACTAACATTTTCCTTTATGCCACTGATAATTTCAACCAATGGAGAATCTGCCTCTCCTTGATGCCACACTTAGTCAAATGCAGCCTTCATGTCAGGGGCTGTCCCTCTTACCTCATCTCTGGAGTTCAGCTCCTTTGTCCATGTTTGAACCAAGGCTGCAATGAGGTCAGGAGCTGGGAGACCCTGGTGGCACCCAAACTGGCTGTCACTGGGCAGGTTATTGCTGAGCAGGTACTGCTTGACAGCACTGTTAAAAAGATGCCTTTCGTCAATTTACTGATGATCAAGAGTAGTTTGATAGAACTGTAATTGGCTGGGTTGGATTTGTCCTGCTTTTTGCGGACAGGACGTACCTGGGCACTTTTCCCCATTATACTGTACATGCAGTGCAGTGGCTGTACTAGAAGAGCTTGGCTTAGGGTGTGGGTTGTGCCAGAGCTGTGTAGTAACATCTCTGAATGGGTTTATTTAGAAAAGATCTAATGTGGATTGCGAAGGCATGTTGGCTAACTTTACAGATGACATGAAGATAAGTGTGAAAGTATGCTGTGGGGAGAACATAAGAGCTAGGGACAAGAGTAGGCCGTTCAACCTGCGCTACCGCTCAACACCATCAAGATTGATCTCATTTTGGCCTTCACTCAAATTACCTGCCTTTGCTTCATAACTCTTCAACCATCACTAATCAAAGTTTTATCTCCTCCTCAAATTTACTCAATGTCTCGGTGTCCACTGCTCTCTAGGGGAGTAAATACCACGGATTCACGACCCTGAGTGAGAACTAATTTCTCCTCATCTGTTTTAAATCTGCTACTCCTAATCTTAAAACTGTGATCTTTCGTTTAGATCACCCCGCATGAAGATTCTTCCTTTCTGTCTATTTTGTCAATGCCCTTTAGCATCTTTATATTGAATTCCATTTCTACTCCTCCTTCTAAACTCCAAAGAATATAGGCCTAAACTGCTCAATCTCTTTTCAGAATACAACCCCCTTATCTCTGACATCAATCCAGAGAACCTCCCCAAAGCCGTCTGCAATGCAACTACGTCCATCCTCACGTAAGGGCACTAAAATTGTACATAATACTTTCGATGTGATCTCTCTAATGCCTTGTTGCAGCAGCAGTTCTCTACTCTGTACCTTTAGCAATAAATGCTTAAACTCAACTTGCCTCCCTTTATTACCTGCTGCATACAAGTTTTCTGCAGCTCATGTACAAGGAAGCCCTCTGAAGTTTCTTTGTTTACTTACCTTTTTGTTCCTCTGACTAAAATGGTCAATCTCATACTTTTCCATGTGAAATGTCATCTGCCAAATTTTGGCCCATTTGCCTAACTTGTCTATATCCATTTGTAAATTTCTTCATGGCAACTAACGTTCCCACCTACCTTAGTGTCATATGATTCCAATTTGTATAAGATGAGTGAGCAAGAAACTGGCAGATGGGGTATTATGTGGAAAAATGTGGAATTGTTCACTTTAGCAGGAAGGATTTTTAAAAAACAGGTATTAAAAGGAATACAACTGTAGAATTCCAGGATGCAGAGGATTTAGGTCTTCTAGTGCATCCATCACAGGGTTAGCATGCAGGTGCAGCAAGTAATTGAGACTAATGGAATGCTATTCTTTATTACAAGAGGAATTGAACATAAAAATAAGCATAAAAAACAAAAGAATTGTGGCTGCTGTAAATCAGAAAAGCTCAGCAAGTCTGGCAGCAGCTGTGGAATTTAAAAAAAATCAGACCTGAGCTTTACCGTAAAAGTAAGCATGTTGTACTTCAGTTATACAGTTCAGTGATGAGACCACATCTCATGCTGTGTGCAGTCTGGTCTCCTTATTCAAGAAAGGTTATAGATTGTTGGTGATAATTCAGAAAGGTAGACTAGATTGATTCGGGGTGGGGGGGCGTGGGAGAGAACAGGTTTTCTTTTGAGAAAAGATAGGACAGACAGGGCTTATTTCCACTGGAGTTTAGATATGTGAGGGACAATTTGATTTTAGTATATAACGTCCTGAACTGTCTTGACGAGATGGATGTGGAAATAATGTTCCCCCTTGAGGGACAAACTAGAACTACAGAGGAATTTAAAAATAAGGTGTCTCCCATTTAAGATTGACATGAGAATTTTTTTCTCAGTGACTAATTGGACTCATAGGGTATTGAAAGTATGGTCATTTCATAATGTTAAAACAGTAAATTCTTGTATAGTGTGCAAGTCGAAGACTGTTGGTGAAAAGCCAGAAAGTGGAGTTGAGGCCACAATGAGATTAGCCATGATGTTCCCAAATGATGGAATAGGCTTGGGGCAGGATGGCCTACACCTGCTCCGAAATGATATGTCACTATGTTTTTGCATCACAGAATCCCTGCAGCCATTCGACCCAACAAGTCCACACCACTCCTCTGAAGAGCATCCCATGCAGACCCATTCCCCTGATTTCCTGTGTCTAACCATTATATCCTTGAACACTACGGGCAATTTAGCATGGCCAATCCACCTAGCCTGTGCATCTTTGGACTTTGGGAGGAAACCTGAGCACCCGGAGGAAACCCGTGCAGACGCCACACAGACAGTCGCCAGAGGGTGGAATTGAACCTGGGTCCCTGGTGTCCTGTGAGGCAGCATTGCTAACCGCTGAGCCAAGGTGCCACCTTGATAGAGTAGATAAGAACAAACTGTTTACGGTGGCTGTGGGAGTTGGAAGCAAGATGAATTCAGAATTTTGAAAAGTTGAGAAAAGAAAGGGTGATGTGAATTTGCCTGACAAGTTGTTGTGATCTGGAATGTGCTATCTGAAATTCTACTGGAAACAAATTCGTTAGTAATTTTTGAAAGGAAAACCGGATTTGAATTGGAAAATTAAGAACATGGGGAAAGAACAAAGGACTGAGATTAATTGGATGGCTCTTTCAAACTACCAACAGGCATATTTGGTCAAATGGCCATCCATATTTGTGATTCTTGGAAGATTTGTGCTGACTCCATCCCTACCCACTGAGAGCTGGTATTAATATTTTCCTCCCATCATGGGATAGACATCTGAGGCAGAGCCCCATGGTTGGTAGTGTGTGCTGTGTTGAGGCTGCCTGTGCGTTGTCCACTCTGTACATGTCACTGTGTTGTGTTGTGTTTGTGCGGGCCCCTAAACTCTTCCCTCCACCAACAGCACAAAGGGTTAAAAGCTCAGGCCTTCCGTGGAACTTATAACAAACTGACGGGAGATGCAAGAAAAATGTTGCCCCCAGAAAGGCAGGGATTCTAGAACCAGGGGACACAGTCTCTCTACAATAGGCAGACTATATGACTGAGAAGAGAAGACACTTCTTCAATAAGAGGGTGATGAATCTTTGGAATTCTTTATCCCAGAGGGTTGTGGAGGCTCAGTCACTGAGTTTGTTCAAGACTGAGCTTGATTGATTTCTTGATGTTAATAACACTGAGGAAAACCAGGATAGTGCAGATGATAGTGTTGGAATACAGGATCAACCTTGATCTCATTGAATGGCCATCTACTATTTCTTATGTCCTTGTAATGATCCAAATTATCAACTTTTTTGCTCTCCTAGATCACCCTCAATGCCTGGGTTTGGTCCACCGTATTCCACACACGTGACACTCCACTAACTGAGGTAGGTAGCCAGATTCCTGAGGCTGCAACCTCAGTTACAACCAACAATCATGGTTTTAGACAAAACCAGCAGGATTGGTTTTATTGTAATTTTAATTTTGCAGAAAATGGATTACTTTTGTGCTTCATCAGTGGTGCTGTACTCCATCTACCTGTGCTGTGTCCGGTGAGTCATTCTTGTTGAAATTCCCTGTGTTACATCGCTGTCAGTGTCCTCTCTCCATCAGCTGCTGATTTCAGCCTGACTGGTGGTCAACCTTTTAACAAGGTTTTGAACAATGAGTCTTCATGACGTTCAACAACATCAACTCTTACACCCTCTGTCTGAGGGACATGGCCTCCTTCAGCCCCAGGCTTCACCCAGCGTTTGCTCGTGTCAGCTGTGGCTCAGTGGGTAGTACTCTACCTTTTGGAAATTTATGCGTTCGAGTCACTATCCACGACTCGATCAAAGAATTCCCAGGTTGACAGTCCCAGACCTGTACTGATGGTGTGCGGCGCTGTCAGAGGTGGTTTGTTTTGGATGAGACATTAAGCTGAGGTCCCTCTGCCCCCTCAAGTTGGATGTAAATGTTCCCACATCACTCTTCCGATGAAGGACAGGGGAGCTCTCCATTCTGCACAATTAACTCAGTGGGCCAAAATGCTTGCTTCTGTGTTGTACTAACGTAATTTGGATCGGTTGTCTGGCTATATCATAATGTTTGAGAGCTTGTGTGTCCAAATTGGCGACTGTTTCCTACAGGGGGAAACAGTGACTATACTTGTGAAGTACTTTAGCTGTAAAACCATTTTGGATTTCCTGGTGGTTGTGAATAGTGCTATAGAAATACAAGATCTTTCTTGATGATATGGGATGGGGGTGAAGGAGAATTGTTAGTTCGTACCTTCTGAAGAGAGCATCGTGTCAGAGGTGCAATTGGTATGTTTATGAGCGAGCTGAGTGAGAATGTCATGTTATTGCTGGCTACTGTTTTACTGCAGAAGCTGTGGTTCCAGCCAACAGCAGATGACAGCAGGTCAGGATCTAGCCATCAGTGTGACCAGTTAACTTGAACCACAGCTATCCCTTAGATGCAGTGTTCTTTGAAAGCCAGCCCCCTCCTGCTTCAAATTCCCAAACCTGCACACAAATTCACTCAACACCCTCCATTCAGCAACCTCTGCCATGATGCCACCTGAAGCTGCACCTCCTGGGTTGGTGACTAAACATCCAAATGCTTGAAATCTGGTCTTTGCTGTCTACAGCTGAGGGCAGTGCGGGGTTAGAGAAACTGAAAATAATTTGAAAGACCATGTTTGGAATGTATACAGAGCTCATGAGGTGTAAAGTTTGAGAAGTTTTGTGCTTTCTGTTGGTATCTCAGGAGGTTTTTTTTTATTGTTTTGATCATTCTTTAAACAGTGCTTGGTCCAACTATCCCAAGTCATTAAGTGTTTCTAGGCACTTTGCCGTTAATTGCAAATTCATTATATTGTAACGACAGGAACCCATGCTGTTTGGTTCTCCAATGTAGTATGTTGCTTCACCCGCCGTCTCTGCTGAATGTTGCCATGTCACACCTGGCTCTGTTCGTTCTCCAGGACCATGGGCTTGACTCACCCTTGGACAGCGAGTATTTTTGGGGTCCTGCTCATTGGATTGTTCACATGTCACATCTGGTACCTCACCTTTGTGCATTTTGATTATGGGTACAACATGGCTGCCAATGTCTTGATAGGTAAGTGAGATGCTGACAGGAGTCTATCCTATTTCCTTACTTCGGTAAGAGTATGTTTAAAGTAGTAATGTTTTTCTATCTCTGGGTTGAAATTCAGGCAGACTGTTTGAGTACCAAGACATTTTACTCTGTAGTGAACCCTGTGCTATCTGTCCTGGGAGTGTTTGATAGAGACAGTGTAGAGGAAGTTTTGCTAGCAATTCAAAAGTGTAGGAAAAAGTTTAACTAGCTGTTTGAGTAAAGGGAGCTTTATTCAATATTTAACCCTAATCTGTCCCTGTCTGGGACGCCTAAAATCATACAACATGGAAAAAGATCCTTCAACCCAGACAGTCTATGTTGACTATGTTCCCAAACAAAACTTGCCCCACCTGCCTGCATTTGGTTCCTATCCTTCCAAACCTTCCTATTCACGAACTTATCCAAATGTCTTTTAAATTGAATATCTTTATAGATGTACCTACGTCCGCCACTTCTTCTGGCAGTTCATTCCACACTAACCATGCTGTGGCTTTAAACAACAAAGATGCACCTTATGTCCTTTCTTTAAATCTTTCTCCTTTCGCTTTTAAAAATGTCCCCTACTTTTGAACTCCCACCCCTAGGGAAAAGGTATTTGTTATTCACCTTATCTATGCCCCTCATAATTTTATAAACTTCGCTGTAAGGTCACCCCTCAACCTCCTATGCTCACTGATAAATGCCCCAGCCTATCCTGTCTATTTTTATACCTCAAACCCTCCATTCCCAGCAACATACTGACATAACTTTTCTGAACACTCTGCCGTTTAATAATATCCTTCCTTATAGCAGGGAAACCAGTATTACAGAAGTCCTATCCAATCCTATATTCAGAAGTCCAAGTGATGAAGGTAAGCATGCTAAATGATTCCTTAATCACAGAGGTCTCTCTGTTCTACAGTACTACCCAGGGCCAGTTAATTGTATAAGTCCTGTCCTTGTTCCTGTTACCAAAATGCAATACTTCACATTTATCCAAATGAAACCCCAACTTTTGATGGGGAAAGTGTAGAGCGAACTTACTTTCAGTTTGAGTGGAGGGAGTTTGCTTGATGTTTGATTTCCCAACACTGACCCCTGATGTAGGAGAAGCTTCCAGGGTAGTGAGTGAGTGAAGATGCATTTAGGACAGACAGGAAACATAGGAGCAGGAGTTAGTGCTTCAGCCCTCTGGTCTACTCTGCCGTTCATGTGGCTGATCATCCAACTCAATAACTTGTTCCCACTCCTGCCTGTGTCACTTGATCCCTGTAGCCCCAAGTGCTGTATCCAACTCTTCTTTAAATCATGCAATGTGTTGACCTTCGGAGATAATGGGAACTGCAGATGCTGGAGAATCCAAGATAACAAAGTGTGAAGCTGGATGAACACAGCATGCCAAGCAGCATCTTAGGAGCACAATGTGTTGACCTTGACTGCTTTCCATGTTAGTGAAATCCACAGGCTCACCACTCTGTGTGAAGCTATTTCTCCTCCTCTGTCTTCTGGGTGGCCCTGTTTCCTGAGACTGAGACCCCCGGTTCTGGATTTCCTGTGATTGGGAACATGCTTCCTGCATCCAGGAATCTGTTGTTGCACCCCCTCCATTGTAAAAACATACTACTTCAGATAAGCAGGACAAAACTACACTAGTATTCCAGGTGTGGTCTCACCAAGGCTCTGTATAATTGCAGCAAGTCAGCTTTGTTCTGCTACCTGAATCCTCTCACTGTGAAGACAGTCAAACCATTTGCCTCCTCCACCACCTGCACAGTTCCCTTCAGCGACAGGTATGTAAGGACTCTTGGGGGTCGTGTACATTTGCCTTACTGTTTATCAGCATGCAAGTAATAATCTGCTTTCCTGATTTTTGCTTCCAAAGTGGATACCCCCACATTTATCCACATTATACTGCATCTGCCATGCATTTGCCCACTCACTCAACTTATTCAAATCTCAGAAGCATCTCTGCATCCTTCTCACTGTTCACCCTCCAGCCAGCTTTGTGTCAGAGTCATAGCGATGTATAGCACAGAATCAAACCCTTCAGTCCAATTCGTCCATGCTGACCAGATATCCCAAATTAATCTGGGCCCATTTGCCAGCATTTGGCCCATATCCCTCCAAGCCCTTCCTATTCATATACCTATCCAGCTGTCTTTTTAATGCTGTAATCGTACCACCCTCCTTTACGTCCTTTAGTAGTTCATTACATACACGTGCCACCCTTTGTGAAAAGGTCACTCCTTAGACCTCTTAAATCTTTCCCTTCACCTTAGACTTATGCCTGCTAGTTTTGGACTCCCCAACCCAGGGAAAAGACCTTGGCTAGTCAGCCTATCTATGTCCCTCATGATTTTGTAAAACTCTATAAGATCACCCTGCAGCCTCTGACACTCCAGAGAATATAGCCCTGGGCTGTTCAGCCTCTCCGTCTAGCTTTAACCCTTTGACCCTGGCAATATCCTTGTAAATCTTCCCTGAACCCTTTCAAGTTTCATAACATCGTTCCTATAGCAGGGAGACCAGAATTGCATGCAGTATTCCAAAAATAGCCTAACCGCTGTCTTGTACAGTCACAACATGACCTCCCAACTCCTGTACTCAGTGCGCTGACTAGTGAAGGCAAGTGTGACAAACGCCACCTTCACTATCCTATCTACCCATGACTCCACTTTCAAGGAATTTGAACCTACACACCAAGATCTTTGTTCAGCAACACTCCCCAGGATCTTGCCATTAAGTGTGTAAGTCCTCTGGTGACTTGCCTTTCCAAAACGCAGCCCCTCATATTTATCTCAATTTTTTAAATAATTAAATTAAACTCCATCTGCCACCCATTGGCCCATCTGGTCAAGATGCTGTATGCTCTGAGGTTAACCTCCTTTTCTGTCCAGGACCCCTCCGATTTTGGTGTCATCTACAAATCATTTGATAAAAAAGATTTAGGCAGCAAGTGCTGAATCCATGGTACTGTTTACTTCAGAAGTCTCTGGAGGCTCATTGTTGGGTCTCTTTGAGATTTAAGATTGACACGTTTTTGGATTCTCTAGCCAAGATGTGGGAATTGGTTGGGCGAGTAGGATTGAAATACAAGTCCAGCCAGGGTATTCCAGAAGGGAGGAGCAGACTTGAGTTGTATTTCTGATTCCTGCACTCAGTTTTCACTTTATGATGTTCATGCGTATGACTGTGTGGTTTCAGGAATGATTAATCTCCTGTGGTGGCTCAGTTGGTGCTTCTGGAACAGATATCACCTCCCCCATGTGTGGAAGTGTATAGTGGTGGTTGTGATGTTACATGGACTGGCTTTGCTGGAGCTCCTGGACTTCCCTCCCTTGCTGTGGGTGTTCGATGCTCATGCAGCCTGGCACTTCAGCACCATCCCTGTGCCATTCCTCTTTTACAGGTCAGTGACCGAGATTTACTATCTACTCTGGCTGCCTTAGCTCAGGAGGGCATCGTGCTGTTCGTTATGGCTTCACTTTCTCCTCTGTCAAGTTACCCAGTTAGTCCCACTCCATCTGGCTTTTGCCCCTCATCCCTGAAAAATCTTATCAGATATTTAGCAACTCGGTCATAAGCACAGAAACAGACCCTTAGATCCAACCAGTCAATGGCGGCCATTTGCCCAGACTAAACTAGTCCCACCTGCCTGTGTTTGGCCCACGTCCCTCCAAACCTTTCCTATTCATGAACTTATCCAAATGTATTTTAATTGTTGTAACGGTACCTGCATCCACCCCTTCCTTTGGTAGTTCATTCCACACATGAACCTCTCTGTAAAAATGTTACCCTCACATCCTTTTGAAAACTTTTTCCTCTTGCCCTAAAAATATGCCCCTCTAGGTTTCATGTTTCCCACCTTAGGAAAAAGACACTTACTATTCACTTCTTCATGATCTTATAAACTTCTATAAGGTCACTCCCTTGACCTCTTACACTCCAGCAGAAAAGTGACCCAGCTTATTTTATAACTCAACCCCTCCGTTCTCAGCAACATCCTGGTAAATCTTTTCTGAGCCCTGTCCAGTTTAAAAATACCCTTCCTATAGCAGAGCGACTAGAAGAGGCCTCCCTAAAGCCCTATACAACCTTAGTGTGATATCCCAACTCCTGAACTTAAAGATCAGAGCAGACATGGTAAACGCCGCCTTAAGCACCTGTGACACATGTTTCAAAGCATTGTGTACTTGAACCCCTAGGTCTCTGTCCCACAACACTTACCCAGGGCCCTACTGATAATTGTGTAACTCCTGCTGTTGTTTCTTTTACCAAAATGCAGTACCTCATATTTATCCAAATTAAACTCCATCTGTCACTCTTCAGCCCATTGACCTAATTAATCAAGATCTCCTCCTTTGATCTATTTTTTTAAAACCCTTCACAGCTCATTGCCACAATTGTGGTGTCACAAGCACACTTGCTAATCATGCCTCACTTATTATCATCCAAATTGTTTTATATAAATGACAATTGAAAATGGACCCAATACCAATCCCTGTGGAACACCACTAGTCACAGCATCCAGTCAAGAAACAACCCTCCACCACCATCCTCTGTCTCTCCCTTTAAGCCAGTTTTGTATCCAGTTGGCAGGCTCATCCTGAATCCCATGTGATCTAACTTTACTAATTAAACTACTATGCTGAACCTTGTCAAACTCTTTACTAAGCCCCATGTAAGTAATGTCTTCTGTTGTGTTTTCATCAATCTTTGAGTTTTCTTTTGAGGAAGTAACCAATCAAGTTTGTGAGGCACTGTTTCCCCTACACAAAACCATGCTGATATCTTTAATCATTCCTTGCCTCTCCAATTACATGTAAATCCTATCTTGCAAAATTACCCCCAACAACTCTCCCACACCAATGTCAGACTCGCAGGTCTGTAGTTCCAAGGCTGCTCCTTACAGCCTTTCTTAAATAAAGGCCCAACAGTAGCCACCCTCCAGTCTCTGACATTTCACCTGTGGTTATAGATGATACAAATTTCTGCTAGGGGGTCCCACAATTTCCACTCTAACTTCACACATGTCCTGAGATACACTTGATCAGGTCCCAGAGATGTATGCTCCTTTATGTATCCTAAGACTTCCAGAACTACTACTTCTGTCACTCCTATCCTTACATCAGCTAAGTTTCTGTACTAGTTATGATGTCCAAGTCCCATACGTGCCCTGAGTCATCTGCCTTATCTCTAAGATCCCTTCCATCAAAATAAATGCAATTTGATTCTTCAGAGTTGCTTCGTTCTCCTTGACTGTCTTTTCCAGTGAACTTTTGATTCACAACCATTGTCCTCTAGTTTTCTATTTATATTGCTACTTAGGAACCTCCATCCCCACTCTCTACCAGTTTAAAAGTGCTTTATATTCTGACAAGTCATCTGACCTACCACTCCTCTTCGCAGAAGTGGAAGTTTATTTCCCTTTTTTTTTATTTTTGATGTTTTCCCCAACTACTTCAGTTAACCATGGATGGTGGTTCCTCCCATCAGAATTTCTCTTTGCTGTAGAAATGTATTCCGAAATAGAACTAGCTAATCTTTCTGCCAGGATGTTGATCCCTTTCCAGTTCAGGTGAAATTTATCCCTTTTTGAACAGTATTTTCTGCCCTAGAAGAGATCCCAATGATCCAACAATTGGAATCCTGGCACACTGCACCATCGCTTCAGCCATTGATTTATCTTCCATGTCTTCTTATTCCTACTCTCACTAGCATGTGGCACCAGGACTAAACTAGAGATTACCTTTGAGGATCAGCCTTTTACCATTCTACCTAACTTCTTACATTCACTCTGCAAAGGCTTAACCCTTTTTCTAACTATTGCGTTCTTACCAATGTGTACAACAACTTCCGGCTTCTCGCTATCCCCTTTGACCGTGTGCTTGAGCTTCAAGAATTTTGAGAAGTCCTGAACCTTGGCACCGGGAAGGCAACATACTATCATAGATTCACACTAACTCTGGATGTGAGTTTGCTCGCTGAGCTGGAAGGTTTGTTTTCAGACGTTTCGTCACTTTTTTTTTTATTTGAAAAAATATACTTTATTCATAGAATGTACAAAAAATAAAACATTTATACACCTACCCAGTCATGCAAGCCACTCCGGGTTACCCGGGGGTACGTACACCAACTAAAAGGGAAAAAAAAACAAAACAGAGAAAAAAAAACAAAGCAAAGAAACCGCCCCGGCAGTCGTCACCCCGCACAGTCCCAGTTGGCCCCCTGACCAGTTGGGGAAGGCACCAGCTGGGCCCAGTTACCAGATAGGATTCTTTTCCCTTTTCTGGACGAGGGGGCTCATACGGTGGTCTTTCCCCACCGCGCCTTGGCGGCGGCTGCCCCAAGCTTTAGCGCATCCCTCAGCACGTAGCCCTGGACCTTGGAGTGCGCCAGTCTGCAACACTCGGTCGGGGTCAGTTCTTTCAGCTGGCAGACCAGCAAGTTGCGGGCAGACCAAAGAGCGTCTTTCACCGCATTGATGGTCCTCCAGGCGCAGCTGATGTTGGTCTCGGTGTGCGTCCCCGGAAACAGCCCGTAGAGCACGGAGTCCCGTGTCACGGAGCTGCTCGGGACGAACCTCGACAAATACCACTGCATCCCCCTCCAGACCTCCTGCGCATAGGCACACTCCAGAAGGAGGTGATCAACAGTCTCGTCCCCCCCGCAGCCACCTCGAGGGCAGCGTGCGGTGGCGCAGAGATTCCGGGCATGCATAAAGGATCTCACTGGCAGAGCCCCTCTCACCACCAGCCAAGCAATGTCCTTGTGCTTGTTTGAAAGTTCTGGCGATGAGGCATTCTGCCAAACGACTTTGGCAGTCTGCATGGGGAACCACACGACGGGATCCACCCTCTCCTTTTCCCGAAGGGTCCTGAGGATACTACGTGCTGACCACTGCCTGACGGCCTTGTGGTCAAAGGTGTTTCCTTTCAAAAATTTCTCCACGAAGGACAGGTGGTACGGAACGGTCCAACTACTCGGAGCGTTCCGCGGCAACGAGGCCAGGCCCATCCTTCGCAACACCGGGGACAGGTAGAACCTCAGTAAGTAGTGACACTTGGTGTTTGCATACTGAGGATCTACGCACAGCTTGATGCGGCCACACACAAAGGTAGCCGTCAGGGCGAGGGTGGCGTTCGGTACGCCCTTTCCCCCATTTCCCAGGTCTTTGAACATGGTATCTCTGCGGACCCGGTCCATCCTCGACCCCCAAATGAAGTGGCAGATGGCCCGGGTGACCGCAGCGGCGCAGGTCCAGGTAATAGGCCAGGCCTGCGCCACATACAACAGTACCGAAAGCCCCTCGCACCTGACAACCAGGTTCTTACCCGCGATGGAGAGGGACCGGAGCGTCCACCTGCCCAGCTTCTGCTTAAATTTGGAGATACGCTCCTCCCAAGTCTTAGTGCATGCCCCAGCTCCACCAAACCAAACACCCAGCACCTTCAGGTAGTCTGTCCTGACGGTGAAGGGGATGAAGGAGCGGTCGTCCCAGTTCCCGAAGAACATGACCTCGCTCTTACCCCTATTGACTTTGGCACCCGAGGCCAGTTCAAACTGGCCGCAGATGTCCAACAGCCTACTCACCGACCGACGATCGGTGCAGAAGACGGCGACATCATCCATGTACAGGGAGGTCTTGACCTGAAGGCCTCCGCTGCCTGGGATAGTCACGCCCTTCAGGCTCACGTCCTTCCTGATGGAGGCGGCGAAGGGCTCCACACAGCACACGAACAAGGCAGGAGAGAGCGGGCAGCCCTGCCTGACTCCAGATCTAACAGGAAAACTGTCTGATTCCCACCCGTTGATCGAGACTGCGCTAACGATGTTGGCGTAGAGCAGCCGGATCCAATTGCAGATGCCCTCCCCGAACCTCAATTTGGAGAGGACGTCCCTCATGTAAGCATGAGAGACCCTGTCGAAGGCCTTCTCCTGGTCCAGGCTGACGAGGCAGGTGTCCACCCGCCTGTCCTGTACGTAGGCGATCGTATCCCTGATGAGCGCGAGGCTCTCAGCGATCTTCCTGCCCGGCACAGCACAGGTTTGGTCAGGGTGAATCACCGACTCCAGGACAGACCTGACCCGGTTGGCTATGACCTTGGCCAGGATTTTGTAGTCCACGTTCAAAAGTGAAATGGGACGCCAATTCTTAATTTCTTCCCTCTCCCCCTTCCTCTTGTAAATGAGGGTGATGATGCCCTTCCTCATGGACTTGCACATTTCCCCTGCCCGAAGCGCACTATCGTACACCTCCAGCAGGTCCTGGCCGACCAGGCCCCACAGAGCAGAATACAGCTCGACCGGTAAGCCATCACTTCCGGGAGTCCTATTCCTCTGCAAGGACTTGAGGGCTCTGGCCAGCTCGTCCAGGGATATCGGCCGGTCCAGCCACTCCCTCGTGCCGTCATCTAAGACCTCCGTGATAGACGACAGGAACGACTCGGAGGCCGTGCTGTCCGTGGGTTTCGTGTCGTACAGTCCGGCATAGAAGGATCTGCTGATCCTCAAAACGTCGGGCCGAGACGACGTCACCGAGCCGTCGTCCTCCTTCAGCCGGCTAAGCACAGAGCTCTCTTTGTGCACCTTCTGAAAGAAGAAACGCGAGCACGTCTCGTCCTGCTCCACAGAGCGGACCCTGGACCGGAAGATTATCCTGGAGGCCTCCGCGGCGAAGAGCGAGGCTTGCTGGCCCCTCACCTCGCGGAGGTCCTCCGTGACATCGACCCCCATCAACTGCAGAAGGAGCAGGTTCTGCACCCTTTTCTGGAGTCGCGACAGCCTTCCCCGCCTCTCTCTTGCCTTCTGAACACCCTTGAGGACAAAGAACCTCTTGATGTTCTCCTTCACCGTCTCCCACCAGTCGCCTGGAGACTCAAATAGGGGTTTCACGGTCCTCCAACCGGTGTACTCCCTCTTAAGCTCCTCGACGTTCTCTGGGGTCAACAGAGTCGTGTTGAGCTTCCACGTCCCCTTGCCGGCCGGCTGGTCGTCCTGTAAGTGACAGTCGGCCCACAGGAGGCAGTGGTCATAGAACATAGAACATAGAACAGTACAGCACAGAACAGGCCCTTCAGCCCACAATGTTGTGCCGACCATTGATCCTCATGGATGCACCCTCAAATTTCTGTGACCATATGCATGTCCAGCAGTCTCTTAAATGACCCCAATGACCTTGCTTCCACAACTGCTGCTGGCAACGCATTCCATGCTCTCACAACTCTCTGCGTAAAGAACCTGCCTCTGACATCCCCTCTATACTTTCCACCAACCAGCTTAAAACTATGACCCCTCGTGCTAGCCATTTCTGCCCTGGGAAATAGTCTCTGGCTATCGACTCTATCTATGCCTCTCATTATCTTGTATACCTCAATTAGGTCCCCTCTCCTCCTCCTTTTCTCCAATGAAAAGAGACCGAGCTCAGTCAACCTCTCTTCATAAGATAAGCCCTCCAGTCCAGGCAGCATCCTGGTAAACCTCCTCTGAACCCTCTCCAAAGCATCCACATCTTTCCTATAATAGGGCGACCAGAACTGGACGCAGTATTCCAAGTGCGGTCTAACCAAAGTTTTATAGAGCTGCAACAAGATCTCACGACTCTTAAACTCAATCCCCCTGTTAATGAAAGCCAAAACACCATATGCTTTCTTAACAACCCTGTCCACTTGGGTGGCCATTTTAAGGGATCTATGTATCTGCACACCAAGATCCCTCTGTTCCTCCACGCTGCCAAGAATCCTATCCTTAATCCTGTACTCAGCTTTCAAATTCGACCTTCCAAAATGCATCACCTCGCATTTATCCAGGTTGAACTCCATCTGCCACCTCTCAGCCCATCTCTGCATCCTGTCAATGTCCCGCTGCAGCCTACAACAGCCCTCTACACTGTCAACGACACCTCCGACCTTTGTGTCGTCTGCAAACTTGCTGACCCATCCTTCAATTCCCTCGTCCAAGTCATTTATAAAAATTACAAACAGTAGAGGCCCAAGGACAGAGCCCTGTGGAACCCCACTCACCACTGACTTCCAGGCAGAATATTTTCCTTCTACTACCACTCGCTGTCTTCTGTTGGCCAGCCAATTCTGTATCCAAGCAGCTAAGTTCCCCTGTATCCCATTCCTCCTGACCTTCTGAATGAGCCTTCCATGGGGAACCTTATCAAATGCCTTACTGAAGTCCATATACACCACATCCACAGCTTGACCCTCATCAACCTTACTAGTCACATCCTCAAAAAACTCGATAAGGTTTGTAAGGCATGACCTACCCCTCACAAAGCCGTGTTGACTGTATTTGATCAAGCCATGCTCTTCCAGATGGTCATAAATCTTATCCCTCAGAATCCTTTCTAACACCTTGCAGACGACAGACGTGAGACTTACCGGTCTATAATTGCCGGGGATTTCCCTATTTCCTTTCTTGAAGAGAGGAATTACATTTGCCTCTCTCCAGTCCTCAGGTACGACTCCAGTGGAGAGCGAGGATGCAAAGATCTTCGCAAGTGGCGAAGCAATTGCATTTCTCGCTTCCCAAAGCAGCCGAGGACAAATCTGATCCGGGCCTGGCGACTTGTCAATCTTAATGTTTGACAAAATTTTCAGTACATCAGCTTCCTCTATCTCTATCCATTCCAGCATGCACACCTGCTCTTCAAAGGTTTCATTCACTACACAGGTCGTTTCTTTCGTAAAGACAGAAGCAAAAAACTCATTTAGGGCTTCCCCTACCTCCTCAGGCTCCACACACAAGTTCCCTATGCTATCCCTGATCGGCCCTACTCTTTCTTTGACCATTCTCTTATTCCTCACGTAAGTGTAAAATGCCTTTGTGTTTTCCCGGATTCCTTCTGCCAAGCCTTTCTCGTGCCCCCTCCTGGCTCTCCTCAGACCATTTTTGAGCTCCTTCCTTGCCTGCATGTAATCCTCTCTAGCTGAACTTGACCCTAGCTTCCTCCACCTTATGTAAGCTACCTTCTTCCTTTTCACTAGAAGCTCCACCGCTCTCGTCATCCAAGGTTCCTTTATCTTACCCCGTCTTGCCTGTCTCAGAGGGACATATTTACTCATCACTCCCAACAACTGTTCCTTAAACAATCTCCACATGTCTATAGTTCCCTTACCATGGAACAACTGCTCCCAGTCCATGTTTCCTAACTCGTGTCTAATCGCATCATAGTTTCCTCTTCCCCAATTAAATATCCTCCCATTCTGCCTAATCCTCTCCTTCTCCATAGCTATGTAGAATGAGAGAGTGTTATGGTCACTATCACCAAAATGCTCTCCCACCACAAGATCTGATACCTGCCCCGGCTCGTTTCCGAGCACCAAGTCTAGAATGGCCTCTCCCCTCGTCGGCCTGTCAACGTACTGCGTTAGGAAACCCTCCTGAACACACCTTACAAAAACAGCTCCATTCAAATCTTCTGCTCGAAGGAGCTTCCAATCAATATTAGGAAAGTTAAAGTCACCCATTACAACAACCCTACTGCGTCCACACTTTTCCAAAATCTGTCGACCTATGCTTTCTACAATCTCCCTGCTGCTATTGGGGGGCCTGTAGTAAACCCCTAACGAGGTGACTACTCCCTTGCTGCTCCTAATTTCCACCCATACTGACTCAGTAGGCAGATCTTCCTCGACAATGGAAGCTTCTGTAGCTGTGATACCCTCTCTGATTAGTAGTGCTACACCCCCTCCTCTTTTTCCCCCCTCCCTATTCTTTTTAAATGTTCTAAACCCTGGAATATCCAGCAACCATTCCAGCCCATGAGGAACCCATGTCTCTGTTATGGCCACAACATCATAGCACCAGGTACTGATCCATGCTCTAAGTTCATCACTTTTATTCCTGATACTCCTTGCATTAAAGCAAACACACTTTAACCGATCCCTTGGTTCCTTCCCAGGAAAATCCTTCCCACTAGCTGGTCTACCTCTTGCTACTGCCTCACCTGCATCAACGCTCACCTCTGGTATACAGCTCAGGTTCCCACCCCCCTGCCATACTAGTTTAAACCCTCTCGAACTACTCGAGCAAACCTTCCACCCAGGACATTGGTCCCCTTCCAGTTCAGATGCAACCCGTCCTTCTTGTACAGGTCCCACCTTCCCCAGAAGGCATCCCAATTATCAACATATCTGAAACCCTCCCTCCTACACCAGCTGCGTAGCCACGTGTTCAGCTGCGCCCGCTCCCTGTTCCTCACCTCGCTATCTCGTGGCACCGGTAGTAAACCAGAGAACACTACTCTGTTCGTCCTGCTCTGCAGCTTCCATCCTAACTCCCTGAAATCACTTTTTATATCCTCAAACCTATTTCTGGCTATATCATTTGTGCCAATATGTAACACGATTTCTGGCTGTTCACCCTCCCCTTTCAGAACTTTATACACCCGATCGGAGACGTCCCGGACCCTGGCACCAGGGAGGCAACATACCTTCCGGGAATCCCGATCTTGCCCACAAAATCTCCTGTCGATTCCCCTAACTATCGAGTCCCCTACCACGAGTACTTTTCTATTCTGCCCCCTTCCCTTCTTTGCCACAGTGTCAGGCTCAGTGCCAGAGAACTGACTACTATGGCTTTCCTCTGGTAGGTCAACCCCCCCAGCAGTATCCAAAACGGTATACTTATTGCTGAGGGGAATGCCCACAGGGGATCTCTGCACTGTCTGTCTGTCCCCTTTCCTCCCCCTAACTGTAACCCATCTATCCTTGTCCTGAGCCTTAGGAGTGACCAACTCCCGATAACTCCTCTCAATTACCCAGAGAAGAACACCGGCTCGACACCAGTGGATCTGACTGAGAACGTCCGTGACACAAACAGGAAGTCTATCCTTGAGCGGATAGACCCGTCTGGCCGCGACCAGGTGTACCTCTGCTGCGCTCCGTCTGCAGGGGTGCTGAAGACGTCGAGCAGCTTGGCGTCCTTCACCGTGCCCATCAGGAATCTGGACGTGACGTCCAGTTGAATCCCCCCACCCGCTGTCCCCACGCCGGATCTTCCATCTGCATCAATGATGCAGCTGAAGTCTTCGCCTAGGATGACCGGCCTGGACGTAGCCAGCGGGGGTAGAAGCCGCTGCAGGACGGCCAACCGCTCACTTCGTACCACTGGGGCGTACACGTTGATCAGCCTCAGGGGAGCGTTCCTGTAGGTGATGTCAGCCACTAGGAGGCGCCCCCCCACCACCTCCTGAACTTGAGAGATGGCGAAGTTGTGCCCCCGCAGCAGAATAGCCAGGCCCGAGGAGCGACAGTCGTTACGCCCCGACCAGATCGAAGGCCCACAGGTCCAGGCGCCGGACCGTTTCCCGTACCTGCCGAGGTGCGGTATCCCGCACTCCTGCAGAAACAGGAGGTCTGCCTTGATGGTGGTCAGGTAGGCCAACGTGGACACACATCTCGCGGTTGACTTGACGCTGCGCACATTAATGCTCGCAATTCGTACCCCCATTGTGGGCAGTGACCGCAGTACCCTCCCCAAGTCCAAGGTCCAGCCCCTCCATCTGTCCCTTCATGCCCATTGCCTGGGCTAACTGCTGGACGCTCTCTGGGCTCAGGAAACCATCTGTGCTGCCTTCCGGGTGGCATCCCCCCGTCAGGGGTGCGGAGGCAGGAGGGTCCGGCTCCGGATCAGGCTGGGGACGTGCTGTTTCCTCCTTCCCGCCTGGAAGTTCCGGGGGGCCCTCCAGTGCTCCAGCGGCACTTGACTGGGTGTCGGAGTGAGCCTCAGGACGCCTCCCGTCACCTGGAAGCGGGGTGCTGCTTTCCTTCCCCCTCGAGACCTTTAATTTCTGCTTCGGGTGGGCCCTCTCCGAATCCTCCTCGTCAGAGGAGCTCTTATAGCCCCCCTGTAGCTGTCTCTTCCCTCCTGATTGTTGCGGTTCCTGGGCCCGTCGACGCACCTTCCTCCTCGCTTTCGGGACTGTAGTCCACTCCCCTGGGTCGCCTGTCGCCGCCTCCATTGGCTCCGGGTTGTCGGGGGGGGATCGGAGCCTGCAGGGGTGCTTTGCTGGCCTCGGGCCCATCCTGCAGGGCTGGGCCCTCCTGCACGGCCTGGCCCTCCTGCACATTAGTGGGGTCCTTGCTGGGCCCTGGTGCCTTCCTCTCCTCCGGGGGGGCTGGCCCCGCATTTCCCCTGCCGGCGACCTGGGCGTAGGTGGTACCCCGCCGCGGGCATGCCCTATAGAAGTGGCCCGCTTCCCCGCAAAGGTTGCAGCTTCTCTCTCGTGGGCAATCCTTTGCAAGGTGTCCCTCCTCCCTGCAGATGGTGGCTTTGCAGTCGGCCGCCATGTGACCTGACCTACCACAGGCATGGCAGACTTTAGGTTGCCTTGCATAGGTCAGGTAGCCCCTGCTCCCGCCGATCGCGAAGCTGGACGGTGGGTGTGCGACATTCCCGTCTGTGCCCATCCTCAGCGTCACCTTGACCTGCCTCTTACTCGTCCAGATGCCAAAGGGGTCCACCACGTCAGTTAGGTCCCCTTCCACCTTCACATACCTTCCGAGGAAGGTCAGGACATCAACTGCTGGCACATGCGGGTTGTACATGTGTACAGTCACCATACGGCTCCTCTGTGCTGGCGTCACAAACAGTGGGACAGCGGTCAATACAGAGAGGGGGCCCTCACCTCCTTTCTCCTTGAAAACCTCCAGGAAGCGCTCGCAAAGCTTGGCACTCCGGAAGGTCACATCGTAAAAACCCCCTCCAGGGAAATCCTGCAGGCAGTAAATGTCCGCAGCAGCAAACCCACAACAGTCCAACAGGACCCTCTTCACGAAGAAGGTGCGGTCCACAGGTGCACCTTCATCCATCTTCTTTACAGAAACACGGATGGTGTTCTGGACCCCCTGACCTGGGGCACGAGCACTTGCCGCAGCCATCATTGCAGGTTGGCTGCCCCCCTGAACCAGCGTTAGGCCGAAGCCAGCATTAAGATCCACTGGTCGCAAGGGTGCACAGCCAACCCGACGTCCTCCTTTCACCTCCAAGACAGCACTCTCGTCCTCTCAGTCCACAAGAGAGTGGGTCTTTATTGTGTTCGAGATGTAAGCTGGTTCACTGAGCTGTAAGGTTTGTCCCCAGATGTTTTGTCACCATTCTAGGTAACATCAACAGTGAGCCTCCGACGAAGCACTGGTGTTATGTCCCGCTTTCTATTTATCTGGTTAGGTTTCCTTGGGTTGGTGATGTCATTTCCTGCTTTGGTGATATCACTTCCAGTTCTTTTTCTCAGGGGATGGTAGATTGGCTCCAAATCAATGTGCTGCTTGATGGAGTTCTGGTTGGAATGCCATGCTTCTAGGAATTCTCGTGGGTGTCTCTGTTTGGCTCGTCCTAGGATGGATGTGTTGACATGACCCACTATCACTCGTATCCTTACATACAGATGAGGAAGGACAACACATCCATCCTAGGACAAGCCAAACAGAGACACGCACGAGAATTCCTAGAAGCATGGCATTCCAACCGGAACTCCATCAACAAACACATTGATTTGGAGCCAATCTACCATCCCCTGAGAAAAAGAACAGGAAATGACATCACCAACACAGGAAATGACATCGCCAACCCAAGGAAACCTAACCAGATAAATAGAAAGCGGGACATAACACCAGCGCTTCGTCGGAGGCTCACTGATGTTACCTAGAATGGTGACGAAATGTCTGAAAACGAACCTTCCAGCTCAGCGAGCAAACTCCCATCCAGAACCTCAACCTGAGCTACAAATCTTCTCAAAACTCGCTATTCACACTAACTGCTACAGAAACTCCTGTCTGTGCCCCTCAGGAGATTCCCCATAACAATTATTCTTTTACGTCTTAACAAACCCTGCTCAACATAAAATTCATTCCTAGTGCCCCAGCTTGACAACCTTTGAAGAGACTAACCCTTCAACCCCAGTATCTGAAACTAAATATTGCTTGAGAGGGGAATATCCATAGGAGACTTTAGAATTAGTTTCTTACCTTTTGTGACAGTTGCCCATCTCTGTCTGATCCTGCTCTATAACCACCTCTCTAAATCTACTAACCATCACATCTTGTAGCTTGAATATTGTCAGTGGCATTAAGCCTAAAACGATGCTCTTAAAAGCAACTTCTATATTTAAAAACTACCCTTCCTTACAGATTTTAATCTAACAAAAAAAATTTTTAACGATTAAAACATTTAAAAGAAAATCAAGCACTTAGCTGAAATTCCCATCACCTGACAAAAAGCTTCCTCCTGGAGTCCTGTATCCATGACTTTTCAAATCTCTGGATAAACGAAGAAAATCTCTCTCCAGAGCTGCTGAGCAAACACGAGGACAGGCCTCTGCCACAAGCTCTGTGTGGAAAACTATCTCTCCTTTGCATATTTCCTTCACTTTTTTAACTATAAAACTCCTTCTAGAAAGTTTTTAAAAAGTTTCCTCATCTCCCCTCTGGTCTGTTTTGCCCATTATCTTACGTCCATGCCCCTCTGTTTATTGGCTCTTCTCCCAGTGGAAACCAAGTAAGCCAGGAGAAACAACCAAATCCTTTCACCTCCACTAAAAAGCTCTGTCAGTTGGGTCTGGTATGTGTGTAACAGTTTTTAAGACCATGGTTCAGAAGGTCAGGGTATAGAATTGGTTTTGGGTGATAGGGAATAATTGTGGAAATTAATCGCTAGTGGTAGAGGTCTACAAGCACCCCCGCCCTGCCCAACAGTTACCAATATGCAGGGCAAAGTATACAGGAGGTCATATTGGGTATTTGTGATAAGGGGGTGGCAATAATCATGGATGATTTTAATCTGTGTATACACTGGAAAACAGAAAGCTTGGCCATCGTAGCCTGGATGAGGAATTTATAATGCTTTTAAGGTAGGTCCTTAGAGAGTCACATTCTTGAACCAATCAGAGCAGATTGTTAATATTGCAGATGTTTAATGAAACAGGATTAATTAACGACTTCAGTGTAAAGGCATTTCTGGACAGCAGCGACCACGATATGAATTTAATGTAGTCTAGTCTTTAAAAAAATCGTGTGCCGAAGATCAATATTTTAAACTTGAATCGAGACAACTATATGGACTTGGGAGCTGAGCTAACTGAAGTGAATTTGGATACAGGGCTAAGAGATGGATCAATGGAAAAAATAGTAGCAGGTGTTTAGGGGATATTACAGAGCAATCAAGATTAGATACATTCCTACAGTAAAGTTCTGGAGGGAGGAACAGCCATCAATGGTTAACTAAAGAAGTTGGGGAAAGCATCTAATTTTAAGGGGAGAAAGCTTAATTCTATAAAGATGAGTGATGGATCAGATGGTTTGTCACAATGTATGGAAAATAAAATGACTAAAGGGTTAAATCACAAGGAAGAAAGAGCATGTGAGAGGATGCTAACTAGAAACGTGAAAACAGATAGCAAGAGTTTCTGCAGGTATGTAAAGAAAAATGTCAAGTGAATCTGAACATAGAACATTACAGCACAGTACAGGCCCTTCGGCCCTCGATGTTGTGCCGACCTGTCATACCGATCTCAAGCCCATCTAACCTACACTATTCCACGTACGTCGATATGCTTATCCAAGGACGACTTAAATGTACCTAAAGTTGGTGAATCTACTACCGTTGCAGGCAAAGCGTTCATTCCCTTACTACTCTCTGAGTAAAGGAACTACCTCTGACATCTGTCCTATATCTTTCACCCCTCAATTTAAAGCTATGCCCCCTTGTGCTTGCCATCACCATCCTAGGAAAAAGGCTCTCCCTATCCACCCTATCTAACCCTCTGATTATTTTATGTTTCAATTAAGTCACCTCTCAACCTTCTTCTCTCTAATGAAAACAGCCTCAAGTCCCTCAGCCTTTCCTCGTAAGACCTTCCCTCCATACCAGGCAACATCCTAGTAAATCTCCTCTGCACCCTTTCCAAAGCTTCCACATCCTTCTTATAATGCGGTGACCAGAACTGTACACAATACTCCAAGTGCGGCCGCACCAGAGTTTTGTACAGCTGCAGCATAAACTTTTGGTTCTGGAACTCGATCCTGTTATTAATAAAAGCTAAAACACTGTATGCCTTCTTAACAGCCCTGTCAACCTGGGTGGTAACTTTCAAGGGTCTTTGTACATGGACACCGAGATCTCTCTGCTCATCTTCACTGCTAAGAATCTTACCAATAGCCCAGTACTTTGGATTCCGGTTACTCCTACCAAAGTGCATCACCTCACACTTGTCCGCATTAAACTCCATTTGCCAACTATCTGTGTCTCTCTGCAACCTACAGCATCCTTCGTCAGTATCCACAACTCCACTGACCTTAGTGTTGTCTGCAAATTTACTAACCCATCCTTCTATGCCTTCATCCAGGTCGTTTATAAAAATAGCAAACAGCAGTGGACCCAACACTGACCCTTGTGGTACACCACTAGTAACTGGATCTGCTAGAGAGTAGAATAGTGGAAAATAATGGTGAATGAAATAAAGAAATATGTGCTGCTTGTCTTCACTGTAGAGGATATTTAAAAACCCAGTAACAGCTGTAAAAGAGGAGGTTGAAGGGAGGGACTTTTTGAAATTATAATCATGAGAAAAGTGATACTGAGCAAACTGTTGTTGCTGTAGGCTGACAAGGTCTGGGTGCACTTCTTCCTAATAACTCAAAAGAGGTGGCTACTGAAGAGCAGACACAGTGGTGTCAATTTTTCAAAAGTCACTAGATTCTGGAAAATTTCTATCAGCTAGAAAATGGGAAGTAGAATCCCTTTATTCAATAAGGAAAAGAGGCAGTAAACCAGAAACCATACACCAGTTAACTTGACAAAGTGTGGGGCTGGATGAACACAGCAGGCCAAGCAGCATCTTAGGAGCACAAAAGCTAATGTTTCGGGCCTAGACTCTTCATCAGAAAAGGGGGATGGGGAGAGGATTCTGAAATAAATAGGGAGAGATGGGAAGCCAGACTGAAGATGGATAGTGGAGAGGAGAGTATGGGAGGGGATAGGTCAGTCCGGGGAGGACGGACAGGACAAGGGGGTGGGATGAGGTTAGTAGGTAGGAAATGGGGGTGCGGCTTTAGGTGGGAGGGATGACAGGTTAGGGAGGCGGGGACGAGTTGGGCTGGTTTTGGGATGCAGTGGGGGGAGGGGAGATTTCGAAGCTTATGAAGTCCACATTGATACCATTGGGCTGCAGGGCTCCCAAGCGGAATATAAGTTGCTGTTCCTGCAACCTACCGGTGGCATCATTATGGCATTGCAGGAGGCCCAGAATGGACATGTCGTCTAAGGAATGGGAGGGGGAGTTGAAATGGTTCGCGAATGAGAGGTGCAGTTGTTTATTGCGAACCGAGCATAGGTGTTCTGCAAAGTGGTCCCCAAGCCTCCGCTTGGTTTCCCCAATGTAGAGGAAGCCACACTGGGTACAGCAGATGCAGTATATCACATGGGCGGATGTGCAGGTGAACATCTGCTTGATTTGGAAAGTCATCTTGGGGCTTGGGATGGGGGTGAGGGAGGTGGTGTGGGGGCAAGTGTAGCGCTTCCTGTGGTTGCAGGGGAAGGTGCCGGGTGTGGGGTTGGAGGGGAGTGTGGAGCGGACAAGGGAGTTACTGAGAGTGGTCTCTCCAGAAGACGGACGAGGATGGGGTTGGAAAAATGTCTTTAGTGGTGGGGTCAGATTGTAGATGGCGGAAGTGTCGGAGGATGATGCGTTGTATCCGGAGGTTGGTGGGGTGGTATGTGAGGACGAGGGGGATTCTCCTTTGGTTATTGCGGGGGCGGGGTGTGAGGGATGAGGCGCAGGAAGTGCGGGAGACACGGTTGAGGGTGTTCTGGACCACTGCGGGGGGATGTTGCGGTCCTTCAAGAACGAGCGTTTGTGCTCCTAAGATGCTGCTTGGCCTGCTGTGTTCATCCAGCTCACCCTTCGTTATCTTGGATTCTCCGGCATCTGCAGTTCCCATCATTTCTCATCTCTTACCAGTTAGCTTGACATCTTGTTTTGGGGATCATATTAGAATCAATTATTTAGGGAAGCTGTAACTGGGCATTTGGGGAGGAAAAAAATCCCTCAGGGTAATCAGGAAGAGTCAGCATGTTTTGAGGAAAAAAATAATTGAAGTTCTTTGAAATAGTAACTGTGGGTAAAGAAGAGTTCATTGACACATTGTTCTTGAACTTGCAGAAGGCATTTGAGAAAATGCCGCATGAAAGTTTGTTTGCAAAGTAGAAATACCTGATGTGAGGGTGTAACAGTAGCATGGACAGAAGATTCTTTGCCTGGCTGGTTAGTACACATAAATGTTGTTTTTGTTTTTGTTTGTCTGATTTGACAGGATGCGATAAAGGCAACTTATTGGGGTGTGTCCTGGAGGCTTTACAATTTATATCAATAGCTTAATGAGGGGAGTGAAGTCTCACTGCTAAATTTGAAGATGACATGAAGGTAACTAGTAAAGCACGCTATGAGGATGACATGAGACTAGAGGTGCATATAGATTGACTCGGCAAAATGTCTGGCAGATAAAGTGTAGTGTGGGAAAATGTGAAATTGGAAGACTGTTTACTTGAATGGAGAATAAATGCAAAATTCTAAGGAGCAGAGAGATCTAGTTGTTCCAGTGCTGCAATTACAATGTTAGCTTACAAGTCTGGCATTTACTCAAGATTTACAAAATTCTATCCTTTGAGAAGACCTGAATATAAAAGTAAACGTTGTCCTTCAGTGATAGAGGGCATTGGTTAGATCGTGTGTCTCATACTGTGCTCGCTTTGGGGTTCCTTATTTAAGGAAGGACTTGAATGCATTGGAAGTGGTTCGGTGGAGGTTTACTAGAATGATCCTTGGAATGACTGCACTGTCTGAGGAAAAGCTAGACACGCTGGGCTTATTTCCATTGGGATTTAGAAATGAGGGGTGACTTGATTGAAGCATGTAAGATCCTGAATGGTCTTAATGAGGTAGATGTGGAACAGATGTTTCCTCTAGTGGGTCAGTCCAGAACAAGGGAGATAACAAGGTGTAGAGCTGGATGAAAGCACCAGGCCAAGCAGCATCAGAGGAGCAGGAAAGCTGACATTTTGGGCCTAGACCCACAAGGAAGCCCTGTTTTAGAATGAAGAATCACCTCTGTAGGACAAAGTATTTCTCAGAGGGTTATACAACTCTGGAACTCTCCACGTCAGAAAGTGTTTGAGACAGATTATTGAATAATTTTAAAGCAGAGGTGGATAAATTCTTGTTTAGGGAAATCAAATATTACCGGAGATAGCTCGAACTGTGATATTCAAAACATAGACCGCCTGTGAATTTATTGAATGGAGCAGGCTTGGGGGACCAAATTACTTAATTTTGCTTCCAATTCATATTTCCATATACAAGACTAAAGCTTATTAACTAAAGTCTCCCTTCTCAATATAATAGAGTACGAAGACCAGAAGGCAGGATGTATTGAACTTGCTGAGATCCTGTGTTCGTAGACTCATTAAAATATGCTAAACATTTCAAATCTTGGGGTCCAAGAAATCAAATCTAATTTTAGGAGGTCCGACTGCAACTTCCACGTTGTAAACTCATGTAGATGGTGAAGATCCGAACGAAGGCAATGGCTGACCCGCTCTGAGACCCTGATACTGAACACCAGTTCCCTGCCGCCACCCCAGTCTCTGTGAATCTGTTATTGGGACTCGGTACTCTCTACGTGATCACTTGCCATGATAAATGTATTTGTAACCAGTCTTCTATTTTGCTGACAGATGTATTCTGGCATTAGATGGCTGGTCTAAACTGCTTATTGTAGAAGTTTTACGTTGAAGACATGAAGGTGACACTTTATTTCAGTGAGACCTGCAGTTATGTGATTACATTAACTCTGTCTCTTTGTTCTCTCCCAGCTTTCTGATTGACGACAGTCGGCACCTCCTCGATGTGAAAACTGAATAAGTATTTGCCTATGAGCTGCTGCATCTGATTGTGAATGTGTGAGAACGTGTCTTACTGAAATGACCATGTCAACATTTATCTGTGTGGACTTTGCACTGTTCACATTGGGATTTTCTGCGAAATATGTTGGTTTATCACTGCCACAGAAACCTGACCTGTTAATACAAGAATCTAAGATTTATTCGAGGCTCAGAACTCTGAAACAAAGGTTACGTCTCACTGAGACATGCTGGAAAACAAAGCCTGCTGTTCCTGGAGTTTTCACAAAAGTGAAGGTTTTATCAAAATATGCACTTTTCCATTTTACCTACCTTTTTAGACCCTGGTTAACAGAAAACCCAGCCCAGATTTATTATTTATTATTTATTACAAATAGATTCCAGTTACAGATAAATAAATATGAACTGTGGACGTATACATCTACTAATTAAAACTCTCGCCCCCTTATAAAATTCAGCTGGCACGCACACAGCCGAACAAAAAGAATTGGTGCTGAGAGTGGAAGGAAAACTGAGAAGGCATTTCAGTGGTGTCCATCCACATGTTTCGCTGCGATGATACTTTTGCTTGTCAGGATTTGCTGTTTCTCAGTCTCTTAAGGAATTTATTACCTCGTGTAGAAGGTACAGAATACCTAGTTCACAAATTGCCAAGTCCTTTAGCTATTGGTTAGAAGCCACAGTTTACAGCAACTGAGGGAAAACAAACTGGCTTTCTTCAGGCTTTGATTCTTCTTCTTATTGAGAAAGACACCAGTGCCCTTCCAGAGGTCTGAAGCCCTATGGCCATAATGTTGACACCCACAAGACTCCTGGGAGACAATGACATTGTTGGCAGGCATGGCCTTTGGTCTGTGAAAACACTAAACTCTCTGCACCACCTGAATAAGCAGCAGTGTTCATTCCACTTGGATTAATTGTCAGCACCTTTGCTTTTAGAAAGTGCAGCAATCCCTTCCTTCATTGTTGGTTTTTAAAACAATTCTTTTCTCATTTCAGTCCACAATTGAAAATGCAGAAATTTTTAAAAAGGAAACTTTCTTCTACAAGTGGAAGAATTTGGGGAAAGGGGAAGCATGTAGGACTGGCTATGCTTCTGTTCTAGAGAGTTGGCATAGAGACATTGGGCCAGATAGCATTGGGTCAGGGGTTGGCTGCTGCATGTTCATTTTTGATTGGAACCGTTGGGGAGGTGGTGTTATTGGACATATTGGTTATACTATCTGCACTTGCTGAAACTAAGGAAGATTGTGTTTCTCTTCTCAGCTCTGCCACCAAGTGGCAGAAAACACTGGAGCAGCCTGACCTTTTATTTTCATTTTCGCCCATGACTGTTTCTGAGGATGAAATGGAGTCTGTGGAGGGTGGGGGAAAGGTTAGGAAGGGGCGGCAGTGAGGTCATGGGAGGAAAGAAGGACTGGAGGAGGGAGTGGGTGATTCATTCATTCTTGACTCAGATTCAATCAGCCTAGAAAATACCCCTCACACTACAGTCATCCAGTGAATTTGCTGTTTTGACGTCATTGTAATCCTGTGTGCACACCTGTAGCAGCAAGATTGCTACTCACTGCTCCTATCCCTCACTCCACCTGTCTTTGGTGCTGTTTTGGTGTTGTTGCGATGTGGAGGTGCTGGTGTCAGACTGGGCTGGACTCAGTCATAAATTATACGACACCAGGTTATAGCCCAACAAGTTTATTTAAAAATGCTTGCTTTCGAAGCTCTGCTCACATTAACCTGAGGAAGGAGTAGAGCTTTGAAAGCTAGTGTTTTAGATAAATGTGTTGGAATATAACCTGGTGCTGTTTGATTTTTGAGCTTGATGTTGGTGGGAAGTGATGGCTGAAGTGGCTGCACTTAGGGCAGCACGGTGGCTCAGTGGCTAGCACTGCTGCCTCACAGCACCAGGGACCCGGGTTCGATTCCAGCCTCGGGCAACCATCTGTGTTGAGTTTGCACATTCTCCCCGTGTCTGCGTGGGTTTCCTCCAGGTGCTCTGGTTTCCTCCCCCGCTCCAAAGATGTGCAGGGTAGGTGGATTGGCCGTGCTATATCGCCCATTGTGTTCAGGGAGCTGTAGATTAGGTGGATTCTAGGGGAATGGGTTTAGGTGTCATGCTGTGAGGTATGGTGTGAATGTGTTGGGCCAAAGGGCCTGTTTCCACATTGTAGGGATTCTGTACGAAACTGGCTAAAATTATTTATTAACAAGCTTTCTCCTGTTTAATGGATTTGCCAGGCACCCTGAAATCATTGAATTGAGTGGTTAAATGCATCCACTGAATGTTAGAAATAATTTTGAATAAAGAAATACATTTTTTAAATATATCGGTCAGTATGTCCTAACATAACAGCTTAAAGGAGCATTATTGTGTGAAAACTGTTTTTAGATAGTCATTCCTTGTCATGGAAACTTGGGATGAGCAGTAAATACTGGTCTTGCTGTGCATTTTCTGGTGTTCCTCTCACTCCTGTGTTGTATTCCCTGGTGTTTATCATAGTCTTGTTCAGTATTTCCTAGTATTTAATGCAATCCTGTGTTTCTTAATGTTTTACACAGTCCTTTCTTTCACATTGTAAACAGAAGAGTTATTTTTCTTGAAGAGATTATTTATGATCTGACCCTTGACTCTTAAGCACAAATCCTCTGAACAGAATAATAGTTTGGTTTTGTGTTTATTAGTGATTTATTTTGTGACAAAACATCTCCAATGTCTTTTAAATAAAAGTTGAAAAAGTTCAAAACACTGCAATTAGGTGAGTCAACATTATAAGCAAGCACAGTGTCGCGCATACACTTAGAGCAATACTAAATCATTGCACAGACTTCTTGCCATATTTCAGGAACAGCTGTGAGAGCTTTGGAAGTCTTTTAAAAGAGATTAACCAGCTTAGCTTAGTTCCAGGAGTGAGACTGGAAGAAATTGGAGAACACTGATTTTCAGAGCAGAGAAGATTTGAAGGAGATTTGCTTAAAATAAGCAAGAGTTTTGATCAAGTCAATAAACTAAATCTACCTGCAGGACATTGGGTAACTGGTGGGCTCAGAATGAAGATGATTAACAGAGAAACCAAAAGCAGCTTAATCATTTTACAGAATGGTTAGAATGTACTGCCTGATAATCTGTACCCACCAGCTCAGTAATATCCTTCAAGAAGGGAGCTAGCTAAATGCTTGACTGTAGGGACAAATACAGGAGCATAGCAAAAGAGCAGGTAAGGGAGCATTCTGCTGCATTATTCTGTTTCGTATACATAAGCCTAGAAAATGAACATCATCATTCACGTGCTGTTAACACATTCATCTAACCATGAAGCATGCCTCAAACAGAGCTACTTGTCATACATGGTTACAGCATGCATCCAATAGTTAATATACAGCATATGTGCCTGTGCTGGTTATAGTACGGTGTTAGCTGATCTGTTGTGTTGCTCATGATTGGTTTATGTTGCAATAGCTTCAGCTCCATCTGAACAAGCACTGCCAGAGTTGGACAAATTACTTATTCATTTCTATTTGTGTTTTCCTGGTCGTGGATGAAAAACAATTAACAAATTGAAAGTGTAAAAGCATCTTTTGAGTCAGTCCAGAGGTGAGTGATGTTCAGGCAATTTCTGTTAGACAGACACATGCACTCATTCACATACACCACAATAACTTGGGGAGTGTGACCTATCACTATCTGACTGTTTTACCCCAGTGTCAGGTAGCTATTTTCTCTCAGTCACTCTCGAGCTGCTTTTACATTATTTGTATTTGAATGTTTGTGAAATCTCTGGCAGTGAAGTTACAAAGACACAGATCAGATCTTCTGTGCTTGGAGGTAGAAAATAGCATGCACGTCGTCAACCCCAGTGTTCAGTTCAGGCGGCATGTTGTATGTTTTGAAGGTACAGATTCTGTAGCCAGACCTGCTAACTGCCTCCTTCACGAAATCTTCATCAAGAGGAACGACCCTGAGTTTCACCTCCCCAGCCAGGTAATAGGATTCATTGAGTGCCCCAATCATCAGGAGGAAACCACCAGGTTTCAGAAGTGAGCTAATATTGGCTAAAGCCTTCTCCAGTGATTTCTTATCTGGGCACACAGACTCAAGACAGAAGGTGGTGCTGATGGCATCCACAGGATCCAGTACCTTTGGGTGCAAAGGGTTTGCCTGCATGATGTCGCAATGACAGACGTCTTGAATTGTTTCCCGTAGTCTCCTCTCAGTGTCTTCCCACTGATCCCTGCACAGAAAATCATCATTGTCAGAGTGTTTCTTCACTGTCCAATTCCTCCTAACCCAACACTGACCAATCCCTCACTAACCATTACTGATCATAGGATTCACTGATTACCTGCTGTATGTGCATGTTGATTTGTAATTCATGTACCAGGGCACCCAAATTGCTCTGTACCACTGAGTTCTGCATCTCTTCCTGTTTAAATACTATGCTGTTTTTCCTGTTCTTCCTGGCAAAATGAGTATCTTTATCCATGTTCTACTCCACCTACCAATATTTTTTTCCCCAGAGACTTGTCTAAATTCCTTTACAAACTTTTCACTTCCTTTTGACAAAATTATTTTCCTACAGATTTTGGAGTCATCAGTACACTTAACCACCACACAGTCCTGTCATCCAAATCTTTGCGGTAGATTGTAAGTAGTTAAGGATCCAGCACTGATTCCTTCGACAGTCGACTCAACCCAAAAAAGATCGTTTATTCCAATTCTGTGTCCTCTGAGCTAATCTTTTTCTTTAAATCCATTGTAATATATTGTCCTTTTTTTTAAATTGTACTAACCTTTTGGTGTGGTACTTTATCAAATGATTTTTTATAAATCCATGTGCACTATATCTATCATTTCCCCACCAACTGCCATAGAAATGTAGAAGGGAGCAGGAGGAGGCCATTTGACGCTTTGAGCCTGCTCTGCCGTTCACTATCATGGCTGATTGTTCAACTCAATAGCCTAATCCTGCTTTCTCCCTTTAACTTTTGATCCCATTCACCCAAAGTGCTGTATCTAGTCACCTCTTGAATACATTCAGTGTTTTGGCATCAACTACTTCCCTGTCGTAATGAATCCCACAGGCTCACCACTCTTCGTGTGAAGAAATGTCTCCTCATCTCCATCCCAAATTGTCTACCTTTAATCTTCAAACTGTGACCACTGGTTCTGGACGCACCCACCATCAGGAACATCCTCCCTGCATCTACCATATACAGTCCTGTTAGAATTTTATAAGTCTCTGAGATTCCACCACCCCCACACTGCATTTGACTGAACTCTAGCAAAAACAATCTCAGCCTAGTAAATTTCCTCATACATCAGACCCGTCATCCCCAGAATCAGCCTGATGAACCTTCATTACACTCCCTTGAGAGCAAAAACATCCTTTCTCAGAAAATGAGACCAAAACTGCATACAATATTCCAGGTGTGGTCTTACCAAGGTCCTGTTTAACTGCAACAATTGCCTGTTCCTGCACTTGAAACCTCATGCAATGAAGGCTAGCATACCATTTGCCTTCTTTACTGCCAGCTGTACCTGCATGCTTACCTTCAGCGATTGTTACACAAGGACACCCAGGTCCCACTGCACACTCCCCTCTCCCAATTTACAGCCATTCACGTAGTAATCTGCTTTCTTATTTTTGCTTCCAAAGTGAATAACCTCCCATTCATCCAAATTGTACTGCATCTGCGATAACAAGATGTAGAGCTGAATGAACACAGCAGGCCAAGCAGCATCGGAGGAGCAGGAAAGGCTGACATTTCAGGCCTAGACCCTTCTTCAGAAATGGGGGAGGGTAACAGGGTTCTGAAATAAATAGGGAGTGCGGGGAGGTGGATAGAAGATGGATAGGGGAGAAGATAGATGGAGAGGAGATAGACAGACAGGTCAAGGAGGCGGGGTTGGAGCCAGTAAAGGTTAGTGTAGGTGGGGAGGTAGGGAGGAGATAGGTCAATCCAGTGAGGATGGCCAGGTCAAGGGGGCAGGATGAGGTTAGTAGGTAGGAGGTGGGGGTGGGGCTTGAGGTGAGAGGAAGGACAGGTTAGGGAGGCGGGGATGAGCAGGGCTGGTTTTGGGATGTGCTGGGAGAGGGGACATTTTGAAACTTGTGAAGTCTTGGGGACCGCTTTGCAGAACACCTAAACAAGTGCACCTCCCAGTTGCAAACCATTTCAACTCCCCCTCCCACTCCTCAGACAACATGTCCATCCGGGGCTTCCTGCAGTGCCACAACGATGCTACCCAAAGGTTGCAGGAACGGCAAGTCACATTCCGCTTGAGAACCTTGCAGCCCAATGGTATCAATGTGGACTTCACAAGCTTCAAAATCTCCCCTCCCCCTACCGCATCCCAAAACCAGCCCAGCTTGTCCCCGCCTCCCTAACTTGTCCTTCTTCCCACCTAACACCTCAAGCCCCACCCCCATGTCCTACCTACTAACCTCATTCCACCCCTCCTTGAACTGTCTGTCCTCCCTGGACTGACCTATCTCCTCCCCACCTCCCCACCTATACTCACCTTTACTGGCTCCATCCCCACCTCTTTGATCTGTCTGTCTCCTCTTGGCCTATCTTCTCCTCTATCCATCTTCTATCCGCCTCCCCCTCTCTCCCCATTTATTTCAGAACCTCCTTCCCCTCCCACATTTCTGATGAAGGGTCTAGGCCCGAAAAGTCAGCTTTCCTGCTCCTCTGATGCTGCTTGGCCTGCTGTGTTCATCCAGCTCCACACCTTGTTATTTCAGATTCTCCAGCATCTGCAGTTCCTACTACCTCTTGTACTGCATCGGCCATTGATTTGCCCACTCACCCAACTGGCCAAGATCATGTTGAAGGATCTCTACAACCTCATCACAGTTCACCCTCCCACCCAACTTGGTGTCATCTGCCAACTTTGAGATGTTACATTTTATTCCCTCTCAAAATCATTAATATATATTGTCAATAGCTACAGTCCTATCATAGATCCCTATGGCACCTCACCAGTTCCTGCCTGCCAATTTGAAAAGGACCCATTAATTCCTACTCTTTGTTTCCTCTCTGCCAACCAGTTTCCTATCCATCTCAGTACACTTCCCATAATCCCATGCTCTTTAATCTTACACATTAATCTCTTAAATGGGGCTTTGTCAAAACCTTTCTGAAAGTCTAAATATACTACATCAACTGACTCCCTCTTGTCAACACTACTGGTTACATCTTCTTGGAATTCCAACAGATTTGTCAAGCATTATTTCCCCTTCATAAATCCATGCTGACTCTGTCTGATGCTGCCATTGCTTTCTAAATGCTGTACTATAAAATCCTTGACAATAGATTCAAGAATTTTCCCCACTACCAATGTTAGGCTCACCAGCCAATAATTCCCTGTTTTCTCTCTACCTCCGTTTTTGAATATTGGATTGACATTAACTACCCTCCAATCTGCAGGGACTGTTCCAGAGTCTATAGAATCTTGGAAGATGACCACCAATGCATCCGCTATTTCTACAGCTACTTCCTTAAGTACCATGGGATGTAGTTTCTCAGGCCTTGGGGTTTTATTGGCCTTCAATCCCAACAATGTTCCCAGCACCATTTCTCTACTGATATCAATCTCCCTTAGTTCTTCCCTTTCACTAAATCTTGCCTCCTCCAACAATTGTGTCCTCTTTCATAAGACAAAACCAAAGTATGTGTTCAGTTCCTCAGCCATTTCTTTGTTCTCTTTTATACGTTCCCCCATTTCTGTCTGTAGGGGACCTACATTTGTCTGTACCAATCTTTTTCTCTTCATGTACCTCTAGAAACTCTTAGAATCAGTCTTTACGTTCCCTGCAAGCTTACTTTTGTATTCTATATTCCCCTTCTTAATCAACCCCTTGGTCCTTCTTTGCTGAATTGTAAACTGCTCCCAATCCTCAGATTTATTACATTTCTTGATCAATCTGTATGCTTCTTCCTTGGATCAGACACTGTCTCTTATTTCCTTTCGTAAACCGTGGATTGCCCCTCTTACCCATTTTGCTTTTGCGACAGACAGAAACAGACAGTTGTTGCAGTTCATCATGTGTTCCTTGAATGTCAATCCACTAGCACCCTTTTAAGTCACTCTCCCCAATCTATCAAGGCCAACTCACACCTCATATCTTCGTAGTTTCCTCTATTTAGGTTCAGGACCCTAGGGTTCAACAACCTCATTCTCAATCATGATTAAAAATGATTCTATCATTTCTGATGAATGGTCTAGGCCCGAAACATCAGCCTTCCTGCTCCTATGCTGCTGCTTGGCCTGCCACATTCATCCAGCTCTACACCGTGTTATCTCTTAAAAAAAATTCTGTCATGTTAAGGTCGGTCTTCCCCAAGGGGTCTCACACAGTGAGGTTGGCAATGGTTCCCTTCTCATTACACAGTACCCAATCTAAGATGGCCTGCTGTCCAGTTCGTTTCTCCATGTACTGGTCAAGAAAACCATCTGTATACACACCAGGAATTTCTCCTCTGTGGTATTGTGGCTAGTTTGATTTGTCCAATCTCTGTGCAGATTAAAATCAACCATGATCGCCGATACTCCCTTATCACATGCATCTCTAATTTCCTAATCTAATGCCATTCTCGACAGTACCACTGCAATTTAAGGGTCTGTATGTGGCACCCACTAATGCTTTTTGCCCTTGGTATTTCACAACTCTACTCGTACAGATTCCACATTGTCAGAGCTAATATGCTTTCTCACTGTTAATTTCCTCTTTAACCAGCAATGCTGCTCTGCCACTGTTTCCTTTTTGCCTGTCCTTCCTGAAAACTGAATACCCTGGGAGGTTCAATTCTCAACCCTAGTCACCCTGCAGCCATGTCTCCATAATCCCAATTATATCATACTCATTCACATCTATCTGTGCAATTAATTCATCCACTTTAATGTAAATGCTCTATGCATTAAGGCACAAAGCCTTTAAACTTGTCTGTTTAACAGTGTTTGTCTCCTCATTTTTCTCAATAACTCTATTTGAATCTTGTTCTTGGTTTCATAGCCCATCACTTTTCTTTTTTCCCTTTTCTAGCTTTTGTCTTTGTCCTTGCTCGCTCCTTCTCTGACTTATACATAGGTTTCCATCCCTCTGCACTATTAGTTTAAACCCTCCCCAACCACTCCCCCAGGACATCAGTCCCAGTCTTGCCCAGAGGTAACTTGTCCAATTTGTACAGGCCCTACCTCTCCCAGAACCGGTCCCATTGCCCCAAGAATCTGAAACCTTTCCCCTGACACCATTTATTCAGCCATGTACTCATCTGGTTTATCCTGTCGTTTCTACTCTGACGAGCACATGTCACCAGTAAGTAATGTGTGATCACTGCCTTTGAGCTCTGATTTCTTAACATTCTTCCTAGCTCCCTGTATTCTGCCTTTAGGACCTAATCCCCTTTTTTATCCTATGTCATTTGTACCGATGTGTACTACCACCACTAGCTGTTCACCCTCTCCCTTCAGAATGTCTTGTACCCGCTCCAAGACATCATGACCCTAGCACCAGGAAGGCAACATACCATCTTGGTGTCTCAATGGTGGCACACAAACACCTGTCTTATTCCCCCTAAAATTGAGTTCCCTGTCACTATTGCCCTGGCACAATTTTTACCCCTCCCTTCTGCAGCAGACCCAACCACGATGCAATGATTTTGGCTGCTGCGGCTTTCCCCTGAGAGGTCATTCCCCTCGACAGTATCCAAAATGGTATAACTGCTTTGCAGGGGAATGGCCACAGGAGATTCCAGAACTACCTGCCTATCTCTCTTGCTCTGCCCTGCCTGCAGAGTCTGAGCCTGTGGTGTGACTGTCTCTCTATCCACGATAGTCTCTGCATCGCAGATGCCCCACAGTGTCCCCAGCCGCCGCTCCAGCTCTGAAATTCGAGCTTCCAGGACCTGTAGCTGGAGACACTTCCTGCACACATGCTGACCCAGGGGAGTGGGACTGTCTCCGGCCTGCCACATGGAGCAAGAGGAGCAAACCAAGCCCTGAGCTCTCCTGCCAAGGTTTATCTCTCTAAATTAAAGCCTGGAGATTACTTTATATTAGATTAAATCAAATCCAGTTATCTGTGGCCCTTCTATCCTAGCCCCTTAATAACCTTACAGATTAGAAGCCAACTAGAGTACTCGAAGTTGTAACTACTTACCAATCAAATCTCTCCCATGTAATCACCTGCAGCAGGGCAAAACTGCTCACTTTCCCTTGTTTGTGGGCTTCACAGTGGCTTTCGTTTTGTAGGTTAGAGGAGGAGGGAGGGAGGGAAACACTGAAATAGTGTTTGGGCTCTAACTGTCCCTTGACAACACCCACCTCAAACCCCTGTTTGCCATGAATGTGGCTTCGAGGAACTAAGATTAGTGAAACAGTTTCCTTCTCACAAATCCATGTTAGCTCTGCCTGACCACACTGTGATTTCTAATTACCCTGCTTTGACATCCTCAATAATGGATTCTACAACTTTCCCTATGACAGATTCAGGCTAATTGGCTTACATTTGCTCATTCTTTGCCTCTTTTCCTTTGTGAATTGCACTTACTATTTTCCAAACCACCATTCCAGAATTTAAGGAATTTTGGAAGATTATAATGAATTTGTGTATTATCTATGTCATCATTTCTGTCGTGACCCTGGGATGAAGTCCATATGATCCTGGGCATGTTTTAGCTTTTAGGTCTAATAGCTTCCTCAGCAGCTCTTCCACGGTAACACAGTGTGGAGCTGGATGAACGCAGCAGGCCCAGCAGCATCAGAGGAGCAGGTAAGTTTGACATTTCGGTCTTTGAATGGTCTAGGCCCAAAACGTCAGCTTTCCTGCTCCTCTGATGCTGCTTGGCCTGCTGTGTTCATCCAGCTCTACACCTTGTTATCTCAGATTCTCCAGCATCTGCAATTCCTACTGCCTCTGGAACAATTTTAACCCCACCTCACTATTCTTATTGCATTTCCCAGCCCTTGGCTGCCTTAACATTGCAAGTGCACATCTAAACAGTCAACTCTAGACTTTCAGTTATCTTTGGGAAGTCTTTTATTCTGAAGAGTGACACAAAGTACACGTTCAAAGCCTTAACTGTTCTTTTTGTCAGTTCCCCAGATCCCTGTCTAGAAAGCCAAGCTAGCTTTAGTTATTCTCTTCCTGCTCAATTACTGTAAACACCTGATTTGTATCACCAGCAAGCTTCTTCTCACTCCTTCTTTACCTCTTTATTATCATTTTAGTCATTCTTTGCTGGTTTTTAAAGTCTGACCAATACCCCATTAAAGTATGCAGATTCTTTCACTGACTGATCTGGCGCATGTTGACTTCTCTTGGGCAACTCCACAATGCATCTTGGTTGTAGCACACAGATTTACCTCTTTCCATCAAGGCCACACACATATTTGATGTAGGGGCTCCAGTCAAAAGCTCCAGGATCTCCTTGCAGCCATTTCCTCAGTTCCTCGCGGTTCACTTCCAAGTAATCAGACATTACAATCTTGCTGAAAAAGTTACAGGCGCTGATGACCTGGTACAGAGTTGGGCCAGAGCCAATATCCAGGAGTGTCTGGCCATGGATTTCTCCTGCAACGCAACAGATCGCTCCAGTGTAAATAATCGGTGCATACATTATACAGCTGCAGTCAACAAGAGACAGAGAGGAGACCAAGTAACTGCTTGAGAAAATAGAAATAGAAACTCAGCAGGTCTGGGAACATTTGCGGAGAGAGGAAACAGAATTACTGTTTCAAATCTAGTGACCTGTCTTCAGGATTGATAATAGCTAGGAAACTGTTGTATTTATGTTGATGATAAGGGAAAGGGTGAAGGAGGGAGCAGATGGTAGAGGTGGATCCCAGGGAACTAGAGATAAAAACAAAGGGATTGTTGATAGTAAGCTAAGGAAGAAGTGAAACTAGTGAGGTGAGTGGGTGAAAATGGATTGGTGATGCTGAAAGCAGCCCATCTCATGACGGGACCTAAGGAGTTGGTGTATGTAATAGCCAGGGAAGTAGGTGATCAGGTTCTAAAATTATTAAATCAGTATTGAATTCTGAAGGCTGCACGGTTCCCTAAAGGAACCTGGTATGCTTTTCCTCCACTTTGTGCTGAGCTTCACTGGAGCACTGCAGCAGACCTGAGACAGAAATAATTGGGCAATACTGACACTACCCTCTGTCAGTCTACAAAACTGACCCTAAATAGTTCCTGGACAGTACATATGCCCCCCGCTCCCTGCAACTTGCTGTGCAATACTGACACCCCCAGCCCATAGCCCCTCTCAACCTTGAGCCTCACCCAGTGCCTCTAATATACTGACCCGCAGCCAGTCACTCTAGAATACTCCCAAGCCCCATCCAATCACTCGGTCACTCTGTAATATAATACCCCATTTTTCAGCCACTCGATAACACTGAACCCCCTCCCAATCCATACTGGTCACTCTGCTGTACTGACCTATTCATCCCCAATCACTGACCTGTTGAGAATGAGGATGCAAAACAACGGAGTTTCCACGGGACGACACAGTCCTCATTCTCAAAGTTGGCTCGAGGAGGCATATAGTTGTTCTGAAGGTATGCCTGAGGATTGAAGAGCTGGTATGTATCAACAACCTCAGCAGATCTCAGCATCTCCAACCCTGATGTACAGCAGGTCACTGCTGATGTAATTTGTACTGTCACAGCTCAGAGTCACAGCAGAGTGACCGACACAGCTCAGAGTCGCAGGATAATAACCGACACAGCTCAGAGTCACAGGAGAGTGACCAGCACAGCTCAGAGTCACAAGAGAGTGACCAGCACAGCTCAGAGTCACACGAGAGTGACCGGTTGACAGAGATGAGATTCAGAGTATTTATACTATGAGTTCAGACTGCAGCATTGGGAAAGGTTTCGCAGTGATTTCATTAAGTGGCTAAGGACTTTGGTAAACAGAGTTATCAGTGATGAAAATCTTTACAAACCTTCAGGCTGGGCACGGATAGATGTAATTTGGTTTTCAAAACAGCCCAGTTGAAGCAGTGGCAGATCAGTGATCACCTGACAGCTCAGGGAGCTACAGCAGGTGAGATATTACTATTGTAAAGAATCAAACTGCAAATCAGAAACCACTCTGGACCATTGGAAAAAATTCAAAGAAACCCAAACTGCTCAAGGTCAACAATTGACCGATTGGTATCAGGCTGTATGCCAGACACTGAACCCACAGTCAGCACTGCCTCTTCTGACATTCCAGATCTCTGTAGATTTTTTTCCAATTTTAGTTAGTCCAGATGCAACTTCCACTCCTACACTGGCAACAGTGTAACTCCTAACATTTAAAATGTCCATATTTAAAACTGGATGTTGTTTATTTCAAGTTGAAAGTGGCCAATATTATTCATTTACATTCATACTGGTTTCAAAGTTGCAGGTTTCAGTCTTGGTTTACTTTTTGAATTACTTCAATACGTGAAACATTCTGAGACACTCAGGCAAATGACAAGTGGATAGATGTAAAGAGCTCTTAACTTTCCTGTATGTTTTAAAGAAAAATTAAGCTGTGTTTAAAGGAAGTTGCAGCATCCACAGAAATGTTTTCTGAGAGGGCATGAGATTGACTTGTCAATTTTACCAGATCAGAACAGCTTCAAAACTGACATCAAGAAATCCTAACCAATACCAAAACATGTTACCCTCATAATTAATCTCAATATGAATGGACTGCACTGAACAGTACATTGATATATAATTTAATCTCTCACAGGATAAGGATAGCGTTGGCTATGTTGTTAAAACCTTTGTGAATGTGGTGGTAAGTTACCATCATGAAATACTTCCATCCATGTGCTGTTGATAGACTCGCTGAGGGAGCGAAGGAACAGCAATATATTTCCAGGCCTGGATAGTGAGAGTCTTTGAGAGAGACTTGCAGAAGATGATGTTTCCAGATATCGGCTGCCCTTGTCCTTCTGGGTAGAGGTTGGGTAGATACTTTTGAAGGAGCCTTAGTGAATTACTACAGTGCATCTTGTAAGTGGTAAACACTACTGCCACAGTGCAGGGAGTGAATGATAAAAACTGTGATTGCTCTGCTTTATTCTGGATGGTGTCAAGCTTCTTGAGTGCTGCTGGAGCTACCCCATCCAGGGGAGTATTCCATCACACTCCGAACTTGTGCCTTATCGATGGTGGACAGGGTTTGGCAGACAGGCAGTGAGCTACCCATCACAGAAATCTAAGTCGAACACATTATAACATGCACAGTGAAATTGCTCAAAGCTGAAAACATGAAAATGAACCTATTGTGTGGACAAAACAAAGTCCCTGCAAAAGCTCACTTAAAACTATCACATATTTTAAGGGTTAATGATTATTCTTATATTACTTTTACAAAATAATTCTTATTCTTTCATGGGTTGAGGGCAGAGGGCATTAAAGGTAAGGCCAGTATCTATTGCTCATTCCTATTTGCCCCTTGAGAAGAAGGGTAGAGCCGTCACCCTGTACCACTGTAGTCTGTGATGATACGACTGCGACAGGAAGAATCGACCAGTAATCAAGCCCCAAGACTCCACCAGTCACATTAGTGTAAATATGTTGATTCAATCACTAAAATGGCCAATTGTTTCCCTTTTGTGCTAATATTCAGAATCAAGAAAGTTTCACCAGGTTTCTTTAATAAGCTCAAAATACTCTCTTTAGCATAAAACAAAACTCATTTTTAAAGCCAAGTGACAAAACTGGTCAACAGCTAAGCTAGATTTTGTAGGTAGACCTATAATCAAATCCCTTTTAATCCCAACACAAACAATCCCACAACACAATGGGCAGGAATTGAAAAGGCCAGAAGTAAAATATCCTGATTGACCAATGGCCTGAAAGGCAAAAGATAGAATCTGAAGTATTTTCACAGGTTTCTTGTTGATTAAATAAAAATGCTAACAGTTACATACTCTTAGGAGATCTCCCAAACAAGCTTTGGTTTGGGTGGAAATCAAATTTGTTCCAAGTCTTTGGAAAGTAGTCAATTTACAAATTAGTCAAAGTATTGCAAAGTGTAAACTTTATCCAGTTACAAATGATTTCAACCAAAGAGGTGAGGGAGACTTCCTGATTTTACATGTTTCTTTAGAAGACTCCTTCTTTTAGACTCCCTGGGTTTTTGAAACAGAAACCCAGGCCAGAAAAGTTTCCTAGGCAACCAACAGCACAGTGTCTTACAGGGTCAGAATTTCTAGTAATTAACGGCATCTCCCTACAAGTTTTGCATGGCTGTTTCTGCAAAATCACTGGCCTTTCTGTAATTAACAAGTGGATCACAGCCTACATTAAACGGTTGGTCTCATTCCTTGGTAAAAACCTGTTTAATCCAGAAAGTGTCCAAATGGTTCAATACTTTTCAGTTTTCCACCTAGTCCATAAGAATAGGTATTTATGGATTTGTGATCCCAATAGTACACCCTGTAGGAAATTTTCCAAACATTTTATTACTAAATTATCAGAGAAACAGGTCAAATGCAACATTTCTGACTGCTCAGAATATTCATTTTTGTCAATAACCATTGCCCCCAAAAAATCTAAACCAGCTATCTTGTCTGTAAATGTGAGATGAGAAGGAGGGGATGAAGAATGAAGATCAAACAAGTTTTTAATCATTTTAACCCTGCACTACTCCAAGATCTCTGAGTTCATCCACTTCTAGACTTTTGACCATTCCTGATTCCAATTTGCTCAACAATTGCTGAGTATGTCTTCATCCACCTGGGTCCTAAACTCTGGAATTCCCTCACTAATTCTCTCAACCTTTCCACCTTGAGCATGTTCCTAATAACCTACCTCTCTTTTCGAGCTTTTAGTCATGGTTTCTTCTACTTTGGGGAAACAGAATGTGGACTGGGTGACTGCTTTGCAGAACACCTACGTTCTGTCTGCTAAAAGACCCTGTACTTCCAGTTGCCCACCACTTCAATATATCACTATGCTCCCTGGCCAACATCACTGCCTCAGGCTTGCTGCAATGCTCCAGCGAATTTCAGAACGAGGGGCAAGAACAACACCTTGTTTTCTGCTTGGGGACCCTGCAGCCTTCTGGACTTAATATTGAGTTCAACAGTTTTAGGGCTTGAGCTCTCCCATGTATTTTTCCCAATCCCCACACACGGCGCCTTGTTATCACATGGACTGCTTTGCACACAACCCATTATTAGTCACTAACACCCCCCATTGAAAGCAATTCATCCTCTTAACCAGATCATTATCCACTCCTTTATCTGCCCAACTGTTCTTCTCTGTTTTTGGGCTCTATCCCCACCTATCGTTTACTACTTACCCCCTCCCCCTGCCCTATCTCTGCATATAAATCAACATTTTCCTAGCTACTATCAGTTTTGAGGAAAGGTCACTGGACCCAAAATGTTAACTCTGACTTGTGTCTACGGGTGCTCCCAGACCTACTGAGCTTTTCCAGTGATTTCTGTTTCTCATTTACAGAATCCACAGTTCTTTCGTTTTTGTCCTTTTAGTTACCCATGCGATATATAATTTTTACTCATTTTGGGATGTTGGGTGTGGGCATCAGTGAATGGTCAGCATTTCTTGCCCATCCCTAGTTGCTCTTGAGAAGGTGGGGGTGAGCTTCCTGCATGAATTGCTGCAGTCCTTCTGCTGTAGTTTGACCCACATGTCCTTAGGGAGGGAATCAAGGATTTTGACCCAGCAACACCGAAAGATTGGTGATGTTTCCAAGTCAAGATGTGAGTGACTTGGTGGGGAACTGGCAGGTGTTGGTGTTTCCGTGTATCTGCTGCCCTTGTCCTTCTAAATGGAAGTAGTTATGGGTTTGGAGGTCGTTGACTAAGGAGCCTTTGTGAATATTGGAATATCTTGTGAAATATTATTTCCTCGATGATGAAGTTTGTTTTATGTTGCCTCCGTGAAGCACTCTGACATATTTATCACATTAAAGGTGCAGTATAAATCCAGCTCTACACCTTGTTATCTAATATAACTACACATTCTCATTTCATTTGTTGTATCCCAGATCAGAGTAAATATCAGGATTGAAGCTCAGGTTATAGTCTCAGTTAGATCTGTGGCGTGGGATGGGAAGCTGTTAAATTGTCACTGTGATTAAGCTTTTATATTAGGAGCTGCTCCCTCGCCTCCTGCATCTGCAGCCTCTGGGAAGATCTTATCAGTTCCAGTTATCAGCTTAATGCAACAATAACTGACATGGATTTCAACAACTCTCTGTGATTACATTATAAAGATTTGATAAAGTGAAGAGACACTAAGCTATTCAGAAACTGTTAACATCATTACACAGGATGGTCAACACATTTCCTGCACTCATACATCTCAATCTAACTGAACTTACGAACAACAGATACAAAACAGAGTTGGGAAATAATATAGTTATAGATTTTAATAGATAAGAAAATTGTCACAAGCTGAATTGTGTCGCTTGAAATAGAAAGCGGTGCATGTCTCATTGCTGAAAAACATTTTGCAGTTGGGGTTAATTGGACATTCACTGTCCTAATGTGATTGAAGAGACTTCTGACGTGACACAGGCTCAACACATTTTATCTTTTATTAGCTTTACTGCAGAAAGTATCTTCTTGATAAAATTTGTGTTTTGCATACGTGCCAAAAGCATCTCCTCCCTCCCGAAACAAGATTTTGAGGGGCATGTCCCATGCAGCATCATTGCTGTTTCCCCCTGGACTGCACCTTCTATGTGTTCCATGTTCCCACACTAGCGTTCTCCTTCTGTATGGCACCCTCAGTACCACATTGCCCACGTATCACTTTCTCTCAATATTGTGTTACCTCTCTACTGTACAACATATGTATCACTTTCCCTATAGATTGTTAATCTCTGTACCTTGTCCTGCCTGTACCACATTTCATAGAATCTCTTCAGTGTTGAAACAGGCCCTTCAGAACAACAAGTCAATATCGCCCCTCAGAGCAGCCCACCCAGACCCATTGCCCTGTAATCCACACATCCCTGAACACTATGAGCAATTTAGCATGGCCAATCCACCTAGCCTGCACATCTTTGAAATGTGGGAGGAAACTGGAGTACCTGGAGGAAACCCACGCAGACTCGGGGAGAATGTGCAAACTGAGCCACTGTGCCACCCCTCAGTAATGTAAGATTTCAAGCTCAGAAGTCACAGATTACCTAGAATTTTTTTTATTCATTTACAGGCTGTGGGTGTCACTGGCTGGACCATAATTTATTGCTCATTCCTGATTTCCCAGAAGGCAGTTTCCAGTCAACTGCTGTGGATTTAGGATCATATGTAGGCCAGATCAGGTAAGGAAGGAAGACCTCCTTTGCTAAAAGACGATAGTAAACCAAACAGGATTTTACAAAAATTAGCAGTTGCTACATTAGGCCAAATCCCTATTCCAGATTATTTGATTTAATTCAAATTTCACGATCTGCTGCAGTGAGATTCAGGCCCAACCTCATGTCCAGAATCTACCGTGAAGAAAGTGATAAATGGGCACTTGGGGAATAATGATCTGTTTGGGCACTTGGATTAATGAATGGGAAATGGTGATTGACAAACCTATTAGAGTATTTTGAGGATGTTACAAATGAAATTACAATAAGGGAACAAATTGATGTAGCTTACTGGATTTTCAGGAGACTTTTGATTAGCTCCCCTAAAAGTGGTTGGTTAGAAAAATTAAAGCACATGGGACAGGAGGTGATGTACTAACATATTAAGAATTGACTGACAGAAACAGTATAGGAATAAATGGGCATTTCTCACGTTGACAGGCTGTGATTAGAGGAATACCGCAAGGATCAATACATGGAGCACAGATGTTCACAATATAGATCAATGATTTCGAGGTGGAGAACAAATGCAATATTTCCAAATTTATGGATGATACAAAGTTAAGTGGGAATTTGCTTTCTCAGTTTCAGGAAGCTTTGGACGGGTTAGTGATTGGACAAGAACGTGGCAGATGGAATAAACTGTGGAAAAATGTGAGCTTATCCAATTTGGTAAAAGAAACAGATGTGCAGAGAATTTTTTAAATGGTAAGAGGATGGAAAACGCAATCTACAAAGGAACTGAGGTATCCTTGTCAATAAGTTACTGAATGCTAACTTGCAGATGCAGCAGGTTATTAGGAGTGTTAATGGAATGTTAGCCTTTATGACAAGAGGATTTGAGGGCAGGAGCAGTTAGTTCTAGAGTTAGAGCACACCCGGAGTACTATGTGTAGTTTTGGCCTCCTTCTCTCAGAAACCACATTATGTTGGTGGAGATAATCAAATGTGAGGCTGGATGAACACAGCAGGCCAAGCAGCATCTCAGGAGCACAAAAGCTGACGTTTCGGGCCTAGACCCTATGTTGGTGGAGGTTGCTTTTCAGACTGGAGGCCTGTGACCAGCAGTGTACCACAAGGATCGGGGCTGGGTCCATTGTTTATTGTCTTTATATAAATGATATGAATGTGAACATAGGAAGTATGGTTAGTAAGTTTTCAGATGTCACCAAAATAGGAGGTGCAGTGGACAGCGAAGAAGATTAGCTCAGAATACAATGGGAACTTGATCAAATGGGCCAATGGGCTGAGGAGTAGCAGATGGAGTTTAATTTAGATAAATGTGAGGTGCTGTGTTTTGGAAAGGCAAATCAGGGCAGGACTTATACACTTAATGGTAAGGGCCTGAGGAATACTGCTAAACAAAGAGATCTTAGAGTGTAGGTTCACAGTTTCTTGAAAATGAAGTCGCAGATAGAGAGGAGAATGAAGAAGGCGTTTGATACGCTTGTGTTTATTGCCAGTGCATTGCGTAAAGGAGTAGGGAATCATGTTGTGGCTGTACACAACAATGGTTAGGCCACTTTTGGAATACTGAGTATAATTCTGGTCTCCCTGCTATAAAAAGGTTATTGTGAAACTTGAATAAGTTCAGAAAGGACTTACAAAGATGTTTTCAGGGTTGGAGGGCTTAAACTATAGGCAGAGGCTGAATAGTCTGGGGCTATTTTCTCTGGAGCATTGGAGACTGCAGGTTTATAAAATCATGAGGGACATGGATAAAGTGAATAGCCAAGGTCTGGGGTGGGCAGTCCAAAACTAGAGAGCATAGGTTTCAAGTGAGAGGGGAAAAAGGTGATGCGTGTATGGAGTGACCTGCCGGAGCAAATGGTGGAGGCAGGTTCAATTACAGCATTTAAAAGGCATTTGGATGGGGACATGAATAGGAAGGGTTTAGAGGGACATGGGCCAAATGCTGGCAAACAGGACTAGATTAAGTTAGGATAGCTGGTTGGCATGGATACATTGGACAAAAGGGTCTGTTTCCACTCTGAACATCTCTATGACTCTAAAAATATATTATCATAGAGGGAGTGCAACAAAGGCTCACCAAACTTGTTCCTAGTATGGTGGGATTGTCCGATGAAGAGAGCTTGGACAAACTGAGGCTGTATTCACTAGAGTTTCAAAGAATGAGAACTGATCTCATCAGAACTTGCAAAATACTTTCCGAGATGACAGGGTAGATGTGGAGAAAATGTTTCTTTGGGTTTGAGAGTCTAGCACCGAGGGCATAACTTTTAAAATGAGTGGGATGCCACTTACACCCACAATGAGGAGAGAGGATTTTACTCAGAGGTTTGTGAACCTTTGAGTTCTGTATTCCAGAGGACTGTGGGTGCTCAATCTTTGAGTAGGGATTGGTAGATTTTGGATTACTGATGGCATACAAGATTATGGTGTTTGTCAGAAATTATATTTAATATTGCAGCATGCTCAATTGGCTGAATGGCCTGCATCTGCTGCAATGTTCCTATATCACCAACGGTGTTTCTGCTAATCCACAAGGCCATGATCCCTAATTTTCAAACAATACCGCCTCATTCTGAACTCACCCACAACAAGGAATATCCTTCCAGTGTCCACCTTGTTAAGACCATTCACGATCATATACACTTCAGTCAGGTCACCTCTCACTTCTTAAAACTTCAGCAGAAACAAGCCCAACCTGTCTAACCATTCCTCATGAGGCAACCTGCTCATTCCAGGGATTACTCTCGTAAACCTCCTCTGAACCACCACCAATGAATTTACATCATTACGATAAACAGACCCAAACTAAGGTCAATATTCAAGATGTGGTCTTACCAATTTCCTGTACAACATCCATACTTCTATGTTCAATGTCTTACATAATAAAGAACAAAATTCCATTAACCTTGATTATGTACTATATCTGTACACTGACTTTTGGGACTCAGGCATCAAACTCCTAAACCCCCGATCCTTGCAATTCTGCACTCGTTCTCTGTTTAACTAACAATCTGTTCTTTTATTCATCCTGCAAAAGTAAACAACTTCATATTTTCCCACATTATATCTCATCTGTCAGATTTTTGCCCATTCACTCAGCCCTGTCTGTATCTGTCTGCAACCTCCTTAACTCTTCATGTATGGAACGAGCTGCCAGAGGAAGCAGTTTAGGTGGGTACAATAACATTTAAAATACATCTGGAAGAGTATATGAATAAGAAGGGTTTAGAGGGATATGGGCCAAAAACTGGCAAATGGGACTAGATTAATTTTGGATATCTGGCTGGCATGGATAAGTTAGACTGAAGGGTCTGTTTCCATACTGTACAACTGTATGACTTTACATGTTCTTCACAACATACTTTCCTACCTATCTCAGTGTCATCTGTAAATTTAGCCACTGTGCTTGTTCCATTTATCTAAGTCATTGATGTAAATTGTACAAAGTTGAGATGCCGAGGTAGACCTCTGTGCCATTCACTTGTAACATTCTGCCAATCAGACCAAAACCCATGTATATATGCTCTCTGATTTCTGCCAACCAGCCAGTCTTCTAACCATCACACAACATGAGCTTTTACTTTTCACTATAACCTTTTATGTGGCACTTTAGAGTCATAGCATTATACAGCTGTACAGCATAGAAAAAGGACCTTTGGCCCATCGTGTCTGGGCCAGTCAAAAACAATCACCTAACTATTTTAAATCCATTTCCCAGTTCATGGCCCATAGCCTTGTATGTCTTGGCATAACAATTGCATTATCGAAATGTGTCTGCAATGTTATGAGGGTTTCCATCTCTCCCACTTCTGCAGGCGGTGAGTCCCAGATTCCCATCATGCTCTGAGTCAAACATTACAACATCCCCACTAAGCCTTCTGCCCCTTACTTTATGTCTATGCTCTGGGTTTTTAATCCCTCCATCAAGGGGCAAAGTTTCTTTTTATCCATTCTGTCCATACCCCTCAGAATTTTATGCATCTCAATAATGTCCCCTCTCAATCTCGTCTGCTCTAAGATGTAACCTGAGTCTGTCCAATTTTTCTTCATAACCTAAACTGTCCAGCCCAGGCAACGTCCTTGTAAATCTCCTCTGCACCCTCTCCAGTACCGTCACATCCCTCCCATAATGTGGATTCCAAAACTGCACACAATACTCTCCTCGCAGCCTACCAATGTTTTATACTGTTCCAGTATAACCTCTGTGCTCTTAAACTCTATGTCTCAGTTAAGAAAAGCAAGTATACCATTTGCTTTCTTAGCCACTTCGATGCCCTGTCCCGATAACTTAATGGACCAGTGTATGGAAACAGCAAGGTTCCTCTGATCCTTATTGTTTCCCAAGGTCCTACTGTCCATCACATATTTCCATGCCTCGTTTGTCTTGCCAAGTACAGCACCTCTGTTTTATCCAGATTGAATTCCATTTGTCAATAATCAGCCCATCTGACAAGCCAGTCTATACCTGTTTCTAGTCTAAGGCTATGCTGCTCACAATTTACCACCCCTCAAATTTTTGTATTATCAGTAAACTTATTCATCTTCCCATATAACAAAGTGTAGAGCTGGATGAACACAGCAGGCCAAGCACATCAGAGGAGCAGGAAGGCTGATGTTTCGGGCCTAGACCCTTCCTCTGATGCTGTTTGGCCTGCTGTGTTCATAACTTTGTTTATCTCAGATTCTCCAGCATCTGCAGTTCCTACTATCTCTCACTGATCTTCCCTCCGACTTTCAAGGCTCAATCATTTGTATAAACCACAAATACAGCAAGGGTCCCAATACTGACCCCGTGGGACTGCACTGGACTCAGACTTCCAATCACAAAAACACCTCTCAGCCATCACCCTCTGCTTCCTGCCACACAGCCAATTGTGGATCCAATTTGCCAAATTGGACTCTTATCTCTGGTATCAGTCTCTCATGTGGGAACTTACCAAAGGCCTTACTATGGTCCAAGGAGACTACATCAAAAGCAGTGCCTTCATTGACACACCTGGAAAACTCATCGAAAAATTCAATCATGTTGGTCAGATATGAGGTCCCATTAACAAAACCATGCTGTTCTTGATTAATCCCTCCCTCTCCAAATGCAGATTTATTCTGTTCATCAGAATTGCTTCCAAGAATTTCCTGACTAAGGAGGTTAGACTGACTGGCGTGTAGTTTCTGAGATTTTCTCTTGCTCCCTTTTTGAATAATGGTATCATATTGACCATCCTCAAGTCCTCTGGCATCTCACCTCTAGTCAGAGAGAACTGAAAAGTCTTGCAAGAGGCCCTTCCTTGCCTTACTCAAAAACCTGAGATATGTTCCATCCAACCTTGGAGATTTACCTATTTTTAAGCCTGCCAGACCAATCAGAACTTCCCCTCTGGTAAGGCAGGACTAATGGTAAGGGGAGTATTGTGGAACAAAGAGACCTATAGGTGCAGGTGAAAGCTCCTTAAAGGGGAGTCGCATGTAGACAGGGTGGTAAAGACAGTGTATGGTACACTTGCCTTTAGTGGTCAGTGCCCTGAGTACAGGAGTTGGGAGGGTCATTTTGTGGCTGTACAGGATATTGGTGAGGCAACTTTTGGAATACTGTTCAATTATGGTCTCCCTGCTATTGGAAGGATGTTGTGAAACTTGAACAGTTTCAGAAGAGATATAGCAGGATGTTGCTGGGTGTAGAAGGTTTGAGTTATAAGGAAAGGCTGGAGAGGCTGGGACTTACTTCACAGGAGCTGGGAAAGTTGAGAGGTGGCCTTGTAGGAGTTTGTAAAACAGTGAGGGTACAGATAGAGTTGATGGTGGTCTTTCCCCCAGGGTGGGGGACTTCAGAAAGAGGAGACGCATTGTTAAGGTGAGAGGGGAGATTTGAAAAAGGCAGGAGGCACTTTTATTTTACACAGAGGCTGGTTCCCATGTGGAGGGAACTTCCTGAGGAAGTGGTGGATGTGGGCACAATGACAATGTATAAAAGACATTTGGATAAGTACATGAAAAGGACACATTTGGAGAGATACAGGCCATGTGCAGGCAGCGGGGACTAGTTTAGTTTGGGATTATGCTCAGTATGGACCGGTCCGACTGAATTCCGTGCGGTATATCTCTGTAACAGAAAGGACAGAGTTACTATGAGTGAAAAGAGGGGAAGATGTTCCATCTTTGTTCTGATCTGAAAGCGGATTCTTTCCAAAGGGAAGGAGAGAGGAAAAAGGAACATTCAGAGAGCTGCGGGATAGAGCAGGAAGCTGTGAGTCTCACTGAACACAGGGCGGACCCAGCATTAGATGGGGTGAATGGCCTCCTCCTGGACTGATTGTGATCCATTCCGGAATGCGGGAACAGTTTCGAGCCAAACCTGCCCAGTCCCTGAGGCTCTGACAACATTCCCGGACTCAGCTGTCAGTGATCCCGGCTCCGGATTAAAGGCAGATTCCGGGTGGAGACGCCTCCCGGTGATACCAGAGCCTGAAAATAGCCCCCACCCGGGGCCGATATAAACCGGGAGCTGTAACCCCCCGCCGCAGCCACCCCCGGCACACACACACACAGAGACAGAGACACAGAGAGCGGCTCTCAGTCCCTGCCAACAGGCTCCGGCTGGAATGGAGCTCACACCGTTTGCAGTTTTAGACTCCTTCCTGAATGAGGCTGACAACCAGAGCAGGGAGTTTTACTCCGCTCAATGGGAGGATCAGATCATGAGAACTCGATCTGAGCACCGGTGAGTCTACGCCGAAACTGCGCCATTCCGCCCGGACACATTGCCGAGCGACAGCGTTTGCTGCAAATTCAGAGACTGGGCCAAAGACCGAGAGAAGGACAGACACAGAGAGAGAGAGAGAGAGAGAGGGAGCTAGAACAGAGGGAGTGAGGACACAGAGAAAGAGAAGGCGAGTAAACAGAGAGAGACAGAGAGCGGGAGTTAGAACAGAGAGAAAGAGATAGAGGGAGTGAGTACAGGGAGACACAGAGATTGAGACCAGAGAGAGGGAGTGAGGAGAGAGATTGAGAACAAAGAGAGGGAGTGAGGACTGAGAGAGACAGAGAGAGAGATTGAGAACAGAGAAAGAGAGTGAGGATAGAGAGACATGGAGAACAGAGAGAGGGAGTGAGGAGAGAGAGAGAGAGAGAGATTGAGAACAGAGAGAGGGAGTGAGGATAGAGAGAGAGAGAGTGAGAACAGAGAGAGGGAGTGAGGATAGAAGGAGAGAGATTGAGAACAGAGAGAGGGAGTCAGGATAGAGGGAGAGAGACTGAGAACGGAGTGAGGATAGAGAGAGCAAGATTGAGAACGGAGTGAGGATAGAGAGAGCGAGATTGAGAACGGAGTGAGGATAGAGAGAGAGAGATTGAGAACGGAGTGAGGATAGAGAGAGAGAGATTGAGAAGGGAGTGAGGATAGAGAGAGAGAGAGAGATAGAGTGAGAACGGAGTGAGGATAGAGAGAGAGATATTGACAGTGGAGTGAGGATAGAGAGAGAGAGAGATTGAGAACAGAGAGAGGGAGTGAGGAGAGAGAGAGATTGAGAACAGAGAGAGGGAGTGAGGAGAGAGAGAGAGAGATTGAGAACAGAGAGAGGGAGTGAGGATAGAGGGAGAGAGAGTGAGAACAGAGAGAGGGAGTCAGGATAGAGGGAGAGAGACTGAGAACGGAGTGAGGATAGAGAGAGCGAGATTGAGAACGGAGTGAGGATAGAGAGAGCGAGATTGAGAACGGAGTGAGGATAGAGAGAGAGAGATTGAGAACGGAGTGAGGATAGAGAGAGAGAGATTGAGAAGGGAGTGAGGATAGAGAGAGAGATATTGACAGTGGAGTGAGGATAGAGAGAGAGAGAGATTGAGAACAGAGAGAGGGAGTGAGGATAGAGAGAGAGAGATTGAGAACAGAGAGAGGGAGTGAGGAGAGAGAGAGAGAGAGATTGAGAACAGAGAGAGGGAGTGAGGAGAGAGAGAGAGAGAGAGATTGAGAACAGAGAGAGGGAGTGAGGAGAGAGAGAGAGAGAGAGATTGAGAACAGAGAGAGGGAGTGAGGATAGAGGGAGAGAGATTGAGAACAGGGAGTGGGAGTGAGGATAGAGGGAGTGAGATTGAGAACAGGGAGAGGGAGTGAGGATAGAGGGGGAGAGATTGAGAACAGGGAGAGGGAGTGAGGATAGAGGGGTGGAGATTGAGAACAGGGAGAGGGAGTGAGGATAGAGGGGGCGAGATTGAGAACGGAGTGAGGATAGAGGGAGAGAGATTGAGAAGGGAGTGAGGATAGAGAGAGAGAGAGAGATAGAGTGAGAACGGAGTGAGGATAGAGAGAGAGATATTGACAGTGGAGTGAGGATAGAGAGAGAGAGAAGGCGAGTAAACAGAGAGAGACAGAGAGCGGGAGTTAGAACAGAGAGAGAGAGATAGAGGGAGTGAGTACAGGGAGACACAGAGATTGAGACCAGAGAGAGGGAGTGAGGAGAGAGATTGAGAACAAAGAGAGGGAGTGAGGACTGAGAGAGACAGAGAGAGAGAGATTGAGAACAGAGAAAGAGAGTGAGGATAGAGAGACATGGAGAACAGAGAGAGGGAGTGAGGATAGAGAGAGAGAGAGATTGAGAACAGAGAGAGGGAGTGAGGATAGAGAGAGAGAGATTGAGAACAGAGAGAGAGAGTGAGGATAGAGAGAGAGAGAGATTGAGAACAGAGAGAGGGAGTGAGGACAGAGAGAGAGAGATTGAGAACAGAGAGAGGGAGTGAGGATAGAGAGAGAGAGAGATTGAGAACAGAGAGAGGGAGTGAGGATAGAGAGAGAGATTGAGAACAGAGAGAGGGAGTGAGGATAGAGGGAGAGAGAGATTGAGAACAGAGAGAGGGAGTGAGGATAGAGAGAGAGATTGAGAACAGAGAGAGGGAGTGAGGATAGAGGGAGAGAGATTGAGAACAGAGAGAGGGAGTGAGGATAAAGGGAGAGAGATTGAGAACAGAGAGAGGGAGTGAGGATAGAGGGAGAGAGATTGAGAACAGAGAGAGGGAGTGAGGATAGAGGGAGAGAGATTGAGAACAGAGAGAGGGAGTGAGGATAGAGGGAGAGAGATTGAGAACAGAGAGAGGGAGTGAGGATAGAGGGAGAGAGATTGAGAACAGAGAGAGGGAGTGAGGATAGAGGGAGAGAGATTGAGAACAGAGAGAGGGAGTGAGGATAGAGGGAGAGAGATTGAGAACAGAGAGAGGGAGTGAGGATAGAGGGAGAGAGATTGAGAACAGAGAGATGGAGTGAGTATAGAGGGAGAGAGATTGAGAACAGAGAGAGGGAGTGAAGATAGAGGGAGAGAGATTGAGAACAGAGAGAGGGAGTGAGGATAGAGGGAGAGAGATTGAGAACAGAGAGAGGGAGTGGGGATAGAGGGAGAGAGATTGAGAACAGAGAGAGGGAGTGGGGATAGAGGGAGAGAGATTGAGAACAGAGAGAGGGAGTGAGGATAGAGGGAGAGAGATTGAGAACAGAGAGAGGGAGTGACGATAGAGGGAGAGAGATTGAGAACAGAGAGAGGGAGTGACGATAGAGGGAGGGAGATTGAGAACAGAGAGAGGGAGTGACGATAGAGGGAGAGAGATTGAGAACAGAGAGAGGGAGTGAGGATAGAGGGAGAGAGATTGAGAACAGAGAGAGGGAGTGAGGATAGAGGGAGAGAGATTTCGAACAGAGAGAGGGAGTGAGGATAGAGGGAGAGAGATTGAGAACAGAGAGAGGGAGTGAGGATAGAGGGAGAGAGATTGAGAACAGGGAGAGGGAGTGAGGACAGAGGGAGAGAGATTGAGAACAGGGAGAGGGAGTGAGGATAGAGGGAGAGAGATTGAGAACAGGGAGTGGGAGTGAGGATAGAGGGAGTGAGATTGAGAACAGGGAGAGGGAGTGAGGATAGAGGGAGTGAGATTGAGAACAGGGAGAGGGAGTGAGGATAGAGGGGGAGAGATTGAGAACAGGGAGAGGGAGTGAGGATAGAGGGGTGGAGATTGAGAACAGGGAGAGGGAGTGAGGATAGAGGGGGCGAGATTGAGAACGGAGTGAGGATAGAGGGAGAGAGATTGAGAAGGGAGTGAGGATAGAGAGAGAGAGAGAGAGAGATAGAGTGAGAACGGAGTGAGGATAGAGAGAGAGATATTGACAGTGGAGTGAGGATAGAGAGAGAGAGAGATTGAGAACAGAGAGAGGGAGTGAGGATAGAGAGAGAGAGAGAGAGAGAGAGAGATTGAGAACAGAGAGAGGGAGTGAGGAGAGAGAGAGAGAGAGAGATTGAGAACAGAGAGAGGGAGTGAGGATAGAGGGAGAGAGAGTGAGAACAGAGAGAGGGAGTGAGGATAGAAGGAGAGAGATTGAGAACAGAGAGAGGGAGTCAGGATAGAGGGAGAGAGACTGAGAACGGAGTGAGGATAGAGAGAGCAAGATTGAGAACGGAGTGAGGATAGAGAGAGCGAGATTGAGAACGGAGTGAGGATAGAGAGAGAGAGATTGAGAACGGAGTGAGGATAGAGAGAGAGAGATTGAGGAGGGAGTGAGGATAGAGAGAGAGAGAGAGATAGAGTGAGAACGGAGTGAGGATAGAGAGAGAGATATTGACAGTGGAGTGAGGATAGAGAGAGAGAGAGATTAAGAACAGAGAGAGGGAGTGAGGAGAGAGAGAGATTGAGAACAGAGAGAGGGAGTGAGGAGAGAGAGAGAGAGAGATTGAGAACAGAGAGAGGGAGTGAGGATAGAGGGAGAGAGAGTGAGAACAGAGAGAGGGAGTCAGGATAGAGGGAGAGAGACTGAGAACGGAGTGAGGATAGAGAGAGCGAGATTGAGAACGGAGTGAGGATAGAGAGAGCGAGATTGAGAACGGAGTGAGGATAGAGAGAGAGAGATTGAGAACGGAGTGAGGATAGAGAGAGAGAGATTGAGAAGGGAGTGAGGATAGAGAGAGAGATATTGACAGTGGAGTGAGGATAGAGAGAGAGAGAGATTGAGAACAGAGAGAGGGAGTGAGGATAGAGAGAGAGAGATTGAGAACAGAGAGAGTGAGTGAGGAGAGAGAGAGAGAGAGATTGAGAACAGAGAGAGGGAGTGAGGAGAGAGAGAGAGAGAGATTGAGAACAGAGAGAGGGAGTGAGGAGAGAGAGAGAGAGAGAGATTGAGAACAGAGAGAGGGAGTGAGGATAGAGGGAGAGAGAGTGAGAACAGAGAGAGGGAGTGAGGATAGAGGGAGAGAGAGTGAGAACAGAGAGAGGGAGTGAGGATAGAGGGAGAGAGAGTGAGAACAGAGAGAGGGAGTGAGGATAGAGGGAGAGAGATTGAGAACAGAGAGAGCGAGTCAGGATAGAGGGAGAGAGACTGAGAACGGAGTGAGGATAGAGAGAGCGAGATTGAGAACGGAGTGAGGATAGAGAGAGCGAGATTGAGAACGGAGTGAGGACAGAGAGAGAGAGATTGAGAACGGAGTGAGGATAGAGAGAGAGAGAGATTGAGAACAGAGAGAGGGAGTGATGAAAGAGATAGAGAGAGAGATTGAGAACAAAGAGAGGGAGTGAGGATAGAGGCAGAGAGATTGAGAACAGAGAGAGGGAGTGAGGATAGAGGGAGAGAGATTGAGAACAGAGTCAGGATAGAGAGAGAGAGAGAGATTGAGAACGGAGAGAGGGAGTGAGGATAGAGAGAGAGAGAGATTGAGAACAGAGAAAGAGAGTGAGGATAGAGAGACATGGAGAACAGAGAGAGGGAGTGAGGATAGAGAGAGAGAGAGAGATTGAGAACAGAGAGAGAGAGTGAGGATAGAGAGAGAGAGAGATTGAGAACAGAGAGAGGGAGTGAGGATAGGGAGAGAGAGATTGAGAACAGAGAGAGGGAGTGAGGATAGAGAGAGAGAGATTGAGAACAGAGAGAGGGAGTGAGGATAGAGAGAGAGAGATTGAGAACAGAGAGAGGGAGTGAGGATAGAGAGAGAGAGATTGAGAACAGAGAGAGGGAGTGAGGATAGAGAGAGAGATTGAGAACAGAGAGAGGGAGTGAGGATAGAGGGAGAGAGATTGAGAACAGAGAGAGGGAGTGAGGATAGAGGGAGAGAGATTGAGAACAGAGAGAGGGAGTGAGGATAGAGGGACAGAGATTGAGAACAGAGAGAGGGAGTGAGGATAGAGGGAGAGAGATTGAGAACAGAGAGAGGGAGTGAGGATAGAGGGAGAGAGATTGAGAACAGAGAGAGGGAGTGAGGATAGAGGGAGAGAGATTGAGAACAGAGAGAGGGAGTGAGGATAGAGAGAGAGAGATTGAGAACAGAGAGAGGGAGTGAGGATAGAGAGAGAGAGATTGAGAACAGAGAGAGGGAGTGAGGATAGAGAGAGAGAGAGATTGAGAACAGAGAGAGGGAGTGAGGATAGAGAGAGAGAGATTGAGAACAGAGAGAGGGAGTGAGGATAGAGAGAGAGAGATTGAGAACAGAGAGAGGGAGTGAGGATAGAGAGAGAGATTGAGAACAGAGAGAGGGAGTGAGGATAGAGAGAGAGCGAGATTGAGAACGGAGTGAGGACAGAGAGAGAGAGATTGAGAACGGAGTGAGGATAGAGAGAGAGAGAGATTGAGAACAGAGAGAGGGAGTGATGAAAGAGATAGAGAGAGAGATTGAGAACAAAGAGAGGGAGTGAGGATAGAGGCAGAGAGATTGAGAACAGAGAGAGGGAGTGAGGATAGAGGGAGAGAGATTGAGAACAGAGTCAGGATAGAGAGAGAGAGAGAGATTGAGAACGGAGAGAGGGAGTGAGGATAGAGAGAGAGAGAGAGATTGAGAACAGAGAAAGAGAGTGAGGATAGAGAGACATGGAGAACAGAGAGAGGGAGTGAGGATAGAGAGAGAGAGAGATTGAGAACAGAGAGAGAGAGTGAGGATAGAGAGAGAGAGAGATTGAGAACAGAGAGAGGGAGTGAGGATAGGGAGAGAGAGATTGAGAACAGAGAGAGGGAGTGAGGATAGAGAGAGAGAGATTGAGAACAGAGAGAGGGAGTGAGGATAGAGAGAGAGAGATTGAGAACAGAGAGAGGGAGTGAGGATAGAGAGAGAGAGATTGAGAACAGAGAGAGGGAGTGAGGATAGAGAGAGAGATTGAGAACAGAGAGAGGGAGTGAGGATAGAGGGAGAGAGATTGAGAACAGAGAGAGGGAGTGAGGATAGAGGGAGAGAGATTGAGAACAGAGAGAGGGAGTGAGGATAGAGGGAGAGAGATTGAGAACAGAGAGAGGGAGTGAGGATAGAGGGAGAGAGATTGAGAACAGAGAGAGGGAGTGAGGATAGAGGGAGAGAGATTCAGAACAGAGAGAGGGAGTGAGGATAGAGGGAGAGAGATTCAGAACAGAGAGAGGGAGTGAGGATAGAGGGAGAGAGATTCAGAAAAGAGAGAGGGAGTGAGGATAGTGGGAGAGAGATTGAGAACAGAGAGAGGGAGTGAGGATAGAGGGAGAGAGATTGAGAACAGAGAGAGGGAGTGGGGATAGAGGGAGAAAGATTGAGAACAGAGAGAGGGAGTGGGGATAGAGGGAGAGAGATTGAGAACAGAGAGAGGGAGTGGGGATAGAGGGAGAGAGATTGAGAACAGAGAGAGGGAGTGAGGATAGAGGGGGAGAGAGAGAGAGAGAGAGATTGATAACAGAGAGAGGGAGTGAGGGTAGAGAGAGAGATTGAGAACAGAGAGAGGGAGTGAGGATAGAGGGAGAGAGAGTGAGAACAGAGAGAGGGAGTCAGGATAGAGGGAGAGAGACTGAGAATGGAGTGAGGATAGAGAGAGCGAGATTGAGAACGGAGTGAGGACAGAGAGAGAGAGATTGAGAACGGAGTGAGGACAGAGAGAGAGAGAGATTGAGAACATAGAGAGGGAGTGAGGATAGAGAGAGAGAGAGAGAGAGAGATTGAGAACAGAGAGAGGGAGTGAGGATAGAGGGAGAGAGATTGAGAACAGAGAGAGGGAGTGAGGATAGAGGGAGAGAGATTGAGAACAGAGAGAGGGAGTGAGGATAGAGGGAGAGAGATTGAGAACAGAGTGAGGATAGAGAGAGAGAGAGAGATTGAGAACGGAGAGAGGGAGTGAGGATAGAGAGAGAGAGATTGAGAACAGAGAGAGGGAGTGAGGATAGAGTGAGAGAGAGAGAGATTGAGAACAGAGAGAGGGAGTGAGGATAGATAGAGAGAGATTGAGAACAGAGAGAGGGAGTGAGGATAGAGGGAGAGAGATTGAGAACAGAGAGAGGGAGTGAGGATAAAGGGAGAGAGATTGAGAACAGAGAGAGGGAGTGAGGATAGAGGGAGAGAGATTGAGAACAGAGAGAGGGAGTGAGGATAGAGGGAGAGAGATTGAGAACAGAGAGAGGGAGTGAGGATAGAGGGAGAGAGATTGAGAACAGAGAGAGGGAGTGAGGATAGAGGGAGAGAGATTGAGAACAGAGAGAGGGAGTGAGGATAGAGGGAGAGAGATTGAGAACAGAGAGAGGGAGTGAGGATAGAGGGAGAGAGATTGAGAACAGAGAGAGGGAGTGAGGATAGAGGGAGAGAGATTGAGAACAGAGAGAGGGAGTGAGGATAGAGGGAGAGAGATTGAGAACAGAGAGAGGGAGTGAGGACAGAGGGAGAGAGATTGAGAACAGAGAGAGGGAGTGAGGACAGAGGGAGAGAGATTGAGAACAGAGAGAGGGAGTGAGGATAGAGGGAGAGAGATTGAGAACAGAGAGAGGGAGTGACGATAGAGGGAGAGAGATTGAGAACAGAGAGAGGGAGTGACGATAGAGGGAGAGAGATTGAGAACAGAGAGAGGGGGTGACGATAGAGGGAGAGAGAGTGAGAACAGAGAGAGGGAGTGACGATAGAGGGAGGGAGATTGAGAACAGAGAGAGGGAGTGACGATAGAGGGAGAGAGATTGAGAACAGAGAGAGGGAGTGACGATAGAGGGAGAGACATTGAGAACAGAGAGAGGGAGTGACGATAGAGGGAGAGACATTGAGAACAGAGAGAGGGAGTGACGATAGAGGGAGAGAGATTGAGAACACAGAGAGGGAGTGAGGATAGAGGGAGGGAGATTGAGAACAGAGAGAGGGAGTGAGGACAGAAGGAGAGAGATTGAGAACAGAGAGAGAAAGTGAGGATAGAGGGAGAGAGATTGAGAACAGAGAGAGGGAGTGAGGATAGAGGGATAGAGATTGAGAACAGAGAGAGGGAGTGAGGATAGAGGGAGAGAGATTGAGAACAGAGAGAGGGAGTGAGGATAGAGGGAGAGAGATTGAGAACAGAGAGAGGGAGTGAGGATAGAGGGAGAGAGATTGAGAACAGAGAGAGGGAGTGAGGATAGAGGGAGAGAGATTTGGAACAGGGAGAGGGAGTGAGGACAGAGGGAGAGAGATTGAGAACAGGGAGAGGGAGTGAGGATAGAGGGAGAGAGATTGAGAACAGGGAGTGGGAGTGAGGATAGAGGGAGTGAGATTGAGAACAGGGAGAGGGAGTGAGGATAGAGGGGGAGAGATTGAGAACAGGGAGAGGGAGTGAGGATAGAGGGGTGGAGATTGAGAACGGAGTGAGGATAGAGGGAGAGAGATTGAGAAGGGAGTGAGGATAGAGAGAGAGAGAGACAGAGTGAGAACGGAGTGAGGATAGAGAGAGAGATATTGACAGTGGAGTGAGGATAGAGAGAGAGAGAAGGCGAGTAAACAGAGAGAGACAGAGAGCGGGAGTTAGAACAGAGAGAGAGAGATAGAGGGAGTGAGTACAGGGAGACACAGAGATTGAGACCAGAGAGAGGGAGTGAGGAGAGAGATTGAGAACAAAGAGAGGGAGTGAGGACTGAGAGAGACAGAGAGAGAGATTGAGAACAGAGAAAGAGAGTGAGGATAGAGAGACATGGAGAACAGAGAGAGGGAGTGAGGATAGAGAGAGAGAGAGATTGAGAACAGAGAGAGGGAGTGAGGATAGAGAGAGAGAGATTGAGAACAGAGAGAGAGAGTGAGGATAGAGAGAGAGATTGAGAACAGAGAGAGGGAGTGAGGATAAAGGGAGAGAGATTGAGAACAGAGAGAGGGAGTGAGGATAAAGGGAGAGAGATTGAGAACAGAGAGAGGGAGTGAGGATAGAGGGAGAGAGATTGAGAACAGAGAGAGGGAGTGAGGATAGAGGGAGAGAGATTGAGAACAGAGAGAGGGAGTGAGGATAGAGGGAGAGAGATTGAGAACAGAGAGAGGGAGTGAGGATAGAGGGAGAGAGATTGAGAACAGAGAGAGGGAGTGAGGATAGAGGGAGAGAGATTGAGAACAGAGAGAGGGAGTGAGGATAGAGGGAGAGAGATTGAGAACAGAGAGAGGGAGTGAGGATAGAGGGAGAGAGATTGAGAACAGAGAGATGGAGTGAGGATAGAGGGAGAGAGATTGAGAACAGAGAGAGGGAGTGAGGATAGAGGGAGAGAGATTGAGAACAGAGAGAGGGAGTGAGGATAGAGGGAGAGAGATTGAGAACAGAGAGAGGGAGTGGGGATAGAGGGAGAGAGATTGAGAACAGAGAGAGGGAGTGGGGATAGAGGGAGAGAGATTGAGAACAGAGAGAGGGAGTGAGGATAGAGGGAGAGAGATTGAGAACAGAGAGAGGGAGTGAGGACAGAGGGAGAGAGATTGAGAACAGAGAGAGGGAGTGACGATAGAGGGAGAGAGATTGAGAACAGAGCGAGGGAGTGACGATAGAGGGAGAGAGATTGAGAACAGAGAGAGGGAGTGACGATAGAGGGAGAGAGATTGAGAACAGAGAGAGGGAGTGACGATAGAGGGAGGGAGATTGAGAACAGAGAGAGGGAGTGATGATAGAGGGAGGGAGATTGAGAACAGAGAGAGGGAGTGACGATAGAGGGAGAGAGATTGAGAACAGAGAGAGGGAGTGAGGATAGAGGGAGAGAGATTGAGAACAGAGAGAGGGAGTGAGGATAGAGGGAGAGAGATTTCGAACAGAGAGAGGGAGTGAGGATAGAGGGAGAGAGATTGAGAACAGAGAGAGGGAGTGAGGACAGAGGGAGAGAGATTGAGAACAGGGAGAGGGAGTGAGGACAGAGGGAGAGAGATTGAGAACAGGGAGAGGGAGTGAGGATAGAGGGAGAGAGATTGAGAACAGGGAGTGGGAGTGAGGATAGAGGGAGTGAGATTGAGAACAGGGAGAGGGAGTGAGGATAGAGGGAGTGAGATTGAGAACAGGGAGAGGGAGTGAGGATAGAGGGGGAGAGATTGAGAACAGGGAGAGGGAGTGAGGATAGAGGGGTGGAGATTGAGAACAGGGAGAGGGAGTGAGGATAGAGGGGGCGAGATTGAGAACGGAGTGAGGATAGAGGGAGAGAGATTGAGAACGGAGTGAGGATAGAGAGAGAGAGAGAGATTGAGAACAGAGAGAGGGAGTGAGGATAGAGGGAGAGAGAGTGAGAACAGAGAGAGGGAGTGAGGATAGAAGGAGAGAGATTGAGAACAGAGAGAGGGAGTCAGGATAGAGGGAGAGAGACTGAGAACGGAGTGAGGATAGAGAGAGCAAGATTGAGAACGGAGTGAGGATAGAGAGAGCGAGATTGAGAACGGAGTGAGGATAGAGAGAGAGAGATTGAGAACGGAGTGAGGATAGAGAGAGAGAGATTGAGAAGGGAGTGAGGATAGAGAGAGAGAGAGAGATAGAGTGAGAACGGAGTGAGGATAGAGAGAGAGATATTGACAGTGGAGTGAGGATAGAGAGAGAGAGAGATTGAGAACAGAGAGAGGGAGTGAGGAGAGAGAGAGATTGAGAACAGAGAGAGGGAGTGAGGAGAGAGAGAGAGAGAGATTGAGAACAGAGAGAGGGAGTGTGGAGAGAGAGAGAGAGAGATTGAGAACAGAGAGAGGGAGTGAGGAGAGAGAGAGAGAGAGATTGAGAACAGAGAGAGGGAGTGAGGATAGAGGGAGAGAGAGAGATTGAGAACAGAGAGAGGGAGTGAGGATAGAGGGAGAGAGAGTGAGAACAGAGAGAGGGAGTCAGGATAGAGGGAGAGAGACTGAGAACGGAGTGAGGATAGAGAGAGCGAGATTGAGAACGGAGTGAGGATAGAGAGAGCGAGATTGAGAACGGAGTGAGGATAGAGAGAGAGAGATTGAGAACGGAGTGAGGATAGAGAGAGAGAGATTGAGAAGGGAGTGAGGATAGAGAGAGAGATATTGACAGTGGAGTGAGGATAGAGAGAGAGAGAGATTGAGAACAGAGAGAGGGAGTGAGGATAGAGAGAGAGAGATTGAGAACAGAGAGAGGGAGTGAGGAGAGAGAGAGAGAGAGATTGAGAACAGAGAGAGGGAGTGAGGAGAGAGAGAGAGAGAGATTGAGAACAGAGAGAGGGAGTGAGGAGAGAGAGAGAGAGAGAGATTGAGAACAGAGAGAGGGAGTGAGGATAGAGGGAGAGAGAGTGAGAACAGAGAGAGGGAGTGAGGATAGAGGGAGAGAGAGTGAGAACAGAGAGAGGGAGTGAGGATAGAGGGAGAGAGAGTGAGAACAGAGAGAGGGAGTGAGGATAGAGGGAGAGAGATTGAGAACAGAGAGAGGGAGTCAGGATAGAGGGAGAGAGACTGAGAACGGAGTGAGGATAGAGAGAGCGAGATTGAGAACGGAGTGAGGATAGAGAGAGCGAGATTGAGAACGGAGTGAGGACAGAGAGAGAGAGATTGAGAACGGAGTGAGGATAGAGAGAGAGAGAGATTGAGAACAGAGAGAGGGAGTGATGAAAGAGATAGAGAGAGAGATTGAGAACAAAGAGAGGGAGTGAGGATAGAGGGAGAGAGATTGAGAACAGAGAGAGGGAGTGAGGATAGAGGGAGAGAGATTGAGAACAGAGTCAGGATAGAGAGAGAGAGAGAGATTGAGAACGGAGAGAGGGAGTGAGGATAGAGAGAGAGAGAGATTGAGAACAGAGAAAGAGAGTGAGGATAGAGAGACATGGAGAACAGAGAGAGGGAGTGAGGATAGAGAGAGAGAGAGATTGAGAACAGAGAGAGGGAGTGAGGATAGAGAGAGAGAAAGAGATTGAGAACAGAGAGAGGGAGTGAGGATAGGGAGAGAGAGATTGAGAACAGAGAGGGAGTGAGGACAGAGGGAGAGAGATTGAGAACAGGGAGAGGGAGTGAGGACAGAGGGAGAGAGATTGAGAACAGGGAGAGGGAGTGAGGATAGAGGGAGAGAGATTGAGAACAGGGAGTGGGAGTGAGGATAGAGGGAGTGAGATTGAGAACAGGGAGAGGGAGTGAGGATAGAGGGAGTGAGATTGAGAACAGGGAGAGGGAGTGAGGATAGAGGGGGAGAGATTGAGAACAGGGAGAGGGAGTGAGGATAGAGGGGTGGAGATTGAGAACAGGGAGAGGGAGTGAGGATAGAGGGGGCGAGATTGAGAACGGAGTGAGGATAGAGGGAGAGAGATTGAGAAGGGAGTGAGGATAGAGACAGAGAGAGAGAGATAGAGTGAGAACGGAGTGAGGATAGAGAGAGAGATATTGACAGTGGAGTGAGGATAGAGAGAGAGATTGAGAACAGAGAGAGGGAGTGAGGATAGAGAGAGAGAGAGAGAGAGAGAGATTGAGAACAGAGAGAGGGAGTGAGGAGAGAGAGAGAGAGAGAGATTGAGAACAGAGAGAGGGAGTGAGGATAGAGGGAGAGAGAGTGAGAACAGAGAGAGGGAGTGAGGATAGAAGGAGAGAGATTGAGAACAGAGAGAGGGAGTCAGGATAGAGGGAGAGAGACTGAGAACGGAGTGAGGATAGAGAGAGCAAGATTGAGAACGGAGTGAGGATAGAGAGAGCGAGATTGAGAACGGAGTGAGGATAGAGAGAGAGAGATTGAGAACGGAGTGAGGATAGAGAGAGAGAGATTGAGAAGGGAGTGAGGATAGAGAGAGAGAGAGAGATAGAGTGAGAACGGAGTGAGGATAGAGAGAGAGATATTGACAGTGGAGTGAGGATAGAGAGAGAGAGAGATTGAGAACAGAGAGAGGGAGTGAGGAGAGAGAGAGATTGAGAACAGAGAGAGGGAGTGAGGAGAGAGAGAGAGAGAGATTGAGAACAGAGAGAGGGAGTGTGGAGAGAGAGAGAGAGAGATTGAGAACAGAGAGAGGGAGTGAGGAGAGAGAGAGAGAGAGATTGAGAACAGAGAGAGGGAGTGAGGATAGAGGGAGAGAGAGAGATTGAGAACAGAGAGAGGGAGTGAGGATAGAGGGAGAGAGAGTGAGAACAGAGAGAGGGAGTCAGGATAGAGGGAGAGAGACTGAGAACTGAGTGAGGATAGAGAGAGCGAGATTGAGAACGGAGTGAGGATAGAGAGAGCGAGATTGAGAACGGAGTGAGGATAGAGAGAGAGAGATTGAGAACGGAGTGAGGATAGAGAGAGAGAGATTGAGAAGGGAGTGAGGATAGAGAGAGAGATATTGACAGTGGAGTGAGGATAGAGAGAGAGAGAGATTGAGAACAGAGAGAGGGAGTGAGGATAGAGAGAGAGAGATTGAGAACAGAGAGAGGGAGTGAGGAGAGAGAGAGAGAGAGATTGAGAACAGAGAGAGGGAGTGAGGAGAGAGAGAGAGAGAGTGAGAACAGAGAGAGGGAGTGAGGATAGAGGGAGAGAGAGTGAGAACAGAGAGAGGGAGTGAGGATAGAGGGAGAGAGATTGAGAACAGAGAGAGGGAGTCAGGATAGAGGGAGAGAGACTGAGAACGGAGTGAGGATAGAGAGAGCGAGATTGAGAACGGAGTGAGGATAGAGAGAGCGAGATTGAGAACGGAGTGAGGACAGAGAGAGAGAGATTGAGAACGGAGTGAGGATAGAGAGAGAGAGAGATTGAGAACAGAGAGAGGGAGTGATGAAAGAGATAGAGAGAGAGATTGAGAACAAAGAGAGGGAGTGAGGATAGAGGGAGAGAGATTGAGAACAGAGAGAGGGAGTGAGGATAGAGGGAGAGAGATTGAGAACAGAGTCAGGATAGAGAGAGAGAGAGAGATTGAGAACGGAGAGAGGGAGTGAGGATAGAGAGAGAGAGAGATTGAGAACAGAGAAAGAGAGTGAGGATAGAGAGACATGGAGAACAGAGACAGGGAGTGAGGATAGAGAGAGAGAGAGATTGAGAACAGAGAGAGGGAGTGAGGATAGAGAGAGAGAAAGAGATTGAGAACAGAGAGAGGGAGTGAGGATAGGGAGAGAGAGATTGAGAACAGAGAGAGGGAGTGAGGATAGAGAGAGAGAGATTGAAAACAGAGAGAGGGAGTGGGGATAGAGAGAGAGAGATTGAGAACAGAGAGAGGGAGTGAGGATAGAGAGAGAGAGATTGAGAACAGAGAGAGGGAGTGAGGATAGAGAGAGAGATTGAGAACAGAGAGAGGGAGTGAGGATAGAGGGAGAGAGATTGAGAACAGAGAGAGGGAGTGAGGATAGAGGGAGAGAGATTGAGAACAGAGAGAGGGAGTGAGGATAGAGGGAGAGAGATTGAGAACAGAGAGAGGGAGTGAGGATAGAGGGAGAGAGATTGAGAACAGAGAGAGGGAGTGAGGATAGAGGGAGAGAGATTCAGAACAGAGAGAGGGAGTGAGGATAGAGGGAGAGAGATTGAGAACAGAGAGAGGGAGTGAGGATAGAGAGAGAGAGAGATTGAGAACAGAGTGAGGATAGAGAGAGAGAGAGAGATTGAGAACGGAGAGAGGGAGTGAGGATAGAGAGAGAGAGATTGAGAACAGAGAGAGGGAGTGAGGATAGATAGAGAGAGATTGAGAACAGAGAGAGGGAGTGAGGATAGAGGGAGAGAGATTGAGAACAGAGAGAGGGAGTGAGGATAGAGGGAGAGAGAGAGAGAGAGATTGAGAACAGAGAGAGGGAGTGAGGATAGAGGGAGAGAGATTGAGAACAGAGTGAGGATAGAGAGAGAGAGAGATTGAGAACACAGAGAGGGAGTGAGGATAGAGAGAGAGAGAGAGAGAGAGAGAGAGATTGAGAACAGAGAGAGGGAGTGAGGAGAGAGAGAGAGAGAGAGAGATTGAGAACAGAGAGAGGGAGTGAGGATAGAGGGAGAGAGAGTGAGAACAGAGAGAGGGAGTGAGGATAGAAGGAGAGAGATTGAGAACAGAGAGAGGGAGTCAGGATAGAGGGAGAGAGACTGAGAACGGAGTGAGGATAGAGAGAGCAAGATTGAGAACGGAGTGAGGATAGAGAGAGCGAGATTGAGAACGGAGTGAGGATAGAGAGAGAGAGATTGAGAACGGAGTGAGGATAGAGAGAGAGAGATTGAGAAGGGAGTGAGGATAGAGAGAGAGAGAGAGATAGAGTGAGAACGGAGTGAGGATAGAGAGAGAGATATTGACAGTGGAGTGAGGATAGAGAGAGAGAGAGATTGAGAACAGAGAGAGGGAGTGAGGAGAGAGAGAGAGATTGAGAACAGAGAGAGGGAGTGAGGAGAGAGAGAGAGAGAGATTGAGAACAGAGAGAGGGAGTGTGGAGAGAGAGAGAGAGAGAGATTGAGAACAGAGAGAGGGAGTGAGGAGAGAGAGAGAGAGAGATTGAGAACAGAGAGAGGGAGTGAGGATAGAGGGAGAGAGAGAGATTGAGAACAGAGAGAGGGAGTGAGGATAGAGGGGGATAGAGGGAGAGAGAGTGAGAACAGAGAGAGGGAGTCAGGATAGAGGGAGAGAGACTGAGAACGGAGTGAGGATAGAGAGAGCGAGATTGAGAACGGAGTGAGGATAGAGAGAGCGAGATTGAGAACGGAGTGAGGATAGAGAGAGAGAGATTGAGAACGGAGTGAGGATAGAGAGAGAGAGATTGAGAAGGGAGTGAGGATAGAGAGAGAGATATTGACAGTGGAGTGAGGATAGAGAGAGAGAGAGATTGAGAACAGAGAGAGGGAGTGAGGATAGAGAGAGAGAGATTGAGAACAGAGAGAGGGAGTGAGGAGAGAGAGAGAGAGAGATTGAGAACAGAGAGAGGGAGTGAGGAGAGAGAGAGAGAGAGATTGAGAACAGAGAGAGGGAGTGAGGAGAGAGAGAGAGAGAGAGATTGAGAACAGAGAGAGGGAGTGAGGATAGAGGGAGAGAGAGTGAGAACAGAGAGAGGGAGTGAGGATAGAGGGAGAGAGAGTGAGAACAGAGAGAGGGAGTGAGGATAGAGGGAGAGAGAGTGAGAACAGAGAGAGGGAGTGAGGATAGAGGGAGAGAGATTGAGAACAGAGAGAGGGAGTCAGGATAGAGGGAGAGAGACTGAGAACGGAGTGAGGATAGAGAGAGCGAGATTGAGAACGGAGTGAGGATAGAGAGAGCGAGATTGAGAACGGAGTGAGGACAGAGAGAGAGAGATTGAGAACGGAGTGAGGATAGAGAGAGAGAGAGATTGAGAACAGAGAGAGGGAGTGATGAAAGAGATAGAGAGAGAGATTGAGAACAAAGAGAGGGAGTGGGGATAGAGGCAGAGAGATTGAGAACAGAGAGAGGGAGTGAGGATAGAGGGAGAGAGATTGAGAACAGAGTCAGGATAGAGAGAGAGAGAGAGATTGAGAACGGAGAGAGGGAGTGAGGATAGAGAGAGAGAGAGATTGAGAACAGAGAAAGAGAGTGAGGATAGAGAGACATGGAGAACAGAGAGAGGGAGTGAGGATAGAGAGAGAGAGAGATTGAGAACAGAGAGAGGGAGTGAGGATAGAGAGAGAGAAAGAGATTGAGAACAGAGAGAGGGAGTGAGGATAGGGAGAGAGAGATTGAGAACAGAGAGAGGGAGTGAGGATAGAGAGAGAGAGATTGAGAAGGGAGTGAGGATAGAGAGAGAGATATTGACAGTGGAGTGAGGATAGAGAGAGAGAGAGATTGAGAACAGAGAGAGGGAGTGAGGATAGAGAGAGAGAGATTGAGAACAGAGAGAGGGAGTGAGGAGAGAGAGAGAGAGAGATTGAGAACAGAGAGAGGGAGTGAGGAGAGAGAGAGAGAGAGTGAGAACAGAGAGAGGGAGTGAGGATAGAGGGAGAGAGAGTGAGAACAGAGAGAGGGAGTGAGGATAGAGGGAGAGAGATTGAGAACAGAGAGAGGGAGTCAGGATAGAGGGAGAGAGACTGAGAACGGAGTGAGGATAGAGAGAGCGAGATTGAGAACGGAGTGAGGATAGAGAGAGCGAGATTGAGAACGGAGTGAGGACAGAGAGAGAGAGATTGAGAACGGAGTGAGGATAGAGAGAGAGAGAGATTGAGAACAGAGAGAGGGAGTGATGAAAGAGATAGAGAGAGAGATTGAGAACAAAGAGAGGGAGTGAGGATAGAGGGAGAGAGATTGAGAACAGAGAGAGGGAGTGAGGATAGAGGGAGAGAGATTGAGAACAGAGTCAGGATAGAGAGAGAGAGAGAGATTGAGAACGGAGAGAGGGAGTGAGGATAGAGAGAGAGAGAGATTGAGAACAGAGAAAGAGAGTGAGGATAGAGAGACATGGAGAACAGAGACAGGGAGTGAGGATAGAGAGAGAGAGAGATTGAGAACAGAGAGAGGGAGTGAGGATAGAGAGAGAGAAAGAGATTGAGAACAGAGAGAGGGAGTGAGGATAGGGAGAGAGAGATTGAGAACAGAGAGAGGGAGTGAGGATAGAGAGAGAGAGATTGAAAACAGAGAGAGGGAGTGGGGATAGAGAGAGAGAGATTGAGAACAGAGAGAGGGAGTGAGGATAGAGAGAGAGAGATTGAGAACAGAGAGAGGGAGTGAGGATAGAGAGAGAGATTGAGAACAGAGAGAGGGAGTGAGGATAGAGGGAGAGAGATTGAGAACAGAGAGAGGGAGTGAGGATAGAGGGAGAGAGATTGAGAACAGAGAGAGGGAGTGAGGATAGAGGGAGAGAGATTGAGAACAGAGAGAGGGAGTGAGGATAGAGGGAGAGAGATTGAGAACAGAGAGAGGGAGTGAGGATAGAGGGAGAGAGATTCAGAACAGAGAGAGGGAGTGAGGATAGAGGGAGAGAGATTGAGAACAGAGAGAGGGAGTGAGGATAGAGAGAGAGAGAGATTGAGAACAGAGTGAGGATAGAGAGAGAGAGAGAGATTGAGAACGGAGAGAGGGAGTGAGGATAGAGAGAGAGAGATTGAGAACAGAGAGAGGGAGTGAGGATAGATAGAGAGAGATTGAGAACAGAGAGAGGGAGTGAGGATAGAGGGAGAGAGATTGAGAACAGAGAGAGGGAGTGAGGATAGAGGGAGAGAGAGAGAGAGAGATTGAGAACAGAGAGAGGGAGTGAGGATAGAGGGAGAGAGATTGAGAACAGAGTGAGGATAGAGAGAGAGAGAGATTGAGAACACAGAGAGGGAGTGAGGATAGAGAGAGAGAGAGAGAGAGAGAGAGAGATTGAGAACAGAGAGAGGGAGTGAGGAGAGAGAGAGAGAGAGAGAGATTGAGAACAGAGAGAGGGAGTGAGGATAGAGGGAGAGAGAGTGAGAACAGAGAGAGGGAGTGAGGATAGAAGGAGAGAGATTGAGAACAGAGAGAGGGAGTCAGGATAGAGGGAGAGAGACTGAGAACGGAGTGAGGATAGAGAGAGCAAGATTGAGAACGGAGTGAGGATAGAGAGAGCGAGATTGAGAACGGAGTGAGGATAGAGAGAGAGAGATTGAGAACGGAGTGAGGATAGAGAGAGAGAGATTGAGAAGGGAGTGAGGATAGAGAGAGAGAGAGAGATAGAGTGAGAACGGAGTGAGGATAGAGAGAGAGATATTGACAGTGGAGTGAGGATAGAGAGAGAGAGAGATTGAGAACAGAGAGAGGGAGTGAGGAGAGAGAGAGATTGAGAACAGAGAGAGGGAGTGAGGAGAGAGAGAGAGAGAGATTGAGAACAGAGAGAGGGAGTGTGGAGAGAGAGAGAGAGAGAGATTGAGAACAGAGAGAGGGAGTGAGGAGAGAGAGAGAGAGAGATTGAGAACAGAGAGAGGGAGTGAGGATAGAGGGAGAGAGAGAGATTGAGAACAGAGAGAGGGAGTGAGGATAGAGGGGGATAGAGGGAGAGAGAGTGAGAACAGAGAGAGGGAGTCAGGATAGAGGGAGAGAGACTGAGAACGGAGTGAGGATAGAGAGAGCGAGATTGAGAACGGAGTGAGGATAGAGAGAGCGAGATTGAGAACGGAGTGAGGATAGAGAGAGAGAGATTGAGAACGGAGTGAGGATAGAGAGAGAGAGATTGAGAAGGGAGTGAGGATAGAGAGAGAGATATTGACAGTGGAGTGAGGATAGAGAGAGAGAGAGATTGAGAACAGAGAGTGGGAGTGAGGATAGAGAGAGAGAGATTGAGAACAGAGAGAGGGAGTGAGGAGAGAGAGAGAGAGAGATTGAGAACAGAGAGAGGGAGTGAGGAGAGAGAGAGAGAGAGATTGAGAACAGAGAGAGGGAGTGAGGAGAGAGAGAGAGAGAGAGATTGAGAACAGAGAGAGGGAGTGAGGATAGAGGGAGAGAGAGTGAGAACAGAGAGAGGGAGTGAGGATAGAGGGAGAGAGAGTGAGAACAGAGAGAGGGAGTGAGGATAGAGGGAGAGAGAGTGAGAACAGAGAGAGGGAGTGAGGATAGAGGGAGAGAGATTGAGAACAGAGAGAGGGAGTCAGGATAGAGGGAGAGAGACTGAGAACGGAGTGAGGATAGAGAGAGCGAGATTGAGAACGGAGTGAGGATAGAGAGAGCGAGATTGAGAACGGAGTGAGGACAGAGAGAGAGAGATTGAGAACGGAGTGAGGATAGAGAGAGAGAGAGATTGAGAACAGAGAGAGGGAGTGATGAAAGAGATAGAGAGAGAGATTGAGAACAAAGAGAGGGAGTGGGGATAGAGGCAGAGAGATTGAGAACAGAGAGAGGGAGTGAGGATAGAGGGAGAGAGATTGAGAACAGAGTCAGGATAGAGAGAGAGAGAGAGATTGAGAACGGAGAGAGGGAGTGAGGATAGAGAGAGAGAGAGATTGAGAACAGAGAAAGAGAGTGAGGATAGAGAGACATGGAGAACAGAGAGAGGGAGTGAGGATAGAGAGAGAGAGAGATTGAGAACAGAGAGAGGGAGTGAGGATAGAGAGAGAGAAAGAGATTGAGAACAGAGAGAGGGAGTGAGGATAGGGAGAGAGAGATTGAGAACAGAGAGAGGGAGTGAGGATAGAGAGAGAGAGATTGAGAACAGAGAGAGGGAGTGAGGATAGAGAGAGAGAGATTGAGAACAGAGAGAGGGAGTGAGGATAGAGAGAGAGAGATTGAGAACAGAGAGAGGGAGTGAGGATAGAGAGAGAGATTGAGAACAGAGAGAGGGAGTGAGGATAGAGGGAGAGAGATTGAGAACAGAGAGAGGGAGTGAGGATAGAGGGAGAGAGATTGAGAACAGAGAGAGGGAGTGAGGATAGAGGGAGAGAGATTGAGAACAGAGAGAGGGAGTGAGGATAGAGGGAGAGAGATTGAGAACAGAGAGAGGGAGTGAGGATAGAGGGAGAGAGATTCAGAACAGAGAGAGGGAGTGAGGATAGAGGGAGAGAGATTGAGAACAGAGAGAGGGAGTGAGGATAGAGAGAGAGAGATTGAGAACAGAGAGAGGGAGTGAGGATAGAGGGAGAGAGATTGAGAACAGAGAGAGGGAGTGAGGATAGAGAGAGAGAGAGATTGAGAACAGAGTGAGGATAGAGAGAGAGAGAGAGATTGAGAACGGAGAGAGGGAGTGAGGATAGAGAGAGAGAGATTGAGAACAGAGAGAGGGAGTGAGGATAGAGTGAGAGAGAGAGAGATTGAGAACAGAGAGAGGGAGTGAGGATAGATAGAGAGAGATTGAGAACAGAGAGAGGGAGTGAGGATAGAGGGAGAGAGATTGAGAACAGAGAGAGGGAGTGAGGATAGAGGGAGAGAGATTGAGAACAGGGAGAGGGAGTGAGGACAGAGGGAGAGAGATTGAGAACAGGGAGAGGGAGTGAGGATAGAGGGAGAGAGATTGAGAACAGGGAGTGGGAGTGAGGATAGAGGGAGTGAGATTGAGAACAGGGAGAGGGAGTGAGGATAGAGGGGGAGAGATTGAGAACAGGGAGAGGGAGTGAGGATAGAGGGGTGGAGATTGAGAACAGGGAGAGGGAGTGAGGATAGAGGGAGAGAGATTGAGAACAGAGAGAGGGAGTGAGGATAGAGGGAGAGAGAGTGAGAACAGAGAGAGGGAGTCAGGATAGAGGGAGAGAGACTGAGAATGGAGTGAGGATAGAGAGAGCGAGATTGAGAACGGAGTGAGGACAGAGAGAGAGAGATTGAGAACGGAGTGAGGACAGAGAGAGAGAGAGAGATTGAGAACATAGAGAGGGAGTGAGGATAGAGAGAGAGAGAGAGAGAGAGATTGAGAACAGAGAGAGGGAGTGAGGATAGAGGGAGAGAGATTGAGAACAGAGAGAGGGAGTGAGGATAGAGGGAGAGAGATTGAGAACAGAGAGAGGGAGTGAGGATAGAGGGAGAGAGATTTTGAACAGAGTGAGGATAGAGAGAGAGAGAGAGATTGAGAACGGAGAGAGGGAGTGAGGATAGAGAGAGAGAGATTGAGAACAGAGAGAGGGAGTGAGGATAGAGTGAGAGAGAGAGAGATTGAGAACAGAGAGAGGGAGTGAGGATAGATAGAGAGAGATTGAGAACAGAGAGAGGGAGTGAGGATAGAGGGAGAGAGATTGAGAACAGAGAGAGGGAGTGAGGATAGAGGGAGAGAGATTGAGAACAGAGAGAGGGAGTGAGGATAGAGGGAGAGAGATTGAGAACAGAGAGAGGGAGTGAGGATAGAGGGAGAGAGATTGAGAACAGAGAGAGGGAGTGAGGATAGAGGGAGAGAGATTGAGAACAGAGAGAGGGAGTGAGGATAGAGGGAGAGAGATTGAGAACAGAGAGAGGGAGTGAGGATAGAGGGAGAGAGATTGAGAACAGAGAGAGGGAGTGAGGATAGAGGGAGAGAGATTGAGAACAGAGAGAGGGAGTGAGGACAGAGGGAGAGAGATTGAGAACAGAGAGAGGGAGTGAGGATAGAGGGAGAGAGATTGAGAACAGAGAGAGGGAGTGACGATAGAGGTGGAGAGATTGAGAACAGAGAGAGGGAGTGACGATAGAGGGAGAGAGATTGAGAACAGAGAGAGGGGGTGACGATAGAGGGAGAGAGATTGAGAACAGAGAGAGGGAGTGACGATAGAGGGAGGGAGATTGAGAACAGAGAGAGGGAGTGACGATAGAGGGAGAGAGATTGAGAACAGAGAGAGGGAGTGACGATAGAGGGAGAGACATTGAGAACAGAGAGAGGGAGTGACGATAGAGGGAGAGACATTGAGAACAGAGAGAGGGAGTGACGATAGAGGGAGAGAGATTGAGAACAGAGAGAGGGAGTGAGGATAGAGGGAGAGAGATTGAGAACAGAGTGAGGATAGAGAGAGAGAGAGAGATTGAGAACGGAGAGAGGGAGTGAGGATAGAGAGAGAGAGATTGAGAACAGAGAGAGGGAGTGAGGATAGAGGGAGAGAGATTGAGAACAGAGAGAGGGAGTGAGGATAGAGGGAGAGAGATTGAGAACAGAGAGAGGGAGTGAGGATAGAGGGAGAGAGATTGAGAACAGAGAGAGGGAGTGAGGATAGAGGGAGAGAGATTGAGAACAGAGAGAGGGAGTGAGGATAGAGGGAGAGAGATTGAGAACAGAGAGAGGGAGTGTTGATAGAGGGAGAGAGATTGAGAACAGAGAGAGGGAGTGAGGATAGAGGGAGAGAGATTGAGAACAGAGAGAGGGAGTGACGATAGAGGGAGAGAGATTGAGAACAGAGAGAGGGAGTGACGATAGAGGGAGAGAGATTGAGAACAGAGAGAGGGGGTGACGACAGAGGGAGAGAGATTGAGAACAGAGAGAGGGAGTGACGATAGAGGGAGGGAGATTGAGAACAGAGAGAGGGAGTGACGATAGAGGGAGAGAGATTGAGAACAGAGAGAGGGAGTGACGATAGAGGGAGAGACATTGAGAACAGAGAGAGGGAGTGACGATAGAGGGAGAGACATTGAGAACAGAGAGAGGGAGTGACGATAGAGGGAGAGAGATTGAGAACACAGAGAGGGAGTGAGGATAGAGGGAGAGAGATTGAGAACAGGGAGAGGGAGTGAGGACAGAGGGAGAGAGATTGAGAACAGGGAGAGGGAGTGAGGATAGAGGGAGAGAGATTGAGAACAGGGAGTGGGAGTGAGGATAGAGGGAGTGAGATTGAGAACAGGGAGAGGGAGTGAGGATAGAGGGGGAGAGATTGAGAACAGGGAGAGGGAGTGAGGATAGAGGGGTGGAGATTGAGAACAGGGAGAGGGAGTGAGGATAGAGGGAGAGAGATTGAGAACAGAGAGAGGGAGTGAGGTTAGAGGGAGAGAGAGTGAGAACAGAGAGAGGGAGTCAGGATAGAGGGAGAGAGACTGAGAATGGAGTGAGGATAGAGAGAGCGAGATTGAGAACGGAGTGAGGACAGAGAGAGAGAGATTGAGAACGGAGTGAGGACAGAGAGAGAGAGAGAGATTGAGAACATAGAGAGGGAGTGAGGATAGAGAGAGAGAGAGAGAGAGAGATTGAGAACAGAGAGAGGGAGTGAGGATAGAGGGAGAGAGATTGAGAACAGAGAGAGGGAGTGAGGATAGAGGGAGAGAGATTGAGAACAGAGAGAGGGAGTGAGGATAGAGGGAGAGAGATTCAGAACAGAGTGAGGATAGAGAGAGAGAGAGAGATTGAGAACGGAGAGAGGGAGTGAGGATAGAGAGAGAGAGATTGAGAACAGAGAGAGGGAGTGAGGATAGAGTGAGAGAGAGAGAGATTGAGAACAGAGAGAGGGAGTGAGGATAGATAGAGAGAGATTGAGAACAGAGAGAGGGAGTGAGGATAGAGGGAGAGAGATTGAGAACAGAGAGAGGGAGTGAGGATAAAGGGAGAGAGATTGAGAACAGAGAGAGGGAGTGAGGATAGAGGGAGAGAGATTGAGAACAGAGAGAGGGAGTGAGGATAGAGGGAGAGAGATTGAGAACAGAGAGAGGGAGTGAGGATAGAGGGAGAGAGATTGAGAACAGAGAGAGGGAGTGAGGATAGAGGGAGAGAGATTGAGAACAGAGAGAGGGAGTGAGGATAGAGGGAGAGAGATTGAGAACAGAGAGAGGGAGTGAGGATAGAGGGAGAGAGATTGAGAACAGAGAGAGGGAGTGAGGATAGAGGGAGAGAGATTGAGAACAGAGAGAGGGAGTGAGGATAGAGGGAGAGAGATTGAGAACAGAGAGAGGGAGTGAGGATAGAGGGAGAGAGATTGAGAACAGAGAGAGGGAGTGAGGACAGAGGGAGAGAGATTGAGAACAGAGAGAGGGAGTGAGGACAGAGGGAGAGAGATTGAGAACAGAGAGAGGGAGTGACGATAGAGGTGGAGAGATTGAGAACAGAGAGAGGGAGTGACGATAGAGGGAGAGAGATTGAGAACAGAGAGAGGGGGTGACGATAGAGGGAGGGAGATTGAGAACAGAGAGAGGGAGTGACGATAGAGGGAGAGAGATTGAGAACAGAGAGAGGGAGTGACGATAGAGGGAGAGACATTGAGAACAGAGAGAGGGAGTGACGATAGAGGGAGAGACATTGAGAACAGAGAGAGGGAGTGACGATAGAGGGAGAGAGATTGAGAACACAGAGAGGGTGTGAGGATAGAGGGAGGGAGATTGAGAACAGAGAGAGGGAGTGAGGACAGAAGGAGAGAGATTGAGAACAGAGAGAGGGAGTGAGGATAGAGGGAGAGAGATTGAGAACAGAGAGAGGGAGTGAGGATAGAGGGATAGAGATTGAGAACAGAGAGAGGGAGTGAGGATAGAGGGAGAGAGATTGAGAACAGAGAGAAGGAGTGAGGATAGAGGGAGAGAGATTGAGAACAGAGAGAGGGAGTGAGGATAGAGGGAGAGAGATTGAGAACAGAGAGAGGGAGTGAGGATAGAGGGAGAGAGATTGAGAACAGGGAGAGGGAGTGAGGACAGAGGGAGAGAGATTGAGAACAGGGAGAGGGAGTGAGGATAGAGGGAGAGAGATTGAGAACAGGGAGTGGGAGTGAGGATAGAGGGAGTGAGATTGAGAACAGGGAGAGGGAGTGAGGATAGAGGGGGAGAGATTGAGAACAGGGAGAGGGAGTGAGGATAGAGGGGTGGAGATTGAGAACAGGGAGAGGGAGTGAGGATAGAGGGAGAGAGATTGAGAACAGAGAGAGGGAGTGAGGATAGAGGGAGAGAGAGTGAGAACAGAGAGAGGGAGTCAGGATAGAGGGAGAGAGACTGAGAATGGAGTGAGGATAGAGAGAGCGAGATTGAGAACGGAGTGAGGACAGAGAGAGAGAGATTGAGAACGGAGTGAGGACAGAGAGAGAGAGAGAGATTGAGAACATAGAGAGGGAGTGAGGATAGAGAGAGAGAGAGAGAGAGAGATTGAGAACAGAGAGAGGGAGTGAGGATAGAGGGAGAGAGATTGAGAACAGAGAGAGGGAGTGAGGATAGAGGGAGAGAGATTGAGAACAGAGAGAGGGAGTGAGGATAGAGGGAGAGAGATTGAGAACAGAGTGAGGATAGAGAGAGAGAGAGAGAGATTGAGAACGGAGAGAGGGAGTGAGGATAGAGAGAGAGAGATTGAGAACAGAGAGAGGGAGTGAGGATAGAGTGAGAGAGAGAGAGATTGAGAACAGAGAGAGGGAGTGAGGATAGATAGAGAGAGATTGAGAACAGAGAGAGGGAGTGAGGATAGAGGGAGAGAGATTGAGAACAGAGAGAGGGAGTGAGGATAAAGGGAGAGAGATTGAGAACAGAGAGAGGGAGTGAGGATAGAGGGAGAGAGATTGAGAACAGAGAGAGGGAGTGAGGATAGAGGGAGTGAGATTGAGAACAGAGAGAGGGAGTGAGGATAGAGGGAGAGAGATTGAGAACAGAGAGAGGGAGTGAGGATAGAGGGAGAGAGATTGAGAACAGAGAGAGGGAGTGAGGATAGAGGGAGAGAGATTGAGAACAGAGAGAGGGAGTGAGGATAGAGGGAGAGAGATTGAGAACAGAGAGAGGGAGTGAGGATAGAGGGAGAGAGATTGAGAACAGAGCGAGGGAGTGAGGATAGAGGGAGAGAGATTGAGAACAGAGAGAGGGAGTGAGGACAGAGGGAGAGAGATTGAGAACAGAGAGAGGGAGTGAGGATAGAGGGAGAGAGAGAGAGATTGAGAACAGAGAGAGGGAGTGACGATAGAGGGAGAGAGATTGAGAACAGAGAGAGGGAGTGACGATAGAGGGAGAGAGATTGAGAACAGAGAGAGGGGGTGACGACAGAGGGAGAGAGATTGAGAACAGAGAGAGGGAGTGACGACAGAGGGAGGGAGATTGAGAACAGAGAGAGGGAGTGACGATAGAGGGAGAGAGATTGAGAACAGAGAGAGGGAGTGACGATAGAGGGAGAGACATTGAGAACAGAGAGAGGGAGTGACGATAGAGGGAGAGACATTGAGAACAGAGAGAGGGAGTGACGATAGAGGGAGAGAGATTGAGAACACAGAGAGGGAGTGAGGATAGAGGGAGGGAGATTGAGAACAGAGAGAGGGAGTGAGGACAGAAGGAGAGAGATTGAGAACAGAGAGAGGAAGTGAGGATAGAGGGAGAGAGATTGAGAACAGAGAGAGGGAGTGAGGATAGAGGGATAGAGATTGAGAACAGAGAGAGGGAGTGAGGATAGAGGGAGAGAGATTGAGAACAGAGAGAGGGAGTGAGGATAGAGGGAGAGAGATTGAGTACAGAGAGAGGGAGTGAGGATAGAGGGAGAGAGATTGAGAACAGAGAGAGGGAGTGAGGATAGAGGGAGAGAGATTGAGAACAGGGAGAGGGAGTGAGGACAGAGGGAGAGAGATTGAGAACAGGGAGAGGGAGTGAGGATAGAGGGAGAGAGATTGAGAACAGGGAGTGGGAGTGAGGATAGAGGGAGTGAGATTGAGAACAGGGAGAGGGAGTGAGGATAGAGGGGGAGAGATTGAGAACAGGGAGAGGGAGTGAGGATAGAGGGGTGGAGATTGAGAACAGGGAGAGGGAGTGAGGATAGAGGGGGCGCGATTGAGAACGGAGTGAGGATAGAGAGAGAGAGATTGAGAAGGGAGTGAGGATAGAGAGAGAGAGAGAGACAGAGTGAGAACGGAGTGAGGATAGAGAGAGAGATATTGACAGTGGAGTGAGGATAGAGAGAGAGAGAAGGCGAGTAAACAGAGAGAGACAGAGAGCGGGAGTTAGAACAGAGAGAGAGAGATAGAGGGAGTGAGTACAGGGAGACACAGAGATTGAGACCAGAGAGAGGGAGTGAGGAGAGAGATTGAGAACAAAGAGAGGGAGTGAGGACTGAGAGAGACAGAGAGAGAGATTGAGAACAGAGAAAGAGAGTGAGGATAGAGAGACATGGAGAACAGAGAGAGGGAGTGAGGATAGAGAGAGAGAGAGATTGAGAACAGAGAGAGGGAGTGAGGATAGAGAGAGAGAGATTGAGAACAGAGAGAGAGAGTGAGGATAGAGAGAGAGAGATTGAGAACAGAGAGAGGGAGTGAGAACAGAGAGAGAGAGATTGAGAACAGAGAGAGGGAGTGAGGATAGAGAGAGAGAGAGATTGAGAACAGAGAGAGGGAGTGAGGATAGAGAGAGAGATTGAGAACAGAGAGAGGGAGTGAGGATAGAGGGAGAGAGATTGAGAACAGAGAGAGGGAGTGAGGATAAAGGGAGAGAGATTGAGAACAGAGAGAGGGAGTGAGGATAGAGGGAGAGAGATTGAGAACAGAGAGAGGGAGTGAGGATAGAGGGAGAGAGATTGAGAACAGAGAGAGGGAGTGAGGATAGAGGGAGAGAGATTGAGAACAGAGAGAGGGAGTGAGGATAGAGGGAGAGAGATTGAGAACAGAGAGAGGGAGTGAGGATAGAGGGAGAGAGATTGAGAACAGAGAGAGGGAGTGAGGATAGAGGGAGAGAGATTGAGAACAGAGAGAGGGAGTGAGGATAGAGGGAGAGAGATTGAGAACAGAGAGATGGAGTGAGGATAGAGGGAGAGAGATTGAGAACAGAGAGAGGGAGTGAGGATAGAGGGAGAGAGATTGAGAACAGAGAGAGGGAGTGAGGACAGAGGGAGAGAGATTGAGAACAGAGAGAGGGAGTGGGGATAGAGGGAGAGAGATTGAGAACAGAGAGAGGGAGTGGGGATAGAGGGAGAGAGATTGAGAACAGAGAGAGGGAGTGAGGATAGAGGGAGAGAGATTGAGAACAGAGAGAGGGAGTGAGGACAGAGGGAGAGAGATTGAGAACAGAGAGAGGGAGTGACGATAGAGGGAGAGAGATTGAGAACAGAGCGAGGGAGTGACGATAGAGGGAGAGAGATTGAGAACAGAGAGAGGGAGTGACGATAGAGGGAGAGAGATTGAGAACAGAGAGAGGGAGTGACGATAGAGGGAGGGAGATTGAGAACAGAGAGAGGGAGTGACGATAGAGGGAGGGGGATTGAGAACAGAGAGAGGGAGTGACGATAGAGGGAGAGAGATTGAGAACAGAGAGAGGGAGTGAGGATAGAGGGAGAGAGATTGAGAACAGAGAGAGGGAGTGAGGATAGAGGGAGAGAGATTGAGAACAGAGAGAGGGAGTGAGGATAGAGGGAGAGAGATTGAGAACAGAGAGAGGGAGTGAGGACAGAGGGAGAGAGATTGAGAACAGGGAGAGGGAGTGAGGACAGAGGGAGAGAGATTGAGAACAGGGAGAGGGAGTGAGGATAGAGGGAGAGAGATTGAGAACAGGGAGTGGGAGTGAGGATAGAGGGAGTGAGATTGAGAACAGGGAGAGGGAGTGAGGATAGAGGGAGTGAGATTGAGAACAGGGAGAGGGAGTGAGGATAGAGGGGGAGAGATTGAGAACAGGGAGAGGGAGTGAGGATAGAGGGGTGGAGATTGAGAACAGGGAGAGGGAGTGAGGATAGAGGGGGCGAGATTGAGAACGGAGTGAGGATAGAGGGAGAGAGATTGAGAAGGGAGTGAGGATAGAGAGAGAGAGAGAGAGATAGAGTGAGAACGGAGTGAGGATAGAGAGAGAGATATTGACAGTGGAGTGAGGATAGAGAGAGAGAGAGATTGAGAACAGAGAGAGGGAGTGAGGATAGAGAGAGAGAGAGAGAGAGAGAGAGAGAGAGATTGAGAACAGAGAGAGGGAGTGAGGAGAGAGAGAGAGAGAGATTGAGAACAGAGAGAGGGAGTGAGGATAGAGGGAGAGAGAGTGAGAACAGAGAGAGGGAGTGAGGATAGAAGGAGAGAGATTGAGAACAGAGAGAGGGAGTCTGGATAGAGGGAGAGAGACTGAGAACGGAGTGAGGATAGAGAGAGCAAGATTGAGAACGGAGTGAGGATAGAGAGAGCGAGATTGAGAACGGAGTGAGGATAGAGAGAGAGAGATTGAGAAGGGAGTGAGGATAGAGAGAGAGAGAGAGATAGAGTGAGAACGGAGTGAGGATAGAGAGAGAGATATTGACAGTGGAGTGAGGATAGAGAGAGAGAGAGATTGAGAACAGAGAGAGGGAGTGAGGAGAGAGAGAGATTGAGAACAGAGAGAGGGAGTGAGGAGAGAGAGAGAGAGAGATTGAGAACAGAGAGAGGGAGTGTGGAGAGAGAGAGAGAGATTGAGAACAGAGAGAGGGAGTGAGGAGAGAGAGAGAGATTGAGAACAGAGAGAGGGAGTGAGGATAGAGGGAGAGAGAGAGATTGAGAACAGAGAGAGGGAGTGAGGATAGAGGGAGAGAGAGTGAGAACAGAGAGAGGGAGTCAGGATAGAGGGAGAGAGACTGAGAACGGAGTGAGGATAGAGAGAGCGAGATTGAGAACGGAGTGAGGATAGAGAGAGCGAGATTGAGAACGGAGTGAGGATAGAGAGAGAGAGATTGAGAACGGAGTGAGGATAGAGAGAGAGAGATTGAGAAGGGAGTGAGGATAGAGAGAGAGATATTGACAGTGGAGTGAGGATAGAGAGAGAGAGAGATTGAGAACAGAGAGAGGGAGTGAGGATAGAGAGAGAGAGATTGAGAACAGAGAGAGGGAGTGAGGAGAGAGAGAGAGAGAGATTGAGAACAGAGAGAGGGAGTGAGGAGAGAGAGAGAGAGAGATTGAGAACAGAGAGAGGGAGTGAGGAGAGAGAGAGAGAGAGAGATTGAGAACAGAGAGAGGGAGTGAGGATAGAGGGAGAGAGAGTGAGAACAGAGAGAGGGAGTGAGGATAGAGGGAGAGAGAGTGAGAACAGAGAGAGGGAGTGAGGATAGAGGGAGAGGGAGTGAGGATAGAGGGAGAGAGATTGAGAACAGAGAGAGGGAGTCAGGATAGAGGGAGAGAGACTGAGAACGGAGTGAGGATAGAGAGAGCGAGATTGAGAACGGAGTGAGGATAGAGAGAGCGAGATTGAGAACGGAGTGAGGACAGAGAGAGAGAGATTGAGAACGGAGTGAGGATAGAGAGAGAGAGAGATTGAGAACAGAGAGAGGGAGTGATGAAAGAGATAGAGAGAGAGATTGAGAACAAAGAGAGGGAGTGGGGATAGAGGCAGAGAGATTGAGAACAGAGAGAGGGAGTGAGGATAGAGGGAGAGAGATTGAGAACAGAGTCAGGATAGAGAGAGAGAGAGAGATTGAGAACGGAGTGAGGGAGTGAGGATAGAGAGAGAGAGAGATTGAGAACAGAGAAAGAGAGTGAGGATAGAGAGACATGGAGAACAGAGAGAGGGAGTGAGGATAGAGAGAGAGAGAGATTGAGAACAGAGAGAGGGAGTGAGGATAGAGAGAGAGAAAGAGATTGAGAACAGAGAGAGGGAGTGAGGATAGGGAGAGAGAGATTGAGAACACAGAGAGGGAGTGAGGATAGAGAGAGAGAGATTGAGAACAGAGAGAGGGAGTGAGGATAGAGAGAGAGAGATTGAGAACAGAGAGAGGGAGTGAGGATAGAGAGAGAGAGATTGAGAACAGAGAGAGGGAGTGAGGATAGAGAGAGAGATTGAGAACAGAGAGAGGGAGTGAGGATAGAGGGAGAGAGATTGAGAACAGAGAGAGGGAGTGAGGATAGAGGGAGAGAGATTGAGAACAGAGAGAGGGAGTGAGGATAGAGGGAGAGAGATTGAGAACAGAGAGAGGGAGTGAGGATAGAGGGAGAGAGATTGAGAACAGAGAGAGGGAGTGAGGATAGAGGGAGAGAGATTCAGAACAGAGAGAGGGAGTGAGGATAGAGGGAGAGAGATTGAGAACAGAGAGAGGGAGTGAGGATAGAGAGAGAGAGATTGAGAACAGAGAGAGGGAGTGAGGATAGAGGGAGAGAGATTGAGAACAGAGAGAGGGAGTGAGGATAGAGAGAGAGAGAGATTGAGAACAGAGTGAGGATAGAGAGAGAGAGAGAGATTGAGAACAGAGAGAGGGAGTGAGGATAGAGAGAGAGAGATTGAGAACAGAGAGAGGGAGTGAGGATAGAGTGAGAGAGAGAGAGATTGAGAACAGAGAGAGGGAGTGAGGATAGATAGAGAGAGATTGAGAACAGAGAGAGGGAGTGAGGATAGAGGGAGAGAGATTGAGAACAGAGAGAGGGAGTGAGGATAGAGGGAGAGAGATTGAGAACAGGGAGAGGGAGTGAGGACAGAGGGAGAGAGATTGAGAACAGGGAGAGGGAGTGAGGATAGAGGGAGAGAGATTGAGAACAGGGAGTGGGAGTGAGGATAGAGGGAGTGAGATTGAGAACAGGGAGAGGGAGTGAGGATAGAGGGGGAGAGATTGAGAACAGGGAGAGGGAGTGAGGATAGAGGGGTGGAGATTGAGAACAGGGAGAGGGAGTGAGGATAGAGGGAGAGAGATTGAGAACAGAGAGAGGGAGTGAGGATAGAGGGAGAGAGAGTGAGAACAGAGAGAGGGAGTCAGGATAGAGGGAGAGAGACTGAGAATGGAGTGAGGATAGAGAGAGCGAGATTGAGAACGGAGTGAGGACAGAGAGAGAGAGATTGAGAACGGAGTGAGGACAGAGAGAGAGAGAGAGATTGAGAACATAGAGAGGGAGTGAGGATAGAGAGAGAGAGAGAGAGAGAGATTGAGAACAGAGAGAGGGAGTGAGGATAGAGGGAGAGAGATTGAGAACAGAGAGAGGGAGTGAGGATAGAGGGAGAGAGATTGAGAACAGAGAGAGGGAGTGAGGATAGAGGGAGAGAGATTGAGAACAGAGTGAGGATAGAGAGAGAGAGAGAGATTGAGAACGGAGAGAGGGAGTGAGGATAGAGAGAGAGAGATTGAGAACAGAGAGAGGGAGTGAGGATAGAGTGAGAGAGAGAGAGATTGAGAACAGAGAGAGGGAGTGAGGATAGATAGAGAGAGATTGAGAACAGAGAGAGGGAGTGAGGATAGAGGGAGAGAGATTGAGAACAGAGAAGGGAGTGAGGATAAAGGGAGAGAGATTGAGAACAGAGAGAGGGAGTGAGGATAGAGGGAGAGAGATTGAGAACAGAGAGAGGGAGTGAGGATAGAGGGAGAGAGATTGAGAACAGAGAGAGGGAGTGAGGATAGAGGGAGAGAGATTGAGAACAGAGAGAGGGAATGAGGATAGAGGGAGAGAGATTGAGAACAGAGAGAGGGAGTGAGGATAGAGGGAGAGAGATTGAGAACAGAGAGAGGGAGTGAGGATAGAGGGAGAGAGATTGAGAACAGAGGGAGTGAGGATAGAGGGAGAGAGATTGAGAACAGAGAGAGGGAGTGAGGATAGAGGGAGAGAGATTGAGAACAGAGTGAGGATAGAGAGAGAGAGAGATTGAGAACAGAGAGAGGGAGTGAGGATAGAGAGAGAGAGAGAGAGAGAGAGATTGAGAACAGAGAGAGGGAGTGAGGAGAGAGAGAGAGAGAGAGATTGAGAACAGAGAGAGGGAGTGAGGATAGAGGGAGAGAGAGTGAGAACAGAGAGAGGGAGTGAGGATAGAAGGAGAGAGATTGAGAACAGAGAGAGGGAGTCAGGATAGAGGGAGAGAGACTGAGAACGGAGTGAGGATAGAGAGAGCAAGATTGAGAACGGAGTGAGGATAGAGAGAGCGAGATTGAGAACGGAGTGAGGATAGAGAGAGAGAGATTGAGAACGGAGTGAGGATAGAGAGAGAGAGATTGAGAAGGGAGTGAGGATAGAGAGAGAGAGAGAGATAGAGTGAGAACGGAGTGAGGATAGAGAGAGAGATATTGACAGTGGAGTGAGGATAGAGAGAGAGAGAGATTGAGAACAGAGAGAGGGAGTGAGGAGAGAGAGAGATTGAGAACAGAGAGAGGGAGTGAGGATAGAGAGAGAGAGAGAGAGAGAGATTGAGAACAGAGAGAGGGAGTGAGGATAGAGGGAGAGAGATTGAGAACAGAGAGGGAGTGAGGATAGAGGGAGAGAGATTGAGAACAGAGTGAGGATAGAGAGAGAGAGAGAGATTGAGAACGGAGAGAGGGAGTGAGGATAGAGAGAGAGAGAGAGAGATTGAGAACAGAGAGAGGGAGTGAGGATAGAGTGAGAGAGAGAGAGATTGAGAACAGAGAGAGGGAGTGAGGATAGAGGGAGAGAGATTGAGAACAGAGAAGAGGGAGTGAGGATAGAGGGAGAGAGATTGAGAACGGAGTGAGGTCAGAGAGAGAGAGATTGAGAACGGAGTGAGGACAGAGAGAGAGAGAGAGAGAGAGAGAGATTGAGAACCGAGAGAGGGAGTGAGGATAGAGATAGAGAGAGAGAGATTGAGAACAGAGAGAGGGAGTGATGTAAGAGATAGAGAGAGAGAGATTGAGAACAGAGAGAGGGAGTGAGGATAGAGGGAGAGAGATTGAGAACAGAGAGAGGGAGTGAGGATAGAGGGAGAGAGATTGAGAACAGAGTGAGGATAGAGAGAGAGAGAGAGATTGAGAACGGAGAGAGGGAGTGAGGATAGAGAGAGAGAGAGAGAGATTGAGAACAGAGAGAGGGAGTGAGGATAGAGGGAGAGAGATTGAGAACAGAGAAGAGGGTGTGAGGATAGAGAGAAAGAGATGGAGAACAGAGAGCGGGAGTGAGGATAGAGCGAGAGAGATTGTGAACAGAGAGAGCGAGTGATGTTAGAGGCAGAGAGATTGAGAACGGAGTGAGGATAGAGAGAGAGAGATTGAGAACGGAGTGAGGATAGAGAGAGAGAGAATGCGAACGGAGTGAGGATAGAGAGAGAGAGAGAATGAAAACAGAGAATGAAAACAGAGAGAGGGAGTGGGGATTGAGAGAGAGAGAGATTGAGAACACAGAGAGGGAGTGAGGATAGAGGGAGAGAGATTGAGAATGGAGTGAGGATAGAGAGAGAGAGATTGAGAACGGAGTGAGGATAGAGAGGGAGAGATTGAGAACGGAGTGAGGATAGAGAGAGAGAGAGAGAGATTGAGAACAGAGAGAGGGAGTGAGGATAGAGAGAGAGAGAGAGAGAGATTGAGAACAGAGAGAGGGAGTGAGGATAGAGGGAGAGAGATTGAGAACGGAGTGAGGATAGAGAGAGAGAGATTGAGAACGAAGTGAGGATAGAGAGTGAGAGATTGAGAACGGAGTGAGGATAGAGAGAGAGAGAGAGATTGAGAACGGAGTGAGGCTAGAGAGAGAGAGGGATTGAGAACAGAGAGAGGGAGTGAGGATAGAGAGAGAGAGAGAGAGAGAGAGAATGAGAACAGAGAGAGGGAGTGAGGACAGAGGGAGAGAGATTGAGAACGGAGTGAGGATCGAGAGAGAGAGAGAGTGAGGACGGAGTGAGGATAGAGAGAGAGAGATTGAGAGTGGAGTGAGGATAGAGAGAGAGAGAGAGAGATTGAGAACAGAGAGAGGGAGAGAGGATAGAGAGAGAGAGACAGAGTGAGGGAGTGAGGATAGAGAGAGAGAGAGAGATTGAGAACAGAGAGAGGGAGTGAGGATAGAGGGAGAGATATTCTGAACAGAGAGAGGGAGTGAGGATAGAGAGAGAGAGAGATTGAGAACAGAGAGAGGGAGTGAGGATAGATGGAGAGAGTTTGAGAACAGAGAGAGGGAGTGAGGATAGACGGTGAGAGATTGAGAACAGAGAGAGGGAGTGAGGATAGAGGGAGAGAGATTGAGAACGGAGTGAGGATAGAGGGAGAGAGATTGAGAAGGGAGTGAGGATAGAGAGAGAGAGAGAGAGAGAGATTGAGAACGGAGTGAGGATAGAGAGAGAGATATTGACAGTGGAGTGAGGATAGAGAGAGAGAGAGAGATTGAGAACTGAGAGAGGGAGTGAGGATAGAGAGAGAGAGAGAGAGATTGAGAACAGAGAGAGGGAGTGAGGATAGAGAGAGAGAGAGAGAGATTGAGAACAGAGAGAGGGAGTGAGGATAGAGAGATTGAGAACAGAGAGAGGGAGTGAGGATAGAGGGAGAGAGACTGAGAACGGAGTGAGGATAGTGAGAGTGAGATTGAGAACGGAGTGAGGACAGAGAGAGAGAGATTGAGAACGGAGTGAGGATAGAGAGAGAGACAGATTGAGAACAGAGAGAGGGAGTGAGGATAGAGAGAGAGAGAGAGAGAGAGAGAGATTGAGAACAGAGGGAGTGAGGATAGAGAGAGAGAGAGATTGAGAACAGAGAGAGGGAGTGATGAAAGAGATAGAGAGAGAGAGATTGAGAACAGAGAGAGGGAGTGAGGACAGAGGGAGAGAGAGAGAGAGAGAGAGAGAGATTGAGAACAGAGAGGGAGTGAGGATAGAGAGAGAGAGATTGAGAACAGAGAGAGGGAGTGAGGATAGAGGGGGAGAGATTGAGAACGGAATGAGGATAGAGAGGGAGAGATTGAGAACGGAGTGAGGATAGAGAGTGAGAGAGAGATGGAGAACGGAGTGAGGATAGAGAGAGAGAGGGATTGAGAACAGAGAGAGGGAGTGAGGATAGAGAGAGAGAGAGAGAGAGAGAGATTGAAAACAGAGAGAGGGAGTGAGGATAGAGGGAGAGAGATTGAGAACGGAATGAGGATAGAGAGAGAGAGATTGAGAACGGAATGAGGATAGAGAGAGAGAGACTGAGAACGGAGTGAGGATAGAGAGAGAGAGATTGAGAACGGAGTGAGGCTAGAGAGAGAGAGGGATTGAGAACAGAGAGAGGGAGTGAGGATAGAGAGAGAGAGAGAGAGAGAGATTGAAAACAGAGAGAGGGAGTGAGGATAGAGGGAGAGAGATTGAGAACAGAGAGAGGGAGTGAGGATAGAGAGAGAGAGAGATTGAGAACAGAGTGAGGATAGAGAGAGAGAGAGAGATTGAGAACAGAGAGAGGGAGTGAGGATAGAGAGAGAGAGATTGAGAACAGAGAGAGGGAGTGAGGATAGAGTGAGAGAGATTGAGAACGGAGTGAGGCTAGAGAGAGAGAGGGATTGAGAACAGAGAGAGGGAGTGAGGATAGAGAGAGAGAGAGAGAGAGAGATTGAAAACAGAGAGAGGGAGTGAGGATAGAGGGAGAGAGATTGAGAACAGAGAGAGGGAGTGAGGATAGAGAGAGAGAGAGAGAGAGAGATTGAAAACAGAGAGAGGGAGTGAGGATAGAGGGAGAGAGATTGAGAACAGAGAGAGGGAGTGAGGATAGAGAGAGAGAGAGAGAGAGAGATTGAAAACAGAGAGAGGGAGTGAGGATAGAGGGAGAGAGATTGAGAACAGAGAGAGGGAGTGACGATAGAGGGAGAGCGATTGAGAACATAGTGAGGATAGAGAGAGAGAGATTGAGAACGGAGTGAGGATAGAGAGAGAGAGAGAGAGAGAGAGATTGAGAACAGAGAGAGGGAGTGAGGATAGAGGGAGAGTGATTGAGAACGGACTGAGAATAGAGAGAGAGAGAGAGATGGAGAACGGAGTGAGGATAGAGAGAGAGAGGGATTGAGAACAGAGAGAGGGAGTGAGGATAGAGAGAGAGAGAGAGATTGAAAACAGAGAGAGGGAGTGAGGATAGAGGGAGAGAGGTTGAGAACGGAGTGAGGATAGAGAGAGAGAGATTGAGAACGGAGTGAGGCTAGAGAGAGAGAGGGATTGAGAACAGAGAGAGGGAGAGAGATTGAGAACAGAGAGAGGAGTGAGGATAGAGGGAGAGAGATTGAGAACGGAGTGAGGAAAGAGGGAGAGAGATTGAGAAGGGAGTGAGGATAGAGAGAGAGAGAGAGAAAGAGAGTGAGAACAGAGTGAGGATAGAGAGAGAGAGAGATTGAGAGTGGAGTGAGGATAGAGAGAGAGAGAGAGATTGAGAACAGAGAGATGGAGTGAGGATAGATAGAGAGAGAGAGAGAGAGAGAGAAATTGAGAACAGAGAGAGGGAGTGAGGATAGAGAGAGAGAGAGAGAGATTGAGAACAGAGAGAGGGAGTGAGGATAGAGGGAGAGAGAGTGAGAACAGAGAGAGGGAGTGAGGATAGAGGGAGAGAGAGTGAGAACAGAGAGAGGGAGTGAGGATAGAGGGAGAGAGATTGAGAACGGAATGAGGATAGAGAGAGAGAGATTGAGAACGGAGTGAAGAGAGAGAAGGAGAGAGAGAGATTGAGAACAGAGTGAGGATAGAGGGAGAGAGATTGAGAACGGAGTGAGGATAGAAAGAGAGAGATTGAGAACGGAGTGAGGATAGAGAGAGAGTGATTGAGAACGGAGTGAGGAAAGAGAGAGAGAGATTGAGAACGGAGTGAGGATAGAGAGAGAGATTGAGAACGGAGTGAGGATAGAGAGAGAGATTGAGAATGGAGTGAGGATAGAGAGAGAGAGAGATTGAAAACAGAGAGAGGGAGTGGGGATAGAGAGAGAGAGAGATTGAAAACAGAGAGAGGAATTGGGGATAGAGAGAGAGAGAGAGAGAGATTGAGAACAGAGAGAGGGAGTGAGGATAGAAGGAGAGAGATTGAGAATGGAGTGAGGATAGAGAGAGAGAGATTGAGAATGGAGTGCGGATAGAGAGAGAGAGATTGAGAACGGAGTGAGGATAGAGAGAGAGAGAGATTTAGAACAGAGAGAGGGAGTGAGGATAGAGGGAGAGAGATTGAGAACGGAGTGAGGATAGAAATAGAGAGATTGAGAACGGAGTGAGGATAGAGAGAGAGAGATTGAGAACAGAGAGAGGGAGTGAGGATAGAGAGAGAGAGAGAGATTGAGAACAGAGAGAGTGAGTGAGGATAGAGGGAGAGAGATTGAGAACAGAGTGAGGATAGAGGGAGAGAGATTGAGAAGGGAGTGAGGATAGAGAGAGAGGTATTGTCAGTGGAGTGACGATAGAGAGAGAGAGATTGAGAACTGAGAGAGGGAGTGAGGATAGAGTGAGAGATTGAGAACAGAGAGAGGGAGTGAGGATAGAGAGAGAGAGAGAGAGAGAGAGAAATTGAGAACAGAGAGAGAGAGGGAGTGAGGATAGAGAGAGAGAGAGAAAGATTGAGAACAGAGAGAGGGAGTGAGGATAGAGAGAGTGAGAGAGAGATTGAGAACAGAGAGAGGGAGTGATGAAAGAGATAGAGAGAGAGAGATTGAGAACAGAGAGAGGGAGTGAGGATAGAGGGAGAGCGATTGAGAACAGAGTGAGGATAGAGAGAGAGAGAGATTGAGAACGGAGAGAGGGAGTGAGGATAGAGAGAGAGAGATTGAGAACAGAGAGAGGGAGTGAGGATAGAGGGAGAGAGATTGAGAACAGAGAAGAGGGAGTGAGGATAGAGGGAGAGAGATTGAGAACGGAGTGAGGATAGAAAGAGAGAGATTGAGAACGGAGTGAGGATAGAGAGAGAGAGATTGAAAACGGAGCGAGGATAGAGAGAGAGAGTGATTGAGAACGGCGTGAGGATAGAGAGAGAGTGATTGAGAACGGAGTGAGAAAAGAGAGAGAGAGAGAGATTGAGAACGGAGTAAGGATAGAGAGAGAGAGATTGAGAACAGAGAGAGGGAGTGAGGATAGAGTGAGAGAGATTCAGAACAGAGAGAGGGAGTGAGGATAGAGGGAGAGAGATTGAGAACGGAGTGAGGATAGAGGGAGAGAGATTGAGAACAGAGAGAGGGTTTGAGAATAGAGATTGAGAACAAAGAGAGGGAGTGAGGACAGAGAGAGAGAGAGAGACATTGAGAACAGAGAGTAGGAGTGAGGACTGAGAGAGAGATTGAGAACAGAGAGAAGGAGTGAGGACTGAGAGAGAGATTGAGAACAGATAGAGGGAGCGAGGATAGAGAGAGAGAGAGATTGAGAACAGAGAGAGGGAGTGAGGATAGAGAGAGAGAGAGAGATTGGGAACAGAGAGAGGTTGTGGGGATAGAGATTGAGAACAGAGAGAGGGAGTGAGGATAGAGAGAGAGAGAGATTGAGAACAGAGAGAGGGAGTGAGGATAGAGAGAGAGAGATGGAGAACAGAGAGCGGGTGTGAGGATAGAGCGAGAGAGATTGAGAACAGAGAGAGGGAGTGATGATAGAGGCAGGGAGATTGAGAACGGAGTGAGGAAAGAGAGAGAGAGAGAATGAAAACAGAGAGAGGGAGTGGGGATTGAGAGAGAGAGAGAGAGAGAGAGATTGAGAACAGAGAGAGGGAGTGAGGATAGAGGGAGAGAGATTGAGAACGGAGTGAAGATAGAGAGAGAGAGATTGAGAACGGAGTGAGGAAAGAGAGAGAGAGAGAATGAAAACAGAGAGAGGGAGTGGGGATTGAGAGAGAGAGAGAGAGATTGAGAACAGAGAGAGGGAGTGAGGATAGAGGGAGAGAGATTGAGAACAGAATGAGGATCGAGAGAGAGAGATTGAGAGTGGAGTGAGGATAGAGAGAGAGAGAGAGATTGAGAACCGAGACAGGGAGAGAGGATCGAGAGAGAGAGAGATTGAGAACAGAGAGAGGGAGTGAGGATAGAGAGAGAGAGAAAGAGAGATTGAGAACAGAGAGAGGGAGTGAGGATAGAGGGAGAGAGGTTGAGAACGGAGTGAGGATAGAGAGAGAGAGATTGAGAGTGGAGTGAGGATAGAGAGAGAGAGAGATTGAGAACCGAGACAGGGAGAGAGGATAGAGAGAGAGAGAGAGATTGAGAACAGAGAGAGGGAGTGAGGATAGAGAGAGAGAAAGAGATTGAGAACAGAGAGAGGGAGTGAGGATAGAGAGAGAGGGAGAGATTCAGAACAGAGAGAGGGAGTGAGGATAGAGAGAGAGAGAGAGAGAGAGATTGAGAACAGAGAGAGGGAGTGAGGATAGAGAGAGAGAGATTGAGAACAGAGAGAGGGAGTGAGGATAGAGAGAGAGAGAGATTGAGAACAGAGTGAGGGAGTGAGGATAGAGGGAGAGAGTTTGAGAACAGAGAGAGGGAGTGAGAATAGACGGTGAGAGATTGAGAACAGAGAGAGGGAGTGAGGATAGAGGGAGAGCGGTTGAGAACGGATTGAGAGAGAGAGAGAGAGAGAGTTTGAGAACGGAGTGAGAATAGAGAGAGAGATTGAGAACAGAGAGAGGGAGTGAGGATAGAGGGAGAGAGATTGAGAACGGAGTGAGGATATAAGGAGAGAGAGAGAGATTGAGAACAGAGAGAGGGAGTGAGAATAGAGAGAGACAGAGAGAGAGAGATTGAGAACAGAGAGAGGGAGTGAGGATACAGAGAGAGAGAGAGAGATTGAGATCAGAGAGAGGGAGTGAGGATAGAGGGAGAGAGATTGAGAACAGAGAGAGGTAGTGAGGATAGAGGGAGAGAGATTGAGAACTGAGAGAGGTAGTGAGGATAGAGGGAGAGAGATTGAGAACAGAGAGAGGGAATGAGGATCGAGGGAGAGAGATTGAGAACGGAATGAGGATAGAGAGAGAGAGATTGAGAACGGAGTGAGGATACAGATTGAGAGAGAGAGATTGAGAACCAGATAGAGGGAGTGAGCATAGAGGGAGAGAGATTGAGAACAGAGAGAGGGAGTGAGGATAGTGGGAGAGAGATTGAGAACGGAATGAGGATAGAGAGAGAGAGATTGAGAACGGAGTGAGGATAGAGAGAGAGAGATTGAGAACGGAGTGAGGATACAGATTGAGAGAGAGAGATTGAGAACCAGATAGAGGGAGTGAGCATAGAGGGAGAGAGATTGAGAACGGAGTGAAAATAGAGAGAGAGAGATTGAGAACAGAGTGAGGAAAGAGAGAGAGAGATTGAGAACGGAGTGAGGATAGAGAGAGAGAGAGAGAGATTGAGAATAGAGAGAGGGAGTGAGGATAGAGGGAGAGAGATTGAGAACAGAGAGAGGGAGTGAGGATAGAGGCAGAGAGATTGAGAACGGAGTGAGGATAGAGAGAGAGAGATTGAGAACGGAGTGAGGGTAGAGAGAGGGAGAATGAGAACGGAGTGAGGATACAGATTGAGAGAGAGAGATTGAGAACCAGATAGAGGGAGTGAGCATAGAGGGAGAGAGATTGAGAACGGAGTGAAGATAGAGAGAGAGAGATTGAGAACGGAGTGAGGAAAGAGAGAGAGAGAGATTGAGAATAGAGAGAGGGAGTGAGGATAGAGAGAGAGAGATTGAGAACAGAGAGAGGGAGTGAGGATAGAGGGAGAGAGATTGAGAATGGAGTGAGGATAGAGAGAGAGAGATTGAGAACAGAGAGGGAGTGAGGATAGAGAGAGAGAGGGAGACAGAGATTGAGAACAGAGAGAGGGAGTGAGGATAGAGGGAGAGAGATTGAGAACAGAATGAGGATAGAGAGAGAGAGAGATTGAGAACAGAGAGGGAGTGAGGATAGAGAGAGAGAGAGAGACAGAGATTGAGAACAGAGAGAGGGAGTGAGGATAGAGGGAGAGAGATTGAGAACAGAATGAGGATAGAGAGAGAGAGATTGAGAACGGAGTGAGGTTAGAGAGAGAGAGAGATGGAGAACGGAGTGAGGATAGAGAGAGAGAGGGATTGAGAACAGAGAGAGGGAGTGAGGATAGAGAGAGAGAGAGATTGAGAACAGAGAGAGGGAGTGAGGATAGAGGGAGAGAGGTTGAGAACGGAGTGAGGATAGAGAGAGAGAGATTGAGAGTGGAGTGAGGATAGAGAGAGAGAGAGATTGAGAACCGAAGCAGGGAGAGAGGATAGAGAGAGAGAGAGAGAGAGAGATTGAGAACAGAGAGAGGGAGTGAGGATAGAGAGAGAGAAAGAGAGATTGAGAACAGAGAGAGGGAGTGAGGATAGAGGGAGAGAGGTTGAGAACGGAGTGAGGATAGAGAGAGAGAGATTGAGGATGGAGTGAGGATAGAGAGAGAGAGAGATTGAGAACAGAGAGAGGGAGTGAGGATAGAGAGAGAGAAAGAGATTGAGAACAGAGAGAGGGAGTGAGGATAGAGAGAGAGGGAGAGATTGAGAACAGAGAGAGGGAGTGAGGATAGAGGGAGAGAGTTTGAGAACAGAGAGAGGGAGTGAGGATAGACGGTGAGAGATTGAGAACAGAGAGAGGGAGTGAGGATAGATGGAGAGCGGTTGAGAACGGAGTGAGGATTGAGAGAGAGAGATTGAGAAGCGAGTGAGGATAGAGAGAGAGAGATTGAGAACGGAGTGAGGATAGAGAGAGACAGAGAGAGATTGAGAACAGAGAGAGGGAGTGAGGATAGAGGGAGAGAGATTGAGAACGGAGTGAGGATATAGGGCGAGAGAGAGAGATTGAGAACAGAGAGAGGGAGTGAGGATACAGAGAGAGAGAGAGAGATTGAGATCAGAGAGAGGGAGTGAGGATAGAGGGAGAGAGATTGAGAACAGAGAGAGGTAGTGAGGATAGAGGGAGAGAGATTGAGAACAGAGAGAGGGAGTGAGGATAGAGGGAGAGAGATTGAGAATGGAATGAGGATAGAGAGAGAGCGATTTGAGAACGGAGTGAGGATACAGATTGAGAGAGAGAGATTGAGAACCAGATACAGGGAGTGAGCATAGAGGGAGAGAGATTGAGAACGGAGTGAAGATAGAGAGAGAGAGATTGAGAACGGAGTGAGGATAGAGAGAGAGAGAGATATTGAGAATAGAGAGAGGGAGTGAGGATAGAGAGAGAGAGAGAGATTGAGAACAGAGAGAGGGAGTGAGGATAGAGGGAGAGAGATTGAAAACAGAGAGAGGGAGTGATGATAGAGGCAGAGAGATTGAGAACGGAGTGAGGATAGAGAGAGAGAGATTGAGAACGGAGTGAGGATAGAGAGAGAGAGAATGAGAACGGAGTGAGGATACAGATTGAGAGAGAGAGATTGAGAACCAGATAGAGGGAGTGAGCATAGAGGGAGAGAGATTGAGAACGGAGTGAAGATAGAGAGAGAGAGATTGAGAACGGAGTGAGGAAGTGGGGATAGGGAGAGAGAGAGAGAGAGATTGAGAACAGAGAGAGGGAGTGAGGATAGAAGGAGAGAGATGGAGAATGGAGTGAGGATAGAGAGAGAGAGAGATTTAGAATAGAGAGAGGGAGTGAGGATAGAGGGAGAGAGATTGAGAACGGAATGAGGATAGAGAGAGAGAGATTGAGAACGGAGTGAGGAGAGAGAGAGAAAGAGATTGAGAACTGAGTGAGGATAGAGGGAGAGAGATTGAGAACGGAGTGAGGATAGAAAGAGAGAGATTGAGAACGGAGTGAGGATAGAGAGAGAGAGAGAGAGAGATTGAGAATAGAGAGAGGGAGTGAGAATAGAGGGAGAGAGATTGAGAACAGAGAGAGGATAGAGAGAGAGAGAGATTGAGAATGGAGTGAGGATAGAGAGAGAGAGAGAGATTGAGAACAGAGAGAGGGAGTGAGGATAGAAGGAGAGAGAATGAGAATGGAGTGAGCATAGAGAGAGAGAGAGATTGAGAATGGAGTGAGGATAGAGAGAGAGTGATTGAGAACGGAGTGAGGATAGAGAGAGAGAGAGATTGAGAACAGCGAGGGAGTGAGGATAGAGAGAGAGAGAGATTTAGAACAGAGAGAGGGAGTGAGGATAGAGGGAGAGAGATTGAGAACGGAATGAGGATAGAGAGAGAGAGATTGAGAACGGAGTGAGAGAGAGATTGAGAACGGAGTGAGGACAGAGGGAGAGAGATTGAGAACGGAGTGAGGATAGAGGGAGAGAGATTGAGAACGGAGTGAAAATAGAGAGAGAGAGATTGAGAACAGAGTGAGGAAAGAGAGAGAGAGATTGAGAACGGAGTGAGGATAGAGAGACAGAGAGAGAGATTGAGAATAGAGAGAGGGAGTGAGGATAGAGGGAGAGAGATTGAGAACAGAGAGAGGGAGTGAGGATAGAGGCAGAGAGATTGAGAACGGAGTGAGGATAGAGAGAGAGAGATTGAGAACGGAGTGAGGGTAGAGAGAGGGAGTATGAGAACGGAGTGAGGATACAGATTGAGAGAGAGAGATTGAGAACCAGATAGAGGGAGTGAGCATAGAGGGAGAGAGATTGAGAACGGAGTGAAGATAGAGAGAGAGAGATTGAGAACGGAGTGAGGAAAGAGAGAGAGAGAGATTGAGAATAGAGAGAGGGAGTGAGGATAGAGGGAGAGAGATTGAGAACAGAGAGAGGGAGTGAGGATAGAGGCAGAGAGATTGAGAACGGAGTGAGGATAGAGAGAGAGAGATTGAGAACGGAGTGAGGGTAGAGAGAGGGAGTATGAGAACGGAGTGAGGATACAGATTGAGAGAGATGGAGAACGGAGTGAGGATAGAGAGAGAGAGGGATTGAGAACAGAGAGAGGGAGTGAGGATAGAGAGAGAGAGAGAGAGAGAGAGAGATTGAGAACAGAGAGAGGGAGTGAGGATAGAGGGAGAGAGGTTGAGAACGGAGTGAGGATAGAGAGAGAGAGATTGAGAGTGGAGTGAGGATAGAGAGAGAGAGAGATTGAGAACCGAGACAGGGAGAGAGGATAGAGAGAGAGAGAGAGAGAGAGATTGAGAACAGAGAGAGGGAGTGAGGATAGAGAGAGAGAAAGAGAGATTGAGAACAGAGAGAGGGAGTGAGGATAGAGGGAGAGAGATTGAGAACAGAGAGAGGGAGTGAGGATAGAGGCAGAGAGATTGAGAACGGAGTGAGGATAGAGAGAGAGAGATTGAGAACGGAGTGAGGGTAGAGAGAGGGAGTATGAGAACGGAGTGAGGATACAGATTGAGAGAGAGAGATTGAGAACCAGATAGAGGGAGTGAGCATAGAGGGAGAGAGATTGAGAACGGAGTGAAGATAGAGAGAGAGAGATTGAGAACGGAGTGAGGAAAGAGAGAGAGAGAGATTGAGAATAGAGAGAGGGAGTGAGGATAGAGGGAGAGAGATTGAGAACAGAGAGAGGGAGTGAGGATAGAGGCAGAGAGATTGAGAACGGAGTGAGGATAGAGAGAGAGAGATTGAGAACGGAGTGAGGGTAGAGACAGGGAGTATGAGAACGGAGTGAGGATACAGATTGAGAGAGAGAGATTGAGAACCAGATAGAGGGAGTGAGCATAGAGGGAGAGAGATTGAGAACGGAGTGAAGATAGAGAGAGAGAGATTGAGAACGGAGTGAGGAAAGAGAGAGAGAGAGATTGAGAATCGAGAGAGGGAGTGAGGATAGAGAGAGAGAGAGAGAGATTGAGAACAGAGAGAGGGAGTGAGGATAGAGGGAGAGAGATTGAGAATGGAGTGAGGATAGAGAGAGAGAGATTGAGAACGGAGTGAGGATAGAGAGAGAGAGATTGAGAACAGAGAGGGAGTGAGGATAGAGAGAGAGAGAGAGACAGAGATTGAGAACAGAGAGAGGGAGTGAGGATAGAGGGAGAGAGATTGAGAACAGAATGAGGATAGAGAGAGAGAGATTGAGAACGGAGTGAGGATAGAGAGAGAGAGAGATGGAGAACGGAGTGAGGATAGAGAGAGAGAGGGATTGAGAACAGAGAGAGGGAGTGAGGATAGAGAGAGAGAGAGAGAGATTGAGAACAGAGAGAGGGAGTGAGGATAGAGGGAGAGAGGTTGAGAACGGAGTGAGGATAGAGAGAGAGAGATTGAGAGTGGAGTGAGGATAGAGAGAGAGAGAGATTGAGAACCGAGACAGGGAGAGAGGATAGAGAGAGAGAGAGAGAGAGAGATTGAGAACAGAGAGAGGGAGTGAGGATAGAGAGAGAGAAAGAGAGATTGAGAACAGAGAGAGGGAGTGAGGATAGAGGGAGAGAGGTTGAGAACGGAGTGAGGATAGAGAGAGAGAGATTGAGAGTGGAGTGAGGATAGAGAGAGAGAGAGATTGAGAACAGAGAGAGGGAGTGAGGATAGAGAGAGAGAAAGAGATTGAGAACAGAGAGAGGGAGTGAGGATAGAGAGAGAGGGAGAGATTGAGAACAGAGAGAGGGAGTGAGCATAGAGAGAGAGAAAGAGATTGAGAACAGAGAGAGGGAGTGAGGATAGAGAGAGAGGGAGAGATTGAGAACAGAGAGAGGGAGTGAGGATAGAGAGAGAGAGAGAGATTGTGAACAGAGAGAGGGAGTGAGGATAGAGGGAGAGAGTTTGAGAACAGAGAGAGGGAGTGAGGATAGACGGTGAGAGATTGAGAACAGAGAGAGGGAGAGAGGATAGAGGGTGAGAGATTGAGAACGGAGTGAGGATATAGGGAGAGTGAGAGAGATTGAGAACAGAGAGAGGGAGTGAGGATACAGAGAGAGAGAGAGAGATTGAGATCAGAGAGAGGGAGTGAGGATAGAGGGAGAGAGATTGAGAACAGAGAGAGGTAGTGAGGATAGAGGGAGAGAGATTGAGAACAGAGAGAGGGAGTGAGGATAGAGGGGGAGAGATTGAGAACGGAATGAGGATAGAGAGAGAGCGATTGAGAACGGAGTGAGGATACAGATTGAGAGAGAGAGATTGAGAACCAGATACAGGGAGTGAGCATAGAGGGAGAGAGATTGAGAACGGAGTGAAGATAGAGAGAGAGAGATTGAGAACAGAGTGAGGAAAGAGAGAGAGAGATTGAGAACGGAGTGAGGATAGAGAGAGAGTGATTGAGAACGGAGTGAGGAAAGAGAGAGAGAGATTGAGAACGGAGTGAGGACAGAGAGAGAGAGAGAAAGATTGAGAACGGAGTGAGGATAGAGAGAGAGAGAGATTGAGAATGAAGTGAGGATAGAGAGAGAGAGAGAGAGAGAGATTGAGAATAGAGAGAGGGAGTGAGGATAGAGAGAGAGAGATTGAGAACAGAGAGAGGGAGTGAGAATAGAGGGAGAGAGATTGAGAACAGAGAGAGGTAGTGAGGATAGAGGGAGAGAGATTGAGAACAGAGAGAGGGAGTGAGGATAGAGGGGGAGAGATTGAGAACGGAATGAGGATAGAGAGAGAGCGATTGAGAACGGAGTGAGGATACAGATTGAGAGAGAGAGATTGAGAACCAGATACAGGGAGTGAGCATAGAGGGAGAGAGATTGAGAACGGAGTGAAGATAGAGAGAGAGAGATTGAGAACAGAGTGAGGAAAGAGAGAGAGAGATTGAGAACGGAGTGAGGATAGAGAGAGAGAGAGATATTGAGAATAGAGAGAGGGAGTGAGGATAGAGAGAGAGAGAGAGATTGAGAACAGAGAGAGGGAGTGAGGATAGAGGGAGAGAGATTGAAAACAGAGAGAGGGAGTGATGATAGAGGCAGAGAGATTGAGAACGGAGTGAGGATAGAGAGAGGGAGATTGAGAACGGAGTCAGGATAGAGAGAGAGAGAATGAGAACGGAGTGAGGATACAGATTGAGAGAGAGAGATTGAGAACCAGATAGAGGGAGTGAGCATAGAGGGAGAGAGATTGAGAACGGAGTGAAGATAGAGAGAGAGAGATTGAGAACGGAGTGAGGAAGTGGGGATAGGGAGAGAGAGAGAGAGAGATTGAGAACAGAGAGAGGGAGTGAGGATAGAAGGAGAGAGATTGAGAATGGAGTGAGGATAGAGAGAGAGAGAGATTTAGAATAGAGAGAGGGAGTGAGGATAGAGGGAGAGAGATTGAGAACGGAATGAGGATAGAGAGAGAGAGATTGAGAACGGAGTGAGGAGAGAGAGAGAAAGAGATTGAGAACGGAGTGAGGATAGAGGGAGAGAGATTGAGAACGGAGTGAGGATAGAAAGAGAGTGATTGAGAACGGAGTGAGGATAGAGAGAGAGTGATTGAGAACGGAGTGAGGAAAGAGAGAGAGAGATTGAGAACGGAGTGAGGACAGAGAGAGAGAGAGAAAGATTGAGAACGGAGTGAGGATAGAGAGAGAGAGATTGAGAATGAAGTGAGGATGGAGAGAGAGAGAGAGAGAGAGATTGAGAATAGAGAGAGGGAGTGAGGATAGAGAGAGAGAGATTGAGAACAGAGAGAGGGAGTGAGAATAGAGGGAGAGAGATTGAGAACAGAGAGAGGATAGAGAGAGAGAGAGATTGAGAATGGAGTGAGGATAGAGAGAGAGTGAGATTGAAAACAGAGAGAGGGAGTGGGGATAGAGAGAGAGAGAGAGAGAGATTGAGAACAGAGAGAGGGAGTGAGGATAGAAGGAGAGAGATTGAGAATGGAGTGAGCATAGAGAGAGAGAGAGATTGAGAATGGAGTGAGGAGAGAGAGAGTGATTGAGAACGGAGTGAGGATAGAGAGAGAGAGAGATTGAGAACAGCGAGGGAGTGAGGATAGAGAGAGAGAGAGATTTAGAACAGAGAGAGGGAGTGAGGATAGAGGGAGAGAGATTGAGAACGGAATGAGGATAGAGAGAGAGAGATTGAGAACGGAGTGAGAGAGAGATTGAGAACGGAGTGAGGATAGAGGGAGAGAGATTGAGAACGGAGTGAGGATAGAAAGAGAGAGATTGAGAACGGAGTGAGGATAGAGAGAGAGTGATTGAGAACGGAGTGAGGAAAGAGAGAGAGAGATTGAGAACGGAGTGAGGATAGAGAGAGAGAGAGAGAGATTGAGAATGGAGTGAGGATAGAGAGAGAGAGAGAGAGATTGAGAATGGAGTGAGGACAGAGAGAGAGAGAGATTGAAAACAGAGAGAGGGAGTGGGGATTGAGAGAGAGAGATTGAAAACAGAGATAGGAAGTGGGGAAAGAGAGAGAGAGAGAGAGATTGAGAACAGAGAGAGGGAGTGAGGATAGAAGGAGAGAGATTGAGAATGGAGTGAGGATAGAGAGAGAGATTGAGAATGGAGTGAGGATAGAGAGAGAGATTGAGAACGGAGTGAGGATAGAGAGAGAGAGAGATTGAGACCGGAGAGAAGGAGTGAGGACTGAGAAAGAGATTGAGAACAGAGAGAGGGAGTGAGGATAGAGGGAGAAAGAGAGAGATTGAGAACAGAGAGAGGGAGTGAGGATAGAGGGAGAGAGATGGAGAACAGAGAGAGCGAGTGAGGATAGAGAGAGAGATTGAGAACAGAGAGAGGGAGTGAGGATAGATAGAGAGAGAGAGAGACATTGAGAACGGAGAGAAGGAGTGAGGACTGAGAAAGAGATTGAGAACAGAGAGAGGGAGTGAGGATAGAGAGAGAGAGAGATTGAGAACAGAGAGAGGGTTTGACAATAGAGATTGAGAACAAAAAGAGAGGGAGTGAGGACTGAGAGAGAGATTGAGAACAGAGAGAGGGAGTGAGGATAGAGAGAGAGAGAGAGATTGGGAACAGAGAGAGGGAGTGGGGATAGAGATTGAGAACAGAGAGAGGGAGTGAGGAATGAGGGAGAGAGATTGAGAACAGAGAGAGGGAGTGAGGATAGAGGGAGAGAGATTGAGAACAGAGAGAGGGAGTGAGGATAGAGGGAGAGAGATGGAGAACAGAGAGAGGGAGTGAGGGTAGAGGGAGAGAGATTGAGAACGGAGAGAGGGAGTGAGCATAGAGGGAGAGAGATTGAGAACGGAGTGAGGATAGAGAGAGAGAGAGATTGAGAACAGAGACAGGGAGTGAGGATAGGGAGGGAGAGAGATTGAGAACAGAGAGTGGGAGTGAGGATAGAGAGAGAGAGAGAGAGAGATTGAGAACAGAGAGAGGGAGTGAGTATAGAGGGAGAGAGATTGAGAACAGAGAGAGGGAGTGAGTATAGAGGGAGAGAGATTGAGAACAGAGAGAGGGAGTGAGGATAGAGGGAGAGAGATTGAGAACAGAGAGAGGGAGTGATGATAGAGAGAGAGAGATTGAGAACGGAGTGAGGATAGAGAGAGAGAGATTGAGAACGGAGAGAGGATAGAGAGAGAGAGATTGAGAATGGAGTGAGGATAGAGAGAGAGAGAGAGATTGAGAACGGAGTGAGGATAGAGAGAGAGAGAGAGATTGAGAACAGAGACAGGGAGTGAGGATAGGGAGAGAGAGAGATTGAGAACAGTGAGAGGGAGTGAGTATAGAGGGAGAGAGATTGAGAACAGAGAGAGGGAGTGAGTATAGAGGGAGAGAGATTGAGAACAGAGAGAGGGAGTGAGGATAGAGGGAGAGAGATTGAGAACAGAGAGAGGGAGTGATGATAGAGAGAGAGAGATTGAGAACGGAGTGAGGATAGAGAGAGAGAGATTGAGAACAGAGAGAGGGAGTGAGGATAGAGGGGGAGAGATTGAGAACGGAGAGAGGATAGAGAGAGAGAGATTGAGAACGGAGTGAGGATAGAGAGAGAGAGAGAGATTGAGAACAGAGAGAGGGAGTGAGGAAAGGGAGAGAGAGAGAGAGAGAGATTGAGAACAGAGAGAGGGAGTGAGTATAGAGGGAGAGAGATTGAGAACAGAGAGAGGGAGTGAGGATAGAGGGAGAGAGATTGAGAAAGGAGAGAGGATAGAGAGAGAGAGATTGAGAACGGAGTGAGGATAGAGAGAGAGAGATTGAGAAAGGAGAGAGGATAGAGAGAGAGAGATTGAGAACGGAGTGAGGATAGAGAGAGAGAGATTGGGAACAGAGACAGGGAGTGGGGATAGAGATTGAGAACAGAGAGAGGGAGTGAGGAATGAGGGAGAGTGATTGAGAACAGAGAGAGGGAGTGAGGATAGAGGGAGAGAGATTGAGAACAGAGAGAGGGAGTGAGGATAGAGGGAGAGAGATGGAGAACAGAGAGAGGGAGTGAGGATAGAGGGAGAGAGATGGAGAACAGAGAGAGGGAGTGAGGATAGAGGGAGAGAGATGGAGAACAGAGAGAGGGAGTGAGGGTAGAGGGAGAGAGAGAGATTGAGAACAGAGACAGGGAGTGAGGATAGGGAGAGAGAGAGATTGAGAACAGAGAGTGGGAGTGAGGATAGAGAGAGAGAGAGAGATTGAGAACAGAGAGAGGGAGTGGGTATAGAGGGAGAGAGATTGAGAACAGAGAGAGGGAGTGAGGATAGAGGGAGAGAGATTGAGAACGGAGTGAGGATAGAGAGAGAGAGATTGAGAACGGAGTGAGGATAGAGAGAGAGAGAGATTGAGAACAGAGAGAGGGAGTGAGCATAGAGGGAGAGAGATTGAGAACGGAGTGAGGATAGAGAGAGAGAGAGATTGAGAACAGAGACAGGGAGTGAGGATAGGGAGAGAGAGAGATTGAGAACAGAGAGTGGGAGTGAGGATAGAGAGAGAGAGAGAGATTGAGAACAGAGAGAGGGAGTGGGTATAGAGGGAGAGAGATTGAGAACAGAGAGAGGGAGTGAGGATAGAGGGAGAGAGATTGAGAACGGAGTGAGGATAGAGAGAGAGAGAGATTGAGAACGGAGTGAGGATAGAGAGAGAGAGAGATTGAGAACAGAGAGAGGGAGTGAGGATAGAGGGGGAGAGATTGAGAACGGAGAGAGGATAGAGAGAGAGAGATTGAGAACGGAGAGAGGATAGAGAGAGAGAGATTGAGAACGGAGTGAGGATAGAGAGAGAGAGAGATTGAGAACAGAGAGAGGGTTTGAGAATAGAGATTGAGAACAAAGAGAGGGAGTGAGGACAGAGAGAGAGATTGAGAACAGAGAGAAGGAGTGAGGACTGAGAGAGAGAGATTGAGAACAGAGAAAGGGAGTGAGGATAGATAGAGAGAGAGATTGGGAACAGAGAGAGGGAGTGAGGATAGAGATTGAGAACAGAGAGAGGGAGTGAGGATAGAGGGAGAGAGATTGAGAACGGAGAGAGGGAGTGAGGATAGAGGGAGAGAGAGAGAGATTGAGAACAGAGAGAGGGAGTGAGGATAGAGGGAGAGAGATGGAGTACAGAGAGAGGGAGTGAGGATAGAGAGAGGGAGAGAGATTGAGAACAGAGAGAGGGAGTGAGGATAGAGAGAGAGAGAGAGATTGAGAACAGAGAGAGGGATTGAGAACAGAGGGAGAGAGATTGAGAAGGGAGTGAGGATAGAGGGAGAGAGATTGAGAACGGAGTGAGGATAGAAAGAGAGAGATTGAGAACGGAGTAAGGATAGAGAGAGAGAGATTGAGAACGGAGTGAGGATAGAGAGAGAGAGTGATTGAGAACGGAGTGAGAATAGAGAGAGAGAGATTGAGAACAGAGCGAGGGAGTGAGGGTAGAGATTGAGAACAAAGAGAGGGAGTGAGGATAGAGGGAGAGAGATTGAGAACAGAGAGAGGGTGTCAGGATAGAGATTCAGAACAAAGAGAGGGAGTGAGGACTGAGAAAGAGAGAGAGAGCGACATTGAGAACAGAGAGAAGGAGTGAGGACTGAGAGAGAGATTGAGAACAGAGAGAGGGAGTGAGGATAGAGAGAGAGAGATTGAGAACAGAGAGAGGGAGTGAGGATAGAGAGAGAGAGAGATTGAGAACAGAGCGAGGGAGTGAGGGTAGAGATTGAGAGATTGAGAACAGAGAGAGGGAGTGAGGATAGAGATTGAGAACAGGGAGAGGGAGTGAGGATAGTCGGAGAGAGATTGAGAACAGAGACAGGCAGTGAGGATAGAGGGAGAGAGATTGAGAACAGAGAGAGGGAGTGAGGACTGAGAGAGAGACATTGGGAACGGAGAGAAGGAGTGAGGACTGAGAAAGAGATTGAGAACAGAGAGAGGGAGTGTGGATAGAGGGAGAGAGATTGAGAACATAGAGAGGGAGTGAGGATAGAGATTGAGAACAAAGAGAGGGAGTGAGGATAGAGGGAGAGAGATTGAGAACAGAGAGAGGGAGTGAGGATAGAGAGAGAGAGAGAGATTGAGAAGAGAGAGAGGGAGTGAGGGTAGAGGGAGAGAGAGATTGAGAAGAGAGAGAGGGAGTGAGGGTAGAGGGAGAGAGATTGAGAACAGAGAGAGGGAGTGAGGATAGAGGGAGAGAGATTGAGAACAGAGAGAGGGAGTGAGGATAGAGGGAGAGAGATTGAGAACAGAGAGAGGGAGTGAGGATAGAGATTGAGAACAAAGAGAGGGAGTGAGGATAGAGGGAGAGAGATTGAGAACTTAGAGAGGGAGTGAGGATAGAGAGAGAGAGAGATTGAGAAGAGAGAGAGGGAGTGAGGGTAGAGGGAGAGAGATTGAGAACAGAGAGAGGGAGTGAGGATAGAGATTGAGAACAAAGAGAGGGAGTGAGGATAGAGGGAGAGAGATTGAGAACAAAGAGAGGGAGTGAGGATAGAGATTGAGAACAGAGAGAGGGAGTGAGGATAGAGAGAGAGAGATTTTGAACAGAGAGAGGGAGTGAGGATAGAGAGAGCGAGATTCAGAACAGAGAGAGGGAGTGAGGAAAGAGAGAGGGAGTGAGGACTGAGAGAAGAGATTGAGAACAGAGAGAGGGAGTGAGGACAGAGAGAGAGAGAGATTGAGAACAGAGAGAGGGAGTGAGGATAGAGAGAGAGAGATTGAGAACAGAGAGAGGGAGTGAGGATAGAGAGAGAGAGATTGAGAATAGAGAAAGGGAGTGAGGATAGAGTTTGTGAACAAAGAGAGGGAGTGAGGATACAGAGAGAGAGATTGAGAACAGAGAGAGAGATTGAGAACAGAGAGAGAGATTGAGAACAGAGAGAGGGAGTGAGGATACAGAGAGAGAGATTGAGAACAGAGAGAGAGAGTGAGGATAGAGAGAGAGAGATTGAGAACAGAGAGGGAGTGAGGATAACGAGAGGGAGTGAGGATAGAGAGAGAGAGAGATTGAGAAGAGAGAGAGGGAGTGAGGGTAGAGGGAGAGAGATTGAGAACAGAGAGAGGGAGTGAGGATAGAGAGAGAGAGAGATTGAGAAGAGAGAGAGGGAGTGAGGGTAGAGGGAGAGAGATTGAGAACAGAGAGAGGGAGTGAGGATAGAGGGAGAGAGATTGAGAACAGAGAGAGGGAGTGAGGATATAGATTGAGAACAAAGCGAGGGAGTGAGGATAGAGCGAGAGAGATGGAGAACAGAGAGAGGGAGTGAGGATAGAGAGAGAGAGACATTGAGAACGGAGAGAAGGAGTGAGGACTGAGAGAGAGATTGAGAACAGAGAGCGGGAGTGAGGATAGAGAGAGAGATTTAGAACAGAGAGAGGGAGTGAGGATAGAGGGAGAGAGATTGAGAACAGAGAGAGAGAGTGAGGATAGAGAGAGAGAGATTGAGAACAGAGAGGGAGTGAGGATAAAGAGATAGAGATTGAGAACAGAGAGAGGGATTGAGAACAGAGAGGGAGTGAGGATAGAGAGAGGGAGTGAGGATAGAGATAGAGAGATTGAGAACAGAGAGAGGGAGTGAGGATAGAGAGAGAGAGAGATTGAGAAGAGAGAGAGGGAGTGAGGGTAGAGGGAGAGAGATTGAGAACAGAGAGAGGGAGTGAGGATAGAGGGAGAGAGATTGAGAACAGAGAGAGGGAGTGAGGATATAGATTGAGAACAAAGCGAGGGAGTGAGGATAGAGGGAGAGAGATGGAGAACAGAGAGAGGGAGTGAGGATAGAGAGAGAGAGAGAGATTGAGAAGAGAGAGAGGGAGTGAGGGTAGAGGGAGAGAGATTGAGAACAGAGAGAGGGAGTGAGGATAGAGATTGAGAACAAAGAGAGGGAGTGAGGATAGAGGGAGAGAGATTGAGAACAAAGAGAGGGAGTGAGGACTGAGAGAGAGAGAGAGACATTGAGAACGGAGAGAAGGAGTGAGGACTGAGAGAGAGATTGAGAACAGAGAGCGGGAGTGAGGATAGAGAGAGAGATTTAGAACAGAGAGAGGGAGTGAGGATAGAGATTGAGAACAAATAGAGGGAGTGAGGATAGACGGAGAGAGATTGAGAACAGACAGAGGGAGTGAGGATAGAGGGAGAGAGATTGAGAACAGACAGAGGGAGTGAGGATAGAGATTGAGAACAAAGAGAGGGAGTGAGGATAGAGCGTGAGATTGCGAACAGAGAGTGGTAGTGAGGATAGAGAGAGAGAGAGATTGAGAACAGAGAGAGGGAGTGAGGATAGAGATTGAGAACAGAGAGAGGGAGTGAGGATAGAGGGAGAGAGATGGAGAACAGAGAGAGGGAGTCAGGATAGAGAGAGAGAGAGATTTAGAACAGAGAGAGGGAGTGAGGATAGAGATTGAGAACAGAGAGAGGGAGTGAGGATAGAGAGAGAGAGATTTTGAACAGAGAGAGGGAGTGAGGATAGAGAGAGCGAGATTCAGAACAGAGAGAGGGAGTGAGGAAAGAGAGAGGGAGTGAGGACTGAGAGAAGAGATTGAGAACAGAGAGAGGGAGTGAGGACAGAGAGAGAGAGAGATTGAGAACAGAGAGAGGGAGTGAGGATAGAGAGAGAGAGATTGAGAACAGAGAGAGGGAGTGAGGATAGAGAGAGAGAGATTGAGAATAGAGAGAGGGAGTGAGGATAGAGTTTGTGAACAAAGAGAGGGAGTGAGGATAGAGAGAGAGAGATTGAGAACGGAGTGAGGAGAGAGAGAGAAAGAGATTGAGAACGGAGTGCGGATAGAGGGAGAGAGATTGAGAACGGAGTGAGGAAAGAGAGAGAGAGATTGAGAACGGAGTGAGGACAGAGAGAGAGAGAGAAAGATTGAGAACGGAGTGAGGATAGAGAGAGAGAGATTGAGAATGGAGTGAGGATAGAGAGAGAGAGAGAGAGAGATTGAGAATAGAGAGAGGGAGTGAGGATAGAGAGAGAGAGATTGAGAACAGAGAGAGGGAGTGAGGATAGAGGGAGAGAGATTGAGAACAGAGAGAGGGAGTGATGATAGAGGCAGAGAGATTGAGAACGGAGTGAGGATAGAGAGAGAGAGAGATTGAGAATGGAGTGAGGATAGAGAGAGAGAGAGATTGAAAACAGAGAGAGGGAGTGGGGATAGAGAGAGAGAGAGAGAGAGAGAGAGAGAGAGAGATTGAGAACAGAGAGAGGGAGTGAGGATAGAAGGAGAGAGATTGAGAATGGAGTGAGGATAGAGAGAGAGAGATTGAGAATGGAGTGAGGATAGAGAGAAAGAGAGATTGAGAACAGCGAGGGAGTGAGGATAGAGAGAGAGAGAGATTTAGAACGGAATGAGGATAGAGAGAGAGAGATTGAGAACGGAGTGAGGATAGAGGGAGAGAGATTGAGAACGGAGTGAGGATAGAGGGAGAGAGATTGAGAACGGAGTGAGGATAGAGGGAGAGAGATTGAGAACGGAGTGAGGATAGAGGGAGAGAGATTGAGAACGGAGTGAGGATAGAAAGAGAGAGATTGAAAACAGAGAGAGGGAGTGGGGATTGAGAGAGAGAGATTGAAAACAGAGAGAGGAAGTGGGGAAAGAGAGAGAGAGAGAGAGATTGAGAACAGAGAGAGGGAGTGAGGATAGAAGGAGAGAGATTGAGAATGGAGTGAGGATAGAGAGAGAGAGAGATTGAGAACAGAGAGAGGGAGTGAGGATAGAGAGAGAGATTGAGAACGGAGTGAGGATAGAGAGAGAGAGAGAGATTGAGACCGGAGAGAAGGAGTGAGGACTGAGAAAGAGATTGAGAACAGAGAGAGGGAGTGAGGATAGAAGGGGAGGGATTGAGAATGGAGTGAGGATAGAGAGAGAGAGAGATTGAGAACAGAGAGAGGGAGTGAGGATAGAGAGAGAGATTGAGAACGGAGTGAGGATAGAGAGAGTGAGAGAGATTGAGACCGGAGAGAAGGAGTGAGGACTGAGAAAGAGATTGAGAACAGAGAGAGGGAGTGAGGATAGAGAGAGAGAGAGATTGAGAACAGAGAGAGGGTTTGACAATAGAGATTGAGAACAAAAAGAGAGGGAGTGAGGACTGAGAGAGAGATTGAGAACAGAGAGAGGGGGTGAGGATAGAGAGAGAAAGAGAGAGATTGAGAACAGAGAGAGGGAGTGAGGATAGAGGGAGAGAGATGGAGAACAGAGAGAGCGAGTGAGGATAGAGAGAGAGATTGAGAACAGAGAGAGGGAGTGAGGATAGAGGGAGAGACATGGAGTACAGAGAGAGGGAGTGAGGATAGATAGAGAGAGAGAGACATTGAGAACGGAGAGAAGGAGTGAGGACTGAGAAAGAGATTGAGAACAGAGAGAGGGAGTGAGGATAGAGAGAGAGAGAGATTGAGAACAGAGAGAGGGTTTGACAATAGAGATTGAGAACAAAAAGAGAGGGAGTGAGGACTGAGAGAGAGATTGAGAACAGAGAGAGGGAGTGAGGATAGAGAGAGAAAGAGAGAGATTGAGAACAGAGAGAGGGAGTGAGGATAGTGAGAGAGAGAGAGATTGGGAACAGAGACAGGGAGTGGGGATAGAGATTGAGAACAGAGAGAGGGAGTGAGGAATGAGGGAGAGTGATTGAGAACAGAGAGAGGGAGTGAGGATAGAGGGAGAGAGATGGAGAACAGAGAGAGGGAGTGAGGATAGAGGGAGAGAGATTGAGAACGGAGTGAGGATAGAGAGAGAGAGAGAGATTGAGAACAGAGACAGGGAGTGAGGATAGGGAGAGAGAGAGATTGAGAACAGAGAGTGGGAATGAGGATAGAGAGAGAGAGAGAGAGAGATTGAGAACAGCGAGAGGGAGTGGGTATAGAGGGAGAGAGATTGAGAACAGAGAGAGGGAGTGAGGATAGAGGGAGAGAGATTGAGAACAGAGAGAGGGAGTGATGATAGAGAGAGAGAGATTGAGAACGGAGTGAGGATAGAGAGAGAGAGATTGAGAACGGAGTGAGGATAGAGAGAGAGAGAGATTGAGAACAGAGAGAGGGAGTGAGGATAGAGGGGGAGAGATTGAGAATGGAGAGAGGATAGAGAGAGAGAGATTGAAAACGGAGTGAGGATAGAGAGAGAGAGAGATTGAGAACAGAGAGAGGGTTTGAGAATAGAGATTGAGAACAAAGAGAGGGAGTGAGGACAGAGAGAGAGATTGAGAACAGAGAGAAGGAGTGAGGACTGAGAGAGAGAGATTGAGAACAGAGAAAGGGAGTGAGGATAGATAGAGAGAGAGATTGGGAACAGAGAGAGGGAGTGAGGATAGAGATTGAGAACAGAGAGAGGGAGTGAGGATAGAGGGAGAGAGATTGAGAACAGAGAGAGGGAGTGAGGATAGAGGGAGAGAGAGAGAGATTGAGAACAGAGAGAGCGAGTGAGGATAGAGGGAGAGAGATGGAGTACAGAGAGAGGGAGTGAGGATAGAGAGAGAGAGAGAGATTGAGAACAGAGAGAGGGAGTGAGGATAGAGAGAGAGAGAGATTGAGAACAGAGAGAGGGATTGAGAACAGGGAGAGAGATTGAGAAGGGAGTGAGGATAGAGGGAGAGAGATTGAGAACGGAGTGAGGATAGAAAGAGAGAGATTGAGAACGGAGTAAGGATAGAGAGAGAGAGTGATTGAGAACGGAGTGAGAATAGAGAGAGAGAGATTGAGAACAGAGCGAGGGAGTGAGGGTAGAGATTGAGAACAAAGAGAGGGAGTGAGGATAGAGGGAGAGAGATTGAGAACAGAGAGAGGGTGTCAGGATAGAGATTCAGAACAAAGAGAGGGAGTGAGGACTGAGAAAGAGAGAGAGAGAGCGACATTGAGAACAGAGAGAAGGAGTGAGGACTGAGAGAGAGATTGAGAACAGAGAGAGGGAGTGAGGATAGAGAGAGAGAGAGATTGAGAACAGAGAGAGGGAGTGAGGATAGAGAGAGAGAGAGATTGAGAACAGAGAGAGGGAGTGAGGATAGAGATTGAGAACAGGGAGAGGGAGTGAGGATAGTGGGAGAGAGATTGAGAACAGAGACAGGGAGTGAGGATAGAGGGAGAGAGATTGAGAACAGAGAGAGGGAGTGAGGACTGAGAGAGAGACATTGGGAACGGAGAGAAGGAGTGAGGACTGAGAAAGAGATTGAGAACAGAGAGAGGGAGTGTGGATAGAGGGAGAGAGATTGAGAACATAGAGAGGGAGTGAGGATAGAGATTGAGAACAAAGAGAGGGAGTGAGGATAGAGGGAGAGAGATTGAGAACAGAGAGAGGGAGTGAGGATAGAGAGAGAGAGAGATTGAGAAGAGAGAGAGGGAGTGAGGGTAGAGGGAGAGAGAGATTGAGAAGAGAGAGAGGGAGTGAGGGTAGAGGGAGAGAGATTGAGAACAGAGAGAGGGAGTGAGGATAGAGGGAGAGAGATTGAGAACAGAGAGAGGGAGTGAGGATAGAGGGAGAGAGATTGAGAACAGAGAGAGGGAGTGAGGATAGAGATTGAGAACAAAGAGAGGGAGTGAGAATAGAGGGAGAGAGATTGAGAACTGAGAGAGGGAGTGAGGATAGAGAGAGAGAGAGATTGAGAAGAGAGAGAGGGAGTGAGGGTAGAGGGAGAGAGATTGAGAACAGAGAGAGGGAGTGAGGATAGAGATTGAGAACAAAGAGAGGGAGTGAGGATAGAGGGAGAGAGATTGAGAACAAAGAGAGGGAGTGAGGATTGAGAGAGAGAGAGAGACATTGAGAACGGAGAGAAGGAGTGAGGACTGAGAGAGAGATTGAGAACAGAGAGCGGGAGTGAGGATAGAGAGAGAGATTTAGAACAGAGAGAGGGAGTGAGGATAGAGGGAGAGAGATTGAGAACAGAGAGAGGGAGTGAGGATAGAGATTGAGAACAAATGGAGGGAGTGAGGATAGAAGGAGCGAGATTGAGAACAGACAGAGGGAGTGAGGATAGAGGGAGAGAGATTGAGAACAGACAGAGGGAGTGAGGATAGAGATTGAGAACAAAGAGAGGGAGTGAGGACTGAGAGAGAGATTGAGAACACAGAGAGGGAGTGAGGATAGAGCGTGAGATTGCGAACAGAGAGTGGTAGTGAGGATAGAGAGAGAGAGAGATTGAGAACAGAGAGAGGGAGTGAGGATAGAGGGAGAGAGATGGAGAACAGAGAGAGGGAGTGAGGATAGAGAGAGAGAGAGATTTAGAACAGAGAGAGGGAGTGAGGATAGAGATTTTGAACAGAGAGAGGGAGTGAGGATAGAGAGAGCGAGATTCAGAACAGAGAGAGGGAGTGAGGAAAGAGAGAGGGAGTGAGGACTGAGAGAAGAGATTGAGAACAGAGAGAGGGAGTGAGGACAGAGAGAGAGAGAGATTGAGAACAGAGAGAGGGAGTGAGGATAGAGAGAGAGAGATTGAGAACAGAGAGAGGGAGTGAGGATAGAGAGAGAGAGATTGAGAATAGAGAAAGGGAGTGAGGATAGAGTTTGTGAACAAAGAGAGGGAGTGAGGATACAGAGAGAGAGATTGAGAACAGAGAGAGAGAGTGAGGATAGAGAGAGAGAGATTGAGAACAGAGAGGGAGTGAGGATAAAGAGATAGAGATTGAGAACAGAGAGAGGGACTGAGAACAGAGAGAGGGAGTGAGGATAGAGAGAGAGAGATTGAGAACAGAGAGGGAGTGAGGATAGAGAGAGGGAGTGAGGATAGAGATAGAGAGATTGAGAACAGAGAGAGGGAGTGAGGATAGAGAGAGAGAGAGATTGAGAAGAGAGAGAGGGAGTGAGGGTAGAGGGAGAGAGATTGAGAACAGAGAGAGGGAGTGAGGATAGAGGGAGAGAGATTGAGAACAGAGAGAGGGAGTGAGGGTAGAGGGAGAGAGATTGAGAACAGAGAGAGGGAGTGAGGATAGAGATTGAGAACAGAGAGAGGGAGTGAGGATAGAGATTGAGAACAAAGAGAGGGAGTGAGGATAGAGGGAGAGAGATTGAGAACAAAGAGAGGGAGTGAGGACTGAGAGAGAGAGAGAGACATTGAGAACGGAGAGAAGGAGTGAGGACTGAGAGAGAGATTGAGAACAGAGAGCGGGAGTGAGGATAGAGAGAGAGATTTAGAACAGAGAGAGGGAGTGAGGATAGAGGGAGAGAGATTGAGAACAGAGAGAGGGAGTGAGGATAGAGATTGAGAACAAATAGAGGGAGTGAGGATAGACGGAGAGAGATTGAGAACAGACAGAGGGAGTGAGGATAGAGGGAGAGAGATTGAGAACAGACAGAGGGAGTGAGGATAGAGATTGAGAACAAAGAGAGGGAGTGAGGACTTAGAGAGAGATTGAGAACACAGAGAGGGAGTGAGGATAGAGCGTGAGATTGCGAACAGAGAGTGGTAGTGAGGATAGAGAGAGAGAGAGATTGAGAACAGAGAGAGGGAGTGAGGATAGAGATTGAGAACAGAGAGAGGGAGTGAGGATAGAGGGAGAGAGATGGAGAACAGAGAGAGGGAGTCAGGATAGAGAGAGAGAGAGATTTAGAACAGAGAGAGGGAGTGAGGATAGAGATTGAGAACAGAGAGAGGGAGTGAGGATAGAGAGAGAGAGATTTTGAACAGAGAGAGGGAGTGAGGATAGAGAGAGCGAGATTCAGAACAGAGAGAGGGAGTGAGGAAAGAGAGAGGGAGAGATTGAGAACAGAGAGAGGGAGTGAGGATAGAGAGAGAGAGATTGAGAACAGAGAGAGGGAGTGAGGATAGAGAGAGAGAGATTGAGAATAGAGAGAGGGAGTGAGGATAGAGTTTGTGAACAAAGAGAGGGAGTGAGGATACAGAGAGAGAGATTGAGAACAGAGAGAGAGATTGAGAACAGAGAGAGAGATTGAGAACAGAGAGAGGGAGTGAGGATACAGAGAGAGAGATTGAGAACAGAGAGAGAGAGTGAGGATAGAGAGAGAGAGATTGAGAACAGAGAGGGAGTGAGGATAAAGAGATAGAGATTGAGAACAGAGAGAGGGATTGAGAACAGAGAGAGGGAGTGAGGATAGAGAGAGAGGGATTGAGAACAGAGAGGGAGTGAGGATAGAGAGAGGGAGTGAGGATAGAGATTGAGAACAGAGAGAGGGAGTGAGGATAGAGAGAGAGAGATTGAGCACAGAGATAGGGAGTGAGGATAAAGAGAGGGAGTGAGGATAGAGAGATAGGGAGTGAGGATAGAGAGAGGGAGTGAGGATAAAGAGATAGAGATTGAGAACAGAGAGAGGGAGTGAGGATAGAGAGAGAGAGATTGAGAACTGAGAGAGAGAGTGAGGATAGAGAGAGAGAGATTGAGAACAGAGAGACAGAGGGAGTGAGGATAGAGAGAGAGAGATTGTCGCTCTGTTCTCAGAGAGAGAGGTTAGGGAGAGAGAGATTGAGATCAGAGAGGCAGAGAGATAGTGACGAAAGGGAGAGGGAGATTTAGAAAAGAGAGAGGGAGTGAGGATAGGGAGAGGGAGATTGAGAACAGAGAGACAGAGGTAGTGTGGATAGAGATGGGGAGATTGAGAACAGAGAGAGAGGATAGGGAGAGAGAGATTGAGAACTGAGAGACAGAGGGAGAGGGAGTGAGGATAGAGAGAGGGAGTGATGACAGAGAGAGGGAGATTGAGAACAGAGAGACAGAGGGAGTGAGGGTAGAGAGAGGGAGATTGTCTCTCTGTTCTCAGAGATAGAGAGAGGATAGGGTGAGAGAGATTGAGAACAGAGCGACAGAGAGAGGGAGTGAAGAAAGGGAGAGGGAGATTGAGAACAGAGAGAGGGAGTGAAGAAAGGGAGAGGGAGATTGAGAACAGAAGACAGGGAGTGTGGATAGAGAGAGGGAGATTGAGAACAGAGAGAGGATAGGGAGAGAGAGATTGAGAACAGAGAGACAGAGAGAGAGGGAGTGAGGATAGGGAGAGGGAGTGAGGATAGAGAGAGGGAGTGAGGACAGAGAGAGGGAGATTGAGAACAGAGAGACAGAGGGAGTGAGGATAGAGAGAGGGAGATTGTCTCTCTGTTCTCAGAGAGAGAGATTGAGAACAGAGAGAAAGAGAGAGGGAGATTGAGAACAGAGAGAGGGAATGAAGAAAGGGAGAGGAAGATTTTGAACAGAGGGAGTATGGATACAGAGAGAGAGATTGAGAACAGAGAGAGGGAGTGAGGATAGAGAGAGATTGAGAACAGAGAGAGGGAGTGAGGATAGAGAGAGAGAGATTGAGAACAGAGAGAGGGAGTGAGGATAGAGAGAGAGAGATTGAGAACAGAGAGAGGGAGTGAGGATAGACAGAGAGGTTGAGAACACAGAGAGAGAGAGGGAGTGAGGGTAGAGAGAGAGGGAGTGAGGGTAGAGAGAGAGGGAGTGAGGGTAGAGAGAGAGGGAGTGAGGGTAGAGAGGGGGAGTGAGGGTAGAGAGGGGGAGTGAGGGTAGAGAGAGAGGGAGTCAGGACAGAGAGAGGGAGTGAGGACTGAGAGAGAGATTGAGAACAGAGAGAGGGATTGAGGATAGAGAGAGGGTTTGAGAACAGAGTGAGGAGAGAGATTGAGAACAGAGAGAGGGATTGAGGACTGAGAGAGAGATTAAGAACAGAGAGAGGGATTGAGGAAAGAGAGAGAGAGAGAGATTGAGAACAGAAAGAGAGAGAGTGAGGATAGAGAGAGTTTGAGAATAGAGAAAGGGAGTGAGGATAGAGAGAGAGAGATTGAGAACAGAGTGACGGAGAGAGAGAGGATAGGGAGAGGGAGATTGAGAACAGAGACAGAGAGGATAGGGAGAGGGAGATTGAGGATAGAGAGAGTGAGGAGGATAGAGAAAGTGAGTGAGGATAGAGAGAGAGATTGCGACCAGAGAGAGGTAGTGAGGATACAGAGAGAGATTGAGAATAGAGAGAGAGAGAGATTGAGAACTGAGAGAGGGAGTGAAGATAGAGAGCAAGAGAGAGAGAGAGAGAGACAGAGAGAAAGATTGAGAACAGAGAGAGGGAGTGAGGACTGAGAGAGAGAGAGAGAGAGAGACATTGAGAACGGAGAGAAGGAGTGAGGACTGAGAGAGAGATTGAGAACAGAGAGCGGGAGTGAGGATAGAGAGAGAGATTTAGAACAGAGAGAGGGAGTGAGGGTAGAGAGGGAGAGAGATTGAGAACAGAGAGAGGGAGTGAGGATAGAGATTGAGAACAAAGAGAGGGAGTGAGGACTGAGAGAGAGATTGAGAACACAGAGAGGGAGTGAGGATAGAGCGTGAGATTGCGAACAGAGAGTGGTAGTGAGGATAGAGAGAGAGAGAGATTGAGAACAGAGAGAGGGAGTGAGGATAGAGATTGAGAACAAAGAGAGGGAGTGAGGATAAAGGGAGAGAGATGGAGACCAGAGAGAGGGAGTCAGGATAGAGAGAGAGAGAGATTTAGAACAGAGAGAGGGAGTGAGGATAGAGATTGAGAACAGAGAGAGGGAGTGAGGATAGAGGGAGAGAGATGGAGAACAGAGAGAGGGAGTCAGGATAGAGAGAGAGAGAGATTTAGAACAGAGAGAGGGAGTGAGGATAGAGATGAGAACAGAGAGAGGGAGTGAGGATAGAGATTCAGAACAAAGAGAGGGAGTGAGGACTGAGAGAGAGAGAGAGCGACATTGAGAACAGAGAGACGGAGTGAGGACTGAGAGAGAGATTGAGAACAGAGAGAGGGAGTGAGGATAGAGATTGAGAACAAAGAGAGAGAGTGAGGACTGAGAGAAAGAGAGAGAGACATTGAGAACAGAGAGAAGGAGTGAGGACTGAAAGAGAGATTGAGAACTTAGAGAGGGAGTGACGATACATAGAGAGAGAGACAGAGAAAGAGATTGAGAACCGATAGAGGGAGGAGAGAGATTGAGAACGAAGAGAGGGAGTGAGGAGAGAGAGAGAGAGAGAGACATTGAGAACAGAGAGAAGGAGTGAGGATAGAGGGAGAGATTGAGAACAGAGAGAGGGAGTGAGGATAGAAAGAGAGAGATTGAGAACAGAGAGAGGGAGTGAGGATAGATAGATAGAGAGAAAGTGATTGAGAACAGAGAGAGAGATTTTGAACAGAGAGAGGGAGTGAGGATAGAGAGAGCGAGATTCAGAACAGAGAGAGGGAGTGAGGAAAGAGAGAGGGAGTGAGGACTGAGAGAGGAGATTGAGAACAGAGAGAGGGAGTGAGGACAGAGAGAGAGAGAGATTGAGAACAGAGAGAGGGAGTGAGGACAGAGAGAGAGAGAGATTGAGAACAGAGAGAGGGAGTGAGGATAGAGAGAGAGAGATTGAGAATAGAGAAAGGGAGTGAGGATAGAGTTTGTGAACAAAGAGAGGGAGTGAGGATACAGAGAGAGAGATTGAGAACAGAGAGAGAGATTGAGAACAGAGAGAGGGAGTGAGGATACAGAGAGAGAGATTGAGAACAGAGAGAGAGAGTGAGGATAGAGAGAGAGAGATTGAGAACAGAGAGGGAGTGAGGATAAAGAGATAGCGATTGAGAACAGAGAGAGGGAGTGAGGATAGAGAGAGAGAGATTGAGAACAGAGAGGGAGTGAGGATAGAGAGAGGGAGTGAGGATAGAGATAGAGAGATTGAGAACAGAGAGAGGGAGTGAGGATAGAGAGAGAGAGATTGAGCACAGAGATAGGGAGTGAGGATAAAGAGAGGGAGTGAGGATAGAGAGAGAGAGAGATTGAGAAGAGAGAGAGGGAGTGAGGGTAGAGGGAGAGAGAGATTGAGAAGAGAGAGAGGGAGTGAGGGTAGAGGGAGAGAGATTGAGAACAGAGAGAGGGAGTGAGGATAGAGAGAGAGAGAGATTGAGAAGAGAGAGAGGGAGTGAGGGTAGAGGGAGAGAGATTGAGAACAGAGAGAGGGAGTGAGGATAGAGATTGAGAACAAAGAGAGGGAGTGAGGATAGAGGGAGAGAGATTGAGAACAAAGAGAGGGAGTGAGGATTGAGAGAGAGAGAGAGACATTGAGAACGGAGAGAAGGAGTGAGGACTGAGAGAGAGATTGAGAACAGAGAGCGGGAGTGAGGATAGAGAGAGAGATTTAGAACAGAGAGAGGGAGTGAGGATAGAGGGAGAGAGATTGAGAACAGAGAGAGGGAGTGAGGATAGAGATTGAGAACAAATGGAGGGAGTGAGGATAGAAGGAGCGAGATTGAGAACAGACAGAGGGAGTGAGGATAGAGGGAGAGAGATTGAGAACAGACAGAGGGAGTGAGGATAGAGATTGAGAACAAAGAGAGGGAGTGAGGATAGAGCGTGAGATTGCGAACAGAGAGTGGTAGTGAGGATAGAGAGAGAGAGAGAGATTGAGAACAGAGAGAGGGAGTGAGGATAGAGGGAGAGAGATGGAGAACAGAGAGAGGGAGTGAGGATAGAGAGAGAGAGAGAGATTTAGAACAGAGAGAGGGAGTGAGGATAGAGATTTTGAACAGAGAGAGGGAGTGAGGATAGAGAGAGCGAGATTCAGAACAGAGAGAGGGAGTGAGGAAAGAGAGAGGGAGTGAGGACTGAGAGAAGAGATTGAGAACAGAGAGAGAGTGAGGACAGAGAGAGAGAGAGATTGAGAACAGAGAGAGGGAGTGAGGATAGAGAGAGAGAGATTGAGAACAGAGAGAGGGAGTGAGGATAGAGAGAGAGAGATTGAGAATAGAGAAAGGGAGTGAGGATAGAGTTTGTGAACAAAGAGAGGGAGTGAGGATACAGAGAGAGAGATTGAGAACAGAGAGAGAGAGTGAGGATAGAGAGAGAGAGATTGAGAACAGAGAGGGAGTGAGGATAAAGAGATAGAGATTGAGAACAGAGAGAGGGATTGAGAACAGAGAGAGGGAGTGAGGATAGAGAGAGAGAGATTGAGAACAGAGAGGGAGTGAGGATAGAGAGAGGGAGTGAGGATAGAGATAGAGAGATTGAGAACAGAGAGAGGGAGTGAGGATAGAGAGAGAGAGAGATTGAGAAGAGAGAGAGGGAGTGAGGGTAGAGGGAGAGAGATTGAGAACAGAGAGAGGGAGTGAGGATAGAGGGAGAGAGATTGAGAACAGAGAGAGGGAGTGAGGGTAGAGGGAGAGAGATTGAGAACAGAGAGAGGGAGTGAGGATAGAGATTGAGAACAGAGAGAGGGAGTGAGGATAGAGATTGAGAACAAAGAGAGGGAGTGAGGATAGAGGGAGAGAGATTGAGAACAAAGAGAGGGAGTGAGGACTGAGAGAGAGAGAGAGACATTGAGAACGGAGAGAAGGAGTGAGGACTGAGAGAGAGATTGAGAACAGAGAGCGGGAGTGAGGATAGAGAGAGAGATTTAGAACAGAGAGAGGGAGTGAGGATAGAGGGAGAGAGATTGAGAACAGAGAGAGGGAGTGAGGATAGAGATTGAGAACAAATAGAGGGAGTGAGGATAGACGGAGAGAGATTGAGAACAGACAGAGGGAGTGAGGATAGAGGGAGAGAGATTGAGAACAGACAGAGGGAGTGAGGATAGAGATTGAGAACAAAGAGAGGGAGTGAGGACTTAGAGAGAGATTGAGAACACAGAGAGGGAGTGAGGATAGAGCGTGAGATTGCGAACAGAGAGTGGTAGTGAGGATAGAGAGAGAGAGAGATTGAGAACAGAGAGAGGGAGTGAGGATAGAGATTGAGAACAGAGAGAGGGAGTGAGGATAGAGGGAGAGAGATGGAGAACAGAGAGAGGGAGTCAGGATAGAGAGAGAGGAAGATTTAGAACAGAGAGAGGGAGTGAGGATAGAGATTGAGAACAGAGAGAGGGAGTGAGGATAGAGAGAGAGAGATTTTGAACAGAGAGAGGGAGTGAGGATAGAGAGAGCGAGATTCAGAACAGAGAGAGGGAGTGAGGAAAGAGAGAGGGAGAGATTGAGAACAGAGAGAGGGAGTGAGGATAGAGAGAGAGAGATTGAGAACAGAGAGAGGGAGTGAGGATAGAGAGAGAGAGATTGAGAATAGAGAGAGGGAGTGAGGATAGAGTTTGTGAACAAAGAGAGGGAGTGAGGATACAGAGAGAGAGATTGAGAACAGAGAGAGAGATTGAGAACAGAGAGAGAGATTGAGAACAGAGAGAGAGATTGAGAACAGAGAGAGGGAGTGAGGATACAGAGAGAGAGATTGAGAACAGAGAGAGAGAGTGAGGATAGAGAGAGAGAGATTGAGAACAGAGAGGGAGTGAGGATAAAGAGATAGAGATTGAGAACAGAGAGAGGGATTGAGAACAGAGAGAGGGAGTGAGGATAGAGAGAGAGAGATTGAGAACAGAGAGGGAGTGAGGATAGAGAGAGGGAGTGAGGATAGAGATAGAGAGATTGAGAACAGAGAGAGGGAGTGAGGATAGAGAGAGAGAGATTGAGCACAGAGATAGGGAGTGAGGATAAAGAGAGGGAGTGAGGATAGAGAGATAGGGAGTGAGGATAGAGAGAGGGAGTGAGGATAAAGAGATAGAGATTGAGAACAGAGAGAGGGAGTGAGGATAGAGAGAGAGAGATTGAGAACTGAGAGAGAGAGTGAGGATAGAGAGAGAGATTGAGAACAGAGAGACAGAGGGAGTGAGGATAGAGAGTGGGAGATTGAGAACAGAGAGAGGGAGTGAGGATAGAGAGAGAGAGATTGCAAACAGAGAGACAGAGGGAGTGAGGATAGAGAGAGAGAGATTGTCGCTCTGTTCTCAGAGAGAGAGGTTAGGGAGAGAGAGATTGAGATCAGAGAGGCAGAGAGATAGTGACGAAAGGGAGAGGGAGATTTAGAAAAGAGAGAGGGAGTGAGGATAGGGAGAGGGAGATTGAGAACAGAGAGACAGAGGTAGTGTGGATAGAGATGGGGAGATTGAGAACAGAGAGAGAGGATAGGGAGAGAGAGATTGAGAACTGAGAGACAGAGGGAGAGGGAGTGAGGATAGAGAGAGGGAGTGATGACAGAGAGAGGGAGATTGAGAACAGAGAGACAGAGGGAGTGAGGGTAGAGAGAGGGAGATTGTCTCTCTGTTCTCAGAGATAGAGAGAGGATAGGGTGAGAGAGATTGAGAACAGAGCGACAGAGAGAGGGAGTGAAGAAAGGGAGAGGGAGATTGAGAACAGAGAGAGGGAGTGAAGAAAGGGAGAGGGAGATTGAGAACAGAAGACAGGGAGTGTGGATAGAGAGAGGGAGATTGAGAACAGAGAGAGGATAGGGAGAGAGAGATTGAGAACAGAGAGACAGAGAGAGAGGGAGTGAGGATAGGGAGAGGGAGTGAGGATAGAGAGAGGGAGATTGAGAACAGAGAGACAGAGGGAGTGAGGATAGAGAGAGGGAGTGAGGACAGAGAGAGAGAGATTGAGAACAGAGAGAAAGAGAGAGGGAGATTGAGAACAGAGAGAGGGAATGAAGAAAGGGAGAGGAAGATTTTGAACAGAGGGAGTATGGATACAGAGAGAGAGATTGAGAACAGAGAGAGGGAGTGAGGATAGAGAGAGAGAGATTGAGAACAGAGAGAGGGAGTGAGGATAGAGAGAGAGAGATTGAGAACAGAGAGAGGGAGTGAGGATAGACAGAGAGAGAGAGAGATTGAGAACAGAGAGAGGGAGTGAGGATAGACAGAGAGGTTGAGAACACAGAGAGAGAGAGGGAGTGAGGGTAGAGAGAGAGGGAGTGAGGGTAGAGAGAGAGGGAGTGAGGGTAGAGAGGGGGAGTGAGGGTAGAGAGGGGGAGTGAGGGTAGAGAGGGAGGGAGTCAGGACAGAGAGAGGGAGTGAGGACTGAGAGAGAGATTGAGAACAGAGAGAGGGATTGAGGATAGAGAGAGGGTTTGAGAACAGAGTGAGGAGAAAGATTGAGAACAGAGAGAGGGATTGAGGACTGAGAGAGAGATTAAGAACAGAGAGAGGGATTGAGGAAAGAGAGAGAGAGAGAGATTGAGAACAGAAAGAGAGAGAGTGAGGATAGAGAGAGTTTGAGAATAGAGAAAGGGAGTGAGGATAGAGAGAGAGAGATTGAGAACAGAGTGACGGAGAGAGAGAGGATAGGGAGAGGGAGATTGAGAACAGAGACAGAGAGGATAGGGAGAGGGAGATTGAGGATAGAGAGAGTGAGGAGGATAGAGAAAGTGAGTGAGGATAGAGAGAGAGATTGCGACCAGAGAGAGGTAGTGAGGATACAGAGAGAGATTGAGAATAGAGAGAGAGAGAGATTGAGAACTGAGAGAGGGAGTGAAGATAGAGAGCAAGAGAGAGAGAGAGAGAGACAGAGAGAAAGATTGAGAACAGAGAGAGGGAGTGAGGACTGAGAGAGAGAGAGAGAGAGAGAGACATTGAGAACGGAGAGAAGGAGTGAGGACTGAGAGAGAGATTGAGAACAGAGAGCGGGAGTGAGGATAGAGAGAGAGATTTAGAACAGAGAGAGGGAGTGAGGGTAGAGAGGGAGAGAGATTGAGAACAGAGAGAGGGAGTGAGGATAGAGATTGAGAACAAAGAGAGGGAGTGAGGACTGAGAGAGAGATTGAGAACACAGAGAGGGAGTGAGGATAGAGCGTGAGATTGCGAACAGAGAGTGGTAGTGAGGATAGAGAGAGAGAGAGATTGAGAACAGAGAGAGGGAGTGAGGATAGAGATTGAGAACAAAGAGAGGGAGTGAGGATAAAGGGAGAGAGATGGAGACCAGAGAGAGGGAGTCAGGATAGAGAGAGAGAGAGATTTAGAACAGAGAGAGGGAGTGAGGATAGAGATTGAGAACAGAGAGAGGGAGTGAGGATAGAGGGAGAGAGATGGAGAACAGAGAGAGGGAGTCAGGATAGAGAGAGAGAGAGATTTAGAACAGAGAGAGGGAGTGAGGATAGAGATGAGAACAGAGAGAGGGAGTGAGGATAGAGATTCAGAACAAAGAGAGGGAGTGAGGACTGAGAGAGAGAGAGAGCGACATTGAGAACAGAGAGACGGAGTGAGGACTGAGAGAGAGATTGAGAACAGAGAGAGGGAGTGAGGATAGAGATTGAGAACAAAGAGAGAGAGTGAGGACTGAGAGAAAGAGAGAGAGACATTGAGAACAGAGAGAAGGAGTGAGGACTGAAAGAGAGATTGAGAACTTAGAGAGGGAGTGACGATACATAGAGAGAGAGACAGAGAAAGAGATTGAGAACCGATAGAGGGAGGAGAGAGATTGAGAACGAAGAGAGGGAGTGAGGAGAGAGAGAGAGAGAGAGACATTGAGAACAGAGAGAAGGAGTGAGGATAGAGGGAGAGATTGAGAACAGAGAGAGGGAGTGAGGATAGAAAGAGAGAGATTGAGAACAGAGAGAGGGAGTGAGGATAGATAGATAGAGAGAAAGTGATTGAGAACAGAGAGAGAGATTTTGAACAGAGAGAGGGAGTGAGGATAGAGAGAGCGAGATTCAGAACAGAGAGAGGGAGTGAGGAAAGAGAGAGGGAGTGAGGACTGAGAGAGGAGATTGAGAACAGAGAGAGGGAGTGAGGACAGAGAGAGAGAGATTGAGAACAGAGAGAGGGAGTGAGGATAGAGAGAGAGAGATTGAGAACAGAGAGAGGGAGTGAGGATAGAGAGAGAGAGATTGAGAATAGAGAGAGAGATTGAGAACAGAGAGAGGGAGTGAGGATACAGAGAGAGAGATTGAGAACAGAGAGAGAGATTGAGAACAGAGAGAGAGATTGAGAACAGAGAGAGGGAGTGAGGATACAGAGAGAGAGATTGAGAACAGAGAGAGAGAGTGAGGATAGAGAGAGAGAGATTGAGAACAGAGAGGGAGTGAGGATAAAGAGATAGAGATTGAGAACAGAGAGAGGGAGTGAGGATAGAGAGAGAGAGATTGAGAACAGAGAGGGAGTGAGGATAGAGAGAGGGAGTGAGGATAGAGATAGAGAGATTGAGAACAGAGAGAGGGAGTGAGGATAGAGAGAGAGAGATTGAGCACAGAGATAGGGAGTGAGGATAAAGAGAGGGAGTGAGGATAGAGAGATAGGGAGTGAGGATAGAGAGAGGGAGTGAGGATAAAGAGATAGAGATTGAGAACAGAGAGAGGGAGTGAGGATAGAGAGAGAGAGATTGAGAACTGAGAGAGAGAGTGAGGATAGAGAGAGAGATTGAGAACAGAGAGACAGAGGGAGTGAGGATAGAGAGTGGGAGATTGAGAACAGAGAGAGGGAGTGAGGATAGAGAGAGAGATTGCAAACAGAGAGACAGAGGGAGTGAGGATAGAGAGAGATTGTCGCTCTGTTCTCAGAGAGAGAGGTTAGGGAGAGAGAGATTGAGATCAGAGAGGCAGAGAGATAGTGACGAAAGGGAGAGGGAGATTTAGAAAAGAGAGAGGGAGTGAGGATAGGGAGAGGGAGATTGAGAACAGAGAGACAGAGGTAGTGTGGATAGAGATGGGGAGATTGAGAACAGAGAGAGAGGATAGGGAGAGAGAGATTGAGAACTGAGAGACAGAGGGAGAGGGAGTGAGGATAGAGAGAGGGAGTGATGACAGAGAGAGGGAGATTGAGAACAGAGAGACAGAGGGAGTGAGGGTAGAGAGAGGGAGATTGTCTCTCTGTTCTCAGAGATAGAGGGAGGATAGGGTGAGAGAGATTGAGAACAGAGCGACAGAGAGAGGGAGTGAAGAAAGGGAGAGGGAGATTGAGAACAGAGAGACAGAGAGTGAGGGAGTGAGGATAGGGAGAGGGAGTGAGGATAGAGAGAGGGAGTGAGGACAGAGAGAGGGAGATTGAGAACAGAGAGACAGAGGGAGTGAGGATAGAGAGGGGGAGATTGTCTCTCTGTTCTCAGAGAGAGAGATTGAGAACAGAGAGAAAGAGAGAGGGAGATTGAGAACAGAGAGAGGGAATGAAGAAAGGGAGAGGAAGATTTTGAACAGACGGAGTATGGATACAGAGAGAGAGATTGAGAACAGAGAGAGGGAGTGAGGATAGAGAGAGAGAGATTGAGAACAGAGAGAGGGAGTGAGGATAGAGAGAGAGAGATTGAGAACAGAGAGAGGGAGTGAGGGTAGAGAGAGAGGGAGTGAGGGTAGAGAGAGGGAGTGAGGGTAGAGAGAGGGAGTGAGGGTAGAGAGAGAGGGAGTGAGGACAGAGAGAGGGAGTGAGGACTGAGAGAGAGATTGAGAACAGAGAGAGGGATTGAGGATAGAGAGAGAGAGAGATTGAGAACAGAAAGAGAGAGAGTGAGGATAGAGAGAGTTTGAGAATAGAGAGAGGGAGTGAGGATAGAGAGAGAGAGATTGAGAACAGAGAGAGGGAGTGAGGATAGACAGAGAGAGAGAGAGAGAGAGATTGAGAACAGAGAGAGGGAGTGAGGATAGATAGAGAGAGAGATTGAGAACAGAGAGAGGGAGTCAGGATAGACAGAGAGGTTGAGAACACAGAGAGAGAGAGTGATTGAGAACAGAGAGAGGGAGTGAGGGTAGAGAGAGAGGGAGTGAGGGTAGAGAGAGGGAGTGAGGGTAGAGAGAGGGAGTGAGGGTAGAGAGAGAGGGAGTGAGGACAGAGAGAGGGAGTGAGGACTGAGAGAGAGATTGAGAACAGAGAGAGGGATTGAGGATAGAGAGAGAGAGAGATTGAGAACAGAAAGAGAGAGAGTGAGGATAGAGAGAGTTTGAGAATAGAGAGAGGGAGTGAGGATAGAGAGAGAGAGATTGAGAACAGAGAGAGGGAGTGAGGATAGAGAGAGAGAGATTGAGAACAGAGAGAGGGAGTGAGGATAGACAGAGAGAGAGAGAGAGAGAGATTGAGAACAGAGAGAGGGAGTGAGGATAGATAGAGAGAGAGATTGAGAACAGAGAGAGGGAGTCAGGATAGACAGAGAGGTTGAGAACACAGAGAGAGAGTGATTGAGAACAGAGAGAGGGAGTGAGGGTAGAGAGAGAGGGAGTGAGGGTAGAGAGAGGGAGTGAGGGTAGAGAGAGGGAGTGAGGGTAGAGAGAGAGGGAGTGAGGACAGAGAGAGGGAGTGAGGACTGAGAGAGAGATTGAGAACAGAGAGAGGGATTGAGGATAGAGAGAGAGAGAGATTGAGAACAGAAAGAGAGAGAGTGAGGATAGAGAGAGTTTGAGAATAGAGAGAGGGAGTGAGGATAGAGAGAGAGAGATTGAGAACAGAGTGACGGAGAGAGAGAGGATAGGGAGAGGGAGATTGAGAACAGAGACAGAGAGGATAGGGAGAGGGAGATTGAGGATAGAGAGAGTGAGGAGGATAGAGAAAGTGAGTGAGGATAGAGAGAGAGATTGCGACCAGAGAGAGGTAGTGAGGATACAGAGAGAGATTGAGAATAGAGAGAGAGAGAGATTGAGAACTGAGAGAGGGAGTGAAGATAGAGAGCAAGAGAGAGAGAGAGAGAGAGACAGAGAGAGAGATTGAGAACAGAGAGAGGGAGTGAGGATAGAGTGAGAGAGAGAGATTGAGAATAGAGAGAGAGAGATTGAGAACAGAGAGAGGGTGTGAGGATAGAGAGACAGAGAGATTGAGAACAGAGAGAGAGTGAGGGTAGAGAGGGAGAAAGATTGAGAACAAAGAGAGGGAGTGAGGATAGAGAGACTGAGATTGAGAACAGAGAGAGGGAGTGAGGATAGACAGAGAGAGATTGAGAACAGAGAGAGGGAGTGAGGATAGACAGAGAGAGAGATTGAGAACAGAGAGAGGGAGTTAGGATAGAGAGAGAGAGACATTGCGAACAGAGAAAGGGAGTTAGGATAGAGAGAGAGAGACATTGCGAACAGAGAAAGGGAGTGAGGATAGATAGAGAGAGAGATTGAGAACAGAGAGAGGGAGTCAGGATAGACAGAGAGATTGAGAACAGAGAGAGGGAGTGAGGAGAGAGATTGAGAACAAAGAAAGGGAGCGAGGATTGAGAGAGACATTGAGAACAGAGAGAGGGAGTGAGGATAGAGAGAGATTGAGAACAGAGAGAGTGAGGATAGAGAGAGATTGAGAACAGAGAGAGAGTGAGGTTAGAGAGGGAGAAAGATTGAGAACAAAGAGAGGGAGTGAGGAGAGAGATTGAGAACAAAGAGAGGGAGTGAGGACTGAGAGAGAGACATTGAGAACGGGATGAGGGAGTGAGGATAGAGAGAGAGAGATTGAGAACAGAGAGAGGGAGTGAGGATAGAGAGAGAGAGATTGAGAACAGAGAGAGGGAGAGATTGAGAACAGAGAGAGGGAGTGAGGATAGACAGAGAGATTGAGAGCACAGAGAGAGAGGGATTGAGAACAGAGAGAGAGATTGAGAACAGAGAGAGGGAGTGAGGATTGAGAACAGAGAGATAGAGATTGAGAACAGAGAGAGAGTGATTGAGAACAGAGAGAGGGAGTGAGGACAGAGAGAGAGAGAGAAGGAGATTGAGAACAGAGACAGGGAGTGAGGATAGAGAGTGAGATTGAGAACAGAGAGAGGGATTGAGTATAGTGAGTGAGTTTGAGAACAGAGAGAGGGAGTGAGGAAAGAGAGAGAGAGATTGAGAACAGAAAGAGAGAGTGAGGATAGAGAGAGATTGAGAATAGAGAGACGGAGTGAGGATAGAGAGAGAGAGAGATTGAGAACAGAGAGAGATTGAGAATAGAGAGAGGGAGTGAGGATAGAGAGAGAGTGAGACATTGAGAACAGAGAGAAGGAGTGAGGATAGAGGGAGAGATTGAGAACAGAGAGAGGGAGTGAGGATAGAGAGACAGAGAGAGAAAGATTGAGAACAGAGAGAGAGAGAGAGATTGAGAACAGATAGGGAGTGAGGATAGAGAGAGAGAGATTGAGAACAGAGAGAGATTGAGAACAGAGAGAGGGAGTGAGGGTAGAGAGGGAGAAAGATTGAGAACAAAGAGAGGGAGTGAGGAGAGAGATTGAGAACAAAGAGAGGGAGTGAGGACTGAGAGAGAGACATTGAGAACGGGGTGAGGGAGTGAGGATAGAGAGAGAGAGATTGTGAACAGAGAGAGGGAGTGTGGATCGAGAGAGAGAGATTGAGAACAGAGTGAGGGAGTGAGGATAGAGAGAGAGAGATTGAGAACAGAGTGAGGGAGTGAGGATAGAGAGAGAGAGATTGAGAACAGAGAGAGGGAGTGAGGATAGACAGAGAGAGAGAGAGATTGAGAACAGAGAGACAGAGAGGGAGTGAGGATAGATTGAGAAGAGAGAGACATTGTCTGTCCTCACTCCCTCTCCCTGTTCTCAGAGGGAGGGAGTGAGGACAGTTGGGCAGGGAGTGGGAATGGAAAGAGAGTCAGACAAAGGGAGAGAGGATTTCTTTGTGACAATGAAAGAGAGAACGGGAAAGGGGCTCTGAGAGACACAGACAGAGGGACAGCAACAGAGACAGATGGCTGGAGAGAGGAAGACGGGCGAGATGGAGACAGCGAGGCAGAGAGAAAAGCCAGGGTGGGTCAGTAACAGACAGAGTGAGGGAGGGAGATACAGAACACGGTGGGGTGCGGGACAGAGAGAGGGGAACAGAAGGAGGGAGAGAACGAGAGAGAGAGAGAGAGAGAGGAAAACAAAGAAAGAGAGAGAGAGAGAGACAGAGAGGTATGGCACAGAGACAAACAGAGAGAGAGTCACAGCGAGCAACAGTCAGACACAAAGGAAGATAGAGAGAGACACTGAGAAAGAGACAGAGAGAAAAAGTCAAAGCGAGGGAGCAGACACAGCGAGAGGATTTGTGAGAAGTGTAGAGAAATAGAGTGAGAGAGCCAGACCAAGTTTCCGGTTACTGAGGAGAATATTGATGGGTGCGGGTGTGTCTGCAGAGAAATCTGGGAGTGGTGAATGTGTGTGTTCCTTCCCCGGCAGGTGCACTGTGAGTGAGGTGAATCGTGCCCAGAAGGAGAGTTATGACGGGAGATCCCAGGTGACCTATTTGGTGCAGCGAACCCCGACCAACCTGATGAGGATGGGCCGCCTGGGAGAGGAGCTGACTGAGTATCACCTGCCTTACCGTAACGTGCTGCCGTTGGCGATCTTCACACCGGCTCAGATCAGCACCAAAATGGAACGGGCAATGACTCCCCCAGAGCTGAGGGAAGTCATGGAGTTCGAGTGTGCTCTGAGTGGGAGCTGTAAGGACAAGAGAGAGGTCTCGGACATCACCAAAGAACTTCCTCCGGTCATGCAGCCTGTCAGACTGGATGGCAAGAAACCCGACATGGTCCGAAGATCCCTGTCGAGATCCATGTCCCAGGAGGCTCAAAGAGGCTGAGGGCAGCGGGGAGCCTGGGGGGTGGTGTTGTGGGTGGTGGGTGGTGGGTGGGGGGGCGCGATTTTAGATGGATTGAGGTGTTAGTATCAGTCTGGGTAGTGGTTTGATGCAGTTTACAGATTAGTTGGGTGAGACTTTAGAAGAATATCAGATGATCAGCTGTGAGAAATAATTTTTGAGGGCTTGGCAGAATCAAATTCCCTGGACAGTGGACTCTGGACTAAGGGCTCACAGTTTCTGGGTAGATGGGGCAACTATTTATCCTGGGATGAGGATAAACATCTGTATTTTGTGAATCTGAGGAGTTTTCCATTCCAGGGAGTTGTGGATACTGCTGATGGAGATATTTTGACACAAAATGAATGAAGGGAGATGGGGATGGTACAGTTAGGTAGTTGAAGATAAATCAGTTAAGGTGGATCAGGTTGGAGATACTCTTGTTCCTGTTCCCTGTGTGCTCCTGGCCAGGGTCCCCTCTGACAAAGTGGACAGTGGCTGGCAGTTAGGAAAGTTCAGGAAGTTCTGAATGTGATTGGGAGATTGGAAAAGAGTTTTCAGGTGTAGAATGCACAGGATGTGTGAGTTATGAATATACTGAAGTTATTAATGTCTTATTGCTCCTGATAACATAGAATCAACAGGTCATTTGTCTCAGAAGTTTTATTTTAAAACATGATAGTTTTGTATTGACTTTTACCATTGAAATAAAATCTGATAGAATTCTGACTGAATAACTGTAGTTCTCCCTTTAACACCTCAGAACACATTCAGTTGGGAACTGCCATCTTCACAGTTACCAGCGGCACATAGAACATAGAAAATTACAGCACAGTACAGGCCCTTCGGCCCTCGATGTTGTGCCGACCTGTCATACCGATCTCAAGCCCATCCAACCTGCACTATTCCATGTACGTCCATATGCTTATCCAATGACGACTTAAATGTACCTAAAGTTGGCGAATCTACTACCGTTGCAGGCAAAGCGTTCCATTCCCTTACTACTCTCTGAGTAAAGAAACTACCTCTGACATCTGTCCTATATCTTTCACCCCTCAATTTAAAGCTATGCCCCCTCATGCTCACCGTCACTATTCTAGGAAATAGGCTCTCCCTATCCACCACATCTAACCCTCTGATTATCTTATATGTCTCAATTAAGTCACCTCTCAACCTTCTACTCTCTAATGAAAACAGCCTCAAGTCCCTCAGCCTTTCCTCGTGAGACCTTCCCTCCATACCAGGCAACATCCTAGTAAATCTCCTCTGCACCCTTTCCAAAGCTTCCACATCCTTCTTATAATGCGGTGACCAGAACTGTACACAATACTCCAAGTGCGGCCGCACCAGACTTTTGTACAGCTGCAGCATAACCTCTTGGTTCCAGAACTCGATCCCTCTATTAATAAAAGCTAAAACACTGTATGCCTTCTTAACAGCCCTGTCAACCTGGGTGGCAACTTTCAAGGATCTGTGTACATGGACACCGAGATCTCTCCGCTCATCTACACTACTAAGAATCTTACCATTAGCCCAGTACTTTGCCTTCCGGTTACTCCTACCAAAGTGCATCACCTCACACTTGTCTGCATTAAACTCCATTTGCCACCTCTCAGCCCAGCTCTGCAGCTTATCTATGTCTCTCGGCAACCTACAGCATCCTTCGTCACTATCCACAACTCCACCGACCTTAGTGTCATCTGCAAATTTACTAACCCATCCTTCTATGCCCTCATCCAGGTCGTTTATAAAAATGACAAACAGCAGTGGACCCAACACCGACCCTTGCGGTACACCACTAGTAACTGCTCTCCAGGATGAACATTTCCCATCAACCACCACCCTCTGTCTTCTTTCAGCAAGCCAATTTCCGATCCAAACTGCTATATCTCCCACAATCCCGTTTCTCCGCATTTTGTACAATAGCCTATTGTGGGGAGCCTTATCGAACGCCTTGCTGAAATCCATATACACCACATCAACCGGTTTACTCTCATCTACCTAGATAATAAAATGTGAGGCTGGATGAACACAGCAGGCCAAGCAGCATCTCAGGAGCACAAAAGCTGACGTTTCGGGCCTAGACCCTTCATCAGAGAGGGGGATGGGGAGAGGGAACTGGAATAAATAGGGAGAGAGGGGGAGGCGGACCGAAGATAGAGAGTAAAGGAGATAGGTGGAGAGAGTGTAGGTGGGTGCATTGTATCCGGAGGTTGTTAGGGTGCAAACCCCACCTCTTCCTCCGGTACATTGATGACTGTATCGGCGCCGCCTCTTGCTCCCCAGAGGAGCTCGAACAGTTCATCCACTTCACCAACACCTTCCACCCCAACCTTCAGTTCACCTGGGCCATCTCCAGCACATCCCTCACCTTCCTGGACCTCTCAGTCTCCATCTCAGGCAACCAGCTTGTAACTGATGTCCATTTCAAGCCCACCGACTCCCACAGCTACCTAGAATACACCTCCTCCCACCCACCGTCCTGCAAAAATTCCATCCCCATTCCCAATTCCTCCGCCTCCGCCGCATCTGCTCCCACGATAAGACATTCCACTCCCGCACATCCCAGATGTCCAAGTTCTTTAAGGACCGCAACTTTCCCCCCACAGTGATCGAGAACGCCATTGACCGCGTCTCCCGTATTTCCCGCAACACATCCCTCACACCCCGCCCCTGCCACAACCGCCCCAAGAGGATCACCCTCGTTCTCACACACCACCCTACCAACCTCCGGATACAACGCATTATCCTCCGTCACTTCCGCCATTTACAATCCGACCCCACCACCCAAGACATTTTTCCATCCCCTCCCCTGTCTGCTTTCCGGAGAGACCACTCTCTCCGTGACTCCCTTGTTCGCTCCACACTGCCCTCCAACCCCACCACACCCGGCACCTTCCCCTGCAACCGCAGGAAATGCTACACTTGTCCCCACACCTCCTCCCTCACCCCCATCCCAGGCCCCAAGATGACATTCCACATTAAGCAGAGGTTCACCTGCACATCTGCCAATGTGGTATACTGCATCCACTGTACCCGGTGCGGCTTCCTCTACATTGGGGAAACCAAGCCTGAGGCTTGGGGACCGCTTTGCAGAACACCTCCACTCAGTTCGCAACAAACAACTGCACCTCCCAGTCGCAAACCATTTCCACTCCCCCTCCCATTCTCTAGATGACATGTCCATCATGGGCCTCCTGCACTGCCACAATGATGCCACCCGAAGGTTGCAGGAACAGCAACTCATATTCCGCCTGGGAACCCTGCAGCCATATGGTATCAATATGGACTTCACCAGTTTCAAAATCTCCCCTTCCCCTACTGCATCCCTAAACCAGCCCAGTTCGTCCCCTCCCCCCACTGCACCACACAACCAGCCCAGCTCTTCCCCCCCACCCACTGCATCCCAAAACCAGTCCAACCTGTCTCTGCCTCCCTAACCTGTTCTTCCTCTCACCCATCCCTTCCTCCCACCCCAAGCCGCACCCCCAGCTACCCACTAACCTCATCCCACCTCCTTGACCTGTCCGTCTTCCCTAAACTGACCTATCCCCTCCCTACCTCTCCACCTACACTCTCTCCACCTATCTTCTTTACTCTCCATCTTCGGTCCGCCTCCCCCTCTCTCCCTATTTATTCCAGTTCCCTCTCCCCATCCCCCTCTCTGATGAAGGGTCTAGGCCCGAAACGTCAGCTTTTGTGCTCCTGAGATGCTGCTTGGCCTGCTGTGTTCATCCAGCCTCACATTTTATTATCTTGGAATTCTCCAGCATCTGCAGTTCCCATTATCTCTGATACTCTCATCTACCTGTTTGGTCACCTTCTCAAAGAACTCAATAAGGTTTGTGAGGCACGACCTTCCCTTCACAAAACCGTGCTGACTATCCCTAATCGAATTATTATTTTCTAGATGATTATAAATCCTATTTCTTAGAACCTTTTCCAACACTTTACCAACAACTGAAGTAAGGCTCACTGGTCTATAATTACTGGGTTGTCTCTACTCCCCTTTTTGAACAGGGGAACCACATTTGCTCTCCTCCAGTCGTCTGCCACTATTCCTGTAGACAATGACGAATTAAAGATCAATGCAAAAGGCTCGGCAATCTCCTCCCTGGCTTCCCAGAGGATCCGAGGATAAATCCCATCCGGCCCATGGGACTTATCTATCTTCACACTCTGTAGGATTTCTAATACCTCTTCCTTGTGAACCTCAATCCCACCTAGTCTAGTAGCCTGTATCTCAGTATTCTCCTCGACAACATTGTCGTTTTCTAGAGTGAATGCGGTCAAAAAATATTCATTTAGTGCTTCCCCTATCTCCTCTGACTCCACACACAACTCCCCACCACTATCCTTGATTGGCCCTCATCTTACTCTCGTCATTCCTTTATTCCTTAAATACCTATAGGAAGCCTTAGGGTTTAACCTGATCCTATCCGCCAACAACTTCTCATGTCTCCTCCTGGCTCTTCTGAGCTCTCTCTTTAGGTCTTTCTTGGCTACCTTGTAACCCTCAAGCGCCCTAACTGAGCCTTCACGTCTCATCCTAACATAAGCCTTCTTCTTCCTCTTGATCAGAGATTCCACTTCCTTCGTAAACCACGGCTCCCGGGCTCTACAACTTCCTCCCTGCCTGACAGGTACATACTTATCCAGGACACACAGGAGCTTTTCCTTGAATATGCTCCACATTTCTAATGTGCCCATCCCCTGCAGTTTCCTTCCCCATCCTATGCTCCCTAAATCTTGCCTAATCTCATCATAATTGCCTTTCCCCCAGCTATAACTCTTGCCCGGTGGTATACACCTATCCCTTTCCATCACTAAAGTAAACATAACAGAATTGTGATCGCTATCACCAAAGTGCTCACCTACTTCCAAGTCTAACACCTGGCTGGGCTTATTACCCAGTACCAAATCTAATGCGGCTTCGCCCATTGTTGGCCTGTCTACATACTGTGTCAGGAAGCCCTCCTGCACACACTGGACAAAAACTGACCCATCTATTGTACTCGAACTATAGTGCTCCCGGTCAATGTTTGGAAAGTTGAAGTCCCCCATGACAACTATCCTATCTCTCTCACTCCTATCGAGAAGCATCTTTGCTATCCTTTCCTCTACATCTCTGGAACTATTCGGAGGCCTATAGAAAACTCCCAACAGGATGACCTCTCCTTTCCTGTTTCTAACCTCAGCCCATACTACCTCAGTTGATGAGTCCCCAAACATCCTTTCTGCAACTGTAATACTGCCCTTGACCAACAATGCCACACCTCTGCCCCTTTTACCATCTTCTCTGTTCTTACTGAAACATCTAAATCCCGGAACCTACAACAACCATTCCTGTCCCTGCTCTATCCATGTCTCCAAAATGACCAAAACATCGAAGTCCCAGGTACCAACCCATGCTGCTAGTTCACCCACCTTATTTCGCATGTTCCTAGCGTTGAAGTAGACACACTTCAACCAGCTTCTTGCTTGCCGGTGCCATCTTGCATCCCTGAAACTTTATTTCGGACCTCCCTACTCTCAACCTTTTCTATAGTCGAACTACAATTTTGGTGCCCATCCCCCTGCTGAATTAGTTTAAACCCACCCAAATAGCCTTAACAAATCTCCCCCCCCAGGATATCGGTACCCCTCTGGTTCAGGTGAAGACCATCCTGCTTGTAGAGGTCCCACCTACCCCAGAAAGAGCCCCAATTATCCAAGAATCCAAAACCCTCCCTCCTGCACCATCCCTGTAGCCACGTATTCAACTCCTCTCTCTCCCTATTCCTCGCCTCACTAGCATGTGGCACAGGCAACAAACCAGAGACAACAACTCTGTTCGTCCTAGCTCTCAGCTTCCATCCTGGCTCCCTGAATTTCTGCCTTAAATCCCCATCTCTCTTCCTACCTATGTCGTTGGTGCCAATGTGGACCATGACTTGGGGCTGCTCCCCCTCCCCCTTAAGGATCCCAAAAACACGATCAGAGACATCACGCACCCTGGCACCTGGGAGGCAACACACCAACCGTGAGTCTCTCTCGTCCCCACAGAACCTCCTATCTGTCCCCCTAACTATGGAGTCCCCAACGACTACTGTTCTGCTCCTCTTCCCCCTTCCCTTCTGAGCAGCAGTGACAGACTCTGTGCCAGAGACCTGTGCCCCACTGCTTTCCCCTGGTAAGTCGACCCCCCAACAGTATCCAAAACGGTATACTTATTGTTGAGGGGAATGGCCACAGGGGATCCCTGCACTGCCTGCCGGTTCCCTTTCCGGCCCCTGACCGTAACCCATCTGCCATTTTTCCTGTACTTGAGGAGTGATTACCTCCCTGTAACTCCTCTCAATAACCCCCTCTGCCTCCCGAAATGATCCGAAGTTCATCCAGCTTCAGCTCCAGCTCCAGTTCCCTAACGCGGTTTTCGAGGAGCTGGCATTGGGTGCACTTCCCGCGGATGTAGTCAGCAGGGACACTAGTGGTGACCCTTACCTCCCACATTCTGCAGTGACTCACATTAAACAGTGACTCACCTTCCCGGCAGCTACCTGGTCGACGGTCCCGCTCCTCCTGCTGCTGAAACAAAAATGGAGGGCTCCGAAGCTCGTGGTAGGGTTTTAAAACCTTACCTTCCCGGCAGTCTCCTGGTGCTCTCTCTGTCTGGCTCTCGCTATCCTCCTGAAAATGAAGGTACATCAGTACATAGCAGGGAAAGCAGTGATCTAGAATGAGTATACTGTATGTGTAATATCACAGTACATCTTCCTGCAATGCCTCTCCATCATTGTCCAGCTGAGTGGGACTGTCATCATCTGGTCCTGTTTCTATCCATCCAATTGTGGCCAGAGAGTCACTTGCAATAGTTTCTCTACCTGCTGTCACACTGTTGCCTCTGGTGTCCCCTACGTGGACTTACGCTCACCGCCCTAACATTTCTCCTCAATGACAACACCCTAAGTACAATGTTGGGTTCCATATGTACACTGGTGGCATACATCAATAGTACACCCCTTCATCCATCCATACACCCTCACCCTGTTCCCACACAAAAAAATGCACATATACACTCTCGCACCCTGCTCCCACACACACACTCACCTGCCCTGCTTCCCCACACACGCACACCACACACGCACTCTCCCTGGCTACACTCCTACGGTCTCTCTCACTCTCACTCACACACACACTTCCCCTGCTCCACACACACACACACACACACACACACACACACACACACACACACACACACACACACACACACACACACACACACACACACACACACACACACACACACACACACACACACACACATGCCCTTAAACCTTGCTCCCATACACACAAACACACACATGCTCTCTCGCCCTGCTCCCAAACTCCCCAGACACACTCCTTACCATTCAGTTATCAGAACCCTTCTTTGACATTCAGCACTGAATGAGAAGAAATTTCCTCCAGTCTGGTGAAGAGTATCAAAAAAAAACTGCATTCAGTTTCCAGCACAAACTCTACCCCATTGGGCACCAACTTAAACTCTTGCCCTGAAAACAATTTGAGATTAAACCAAACTCTTTGCAATCTTAATGCTATATTTGACCCCACTTGTGAGTGTTTGACTCCTTGTCGCTGTGATTGGCAATTTTCCTTTCTACAACATCAACTGCTGAGGTCTCTCTCTGCTGATCTGCTGCTGAAGCCTTCATTTATATCGTTGTAACCTTTTGGTGACTATTGCAATTCATTCTCCTCTACCCTCCCATGTTCTAGCCCCTGTAAACTTAAGTGTGTCAAAACCCTGCTTTCTGAGTCCTAACATGTATTGGTCGCTTATCATCCACTGTGCTTGCAGATCTACATCGGCTTCCAGTCCAGCAGTGCCTCAATAGAAAGCTGTCATCCTTATTTTCAAATCATTCCCTAGCCTCAACCCTCCCTACCTCTGAAACCAACTTCAGCCCAACCTCTATGTGAGGTATCTGCACTCTCCAGCTGTTTTCTTTTCTGAAAAATCCCCTATTTCATTGTCCTATCATTGGCAGATGTCCCTTCAAATTCTGGAATTCTATCCCTAAATCTCTCCATCTAATGCCATCTCTCAGTCACCTTTCAACTCATTCCTTAAAATTTTCCCCTTTGACTGAGCTTAGTGTCAGCTGTCATTAATGCTCCTGATGTCTCTTGATGACAAGTACAGCCTAATAAAGCTCCCATGAAGTGCCCTGCTCTATTTACATTCAAGGCAGTATATAAAAACATGGTGCCGCTGTCCTTGTCTGATACACAGAGTAGATTGTGCATTCATCAATGTTCACATGGTATTTCCAGATTTAGCACAGTCCAGAGAGTGAGGTTTCAATTGAATGGATTTGGGGATTACACAGAAAAAGGTCAAGAATTTGGCAGTTTGTCTGATTCTTGGTCAGAAAGGTACTGAGCCCTAAAGCAGATTGTACAGGAATCACCCAGTAAGGGCACAACGCATGTACAAGAAATCTCCCTGAGACAGACAGGATCTCATATGTATGTTTGGGTTCAACACAGACCTCTCAAGGAGATGAATTCTCCTTAGGCTTAAATTTCAAAATATTTATTTATTAAACTTTGATACAAAATTTACCTGATTATGGATTCCATAGATATTTCAGTCCTCGACATTAGGTAAGGACAGACTGTTCATGCAAGTCTTCCAGTCGACTTTATTTTGTTCTAATGTAGACTAGCTCTGTATACACGGTGCTGTTTATACTCAGTGATGTGCAGCTCCATCATATCATCACAATGTTGCTCCAAGGCCCTGAAGCTCCTATAACAACACCCCACTCCCCCAAGATTTTCTCCCCTGTCATAAATATTGATTGCCAGTTATATATATTCTCAAATAAGTTCTCTGGATTACTTCTTTTACAGCCCACACTGCCCAGATTTTCCATATCGAACCTACCCGTTCCCAAATCCTGGTAAATCTGTTTCAATAGGTAGATCATCTGAGCAGATGTAGAAACAAGAGATAAATTTGATGATCTCACATTTTCTCTGCCGCTGCTGTTATATCGGAGATTCAATCAATCGGCTGAACTGTTGGTCTGGAAGGGAATTATGAGGTGGTTATATCTCTTTAAGTACATTTGTAACTTCGGATACTGTGCTAGACCACCAAGGAAGAAATGAATAATCACTGCATTGTTTTTCAGGTGAAGAAATCATGCACCAATGCAATATTTTTGTTTTCTTTGAGTGTACAACGTGTCAGTTTGGGAATGATTTGATTTGTTGCTAGTTGGGTTCTTCAGACTGTAACACATCTTCTAGCAGTGACCTCTTTGTGACAATGAGGGTTGGGAAGTCTTTGCTGATGTGGGATTTTGGAACCATATGGAGTCATTCAGATGTACGGCACAGAAACAGACCCTTCAGTCCCACTCGTCCATGCTGACCAGATATCCTAAATTAATCTAGTCCCATTTGCCAGCATTTGGCTCCTATCCCTCTAAGCCCTTACTATTCATCGATCATCCAGATGCCTTTTAAATGTGGTAACTGCACCAACCTCCACCACTTCCTCTGGCAGCTTGTTCCAAACACACACCATCCACTGTGTGAAAGGTTGCCCCTTACGTCTCTTTTAAATATTCTCCCCTCACCTTAAACATATGCCTTCTAGTTCTGGACTCCCCCACCCTGGGGGAAAATACCTTGGCTATTCACCCTATCTATGCTCCACATGATTTTATAAATCTCTATAAGGTTACCCCACATCCTCCCGTATGCCAGGGAAAATATCTCCAGCCTGTTCAGACCCTCCCTATAGATCAAACTCTCCAAACCTGGCAACATCCTTGTAAATCTTTTCTGAACCCTTTCAAGTTTCACAACAGAGATAATAGGGAGAAATAATAGAAACTGCAGATCCTGGAGAATCCGAAAGTGTGGAGCTGGATGAACACAGCAGGCCAAGCAGCATCTTAGGAGCACAAAAGCCTGACGTTTCGGGCCTAGACCCTTCATCAGAAAAGGGGGAGGAGAAGAGGGTTCTGAAATAAATAGGGAGAGAGGGAGAGACGGATCAAAGATGGATAGAGGAGAAGATAGGTGCAGAGGAGACAGACAAGTTTAAGAGGTGCATGGAGCCAGTGAAGGTGAGTGTAGGTGGGGAGTTAGGGAGGAGATAAGTCAATCCAGGGAGGACGGACAGGTCAAGGGTGCAGGATGAGGTTAGTAGGTAGGAATTGGGGGTGCAGCTTGAGGTGGGAGGAGTGGATAGGTGAGAGGAAGAACAAGTTGGGGAGGTGGGGACGAGCTGGGCTGGTTTTGGGATGTGGTAGCGGGAGGGAAAATTTTGAAGCAGACAAGGGTGGGGAGGGAAAAATGTCATTGGTGGTGGGGTCGGATTGTAGATGACGGCAGTGTCGGAGGATGATGCATTGGATCTGGAGGTTGGTGGGGTGGTGTGTGAGAACGAGGGGGATTCTTTTTTGGTTTGTATTGCGGGGAGGGGGTGTGAGGGATGAATTGCGGGAAATGTGGGAATTTCAGAACCCTCTTCCCCTCCTCCATTTCTGATCAAGGGTCAGGGCCTAAAACGTCAGCTTTCCTGCTCCTAAGATGCTCCTCGGCCTGCTGTGTTCATCCAGCTCCATACCTTGTTATCTCAAGTTTCACAACATCCTTCTAGAGCAGGGAGACCAGAATTGCATACAGTATTCCAATAGTGGCCTCACCAATTTCCTGTACATCTGTAAAATGACTTCCCAATTCCTATACTCAGTGCACTGACCAATAAAGACAAGCACATCAAATGCCTTCTTCACCGCCCTGTCTACCTGTAACTCCACTTTGAAGGAACTATAACCCTGCACTCCAAGATCTCTTGGTTCAGCAACACTCCTTAGGACCTTATCATTAAGTGTATAAATCCTGCCCTGATTTGCCTTTCCAAAATGCAACAGCTCACATTTATCTAAATTAAACTCCATCTGCCACTCCTCGGCCCTTTCTGATCAAAGTTCCATTGTACTCTGAGGTAACCTTTTTCGCTGTCCAGTATACCACCAATTTTGGTGTCATCTACAAACTTACTAACCATACATCCTATATTCACATCCAAATCATTTTTAAAGATGACAAAAAGCAGTGGACCCAGCCCCAATCCTTGCAACACACAGCTGGCTATAGGTCTCCAGTCCAAAAACCACCCTCCACCACCACCCTCTATCTCCTATCTTTGAGACAATTCTGTAAGCAAATAGCTAGTCCTCCTTGTGTGAGATGTGATCTAACCTTGTTAACCAGTCTACAATGTGTAGCCGCGTCAATCACCTGACTGAAGCCCATGTAGATCATGTCCACCACTCTGCCTTCATCAATCCTCTTCATCACTTATTCAAAAAATTCAAACAAATTAGTGAAAGGATCCTGTTCTATCAGATTGCTTTAGATTTCGTTTGGTGTTGTTGTGTACATACATTGGTCATATGATAGGTTTGTGTCTTCTGCTCAGACAGTTTATTGTGCTTAAAGTAATTAGCATGCTGTCTAGAATATTTTGCTTTGGATTCAGCGTTTGCTATATAGTACTTACAGAGCAGTTTTCTTGACTGCATATCCACTAGTATTTGGACTGCTCATTCTCAAGTTGAATTTGTTTTGATGAAACGAGTTCAGTAACTGTTTTATCCAAGAGGCCAGTAACAAGTCTGTTGTGAATGGGCTCTTGTTGTACATTTCACTTTTCATGGTTCAGCTAGTTTGCACGGATTATTATTGTGGCAACTTATGCTTACACCTGGAAGCTGGTATCTCCTGTTGAGGTATGATCTCACTAGTGTCCTATCTGATCTTTCAGTCAAATAGTAATCGAAAGCTGTTGGAATGTTGTCAAACGTAAATTGTTTCTCATTGATCTGTTGTCTTCATTACACATGATCTGATGTTCTTCCTATGTAGTGGAGAAATATGTTTACCTGCGCTGCTTTTGATTTGAAGTCCAACTCTGAAGCTGTTTGAAATTCTACCAAATGTCTCTAAGGGTGACAGAGGCAGAGCCCTCATGACATTTAAGAAGTATTTAGATATGTACTTGTAATACCAAGGCATACAAGGCTATGGGCCAAGTGCTGGAAATGGGATTAGAGCAGTTAAATAGTTGTTTTTGACTGGCTCAGACGCAATGGACCTGGAATAACTGCACAGAGACGGGTATCGGGTTACCAAGTCACCCTTTATTTATGGATGTGTGGTACATGGGCTCGAACCAACCAGTTCAAAGCCAGGCCCTGCACTGAGGAGACATTCTGAATCTTCAGTTTACATCTGTCAGCCAGGGTTCCCAGATTGGCTCAAGTTAACAACACAATCAAGGATCTCAAAGTCAACAAGATCCACCTGGCCGTGGTTCCAATCATTATAGCTCCAATTGACCTAATTCTGTGCTATAGATCTCTATGATTGTATAACTTGACATTTTCTATATCCGCTATATCCACCAAATGTGCCTCCTAACTTAAAATTTAGTGGTGAAAAGATTGACATTTTGAATTTTGAGCAATGAATTTTGTTTCATTGTTTGTTGACAGGTGCTTAACGTTGTGAATTTTTTCTTGATTGGAAGAATATCATCATGGTTTTATTCTCTTTGTATTGCATTCATTTATTTGTTTTTTGGTATTCTTTGTTGATTAAAGTTGTTGATTTTTTGTTGTTGCAAAATTGTTATTATAATACTAAAATTTGAAGCTGTTGAAGTTTCTGCTGCTTTTAAATGCTGTTCTAAATGTGACATCTTCATAGCAACAAATGAAGGTATCCTTTTTACAAATTAGCTGGAGAATTCCCAAGGTATTTTTGGGTAGAACCTTCAATGGTTACATGTAATAAAGATGGCAGCGGTTACCACTCTCACACTGATTTTCTCCATATCTGAGGTATTCTCATGCCAAATTCAACACCTCAAAATTAGATTTGTGCTATTTCTTTATCCAATCGATTTGTATTTTAACAAATAAACTTGATAAAACTCCTTAGTTGCCAAATAAAATTTTGAATATGTTGCTCAAACTGTAAAAACTACTTGAACAAAATCAGAGATTGTAAGAACTGCCGATGCTGGAGTCGGAGATAACATGGTGTGGAGCTGGAGGAACACAGCAGGCCAGGCAGCATCAGAGGAGCAGGAAAGCTGACATTTCAGGTTGGGACCCTTCTTCAAAAATCAAATTCTGAAGAAGGATCCTGACCCAAAATGTCAGCTTTCCTGCTGCTCTAATGCTGCCTGGCCTGCTGTGTTCCTCCAGCTCTACACTGAACAAAATCGGAACTTGATAGACAAACTCAGCAGAAACAAAATCAGAAATTGATGGATAAACTCAGCAAGGCCTGGCAGCATTTGTGGACATAAACAGTCAACATTGTGGGTCCAGGACTTTTCTTCACAACTGGATCCCATCACCGGACTCAAAATGTTAACTGTGTTTCTCTCTCCACAAATGCTGCTGGGCGTGCTGTGTTTGTCCATCAATTTCTGTGTATTTCAGATCTCCAGCATCTCCAGTCCTTTATTTATTTTAAAGGTTTCGACAAATTCTGTTATGGTTCTGATACTACAAATCGCCATAACAATTAAAATTCTCAATCTCTTTTTTTCTCCATTTTCAGTTCAGGCCTTTAAGACTGTGCCTGAAGAAACTTCTTAACTTGACATAACTTTGTCATCAAGCAACTGACTCACAAGTTTGTGAACTCACTGTTGGAACTGTTCACTGTGTTCCTCAACCTATTCTTTCAGGTGAAGACAAAACATTTGTGTCCTCTCCCTTGAGGAATAAAATCTGCTTCAGGTGTTCAGTAATTGGCCTCTTCTTGCAGGTACTCAGTTTCGATTTCTCCCTCAGTCACAATGGTCACAGTGAGAGTAAACTTTCCCTGCTTTTTAAAAGGCTTGGTTCTACTATTGCTGGCAGTTAAAAACTTTGCTGAGACTTGTATTTGTAAGAGAAACTGGAAAAATTAAGTCGTTTCCCTGTTAATGATGAAATTTGAAGTGAGTTGTTTTTGACCTGATTGCAGTCAGTCAGGAAAATTGGTCATCTTGGTGGTTTAATTGGTTGGGTAAGCATTTGTGAAATAGTGAGAATTGATTATTAGAGCACCTTTATCAATTAAATCATAACACAGTTTACTGGCGGTTTCTCTGGAGAAGATTGCTGCTCAGAGATTGTTCCTTCACAGCTGCTCTTAAAGCTGTTTCAACAATATCTTGAAAAATGATTTTCTGAATTCTTCTTCAGCCAATCTCAAACCTCTTTGTTGATCTTTATTGTTGGTTCAATTGTCTAGGCAGTGAATTCTGTCGCTGCCACTGTCTCTTCTTGTGTGTTTTGATGCTGCGCTATGTGCCTGGGCTCAAGACTTGACAAGTTGAAGCGTAGCCACGGTGATGACCAGTATTCAGGCTTAGACTTCAAAGTATCACTTTTATTACAGATTAGTGCTAAATATTGCTTTTAGTGGTAATCATAGGTTTACCAGCTTCTGGCTTATATTTGTTTTATTGCTCAGGCCATGTTAGTCTAATCTGGTTTGTCCATTGTTGTCCAACTCTGGCCGCACTCTGCTATTTATGTTCCGTGATATGCAGCTCTATAATATCATTGCAAGATTGCACCAGGTCCTAAAAGCCTGGTGCAACAGGAACTGATAGACATCAGTCAGTGTAAAGCATTCCCTTGATAAGGGACTGAGAGACTGTGATAAGCTATACGCCATCTAACCCTGTGCTGTCCCTGTACTGGAAGCATTTGATACTGACAGCATAGACAGTGCTTTACTCTGTATCTAACCTCATTCTGTACCTGTCCTGGGACAATGTTGGGTGTGTTTTCCAGCATGATTGACCAGTCCTTTTTCAGGGATGAGTCTTTGTCCACTTGTTGTTGTATAAATTCACAATGATCGAGAAGAGAATGAAAGAGGGAGGTGGGAGTGATGTTTGATCATAGTCCCACCCAGACTAAACATAGATTCAGCAGCTGCTGTTTACATCCTAAGTAATGCGCTGAGCTAACTGGTCAGTCAGCTGTCTAGAGAACTACAGTGCAGCAGCTCTCCCTCAGAACACAGACTGGATTCGATATGACCTGTCATGAAGTGTGAATGAGGTGCTCCCACACACATTAACTGTTAATTGCCTGACAGTCTGTAAAACGTGAGCCACGTTGGTATTTGCACCATTTACGCTTCTGTTTATTGATAATGAATTGTTTTGTATCTGAGGACCCAGGTCCTCAGCCACCCTGCAGCTATTGATCATGTTTCAGGATGAGTGGCTCCCACTATAGCTCTGCCTGGACTGAGTGATGGGCATGATGTTTACCATGAGGTGTTTGTGACAGTGGGCTGCCTGGAGGATTTCCCTAGAAACATCTGATCCAGACATTGAGGCATCTGCTTTTGCCTTCCTCTGTAATTTCACTTTATCCCACCTCTTTTATTTCTGTCTTCACTTTATTAAACTGTTTCCTCGTTGCTCTTTCAAATGTAACATTAAACTAAGGCCCTTCTGCACTTTCAGATCAGTCTGTGAGATCCCAGGTGACAATTTTGAAGGAAAGATGAGGAGAAATGTTCCAAGGACCAATATTTATCTTTCAGCCATCATCACAAAACCCCCATAATTATCATGTCACTACCACATTGATACTTGTGGGATCTTGCTGAGCATAATTTGACTGCTGTTTCCTACGTTTCACGCATAGCTTCCTGTGTCAGTGTAAGGTGTTAGAGAAATTCAATCCTTATTTTTATTTTCTTTTTTCAAGATCCACAGAAAGCTTGCACGCAGGTGCAGCAACTAAACAGAAAAGCTAATGAATATGGGCCCTTATCTCAAAGAAGTTGAAGTTTAAGAATGGGGAAGTCTTACTTCAACTGTACAAGGTTCTAATATTGTGATCAGTTTTGGTCGCCTTACTTAAAGAAAAATATCATTTCATTGGAGCAGTTCAGGGAAGGGTTACTCCAATCAGCCACGGTTTGGAGAAATTGTCTTATGCGAAAAGGTTGAACAGTTTGAAACTCTACACATTGGAGTTCAGAAGAACAAGAGGTGACCTCAGCGAAATAAATGGGATTCTTAAGAGGCGTGACCGACAAATGCTAAGAGGATGTTTCCCTTCATCAAGAGTCTAGGACCAGAGGGCATTGTCTTGGAATAAAGCTGCTCCAATTTAAGACTGAGATGAGGAGAAATATTTTCTCTCAGAAGCTTGTGAGTTTTTGGAACATCTTGACACAGAAAGCGGTGGGGGCCTAGTCCTTGTGTATAGTAAGGCTGAGCCAGAGAGGTCCTTGATCATTAGGGAATCAAAGATTACAAGGAAATTCAGTAAAGTAAGGAATGTTGGATCAGCCATGAAGGTGAAGCAGGATCAAGGGTCTGTTCTTATTTCTTATGCTCTTATTTGCTCTAATTGTGCACCGTCCTTGTGCCTGTAATAATTGCGCTGATTTTGCACTGTCCTTGTGCATGGAATCATTGTGCTAATTTTGCAGTGCATATTGAAAGTGACCTAGGGGTTGCAGGAATTTTGCAAACTGCTGTCCCCTCAGGGAGCAATTAAACCCTTTAGAGAAGTGTGTGCCTCCAAAGCTTCCAGAAGCTGATTCCGGCTCTGGCTAGGAGGCAACTGGAAACTTGGATGCTGTGTGGAATGTTCTCCTGTTCCTGGCAGGAAACTGTGTCTGAGGGAAACTGGGTTCAGTTCCAGAGTGAGGGCTTTCTCTGAGCCGTGCCTACAGCCAGGCTCTTCCTGTGGCTGGAAGGGAAATAACCGCAGAGGAATTGAGCCACTGCAGGATTAAACACACCCACACCCACTGCTTTCAAGACAGATTTTACTTTCCAATATTAAACGTGATGGACTGGGGGTGGGAAAAGTCAGAAATCACACGACACCAGGTTATAGTCCAACAGGTTTATCTGAAATATGTAAACAGATCATGGAAAAGTGTAGGAGAAACAGGGTGGTGGTGATGGGAGATTTTAATTTTCCCAACATTGACTGGGATTCACACAGTGTTAGGGGTCAAGATGGAGCAGAATTTGTAAGGTGTGTCCAGGAGGGTTTTCTACAGCAGTGTGTATGTAGTCCAACTCGGGAAAGGGCCATACTGGACCTGGTGCTGGGGAATGAACCCGGCCAGATGGTTAATATTGCAGTAGGGGACTACTTTAGAAATAGCGACCACAATTCCGTAAATTTTACAATACTCATGGACAAGGATAGGAGTGGTCCTAAAGGAACAGTACTAAACTGGAGGAAGGCCAACTATACCAAGATTCGGCAGGATCTAAGGAATGTAGATTGGGAGAAACTGTTTGAAGGTAAATCCACATTTGATATGTGGGAGGCTTTTAAAGAGAGGTTGATTAGTGTGCAGGAGAGACATGTTCCTGTGAAAATGAGGAATAGAAATGGCAAGATTAGGGAGCCATGGATGACAGGTGAAATTGTGAAACTAGCCAAGAAGAAAAAAGGAAGCATACATGAGGTCTAAGCGACTGAAGACAGACGAAGCTTTGGAAGAATATCTGGAATGTAGAGTGAATCTGAAAAAAGGGATTAAGAGGGCTAAGAGAGGACATGAGATATTGCTGGCAAACATGGTTAAGGAAAATCCCAAAGCCTTTTATTCATATATGAAGAGCAAGAGGGTAACTAGAGAAAGGATTGGCCCACTTAAGGACAAAGAAGGAAAGTTATGCGCTGCATCAGAGGAAATGGGTGACATTCTTAACGAGTACTTTGCATCGGTATTCACCAAGGAGAGGGACATGACGGATGTTGAGGTTAGGGATAGATGTTTGCTTACTCTGGGTCAAGTTGACATAAGGAAGGAGGAAGTGTTAGGTATCCTAAAAGACATTAAGGTGGACAAGCCCCTAGGTCCGGATGGGATCTATCCCAGGTTACTGAGGGAAGCGAGAGGGGAAATAGCTGGGGCCCTAACAGATATCTTTGCAGTGTCCTTAGACACGGGTGAGGCCCCAGAGGACTGGAGACTTGCTAATGTTGTCCCCTTGTTTAAAAAGGGCAGCAAGGATAATCCAGGTAATTATCGACTGGTGAGCCTGGCGTCAGTGGTAGGGAAGCTACTGGAGAAGATACTGAGGGATAGGATCTATTCCCATTTGGAAGAAAATGGGCTTATCAGTGATAGGCAACATGGTTTTGTACAGGGAAGGTCATGTCTTACCAACTTAATAGAATTCTTTGAGAACGTGACAAAGTTGATTGATGAGGGAAAGGCTGTAGATGTCATATACATGGACTTCAGTAAGGCGTTTGATAAGGTTCCCCACGGCAGGCTGATGGAGAAAGTGAAGTCACTTGGGGTCCAGGGTGTGCTAGCTAGATGGATAAAAAACTGGCTGGGCAACAGGAGACAGAAGGTAGTAGTAGAAGGGAGTTTCTTAAATTGGAGACCTGTGACCAGTGGTGTTCCACAGGGATCTGTGTTGGGACCACTGTTGTTTGTGATATATGTAAATGATCTGGAGGAAGGTGTAGGTGGATTGGTGGAGTAGCTGATAGTGAAGGGGACTGTCAGAAATTACAGCAGAATATAGATAGACTGGAGAGTTGGGCAGATAAATGGCAGATGGAGTTCAATCCAGGCAAATGCGAGGTGATGCATTTCGGAAGATCAAATTCAAGAGCGAACTATACAGTAAATGGAAAAGTCCGAGGGAAAATTGATGAACAGAGAGATCTGGGTGTTCAGGTCCATTGTTTCCTGAAGGTGACAACGCAGGTCTATAGGGTAGTCAAGAAGGCATATGGCATGCTTTCCTTCATTGGGCGGGGTATTGAGTACAAGAGTTGGCAGGTCATGTTACAGTTGGATAGGACTTTGGTTCAGCCACATTTGGAGTACTGTGTACAGTTCTGGTCGCCACATTACCAAAAGGATGTGGATGCTTTGAAGAGAGTGCAGAGGAGGTTCACCAGGATGTTGCCTGGTATGGAGGGTGCTAGCTATGAAGAGAAGTTGAATAGATTAGGATTATTTTCATTAGAAAGACTGAGATTGAGGGGGGACCTGATTGAGGTCTACAAAATCATGAAGGGTTTAGACAGGGTGGATAGCAAAAAGCTTTTTCCCAGAGAGGGGGGCTCAATTACTAGGGGTCATGAGTTCAAAGTGAGAGGAGGAAAGTTTAAGAGAGATATGCGTGGAAAGTTCTTTACACAGAGGGTGGTGGGCGCCTGGAATGTGTTGCCAGCGGAGGTGGTAGACGCAGACAGAAGATCTGTGTGTGTGTGTGTGTGTGTGTGTGTGTGTGTGTGTGTGTGTGTGTGTGTGTGTGTTTGTACAAGTGAGGTGTGTGTGAATGTGTGTGAGAGTGTACAGTGTAGTGCGGTCACCTGTTGCGTGACATGAACCCAAGATCCCAGGTGAGGCCGTCCTCATGGCGACCGAACTTAGTTATCAGCCTCTGCTCGACGACTCTGCGGTCAAGGACATTTGATCTCGGATCTTCAGATAAACATCCTCTAAGGCGGACTTTGGGATACACAACAACACAGAGTTGCTGAGCAGAGACTGATAAACAAGTTCAGTACTCACGAGGATGATCTCAACTGGGATCTTCGGTTCATGTCACACTACAGGTGACCCCACCACACAACAGACTCTCAGACATACATATATGTACATACACACTTACACAAACACACACACATTCATAAGTACATACTCACTTATACAAACACACTCCACACACTGACACACACACACTCACACAGATTCTCACTCATACACATACTGTCTCTCAAGCACACGTGCACACACACCAACACACACACACGCGTGCACACACACACAGACACACACACATGCGTGCGCACACACACACACACATACCCCACACACACACCCCACACACACAGACACACACACACAGACACACACACACGCGCGCACACACAGACACACACACACGCGCGCGCACACACACACATACCCCGCACACACCCCCACACACACACTCCACACACTGACACACACACACACCCACACACACACACACACACACACACACAGATTGTCACTCATACACACTGTCCCTCAAGCACATACACACACGCACACAGGTGAATCTTTAGGGTGAATTTGTATTTGGGGATGCATTCTATTTTTGTTGAAAAAGCACATTATTTACAGACAGTCAGTCAAGGTGGCATTTTATAAATTCCTACTTTAGAAATAAAACTAGTCTGACTCCAAACCAAAACACAGATTCTAAACAAGGCCTCACAAGTAACGTGCATTGTCTGACTTAAAATGCCACCTCTTCTTCACACTGATCAAACGTTTAGCACTCTCAGGGCAGTGACTTTGGGGATTTACATATACATATCAATCAATTAAAACCTTCTAACTGATTAAAGATTTAACCTAAGCACCTAAGGTTCATTTAGTACATCCTCATCAGTGGAGCGACCCTTAGATCCTTCACTTACAAATTCTGTGTCTGATACTACCTCTCTCATTGACACCTGGAGAAGGAGCGACGCTCCAAAAGCTTGTGTTTTCAAAGAAACTTGTCTCTCTCTGGCTGGGGCTATCAGGGAGGACAGGCCGGGGCTATCAGGGAGATAAGAAACCTGTCGGACTATAACCTGTTTTTTTAAAATAGGACGGTGATAATGGAAACTGCAGATGCTGTAGAATCCCAGATAGCAAAGTGTGGGACTGGTTGAAATAAATAGGACGTCCTGCTTGTGGCAGTCGGCGGTTCAGATCTGTCTTGTCAATCCCTCAGATCTCCTCAAAGACACCGAATTAACCTTCTCTGTGAGAGTAAACACGGAGCGTCCTCCCGCTCACAGTCCCGGATGAGTTGAGGGGGTGGTGGGGAAGATGGTGAGAAGACCCTTCCCCAGCCCCGGCCAGTCCACCCTGATAGCCCCGACCAGTCCTCCCTGATAGCCCCGGCCAGTCCACCCTGACAGCCCCGGCCAGTCCACCCTGATAGCCCCGGTCAGTCCTCCCTGACAGCCCCGGCCAGTCCACCCTGACAGCCCCGGCCAGTCCACCCTGACAGCCCCGGTCAGTCCACCCTGATAGCCCCGGCCTTTCCCACTGAGCAAAGGCTGAGGCCGGCAGAGCGGAGAGAGGGTGGGAGCTGCTCGGTGGGACAACACCAGGGAAGCAGAGAGAATGAGAACTGGGAACCCCGGGGTGAGCGGGTTTACCAAGGGGACGGCTCCACTGGAATTTTTGGGATGATCCAATGTCTGGCTTCCAACTGGAAATGAACGAAGAGGTAGAAAGCTGCAATTTCGAGCTTTGGGGATACATTGCTCAGAGTTAGAGTGAAGTCAGCGCACTTCAGGTCAGCTCTGATATAGATTCATCTAGACTCGATGCGTTAGCTCTCTCTCTCCACGGATGCGGCGTGACCCGCTGTGATTTCCAATACTTTTTGTTTTTATTACAGATTCCAGCATCTGCAGTAATTTGCTCCCACTTCCAGCTATAGATGCTCGGGTATCATTGCAGCGTTCGCTAGCGCAATGTTGGAGATGGTTTTGCTCTTGGAGATTTTCGCGGGAGCAGTTTTCCGAATTGTTGTGAAGGCTCATTTGAGGATGAAGATAAAACCCACAGAAACATCGTTTGGTGCCTTTGGAACGCAGTGAAATGGATGTTGATAATTATTCCTATTCCTATTCTTCCCCCGCCCCTGTGACAGGGGACCCTGCAGAGACTATCAGAGCAACCGGGGAGACGGTTTAAAATAAAGAAAGACAGGAATTTCCCGAACATGGCCATATCCCTCTAAATCCTTTCTTTTCATGCACCCATCCAGATGCCTTTTAAATATTGTAACTGTGCCAGCCCCCACCACTTCCTGTAGAAGCTCATTCCATTCATGCAACATCCTCTGCGTGAAAAAGTTGTCCCTTAGGCCCCTTTTAAATCTTTACCCTCTCACCTTAAACTTGTGCCCACTAGTTTTGGACTCCCCCACCCTGGGGAAAATATATTGTCTATTCACCCTATCCATGCCCCTCATGATTTTATAAGCATCTATAATCCCTCAGCCAACGATGCTCCAGGGAAAATAACCCCAGACTATTCAGCCTCTCCCTAAAGCTCAGACCCTCCAACCCTGGCAACATTCTTGCAAATCTTTCCTGAACCCTTTCTAGTTTCACAGCATCCTTCCTCTCGCAGGGACACCAGAACTGACCACAGTATTCCAAAAGTGGCCTAACTAATGTCCTGTACAGCTGCAATATGACCTCCCATCTCCTATACTCAATGCACTGACCAATAAAGGCAGGCTTACCAAATGCCTTCTTCAGTGTCCTGCCTACCTGTGACTCCACTTTCAAGGAAGTAAGGATCTGCAATCTAAGGTCTCTTTGTTCAGCAACACTCACCAGGACCTTACCATTAAGTGTATAAGTCCTGCCCTGTTTTGCCTTTCCTAAAAGCAGCACCTCATTTAACTAAATTAAACTCCGTCTGCCACTCTTCAGCCTGTTGGCCCATCTGGTCAAGGTGCTGTTGTACTCTGCTGTAACCTTCTTCGCTGTCCCCTACACCTCCAATTTTGGTGTCATCTGCAAACTTACTAACCATACCTCCTATGTTCACAGCCAAATCATTAGTACAAGTGACAAAACGCAATGGACCCGGCACGGATCCTTATGGCACACCACTGGCCACAAGCCTCCAGTCTGCAAAGCAACCTCTCACCCTCCTCCCTCTGGACCAACCTCAGGGGATCTCTCTCCCATTGCAACTCTCTTGAAATCTCTTCGGCCTTGAAACTGCTTGACCATGTCCTGAAGCAAACCAGGTACCACAGCCACATCACCTTCCTCAGCACCTGCCTACGGGCCCCATCTCCTACCTACTAACCTCATCCCACCTCCTTGACCTGTCCGTCTTCCCTGGACTGACCTATCCCCTCCCTACCTCCCCACCTATACTCTCTCCACCTATCTTCTTTTCTCCATCTTCGGTCTGCCTCCCCCTCTCTCCCTATTTATTCCAGAACCCTCACCCCATCCCCCTCTCTGATGAAGGGTCTAGGCCCAAAACGTCAGCTTTTGTGCTCCTGAGATGCTGCTTGGCCTGCTGTGTTCATCCAGCCTCACATTTTGTTGTCCCACCACCACCCTGTGTCTTCCACCTTCCAGCCAGTTCTGTGTCCACATAGCTACTTCTCCCACTATTCCATGTGATCTAACCTTGCTAACCAGTGTACTATGAGGAACCCTGTCGAATGCCTTGTGGAATTCCATATAAATCATGCCCACCACTCTGCCCTCATCGATCCTTTTCGTTACTAGAAAAATATCAATTAAGTTAGAGAGACAGGATTTCCCACGCACAAAATCATGTTGACGATCGCTATCCAGTCCTTGCCTTTCCAGATGGATATAAATCCTGTCCTTCAGGATTCTCCCTCCAACAAAGTGTCCACCATCGATGTCAAGCTCACTAGTCTATAGTTCCTTGGTTTTTACTTATCACCTTTTTTAAAAATAGTGGCACCACGTCAGACAGCTCCAGTCTTTCAGCACCTTGCCGGTGGCTATCGCTAATACAAATATCTCAGCAGGGGGCGCAGCAATCACTTCCCCAGCTTCCCATAGAGTTCTACAGTACACCTGATCGAGACCTGGGGATTTATCCAGCTTATGCATTTATAGATGTCCAGCACCATCTCCTCTGAAAAATGGACGTTTTTCAAGAGTTTGCCATTTATTTCTTCATGTTCTATATCTTTCATATCTTTCTCCATGGTAATCTCTGATGCAAGCTATATGTTTACTATCTCCCCCATCTCCTGCAGTTCCACGTATAGGTGGCCTTGCTGATCTTTAAGGGGCCCTATTCTCTCCCTAGTTACCCTTTTGTCCTTCATGTTTTTATAGAATCCCTTTGGATTTTCCTTAACCCTATTTGCCAAAGATATCTCATGTCAGCAAATGGGAGGTGATGCATTTTGGAAGATCTAATTCAAGGGCAAACTATACAGTAAATGGAAAAGTCCGAGGGAAAATTGATGAACAGAGAGATCTGGGTGTTCAGGTCCATGGTTCCCTGAAGGTGACAACACAGGTCAATAGGGTGGTCAAGAAGGCATATGGCATGCTTTCCTTCATTGGACAGAGTATTGAGTACAAGAGTTGGCAGGTCATGTTGCAGTTGTACAGGACTTTGGTTCGGCCACATTTGGAGTACTGTGTACAGTTCTGGTTGCCACATTACCAAAAGGATGTGGATGCTTTGGAGAGGGTGCAGAGGAGGTTCACCAGGATGTTGCCTGGTATAGAGGGTGCTAGCTATGAAGAGAGGTTGAATAGATTAGGATTATTTTCATTAGAAAGATGGACATTGAGGGAGGACCTGATTGAGGTCTACAAAATCATGAAGGGTTTAGACAGGGTGGATAGCAAAAAGCTTTTTCCCAGAGTGGGGGACTCAATTACTAGGGGTCATGAGTTCAAAGTGAGAGGAGGAAAGTTTAAGAGAGATATGCATGGAAAGTTCTTTACACAGAGGGTGGTGGGTGCCTGGAATGCGTTACCAGCGGAGGTGGTAGACGCATACACGTTAGCGTCTTTTAAGATATATTTGGATAGGTACATGGATGGGCAGGGAGCAAATGGGCACAGACCATTAGAAAATAGATGACAGGTTAGACAGAGGCTCTTGATCGGCGCAGGCTTGGAGGGCTGAAGGGCCTGTTCCTGTGCTGTAGGTTTCTTTGTTTCTTTGTCACCTTTTTGTCCTCCTGATTTCCCTCTTAAGCATATTCCTTTTGCTTTTATACTCTTCTAGAGAATCACTTGATTTCTGCTGTACCTGACATATGCTTCCTTCTCCTTGACCAAAACCTCAATTTATCTAGTCATCCTACACCTACTAGCCTTGCCCTCCACCCGATCAGGAATATCTATTTCTTGTTATCTCATTTTTGAAGGCTTCCCATTTTCCAGCAGTCCCTTTACTTGCAAACATTTACATTCCCTCCTCCCCCACCTCAATCAACGTTTGAACATTCTTGCCTAATACCATCAAAATTAGCCTTCTGGTCCATCCTTTTCCATCACTATTTTAAAACTAATAGAATTATAGTCACTGTCCATAAAGTGCTCCCCTACTAGCACCCGAGTCATCTGCCCTGCTTTACTTCTCAAGAGTAGGTCAAATTTTTCACCTTCTTTAGTAGGTACCTCCACATATTAAATCAGGAAGTTTTCTTGTGCACACTTTACAAATTCCTCTCCATCTGAGGCCTTACACCATGGCAGTCCCAGTCTATGTTTGGATAGTTAAAATCCCCTACTATAGCCACCCTATTATTCTTACAGATAACTGAGATCTCCTTACAACTTTAACTCTCAATTTTCCACTGATTATTGCTGGGGTCTATAGTACAATCCGAATAAGGTGACCATCCCTTTCTTATTTGTCAATTCCACCCAAATAACTTCCTTGAGCATATTCTCAGGAGTATCCTCCCTAAATACATCCGTAATGTTATCCCTAATGAAAAACGCCACTCACCCTCCTCTTTCACTCTCCTTTTGATCCTTCCTATTGCATTTATACCCTGGAATATTAAGTGCTGTCCATCCCTGAGCCACGTCTCTGTAATTGCTATGAAATCCCAGTCCCATTTTCCTAACCATGCCCTGAGTTCATCTGCCTTACCGTTAGGCATCTTGCATTGAAATAAATGCAGTTTAATTTATCAGTCTTACCTCATTCTCTACTTTATTCCTGCCTGCCCTGTTTGACTTATTCCTTTAACCAACTGTAACAGTCTCAGACTGATCTCTTTCCTCACTATCTCCCTTAGTCCCACCTACTCCCCCCTTACTAATTTAAATCCTCTCCAGCAGCTCTAGCAAATCTCCCCACCAGTGTATGAGTCTCCTTCCTATTCAGGTGCAATCCAACCTCCTCAAATAAGTCACTTCTACTCAGAAGACATTCCAATGATCCAAAAGTGTGAATCCTTCTCCCCTGCTCCAGATCCTCAGCCGCACATTCATCTGCTCCACCCTCCTATTCCTACCCCCACTGGCTCATGCACAGGGAGTGATCCAGATATTACTTCCATGGAGGACCTACATTTTAAATCCCTGCCTGACTTCTTACATCTTCTCCTCAGAATCTTGTTTTCTCTTCCTGTGTCGCTTGTTCCAATGTGTACAATGATGTCCGTTTTGGTTCCTCTCCACTTTGAAATATTCTGCATCCTCTCTAAGATACCTTTGATCCTGGCTCCTGGGAAGCCAAACTTATTTAAGATATCTGGCCAGCATGGACAAGTTGGACTGAAGGGTCTGTATCTGTGCTGTATATCTCTATGATTCTATGATGTGGTGAATTTTACATTCAGAAAAACTTAAAATGTGTTCATGATAATTTCCAAATTGATAGAATTCTCTGTGAAGAGTTTTACTAGGACTGCGTGTTGAAATAGATGTGAAGACCCTGTGTGTGGGTGTGTAGGGTGGGATGGGTCTATAAAGATGCAGGGAAACCGTGGAGGAGGGTGATAGAGAGAGAGAGAGAGAGAGAGGCAGAGAATATGCAGTTGTACATGAACACGATGAAACTGCTGTGATGGCCCTTGGTTGACCTTCACTGGGATCAGACACATTAAGAAATGTGTCTCATGAAGAAGATGCCAGAACACAATGACTCATCTCCAAAATGTTTGGGTAGGTGCCCTAGGCACAGAATGTGCTGCACTGAATTGCATACAGCTCTAATTACCGATTACCCTTTCCATCCTCTATCTGTTTACAATCAGCTGCCTCGCTCCCCTTGGTAACTGCTCTCAATGACACTGAAGGGCACAGAGAGGCGTCCCCCAGCAACAATGTCCTGCTGGGCGAGGAATATTACTGGGGAGAAGTGGAACTGGGAGCACGGACTGAAACCTGCTGAGGTAAAGTTCTACAGGATACTGTCCCTCAGATAAACACTATCTCTCAGGTGCAGTACACACACTGCCTCTCAGGTACACACACTGTCACTCAGATACAGTTTTGCTGACACTAGCTAACGTCTAGGTATAGCTAAACACAAAAACGATAGCTCAGTTAGATTGTCACTTAGTTACTGGAATGCCACTATCATTGAGACAATTATACTTGTGCTAAGCACCCTGGTACAGTTATATCTACGCCAAATAGCATTCAGGCCCAGCAAAAACAGCAATTAATGGAAAAACTCAACGGGTTTGGTAGCATCTGTGGAGAAAAAGCAGAGTTAACTGTGACACTTCATTCGAACATTAGTTATACACACACTAATACACAGAAACCACATGATGCCATTTTATTGTCCAACGGGTTTACCTGAAAACACAAGCTTTCATAGCCTCACTCCTTCTTCACCTGAAGAAGGGGCTCTCTCTCTGAAAGCTTGTGTATTCAAATAAACCTGCTGGACAATAACCCGGTGTCATATGATTTCTGACCTTGTCCACCCTAGCCCAACACCGGCTCCTCCACATCACTGATAATAACTCAAGCAATGCCTTAGGCTGGCACTGGCCCATTTGGTTGCAGGTATATCCCTATCACTCACAGAGTTTCACTCATGTTAACTATCTCTCAGTCCAAATTAAACTGGCGCTAGCTGTCACTCAGACACTAACATCAGCTGGAAATATTTCTCTTCAGTCACTACATTTATCTGCAACACATTCAAGCACCACTCCACTGTGGTGTTATAGAAATGCTTTCCATTTAAAACTGGAGCAGGATTTCCAGGAGTTGACCATCACTGTTCCCCTTCATTTCAGAAAGAAGGAAGCTGCACATTTCCGAGAGGAGGCTTCGCTCTGGACTTCCTTAGAAATGCGGAGCCTTACTTCCGTTCTGACAGCTCTATCAGTCAGCTGCTGTCCCTGAAAGTGAAAGGTCAGGTCAGATACTGCAGCAGCTGATAGGGTCCATGAGGCGAGTGTGATGTTAGGGTGCAGGCAGGGTAGAGTACCAGGTGGCTAATGGGGTTAAGGTACCAACAAGTAGGGACCAGGAGAATGTGGGGAGGAGAGGTGCAGGGTAAACACAGGGACCAGCTGGATAAGGTGCCAATTGAGGAGAGGTTAGCAAGCCAGGATTGGATGCCAGATGAGGGTGAAATAAATAGGATTCCATCAGGGTATGATGCCAAGTTGGAAGAGGCTAGGGTACCCAATGGCAAATTAGATGAAAAGGTGTTTAGAGTAGGCACAGGGAGATGGGAGAAATTGTCCTGTGGAGGGTCTTGGGTTATGTCACCCTGGAAGTGAAGGGGTAGGTGGCAGACTGTCAGCTCAGGGCTGATGAGGTTCTTGGATCTGGCCTGATGGGTGGGGGCATGGCTCCAACGGTGTGGAGGGGATTATATCAGGCCCAGTGGGCGTGATATAATGGGTCAGAGGTAGAAGGGGATATGAAAAAGCTACAGCTAGAAGGGGACATGAAAAAGCCCCATCCCAGGCTCCAAGACGACTTTCCGTATTAAGCAGATGTTCACCTGCACATCTGCCAATGTAGTATACTGCATCCACTGTACCTGTTGTGGCTTCCTCTACATTGGGGAAACCAAGCAGAGGCTTGGGGACCACTTTGCAGAAAACCTCCGCTCGGTTCACAATAAACAACTGCACCTCCCAGTCGCGAACCATTTTAACTCCCCCTCCCGTTCCTTAGACGACATGTCCATCATGGGCCTCTTGCAGTGCCACAATGATGCCACCTGAAGGTTGCAGGAACAGCAACTCATATTCCGCTTGGGAGCCCTGCAACCGAATGGTATCAATGTGGACTTCATAAGCTTCGAAGTCTCCCCCTCCCCCACTGCATCCCAAACCAGCCCAGCTCATCTCCGCCTCCCCAACCTGTTCTTCCTCTCACCCATCCCCTCCCCCCACCTCAAGCTGCACCTCCATTTCCTACCTACTAACCTCATCCCGCCTCCTTGACCTGTCCGTCCTCCCCGGACTGACCTATCCCCTCCCCACCTCCCCACCTATACTCTCTCCACCTATCTTCTCCTCTATCCATCTTCAGTCCGCCTCCCCCTCTCTCCCTATTTATTCCAGAACCCTCACCCCATCCCCCTCTCTGATGAAGGGTCTAGGCCCAAACCGTCAGCTTTTGTGCTCCTGAGATGCTGCTTGGCCTGCTGTGTTCATCCAGCTTCACACTTCGTTATCTATGAAAAAGCTTTGGTGGGTAGGATCAAGGAAAACGCCAAGGCATTCTATACTTATTTGAGGAACAAGAGGATGGCCATAGTGAGGGTAGGGCCAATCAGGGATAGTGGAGGGAACTTGTGTGTGGAGTCAGAGGAGATAGGCAAGGTCCTTAATGAATACTTTGCTTCAGTATTCACCAGAAAGCAGGACCTTGATGTTTGTGAGGACAGTGTGAAACAGGCTGATATGCTCGAACAGGTTAATGTTAGGAAGGAGGCTGTGCTAGAAATTTTGCAAAACATGATGATAGATAATCCCCTGGGTTTAGAACATAGAACATAGAACATAGAACTCTACAGCGCAGTACAGGCCCTTCGGCCCTTGAAGTTGCGCCGACCTGTGAAACCAAACTGAAGCCCATCCCCCTACACTATTCCATTATCATCCATATGTTTATCCAATGACCATTTAAATGCCCTTAAACTTGGCGAGTCTACTACTGTTGCAGGCAGGGCATTCCACGCCCCTACTACTCTAAAGTCAATGATTTCATTGGGATCCAGGATGGTCCTCCAACTGCCAAAGGAAGTGTTCTTTTTTAAGTAAGTATACTTGATGGGATATACTCAAGACTGCTGTAAAGCTGTAAGGGAGGGAGTTCTTGCATTTTGATCCTGAGGGAATGGCGATATATGTCTATGTCATGATTGTGATAGACTTGGAAGGGAACTTACAGGGGGTGGTGTTCCCATGTATCTGCTGCCCTTGTCCTTCTGGATGGTAGTGTTTTAGGGTTTGGAAGGTGCTGCCCAAAGACCTTTGGTGAATTTCTGCAGTGCATTTTGTAGATAGTACACACTGCTGCTACTGAGTGTTGGGGGTGAAGTGAGTGGATGTTTGTGGATGTGGTGCCAATCAGGCAGGTAGCTTTGTCCAGAATGGGGTCAAGCTTCTTGAGAGTATTTCCTCACACTCCTGACTTGTGCCTTGTAGATTGTGGAAAGGCTCTGGGGAGATAGGTTTTAAGTAATCAACCCTTATCGTCAGCATCATGAGGATTACCATTGACCAGAATTTCAACTGGGCTATTCAGATAAATACAACTGTACAACAGGTCAGAGGCTAGGAATCCTGCGGTGTATAATTCACCACCTGACTCAACAGACCCTGTCCCCCATCTACAAGACATGTCATGAGTGTGGGGGGAGTGCAGGTGACTTCAATCTACACATAGTTTCAAAATTTCCACTTGCTTGAATAAGCTCATCTCCATCAACATTCAAAAGATACCTCACAAAAGGATAAGTCATAAGATAAGTTCCCCTGGAGTTAAATGAAGTTCGTCATTGATACAAATTATTTGGATGAGAAAGTAGCAGGTGTGGTTAGTAAGTTTGTGGATGACATCAAAATTGGTGGTATTGTGGATAGTGAAGAACGTTATCCAAGAGTACAACAGCGCCTTGATCAACTGGGCTAGTGGGCTGAGGATTGACAGATGGAGTTTAATGTGGGTAAATGTGAGGTGTTACATTTTGGTAAGACAAACCAGGGCAAGACTTCTGCAGTTAATAGTAGGCCCCTGGGAAGTGTTGTCAAACAGAGACACCTAGGGTACAGCTACATTGTTCGTTGAAAGTGGCATCACAAGTAGACAGGTTGGTGAGGAAGGTGTTTGTCATACTTTCCTTCATCGGTCAGAGCATTGAGTACAAGAGTTAGGACATCATGTTACAGCAGTACAAGACATTGTTAAGGCCACATTTGGAGCACTGCATACAATTCTGGTTACCCTGCTATATAGGAAGGATCTTCTTAAACTGGAAAGAGTGCAAAAAAGAATTTCAAGGATGTTACCGAGGCTGAAAGGTTTGAGTTACAAGGAAGGGGCTGGGTAGATCGGAACTTTTGTGCCTGGAGCTAGGCTGAGGGTGACCTTACAGAGGTTTATAAAATCATGAGGGGCATTGATAAGGCTAATGGCCAAGGTCTTTTCTCCAGGGCAGGCAAGTCCAAAACCAGAGGGCATAAGTTTAAAGTGAGAGGGGTAAGATTTAAAAGGGGCCTGAGGGGTAACTTTTTCACAGATGGAATGGTGCATGTATGGTACAAGGTGCCAGAGCAAGTGGTGGAGGAGTGTATGTTTACAACATTTAAAAGACATTTGGCCAGGTACGTGGATGGAAAAGGTTTAGAGGGATATGGGCAAAATGCAGGCAAACAGGACAAGTTCAATTTAGAAAGCCTGGTCAGCACGAACAAGTTGGGCTAGAGGGCCTGTTTTCATGCTGTATGATTCTAATTCACTGAAGGATTCCAAGCATCCAACCTGCTCTCGTGACCAATTTATTTTGTACAGCTAATCCAGATTCTGGTGAATGCTATTCACAGGATATTGATCGTGGAGATTCAGTGACAGTAATGCCATTGAGTTTCAAGGGACCACGGCTAGGCTTTCTTTTTCTCTTATTGGACATGATTGATGCTTGGCACTTGTCAGCCCAAACTGAACATTGTCCAGGTCTTACCACATTTGAACATGGACCACTTCAGTATCTGTGCAGTGGTGAATGGTTCTGAACCTTATGCAATTATCAGTGAACATCCCCCTAATTTTCATTGATTCCAGTTTTGCCAGGGCTCCTTGATGCCACTCTTGATCAAATGCAGCCTTGATGTCAAAGGCTGTCGCTTTCACCTCACCCTCCGGAATTCAGCTCTACTGCCCATGTGTGAACCAAGGCTGGAATGAGGTCGGGAGCTGAGTGGCCCTGGCGGAACCCAAACTGGGCGTCACTGAGCAGGTTATTGCTGAGCAGGTGCTGCTCGATAGCGCTGTTACTGACACCTTCCATCACGTTACTGATAACTGAGAGGAGACTGATGGGGCGGTAATTGGCTGGTTTGGATTTTTCCTGCTTTTTGTGTACTGGACATACCTGGGCAATATTCCACATTATTGGGTAGATGCTACTGTTGTAACTTTGCAGGGTCTGGTGCACAAGCCTTTAGTACAATTGCCAGAATGTTGTCAGGGCCCATAGCCTTTACAATGTCCAGTGCCACCCATTCCTGAGTCACACTTACAGACAACATTCTCCCTCTGACAGTGAAATATTTGGTGCTTGAAGAGAGAAGATTTCCTGGGAGAGAGTGGGAGGAATGTGAGTTGGGATAGTTGGCCGGGGTGGTATGGGTTGAGGGGAGATGATTATTGTTTAGTTGTGGGCAGTGTTGTTTGGGTGCAAAGGTATTCTGGGGGAGGGCAGTGGGTGGAATAGCCTGTATTTTGTCATCCCAATCCCACTCTTCCTGCCGTCCTTCCCCACCTTCACAGCTTCCATTTCCCACAATCCTACTCCCCTCAATTTTGCTCCACTATTGGTCAGTGCATTATCTATTGTTCAGTCTCCAGACCTTCCACCTTACAGCTTCTAAGGAGTTTCGGGAAACCTGCCTGTACCTCTGACCAACTATACAATTACATTGTTTGGGGGCCGGTATACAAGCAGCCTGGGTCAGTTACACAAACATCATGTTTATTAAAAATAAAATGAAATTTTCTAGTGAATATTTACAAAAATAGGTCACAAGCATCTATTTCAATAGAATCGTATCACTTCAATGCCTCAACACATTTTACATCAACTCAGTCCCTGTAACAACCCAACAATTCCAGCCCCTGACATTGTCCAATACATTCAATCTCTGCCCCCACACCCCCCCACAAAACCCACACACCGCCCACCCCAACCACCCCCCCCCCCCAGGCTCCCCGCTGCCCTCAGCCTCTTTGAGCCTCCTGGGACATGGATCTCGACAGGGATCTTCGGACCATGTCGGGTTTCTTGCCATCCAGTCTGACAGGCTGCATGACCGGAGGAAGTTCTTTGGTGATGTCCGAGACCTCTCTCTTGTCCTTACAGCTCCCACTCAGAGCACACTCGAACTCCATGACTTCCCTCAGCTCTGGGGGAGTCATTGCCCGTTCCATTTTGGTGCTGATCTGAGCCGGTGTGAAGATCGCCAACGGCAGCACGTTACGGTAAGGCAGGTGATACTCAGTCAGCTCCTCTCCCAGGCGGCCCATCCTCATCAGGTTGGTCGGGGTTCGCTGCACCAAATAGGTCACCTGGGATCTCCCGTCATAACTCTCCTTCTGGGCACGATTCACCTCACTCACAGTGCACCTGCCGGGGAAGGAACACACACATTCACCACTCCCAGATTTCTCTGCAGACACACCCGCACCCATCAATATTCTCCTCAGTAACCGGAAACTTGGTCTGGCTCTCTCACTCTATTTCTCTACACTTCTCACAAATCCTCTCGCTGTGTCTGCTCCCTCGCTTTGACTTTTTCTCTCTGTCTCTTTCTCAGTGTCTCTCTCTATCTTCCTTTGTGTCTGACTGTTGCTCGCTGTGACTCTCTCTCTGTTTGTCTCTGTGCCATACCTCTCTGTCTCTCTCTCTCTCTCTTTCTTTGTTTTCCTCTCTCTCTCTCTCTCTCTCGTTCTCTCCCTCCTTCTGTTCCCCTCTCTCTGTCCCGCAAACCACCGTGTTCTGTATCTCCCTCCCTCACTCTGTCTGTTACTGACCCACCCTGGCTTTTCTCTCTGCCTCGCTGTCTCCATCTCGCCCGTCTTCCTCTCTCCAGCCATCTGTCTCTGTTGCTGTCCCTCTGTCTGTGTCTCTCAGAGCCCCTTTCCCGTTCTCTCTTTCATTGTCACAATGAAATCCTTTCTCCTTTTGTCTGCCTCCCCTTGTGTTTGCTGCCCCTCTCTCCCTCTGCCCATCTCTCGGTACTCAATCCCTCTCTGTCTTTTTATTTTTATCTCTGTCTCTCTCCCTTTCTCACTGTACTCACTCTCTATCTCTCACTCCTGCTGTTCTAACTCCCTCTCTGTTCTTTTTTCCTCTCTCTGTCTGTCTGTCTCTCTCTCTCTTTGTGTGTGTATGTGTGTGTGTGTGTGTGTGTGTGTGTGTGTGTGTGTGTATCTGTCTGTCCTTCTCTCGGTGTTTGGCCCAGTCTCTGAATTTGCAGCAAACGCTGTCGCTCGGCAATGTGTCCGGGCGGAATGGCGCAGTTTCGGCGTAGACTCACCGGTGCTCAGATCGAGTTCTCATGATCTGATCCTCCCATTGAGCGGAGTAAAACTCCCTGCTCTGGTTGTCAGCCTCATTCAGGAAGGAGTCTAAAACTGCAAACGGTGTGAGCTCCATTCCAGCCGGAGCCTGTTGGCAGGGACTGAGAGCCGCTCTCTGTGTCTCTGTCTCTGTGTGTGTGTGTGCCGGGGGTGGCTGCGGCGGGGGGTTACAGCTCCCGGTTTATATCGGCCCCGGGTGGGGGCTATTTTCAGGCTCTGGTATCATCATCGAAATGGGTGACGTGCGCTGCCGGATTCCCGGGGATTTGCACCATCAGCTCCCGCCGCAATTCCCAGAAACTCGATTCAGTTCCCGAACCGATCATGGAGAAGCTGGGGAGAGTACAGCAGAAGACGCCGGCCGAACAGCCTCCACCCGCAGCCGGTCCCCGGCGGAGCCCCCGCGAGTCAGATCCTAGCCAAATCCAGAAACTTCAACCGGGACACGAGTAACCCCCACCCCATATACACACTAAACCCCATCCCCCCACACATACCACCCTGGGAGGGAGTGGGCACTGTCGGAGGGTCAGTGGTGAGGGAGCAGGCACTGTCGGAGGGTCAGTGCTGAGGGAGTGGGCACTGTTGGAGGGTCAGCGCTGAGGGAGTGGACAATGTCGGAGGGTCATTGCTGAGGGAGTGGACACTGTCGGAGGGTCAGTGCTGAGGGAGTGGACACTGTCGGAGGGTCAGTGCTGAGGGAGTGGGCACTGTCGGAGGGTCAGCGCTGAGGGAGTGGGCACTGTCGGAGGGTCAGTGCTGGGGGAGTGGGTACTGTCGGAGGGTCAGTACTCAGGGAGTGCTGCACTGTCGGAGGGTCAGTGCTGAGGGAGTGGGTACTGTCGGAGGGTCAGTGCTGAGGGAGTTGGCACTGTCGGAGGGTCAGTGCTGAGGGAGTGGGCACTGTCGGAGGGTCAGTGCTGAGGGAGTGGACACTGTTGGATGGCCATTGCTGAGGGAATGGGCACTGTTGGACGATCAGTGCTGAGGAAGTGGGCACTGTCAGAATGTCAGTGCTGAGGGAATGGGCACTGTCGGAGGGCCAGGGCTTAGGGAGCGCCGCACTGTTGGAGGGTCAGTACTCCGGGAGATCCGCACTCTCGGAGGGTCAGTGCTGAAGGAGTGGGTACTGTCGGAGGGTCAGTGTTCAGGGAGTTGGCACCATTGGAGGGTCAGAGCTCAGGGAGTGGGCACTGTTGGAGGATCAGTGCTGAGGGACTTGACACTGTAGGAGGGTCAGTGCTGAGGGAGCGCTGCACTGTCGGAGGGTCAGTACTGAGGGAGTGGGCACTCTCGGAGGGTCAGTGCTGAGGGAGCGGGCACTGTCGGAGGGTCAGTGCTCAGGGAGTTGGCACTGTCGGAGGGTCAGTGCTGAGGGAGATGGCACTGTTGGAGGGTCAGTGCCGAGGGGATGCCGCACTGTTGGAGGGTCAGTACTCAGGGAGAGACGCACTGTCGGAGGGTCAGAGCAGATGGAGTGGGTACTGTCGGAGGATCAGTACTCACGGAGAGCTGCACTGTCGGAGGGTCAGTGCTGAGGGAGTGGGTACTGTCGGAGTGTCAGTGCTGAGGGAGTGGGCACTGCCGGAGGGTCTGTGCTTAGAGAGCGACGCACTGTCGGAGGGTCAGTGTTGAGGGAGCGCCGCACTGTCGGAGGGTCAGTACTGAGGGAGTGGGCACTGTCGGAGGGTCAGTGCTGAGGGAGTTGGCACTGTCGGAGGGTCAGTGCTGAGGGAGTGGGCACTGTTGGAGGGTCAGTGTTGAGGGAATGCCGCTCTGTTGGAGGGTCAGCACTGAGGGAGCGCTGCAATGTTGGAGGGTCAGTGCTGAGGGAGTGGGTACTGTCGGAGGGTCTGTGTTGAGGGAGCGCCGCACTGTCAGAGGGTCAATATTGAGGGAGTGGGCACTGTCGGAGGGTCAGTGGTGAGGGAGTGCCACACTGTCGGAGGGTACGTGCCCATGGAGCGCCGCACTGTCAGAGGGTCAGTCCCGAGGGAATGCCGCACTGTCGGAGGGTCTGTGGCAAGGGAGTGCCGCACTGTCAGAGGGTCAGTGCGGAGGGAGTGGGTACTGCTGGAGGGTCAGTACAGAGGGAGTGCCGCACAGTCGAAGGGTCAGTGATGAGGGAGCGCTGCACTGTCGGAGGGTCAGTCCAGAGAGGGTGGGCACTCTCAGAGGGTCAGTGCTGAGGGAGCTGGCACTGTCGGAGGGTCAGTGCTGAGGGAGCACCACACTGTCAGAGGGTCAGCGCTGAGGGAGCGCCGACTGTTGGAGGGTCAATGCTGAGGGAGCGGGAAATGTTGGAGGGTCAGTGCTGAGGGAGATGGCACTGTCGGAGGGTCAGGGCTGAGGGTGTGCCGCACTGTCGGAGGGTAGGTGCCCAGTGAGCGCCGCACTGTCGGAAGGTCAGTACTGAGGGAGTGGGCACTGTCGGAGGGTAGGTGCCCAGTGAGCGCCGCACTGTCGGAGGGTCAGTGCCGAGGGAATGCCGCACTGTCAGAGGGTCAGTTCCGAGGGAGCGCCGCACTGTCGGACGGTCAGTGCGGACGGAGTGGGCACTGTCGGAGGGTCAGTGCTGAGGGAGTGCCACACTGTTGGAGGGTCAGTGTTGAGGGAGTACCACACTGTTGGAGGGTCAGTGTTGAGGGAGCGCCGCTTTGTCAGAGGGTCAGTGCTGACGGAGTCGTACATTCTGAAACGGTTAGAGTTATTTTTTTTTCTCTCAGTAGATTCTTGAAACTCTCTTCCTGAAAAGGAAGCACGGTCTTTGAGCATTTTAAAGGTGAAAGTCAATTGATTCTTGCTGAGCAAGTGCTTAAAGTTTCTCAGAATGAAGTGGGATTGTTGGTTACAATCACATCGTCAATGGTGTCATTGAGTGATAGAACAGGCTTGAGGGGCTGAATGATCTTCTCTTGTTCCTACTTTCTTTTTGTCTGTATTTATCTCAGCAGTCATTGGCATTTATTGCATAGGAAGAGGCCATTTGAACTATCATGACCATAGCAGCCCAATCCCAGTTTGCAGACTGTGGCCTGTATTCTTGTAGGTTTCAGCATTCTAAGTTCATGCTGTTCAAGCTCACCTTCTGGGTGGAAAAGTTTCCCTCCATTATTTTTCTATACTTCCTTCTTGATCCCTGTATTATCCTGGTAAGTCCAAGATACAGCTTCAACAAAAGTATATTCCTCTTTTGGTCTACACTTCCTGTCTCAGTTCTAACCCGATAACACTTGGTGCTTTCACTGGGATCAGAAACTTGCTTGTTCCAACGTACCAACTTCAAAGGCAGTGTCCAATTTCTCACATAGACAGAGAAATAATCAGTCATCAACAATCTTGCAGGAATTTCTCACATAGACAGAAATAATCAGTCATCAACAATCTTGCAGGAATTTCTCACATAGACAGAAATAATCAGTCATCAACAATCTTGCAGGAATTTCTCACATAGACAGAAATAATCAGTCATCAACAATCTTGCAGGAATTTCTCACCTCCCAGAACATCAAT